>NC_058370.1:41842500-42467500 GCF_018350175.1 Felis catus | reverse complement strand
CTTAGAAATTTGGCTCATTAGAAGTTTCTGTACTTTAGGTACAAAATAAAGTAAAATACAGATAATAAATTTCTTTTGAAACTAGTGGCCTGTCTTTAGGAGTTCCTGGGGTCTTTGTGGAGGGTCTATTTTGATGCTTTGAGTCATAATTTTTGGACAACAGTGCTACAGAGGATGCAAAACAAAGACTACCATACTTCTTTCCTGCCCTGCTTCAGACCAGATCATTATTACTTTGACCCCATCAGCAAAATAAGAGGCTATCCTTTCACAATTAAAACAAAATCCCACCTTCTCATCAGAGTGTGATGTATGTACCATAAAGCAAAGGTCTTAATTATGCAGCAGAGTCAGGAATAATACATTGAGGATGTCTTCAAATGGATATGTCAGTGGGTATGTACATTCATGGGTTGGGCTAATGCGACCTTGAATAAGGAGGACTTCACGTGTTTAGCTTCCCAGGCATATTGAGATGAATCTGAGAACCAACATGTCAAGGGCAATATACTTGGTGGCTCCAATCAAGCATGTAGTTACTTATTTTATTATTATATAGCCCTGGCAAGGTGAGGAAGGGAGAGGGCGATATTACCTAGAGTAGCTGAGAGCTATCACATTAATGCTGTGATGGCTGGAGCCAGAGCATCCACCTTGGATCATGAGACAACCTGAGGAATAGAGTTAATGCCCACCTTGCACATTAGAGGTACACCCCTTGCAATAGTCGGTCTTGACTAATCTAGTTGGCCAAGTTGCTAACACAGCTCTAACACCTTGAAACTTGTCTGTCTTTCATGCTAAGCACTTTGCAGTGCTGGGGGCTTTCCTAAACAGTGGGGGGAAGACCAGGGAAATGAAGGATGATGCAGTAGAGTTAGATAGGTCAGAGTTCAAGACCTGCATGGGTACTTGTAAGCTGTGACAAGATTTTAAACTTAATGAGCCTCCATCTGTTCTTTTGTGAAATGCTCTAGGATTGCGAGAATTTTTTAAAAGGCAAAATATACGCAGTACTTTGTATAGAGTAAATCCTCAGCAAAAACATTATATTATTATAAGCATAGTTATTACACTGTTAAATAGACCAGTCTTTCAGCCCCACTGGATGCTTTTGTTTTAGTCACTCTTAATCCTAGCATATTTTCAGACTCAGCTAGATCCAGTCTGGTTCTCGACGGTGATTAGATTCAATGTAGCCTGGACGTTTTGGTTAAAGCAAGCAGTTATTTGGGGCTTCTCTGCTATATCCTGGAATTTTATCTGAAAACAAGGAGGAGATAATTGTATCTGAGAATAAATGATATAACTGCTGACCATTGTGACATAAGCAGAAATGCGAGTAGATTCCAAAAAAAAAAAAAATCTTTATTAGCCTCCTCCTCCTCTTTCTTCTTCTCCTTCTCCTTCCCCTTCCCCTCCTCCTCCTCCTCCTCTTTCTTCTTCTTCTTCTTCTTCTTCTTCTTCTTCTTCTTCTTCTTTCTTCTTTCTTCTTCTTATCCTTCTCCTTCTCCTTCTCCTTCCCCTTCTCCTCCTCCTCCTCCTCCTCCTTCATCTTCTTCCTCTTCTTCTCTTTGCTGGTTGGAATGCTGATGTGATAGATGGAGCTGTAACAGTTATCCTGGAGCATGAGGTAATGTTGGGAACATAGCTAATGCACAGCAGAGCACAAAGATAGAAGGAACGTAGGTTCTTGATACTATGGAACAATATACCAGCACTGAACCTGGACTTCTGAAACCACTGTTATATCGAGTTTTCTATTATAGCCAAACTGAATCTTAATCAATACACTGACCTTTTGGCGGCAAGGAGCAAAAAAGTTATTTTATATTGTGTTAACAACCTTATTTTGAGACAGAAGATCACATGACACACATTTCTAACTTACCTAAATTCAAGAATATGCATGAAATAAATTAAAGAGAAAAACACACTGTAGACAATTCCATTCTGTACCACTTAACACACTTGTGTCCCAGAAGGACTGTGAACCAAGGAAGTTCAATCTGCTGTTTGCTCAGCCTGTGTCAGCTCCTGTATGAGTGTCAGATAACACTGGGTGTAATCCCAGAGTTTAAAAATATCTATGATTTCTAAAGTTCAGCCAACATTTTTTCCTAGTGCTGAACCAAATGAAGAGCAACTAACAGCGATTTCAACCTCATATTACTTTCTTCTTAATTCCTGGCATTAGCATAAGCTATGTCTCCACTGTGTTTGAAATCAAGGTGGTCTCAGGAAGTATAGATTCTGGCATCTGACAAACGGACAGAGCACTGAGTTGGATTGGGAAGACATGGGATATTGAATCATAAGCCCTGGATCTGTCATTCTGGGGCCCGTAGCCAGGAGCCAGGTATTGAAAGGAACGAACTTTTGGAAGATCTCCTGTGTCTCAGGCACCGGGCCAGGTACTTCATAGAGCACAACTTTTTAATCTTTGGAATGGACCTCTGTGATTTTTGCTCAGGGACCTCTTGGCTACACTGGTATGGCATTTCCCAGAATTTCCTCTGCCGGTTTCCAGATTAGAGTTGGCCAAAAGAGAACTCTGTGAGAGATTCAGAGGGGTGAAATGAAGCCACAGCCGGTATGCTCTGAAAGTCAGATACGGTGAGAAACAGATGTGGAGATGGGGTCTGGTTTGTCTCTGCCCGTACCTCCCCCTACCCCCTGATTCTAAGTGCAGCTCTTTTTGCTGACCCCCCAGCCCTGTTGACCAAAAGCAATCTCAGGTTTACTGGCGGACTCTGGGCTACAAACTCACAAAGTCAGTAGACTGATGAGCAACAGCCTTCCCTAGACTTCTCCACCAGCCCCGACTACTGTTGCAGGATATGCTTGGCTTCCAAATTCCCCGGAAAACTCTGACACACCCACGTGGGGCAGTGCTCCAAGCAACCAGGTTGATGATTTCCTCCTGATCTTCCAAACTGTTCTTTGGGACCTTTCTTCCCCAGCAACCCCACAGTTATGTGAAGTCCAAGTCCTTATTCCATAGCACTCAGAGTGATGATGCTTTCCTGATTCTGCTCTTGTGCTATATTTGACTGCTGTCAGGCATCATTCTTAGACCACATCAGCTCAGTCCCCTCCAAAATCGTTTGAACTGAAATGGATTTTGATGTTAACCTCTGGATTTTTTAAATGTAAATTCCTTATTAAAAAAATCCATGTAAAAGCCCAGTCAACAATTTTTTTTTAATGAAATTGATGTCAGGAGACCTATCATGTCAACTCATGTTACCCTTATAAGGTTTCACATGAGAAATTCATGATTATTGTTGCTGTTCAGACTTTGTTTCTTTTTTTTAATGTTTATTAGATGGGGGAAGGGAGGAACAGAGAGAGAGGGGGACAGAGAATCCCAAGCAGGCCCCATGCAGTCAGTGTGGGCCCACACAGGGCTCGAACTCAGGAACTGTAAGATCATGACCTGAGCTGAAATCCAGAGTCAGATGCTTAACCAACTGGGCCACCCAGGTGCCCCTAGACTTTATTTCTTTTGAAGCACTGGTATACTTCTTTCTTTTTTGGACATTCGCCAGTTTCAGTTTTTGCCCTGGCTTCCAGGAGGCTCGGAGGTATATACGATGCCTAATTACAGGAACTATCTTAGCTCCCAGTTGTTTGGTTATTCTTCTCTTTCATGTGTTTAATTAATTCTATTTTTATTACTCTTGGACTATACTTATCCTTTATTTTAATTTGTGTCAAATAAGATGTGGCGGAGACAGGACAAGGGACTGGCAAGATCAGTTTATTCTGTGCCAACCTAGTGTCATCTGGCCTTGACACTCTCTATGTCATTCTATCTTATTTTTTCTTCCATTTCACATATGAGGACACTGAGATTCAGGTAGATGAGGGCTACTGCATGATTAATGACAGGATAGGGGCCTGAGTGCAAAGGTGACCCATTCGTTCTACATTGTGTCAGGCTGTCCACTGGCTGGAAGAGTCAGATATAAACACACAAGACACCGTAGACTGAGAAATAAGCATCTCTGTCCTTCTTGACCTGACTCGAGCATGAAGACTTTGACACGGGGCCCTTCTTTGTTGAGCAGAGAAGTCTCTGAGTATAAATGCAACCCGAAGCAAGCATGTTATGAAATGGAAGTTGGTGACAAGGTGACAAAGGTAATGAAGTTGAGGGTGTGATGAAACTGATGACGATGGCTGTGGTGAAGATGATGTGTCATTCTAGTGCAAAGGAAAATTGTGATTATTTTTCAATCACTTTACTCCCCCATTATGTATGTTTTCAAGAGGTGCAGGATATGGGAACTTACACCTTAACCCACAGGTTCTTTTCTGGATGGAACAGATTCCTTGACTCCAAAAATCATATAAAGTAGCTAAAATGATTAACCAAGTGCTCACTGTATATGTCAGGCACTGTTCTAGGCACTTGACATACGTTAACTCATTTCATACTTAAAACAGATATTTTCCTTGCCCCCATTTTACATATGCTGAAACCAAGGCATTAAGAGGTTAAGTCACAGCGCCGACCGAGATCACAGAGCTATTCAGTGGTAGAGCCAGAATTCAAACCCAAGGAATCTAGCCCCCAAGTCTGTACTCTCAAACATGATTTTGTGTTTCATTCCCTCTCTGGTGGCCTGGGAAAAGAGCCTGCACGCTCAGTTAAACAGATTTGGATTCAAATGTGGATTCCATAACTTCCTAGCCATGTGACCTCGAGCGAGTTACTTAATCTCTTCGAATCTCAGTTTCTCTGAGGTTCTCTTGAGTACCAAGTGATGGGATTCTTATGAATCAACCATTTACTTACTTATCGAGCACCTGTGAACTTAGAACTAAAGCTAAGTGTTATGAGCAGAAAAGTAAACCACCATTCCAGAGTTTTGCTCGTGGATACAAGCATCAACATGCTCAAAATACTTGCTTAATTGGAATAAATTTCCCTGCAGCTGGTCCTCAGACATTCCAGCTTCCCATAAGATGACAAGAAAGGCTATCATTGAAGAAACCCTTTGCCTTTTCTCTTGACTTTTCCCCGGCAACTCAGTGCATCCCTTTCTCAGAGAGTTTTCTTTATTGTATTCCTTTGGCAATGTTAGCTCCTTTGAAAACCTACCGTCTATATTCCCCTTTAGAAATCACTAATGCATCCCAGGACACTTGCTGAGACCTGGACACTATGAATTTTCAGAGGCCTAATGGGTGACTGATGTGAGGTAGGGCTAGACGAATGTCATTCCCATCCCTACATTAATGCCATCGAGCAGGCGGCATCCCGGCTGAAAGTAGCATCCTGTAAGTGCTAGTGTGGAAGACCAGCTCTTGGAAGGCGCGAAGAGGCTGTGTGTTGGCTCTGGGCAAGGGGGAGGCAGCAGTTCCAAGAGACAGATTGTGGCTGTTCTTTTTTTCCCTCTTCCTTGCGTTTGTTGGCAATAAGGCATATGACATGGATCGCCCAGCCTGATCACTGTCTCAGGTTGCTAAATAATCTCCGGCATTTATGAAGGCAATACCACATGTTCAATGAAGAGAAGCTACAGGACAAAGAAGGCAATTATTTCTGGTGACCGAATTCTGCCCCAATCCGTGTAGTCACCGAGGCTTTCCAGATCAAGGGAGGGCAAATGAAAGAGAAAGGCTTAAAGGAATCTGCAGTCTGACGCCTCTGGGTTCCTGCTCAGTTGTCCAGAACTGAGCAGCCGACAGGAGACTTGGTTGTTTCCAGGCTGAGCATCCTTCAGACACCGCTTCAATCAAGGCCAGGGGCTTTTTCGTTAAACAGGGATCAATTTTTTCAAGACTGCGCTTTCCAAACATGCAGCTGTGGGACACTATCCCTACTGGGGTGGGGGAAGTGCTCAGAACAGAGTCTGAGTATCAAGGAAATCCTGCTATAACTCTCCTCTCCTTCCCAGGGTTTCTTTTTGCCCACCCATCGACCAGCCCCTGTAGTTTGGCATGGGGGGAGGGGTCTGCGGTTGAAACGGCACTCCCATTGGATGCTGGAGAGAAAAGGGAGGACCTGGCCACACCCCCAGAGGAGGCCTTGCGCCAGAGCTGGGATTGATTGGCAGGTGGGAACAGAAGGGCAGTTACCTGAGTAAGGGGCTGGGATCTGGGGAGAAGCAATTGCGAGAGTGCTGGTCACCTGGAGTGTGTTGGAGGGGGTGGGGGACAAAACCAATGCTTTTTATACTTTGCAGTTGTTCAACAAATATTGTATAATTGAATGGAGCCCCTAAACTTTTTTCATTGGAATATAAGGGGGACGACAAGGGAGCGGAGACTGATGGCTTTGTTTTTAACAGTGGCAGAGGGGACGCTTTGTCTAGAATCATTTGAGTCTGTTGGATTCAAATCTGCCAATTAGAATTGTTCTCCATCCTCGAGGAATTTGGGAACACATAAACCCCTCTTATCTCGATGTTTGGCTGAAGATTACGAACAGAAGGCTCTTCGGACATAAACACAGCGACGACAAAGACCTATTTAACATTTTATTATACTATTTTCCTTATTTTATCTTCACAACTGTACGTGTTGGTCATTATTATCACACTTTCTGGATGAGAAAACTGAGGCCCAAGGGACTTTTTATAATGGCAGAATGTAACTGAAAATGAGGTCTGCAAACTCAGATCCATGCTTTACCCTAAAGCCTCAATTTCTGTAGGGCATAGTCAGCAATGCTGGGGAAAAGTGAAGAATGAGTTTCATTATATCCTCGGGGCAAATAAACTGATCACAACAATTATTTGTTTAGGATTCTGTTGTAGTGTATACCTTTCCCTACGGGGGAGACGCCCAGAGGCGTCATTAGCCAGTCTGTCCAGAGTCATAGAGCCTAGTGTGTAGTCGGGAGGACAAAGTTTGGACATGTGGCAAGATAACCATTGAGGCAGAGAATGCTGTATGTCAAATCAGTGTAGAGAGGGACTGAAAAAAGGGAGGGCTTCCTATAGGAGACAAACCTTGATGTGAGCCGGGAAAGCATGAAATTAATGCAGGATCGGATGTGATTGATTACTGAGGGAGACAACCCAGTTAGAACTGAGGTTTCAATGAGGCTTGCAACAGAGATTGGGCCAGGTTATGGGTAGGTACTGAATGCCGCGGAGAGAAAGTTAACTCTCATCCTGCACTACAAACTTACTCCTTTATATACCCTATGAGCATAATATTTTGAGTTGTACTTAATGTGTGTTACATATACATAGGGGCCAAGGGCAGGTCCAAGATGGGCTGCTTTGGCAAACGTGATTTTGAGTTAAAAACCATCAACACCCAGCAGACCTTTTGGGAAAAGATCTTTACCCACTCCCCTCCCCACCCAACTGCCTGCTTGTAGCTGGAATAAACCTACCTGCCCAAGGGCAACCTTTGTTTTTCAAACACCTCCCCTCACCCTTCTGCTAATGGTCTTCCTTCCCTTTTTATCCTCAGACCCCTCCCCCTCTCCTTAACTCATACCAGCATCATGTTGCCTATCTTTGGAATTTCCCTGTCTGTGAGGATTCCCCATAGTACACTATTACATTTTATTTTTGTCTGCTGATCTGTCTCACATCAGTTTGATTCTTAGTCCAGCTAGAAGGACCTTGAAGGGCAAAGGAAATTCTTCCCCCTGGAATATATGCATATATTTAAACACACCAGTACATCACATATATTATGAAATGTACCCCAATATAGTAGTTAAAAGTAATGAATTAAGACGAAAGTTTTAAATATCTTGACAATTGACGTGGCCAAAATATATTTAAGCTGATGTTCATTGTTATGAAAAATGGATTCAAATCCATATTTCAAATAGTCTCTTATTTGGACTTTTTGGGTTTTTTTTCCCCTTCTTTTCTAGTTCTTATTTTATACCATTGGTTTGAAAGGTAAACATTCTATTTGTATTCTTGAGGAGTTTATTTCTAACCTGTTAAGAGCAACTGCTGGGGCACCTGGGTGGCTCTGTCAGTTAAGCCTGGGACTCTTGATTTCGCTTCAGGTCATAATTTCATGGGGGGGGGGGTGGGGGAGAGGTTGGGGGACTGGTGAGAGCCCCAAGTTGACTGCTTGGGATCCTCATGATCTCTCTCTCTCTCTCTCTCTCTCTCTCAAAAAGAGAGCAACTGCTAAGATGTCTGAAGCCGATGGTCATTGCTCTGGGGGAGAAAAGAAGAATCAAGAATTCTTGTTTTAGGGGCTCCTGGGTGGCTCAGTAGGTTGGGCATCTGACTTCAGCTCAGGTCATAAACTCTTTCGTGGGTTTGAGCCCCGCGTCAAGCTCTATGCTGACAGCTCAGAACCAGGAGCCTGCTTCAGAATCTGTGTCTCCCTCTCTCTCTGCTCCTCCCCTGCTCATGCTCTGTGTCTCTCTCTCTCAAGAATAAATAAACATTAAAAAAAAAAGAATTCTTGTTTTATCCCTTATTCCATTTCCAGCCATACTGGGATAATCTGGAATAAGAATATTTTACAAATATACTTACTCATTAATTATTTAATCAATAGGAAACATTACACACCCTAACTTCCCATGGGCCACTGCTTTGTCCTGGACTAATTTCTGTCTTTCCTGGAGAAAGTCTCAGGAAAGCGGGTTTAGCGTAAGTGTGTGTGTATGTGTGTGTGTGCACGCACATGCTGTTCTCCCAGAGACCTTTGTGTCTGAGAATATTGACATCTTGCCCTTACAATCAAATTGTGGTTTTGCTGGGTTCTAAGTTTGAAGATGCTACTCCATCTTATCAGATTTTTAGGCAAGATTTCTTTGTGATACAAAAACCCGTGCTTGTATTTACTGAATTATTTTTGAAACAGCCTTAGAAAAATCATTTAGTTATAATATATATAATTGAGAGGAGATACCAGTAATATGACTTAGCAAAGTGTTGTAGCACCCTAAAACATCCTTCAGCCACCAGGACATTGTTCACATTTTTATATTTTTCCCATTTCTAATGTCTTAAACATTTTTTAAATGACTTGAAATTATACAGTCTATGAGGATACTACTTTTCTGATCTAATATATCTACAACTGAACAGATCATTAAAAAAAAAACAAATCATATGTGCCTCTTAAGCATAGAGTGGCAACTCCTGAGATTTAATCTACTCACTGATTTTTGCAATTATAATCGAATGCATCTGATACAAAGTATTCAACTAAGTTGTTTTGAAAAACGCATGAAGATTTCAGTACTGTTTAGTTGCACAGATACCTGGTAGTTCAATTATACATCTGTGCATTTGCAAATTACCGTGAAATTGGTAAATTGATGTAGCTTGTGTTGTTGAAGAAATACTTCTTGATTTTGGGATATGGGAAATGATGCAATTGTAAATGCCACAGTCTTTATGCCTTTGTAAGAAGTAACATATTTGATCCTCAAATCCAAGAAATGATAGATTCATGCTTTTTTTTTTTTTCAACGTTTATTTATTTTGGGGACAGAGAGAGACAGAGCATGAACGGGGGAGGGGCAGAGAGAGAGGGAGACACAGAATCGGAAACAGGCTCCAGGCTCTGAGCCATCAGCCCAGAGCCTGACGCGGGGCTCGAACTCACGGACCGCGAGATCGTGACCTGGCTGAAGTCCAACGCTTAACCGACTGCGCCACCCAGGCGCCCCTTTTTAATTTTTTTTTTCATAGATTCATGCTTTATATCATGATATCTCTAAGGAATCAGTCAGAATGACTTCATTCTGCCTTGTTTCCTGGCTACTATACCTCGAATGCCTAGAGGCTTCTAATTGTACAGCGAGATTTCTATTATTCACTACTCGTGGGTTGCATAGATTGCCATGAAGGATGTGACCATTGCTTATGAAATTTTTAAAGTATAACTGTTCATACTCAGACACACATTCCTGATGTGTGAACAGTGTGAAATGATGCAATCACTTCATTTGTAAAAGTCTTTTAAATTTCTGGACGGAAATATAGCTCTTAAGAAAATAAGGCAGTTTCAATAAATTTGTGGATGTTTTAGGACAGACTCTTAGAAACAGACCAAGAGAGGGGTGCCTGGGTGGCTCTGTCAGTTGAGCGACTGATTTTTGATTTTGGCTCAGGTCACGATCTCACAGTTCATGGGATCGAGTCCCGTGTGGGGCTTTGCGCTGACAGCAAGGAGGATGCTTGTGATCCTCTCTCTCAAAATAAATGAATAAACTTTAAAAAAGAAAAAAAAAAAGAGAGACCAAGAGAGAAGCATTCACATGTGAGAGGTTTACTAAGGATGTGCTCCACGGACACTGATGGGGGAGTGGAAGAAGCAGCACAAGGAAGGGGGAAGTAGGTGAAACAGGTGTGTGATTTTAGGCAAATCTCCATCTGGTTCTGCAGAGGAGCTCTGGTAGGTAAATTGCGTTTCTGAGTTTGTCTCAACTGGAAGCAAGGGAGCTTCCATTACTAAAACCCAATACCGGGGTGTACAATCTCCAAGCATCTCCAGCAACCTGTATAAGCCAAGCAGCTCTAATAGCCTGAAGGCAGCCACTGTAGGAGAATCACTGGGTAGCCTTTAGAAGTAAAAGCACAGTGGGGCGCCTGGGTGGCGCAGTCGGTTGAGCGTCGGACTTCAGCCAGGTCACGATCTCGTGGGTTCGAGCCCCGCGTCGGGCTCTGGGCTGATGGCTCAGAGCCTGGAGCCTGTTTCTGATTCTGTGTCTCCCTCTCTCTCTGCCCCTCCCCCGTTCATGCTCTGTGTCTCTCTGTCCCAAAAATAAATAAAAACGTTGAAAAAAAAATTAAAAAAAAAATCAGTGGCTGGGATTCTGCTGGCCACTGCTAGCACAAGGATGGGACAGGCAGAACAAAGAGGGGAGTGACCCCAAGGGCACACTGAGACACTGTGGGAGACACTGGTGCAACAGTGGTTTCCTTTCTGCAGACGGAACCAGGCAGGTTAGAATCTGAGGTTCTTGTCTTCAGGGTTTTCATCCAAGACCTGTCCCTGCGTCCTGATTTCCATCCTTCTCTGCCTTTGGACCTCCATTCAGAGTGAGTGCTCACTAAGGTTCCACTCCCTTCTGAATTGGGGACCTCAGTCTGGAGAAAGTCAGAATGTGGATTCTCACGTGGGCTTCTAAAATGAAACTTTTATTTCTTCTTCGCCCTCATCATGATAAAGTTGTGGTTCAAGTAAATCAGTATTTTTATTTCAAATTCACAAATAAGAAAGACTCTGTACAAGCGAGTGAATTGCTTCCGTTTACACAGCTGAACGAGAGGCACACCCAATCTGATTCCCATGCGACTGATCATTGCACTGACTACAGCAGTTTCTCTGGGACATGCGATCGAATGCTGACCTCTCTGTTTCTGATACAAATGCATTCTTCCATATGGCACACGCCATGAATTTAGGGGGCATTTTTATTTTTTTTTTTTAATTTTTTTTTTTCAACGTTTATTTATTTTTGGGACAGAGAGAGACAGAGCATGAACGGGGGAGGGGCAGAGAGAGAGGGAGACACAGAATCGGAAACAGGCTCCAGGCTCCGAGCCATCAGCCCGGAGCCCGACGCGGGGCTCGAACTCCCGGACCGCGAGATCGTGACCTGGCTGAAGTCGGACGCTCAACCGACTGCGCCACCCAGGCGCCCCTAGGGGGCATTTTTAAATGCTCACTGGTACATGGAAATGCCAAGTTGCTTCCGAAAGTGGTAACTTTGCATGGTTCAAGGATTCTTGCTAATGAAATCTAGATTGGCATCTCACTCTTAAATTAAGGGACTCGCGCTAGTAGTCCACAGATGTGTGGAAGCTGTTTTCAAATAATTGTCAAATTTATAAATGGAGAGAATTCACATCAATGTTTGGATGTCTGGCTCATCTTTGCAAAAGTCAGCTGAGCTAGTAACTTGGTAGCTACATTCTTCTGCATCAACAATTTGTTACAGCTAAGCATGGGGTGTTTCCTTGGGCTGTGCTCTTGAATTTGCCAGTCTGCCCATTGCTCATTTCCATTACCTGCTTGGTCCCCAAGGCCACCTATGCTTGCTCCTCTAGCAAGGTTTAAGCTCATGACAGGAGAGATCAGTAATTTGGGGGGCCCCTTCACCCTGGTTTCTGCTGTTGAAGAACTTAAAATGTTGAGATTGGAGAAGGCTTTGTTGTCAATTCTGGAAATTTTCCCAATTCTCCTTTATTCAAAGACTGGGTCCTTTATGAATGGCTTTGTCTACTGGACATATTTTTTTTTTCTGCCACTCCTTTGGGCTACGTATTTCTTAAGCATTTGATTGCTAACTAACATCCTCTATAGGAGACAGAAGGGGCCATGCAAGAAACATAAAAAACATTTTGCGTGGAAGTAAATCCAAAACTGACCAGTTAAATTAAAAGTTCACCTTAACCGTAACAGTACTTTTTTCTTGCTACTCCTCCATTCTTTAACACCAAGGAACTCTTTCCTCTGTGTATTAACTATTTTATGAGTAAATTTTATTAACTGTTTCATGAGCACACACATCAGATTTTGCATGTTCTTTGCTCAGATGTGAGTAAAGATCTTATATTTTCTCTGTGATGCAACAAGAAAAGACATAGATTCAGGATCTAGTGGTCTGTTACTTTGCCTTTAAATCTGGGATCATCACTTTGCCATTAAATCTCCTAAGGTTTCAGTTTCTTAGTTGATCAAATGAGTACGGTGGCAAGTTGGGCAAGATAGTTAAGTTCTCCCAGACTTTAAAAGCCATACGATTGCCCAATTCTTCCAGGATCATTTGAAAGCTTACCACTCAGGCTACACAATTTTCCTACATCTTGACTGTGAGATGCCCAGGTTCCAGAAGGCATCCCCTGGAAGAGGCATTGTCTCCTGTAGCTTGTGGCAGCTTGGAGAATAACTTCAGGGCTGGGAGAAGAAGGGCTAGGAATTCTGTTCCATGATTGTACCATTTTGAGGTACCTTCTGGTGGTCTAGCTTCTTCAACCAAGGTTCTGCTCTGTTGAGGTATTATCACAAGGAGAATTATTAAAATGCAACTTAAATACATTCATCATACTCTAAAACGTCAACTTTACCCTAAGGATCTCCGTGAGACAGGCCTGGGCCCTGGATGTTTTGCTGGAAGACCTCAATACATCTGCCAAACCAAAGCCAGTTCATCAATCTTACCCAACCAGAATGTAAGTGCAAAGAAAAACGAATAACTCCATGGAAAAATAATGAATCTGAAAGTTATTTCTTTGAAACGAAGGAAAATAAAATCAATTTGGTGTTGCATTAATTTTTGATGATTTACAGTGCTAGTTCTAACGCCCAGCAGGTACCATTTGACATTTTCATCTCCAGTGCTGTGACGAGATTAGCACTTACTGGTATTGATTTAAACTAGGATTTATACCCGGGCTGTCATTTTTATAGAAAGCACAATAAAAGAGATTAGAAAGAAATTGCCAAGCGGCCTGAGTCTAATCAATTGTAGAATGCTTTCATTGGGAATTTGCAATTTTACCAAGCAGAAAGTTAACACGCAGGATAAGCAATAGGAAATGAAATTCACATCAGGACTTAAAGAAATGTGGCCAGGCCAAAAGCAAACCGCATCACCCAATAAGACACAGGCTCTAGTGCAGCATCACTCTGCTAATTTGCCGTGGAGTTGGAGGAGAATCTGTGAAAGGCAGCATTTTAAAGCCTACTGAACTGGAGCAGATACCCGCTAAAAGACTGAGGAGGAAACATTCATGATGGCTTTTTCAAAACAGAATATTTAAAGCTGCGTTTGGCGAGAATTTCTCAGAGCCAAAGTCACGATGAATCAAGAAGGGCGCATGACTTTGAACCGGTTTTGGTTGAGAAGGAGGAGCTAGATCAGGATTGGCTGGAGGGCAGGAAGTCTGGCGCCGGCGAACTCAAAGTTCACTGCTGAAACTGAACCCAGAGCTCAGGGAAGACAAAGAGAAAACTAATGTGGGGGAAGCATTGATTGCTAACTTCTGAAGCAGAGCTTATTCAGCAGTGTGACATGTGAACACTGAGGCCAGAGGCTCAAAAGGGGTATCCGTAGGACTCTTGACTTTCCACCAAAGCGATGCCCAAACAATGGCAGGCAATCTATTTTACTTGAAACATGACCCAGAAAGGAGATTCTATTTAAGTTAATCACCAATTAAACATGTAATTGATGGCAGTATTGCACAGAGGGCTCAAGATAGAAAAGAAATTGTTGGAAGGCAGCACACAGAATGAGCTACTTGATGGTGGATAATTACAGGACAGAATGACAGAATAGGAGCATAGATTTATGGCCTTGGGAGATAGACAGCTCAGAAGAAGAGGTAGTTAAGTCTTTCAGGGAGGGAAGGTAAAGGGGGATCAAGGACAGATCATAGATAATATGATCTAAGGGGGGCTCATACAGTAGAGCTCTGAGGAAGAAATGGAAAGACAAGGGAGAGAAGAGCATTCTAGGTAGAGGGAACAGCAGCGCGGAGGTATGGAATCATGGCGCAGCACGCAGGACAGATGTAAGGAGAGAGGTTCGGGGTTTGAGCTTATTCCCTGGGCAATGGGGAACACTTGGGCTGGTTTCAGGAGTGGGCATGCATGGTGGGTGCACGGGCCAGGTGAGGAGAGTGACCTGATCAGAATTGTGTTTTAGAAAGGCTCTCTGATGCCTTCATAGTCTACACCACCTGGATCCATGCAATGGTCTTCTGTGGTGCCTCTGTCTCCACCTTGCCTTCAGAGTGTGATCCTTTAGAAATATCACCTCTCTGCTCAAACTTGTCCATTGTTCCCCATGGCACTCAGAGAGGGCCACTAACATACTTTGAAGCTGATGAGGGCTGCTCAAGCTGCAACTTCTAGCACTCAACAAAGATTCTCTCTTTCCTTCTGGCCCTTAAATACATCTGTCTCATATCACTGTTTCTTTGCACATATCACTGTTTCTTCCTGGAATGCTTTTCCCGAGGAAAGCTCCATGCTCATTCCCTGAGTTGATCTAGCTACTCAGAAGTCATCTCTTCAGAGAGGTCTTCTCCAGCCATCCTGCACGATCAGTATGACTTTGAGTGACTGAATGGATGGATGAATAAACGGAGGGGGCAAAAATGGAGGTAAAGTGTCCCTTATATGGTTTGGAAGAGATAACAAAGCATGTGGGAATTAAGCATAATGGGTAGTTGCTGGAGATTACTTCAATATGGAGGAAGTAGGTGTGGGAGACCGAGGCATTAGAAGGTGCAAAGGATCCCTCCCAGATCCCGAAGTGGAGGACTGGATGCATCCTGGAGGAAGGACACATATTTGGCGGGAAGAGGGATAGTCAGAGAGTAAATAAGAGTATTATCTAATAGCTGCGAAGTATGTATTATATGCCAGGCACTGTGCAATTACGTATATTATCTCATTTAATTCCCTATGGCAGATTGCTCTACTTGTCATCATCATTTCCTCCTTTCAGCTGAAGAATCTGAGGCTCAGAGAGCTTAAGCAACTTGCCTAAGATCACACAGCTAGTAAAATGTAGAACCGAGATTTAAACGCAGGTAGTTTGATGCATTTCACGTACATTTACATTGCTTTGGCTACTGCTGGTGGTTTTCATTGTGACAACCAACTGCCACAGTCTATATGAAAGATTAGAAGGTGCATACATTGGATACAGTGGGGGTACTCTGAAAGCGTTACCAGTATAATGTTCCTGCTATTGTCTTGGGATTTTTAGGGAAGCGAGGCTCATTTATTGTTTTACTCGAATCCTTTCTGCTATAGACCTAACTCCTTCTCCATTGCCTGAAACCCACAGAAATATTACTGTTAACTTCGCCACACAGTGCTAGCCTCGCTGCTGCCTGAGTGGTCTGGATACCGCAGAGCTAGGGGAACTTGCCATATGTGAATGCTCCCCCTGGAGTTGTGCGACACGGCAGCTCTGAAGTCCTCGTGACACGTGTTCTAAAACTGTCGTTCACTATACATAACACTCCTTAGTGAAGCAAAGGTAAGCTTCAGAAAGAGGAAACGAATAAAAGAATGAGGGCCTTGCCAACCATGGAAAACAGGCTCGAGGATGTGGCGAAAATCTCTCCTAAAGACGCAGAGACCAGGCAAATCGTTGAACACATGATAAGATTGGGTGGCTGGACACAGGTGTGGAAACAGAAAGACTAGCAGGGCCATTTTCATAAATACTTTATTCACTGCCAGAACTCTGACCTTTTCTCCAAGCTGCGCCCTTTATAAACATATAAATGGGCAGTCATTTCCGATGAAATTACCTACCAAAAAGGGGTAGTTGAAAATATTACTCAGAATTTTTTTTTCGTGTAGACAAAGAACATCAATCTTGCCTGGTGGACTGAAGTTTGCGGTTTCTTTCTACCCACCCCCCCTTCTGTTCTTTACTTTTAATTTGCTTAAAACTCATCTTTGAGTGTTCATTTATTAAAAAATATAAATAAATCCCTTTTATTATGAAATAGAATACACACACAGAAAAACGCACAAAACACAAACCCACATTTTGACAAAATGATTATAAGCACTCAAATAACTGCCACACAAAGAAATAGAACATAACCACTCCTGAGGCTCACTCCCTAGTCACCCCTCCCAACAGGATCACCCTCTCTGGAGGTAGCCATTCTCTGGACATTTATGGTCATCAATTCCTTGCTTTCCTTTATAGTATTACCATCTAAGAGTGCACCCCAGAACTATAGGTTTGATGACTTTTTGAATTGTATGTCAACGGAGTTTTTTCTTCTGGTCTTGCCTTTTTTGGGGGGAGGGTGTTGAATGATACAGCTTGAAGATCCAACTGTGTGGTTTGTAGCTTTAGCTCATTCATTCATTCTTTTTTTTTTTTTTCCAGCATGGGTCAGCAAACTTTCTCTGTCAAGGACAAGAAAGTAAATATTTTTAGCTTTTGTGGCCACATATAGTCTATTATGCATTCGCTATGGAAAAAGCAGGCCATCAAGTTGCATTTGGCTCATGCGCCATAGCTTGTTGACCCCTGCTCTATAGTATCCCACCGTTTGATTAAACACTCAATTCTTTTTTTTTTAATATGAAATTTATCATAAACACTCAATTCATCAATGAAGACGATTTTCGTTGTTCTCAGGGTTTGGTTTTTTTTTTTTGCACACATTAGAAATCATAACATTATTATCATTATTACTGTCTTATACAATTGTCACTTAGATTTATCCACAGATTTAATCTCTCTCTTTGATTTTCACATATTATAGCTTATTCCTGTTTAGAGTTTCTGCTGACTTGCATTTATAGTGTCGTGTCTTTCTGTGTGTCTGTTTATCTTTGAGTATGTACCGAACACTGTGTTTGAAAAATTATTTGTAGAAATCATTTGCAATCTAGGATGACATATTTTTCCTGGGATGACCTTAATCCAGTTTTAGGATTTGGAATGTTCTGGACTACACAGAAGAGGTATCGTGAGGCTGCAGTCTGTGTTAAGACTGGATGACTTTCATTTCACCCTCACTCTTGGAATCTTCCTGGTAGTCTCTGAACTCTGGCATGTGTGGCCTGATGATATTTTCTTTCTTTCTTTCTTTTTTTTTTTTTAAATTTTTTTTCAACGTTTTTATTTATTTTTGGGACAGAGAGAGACAGAGCATGAACGGGGGAGGGGCAGAGAGAGAGGGAGACGCAGAATCGGAAACAGGCTCCAGGCTCCGAGCCATCAGCCCAGACCCTGACGCGGGGCTCGAACTCACGGACCGTGAGATCGTGACCTGGCTGAAGTCGGACGCTTAACCGACTGCGCCACCCAGGTGCCCCCTGATGATATTTTCAAAAGGGTAATTCAGATCATCAGCCCTGTTTTTAGGATACACACTTGTCCCTAAGGGTAAAAGTGGTCTGGACTGCTGGTCTTACCTTTCAACCTTCCTCTTTTGGATACTGGTCCAGTAATTCCCCACTTTCGTTAGCTTAGACTTTTTAATGTACTTTTTTCCCCCCTGCTTTTCTAGTTTAGGTAACATATTACCGGGTCATTTATGACTAGAAGCAGAAATCTTCCTAACTTACATTTTTCATTTAAAAAAGGACAAATTTGGAAATTAAAAAATATATGCAAACAAATGAAAATAAAAATACAACAATCCAAATGCTTTGGGATGTAGCGAAGACAGTCCTGAGAGAAAAATACATTGCAATCCAGGCTTATCTCAAGAAACAAGAACAATCCCAAAGACAAAATCTAACAGCACACCTAAAGGAAATAGAAGCAGAACAGCAAAGACACCCCAAACCCAGCAGAAGAAGAGAAATCATAAAGATCAGAGCAGAAATGAACAATATAGAATATTTTTCATATAAAAAATATTAAAAAACTATAGAGCAGATCAATGAAACCAAGAGTTGGTTTTTTGAAAAAAATACACAAAATTGATAAACCTCTAGCCAGGCTTCTCAAAAAAGAAAGGAAGAGACCCAAATAGATAAAATCATGAATGAAAATGGAATTATTACAACCAATCCCCCAGAGATACAAGCAATTATCAGGGAATACTATGAAAAATTATATGCCAACAAACTGGACAACCTGGAAGAAATGGACAAATTCCTAAGCACCCACACTCTTCCAAAACTCAAACAGGAAGAAATAGAAAACGAACAGACCCATAACCAGTGAAGAAACTGAATCAGTTATCAAAAATCTCCCAACAAATAAGAGTCCAGGACCAGATGGCTTCCCTGGGGAATTCTACAAGATATTTAAAGCAGAGATAATACCTATCCTTCTCAAGCTGTTCCAAAAATTAGAAAGGGAAGGAAAACTTCCAGACCTATTCTATGAAGCCAGCATTACTTTGATTCCGAAACCAGACAGAGACCCAGCAAAAAAAGAGAACTACAGGCCAATATCCCTGATGAATATGCATGCAGAAATTCTCAACAAGATACTAGCAAATCGAATTCAACAGCTTATAAAAAGAATTATTCCCCATGATCAAGTAGGATTCGTTCCTGGGCTGCAGGGCTGGTTCAATATTTGCAAATCAATAAATGTGATACATCACATTAATAAAAGAAAAGATAAGAACCATATGATCCTGTCAATCAATGCAGAAAAAGCATTTGACAAAATTCAGCATCCTTTCTTAATAAAAACCCTCGAGAAAGTTGGGATAGAAGGAACATACTTAAGCATAATAAAAGCCATTTATGAAAAACAAGCCCACAGCTAACATCATCCTCAATGGGGAAAAACTGAGAGCTTTCCCCCTGAGATCAGGAACATGACAGGGATGTCCACTCTCACTGCTGTTGTTTAACATACTGTTGGATGTTCTAGCATCAGCAACCAGGCAACAGAAGGAAATCAAAGGCATCAAAATTGGCAAAGATGAAGTCACACTTTCACTTTTTGCACACAACATGATACTCTACGTGGAAAACCCAACAGACTCCACCAAAAGTCTGCTAGAACTGATAACATGAATTCAGCAAAGTCGCAGGATACAAAATCAATGTACAGAAATCAGTTGCATTCTTATACACTAATAATAAAGCAACAAAAAGGCAAATAAAGAAACTGATCCCATTCACAATTGCACCAAGAATCATAAAATACCTAGGAATAAACCTAACCAAAGATGTAAAAGATCTGTATGCTGAAAACTATAGAAAGCTTATGAAGGAAATTGAAGAAGGTACAAAGAAATGGAAAAACATTCCGTGCTCATGGATTGGAAGAATAAATATTGTTAAAATGTCAATACTACCCAAAGCTATCTACACATTCAATGCAATCCCAATGAAAATTGCACCAGCATTCTTCTCGAAGCTAGAACAAGTAATCCTAAAATTCGTATGGAACCACAAAAGGCCCTGAATAGCCAAAGTAATTTTGAAGAAGAAGACCAAAGCAGGAGGCATCACAATCCCAGACTTTAGCCTCTACTACAAAGCTGTAATCATCAAGACAGCATAGTATGGGCACAAAAACAGACGCAAAGACCAATGGAATAGAATAGAGAACCCAGAATTGGACCCACAGAAGTATGGCCAACTAATCTTTGGCAAAGCAGGAAAGAATATACAATGGAAAAAAGACAGTCTCTTTAACAAATGGTGCTGGGAGAACTGGACAGCAACATGCAGAAGAATGAAATTAGACCACTTTCTTCCACCAATCACAAAAAATAAACTCAAAATGGATGAAGGACCTGAATGTGAGACGGGAAACCATCAAAACCCTAGAGGAGAAAGCAGGGAAAAACCTCTCTGACCTCAGCCGCAGCAATTTCTTATTCGACACATCTCCAAAGGCAAGGGAATTAAAAGCAAAAATGAGCTATTGGGACCTCATGAAGATAAAAAGCTTCTGCACTGCAAAGGAAACAATCAACAAAACTAAAAGGCAACTAATGGAATGGGAAAAGATATTTGCAAATGACATATCAGACAAAGGGCTAGTATCCAAAATCTATAAAGAGCTCACCAAACTCCACACCCGAAAAACAAATAATCCAGTGAAGAAATGGACAGAAAACATGAATAGACACTTCTCTAAAGAAGACATCTGGGTGGCCAACAGGCACATGAAAAGATGCTCAACGTCGCTCCTCATCAGGGAAATACAAATCAAAACCACACTGAGATACCACCTCACGCCAGTCAGAGTGGCTAAAATGAACAAATCAGGAGACTATAGATGCTGGCGAGGATGTGGAGAAACGAGAACCCTCTTGCACTGTTGGTGGGAATGCAAACTGGTGCAGCCGCTCTGGAAAACAGTGTGGAGGTTCCTCAAAAAATTAAAAATAGAGGGGCACCTGGGTGGCTCAGTAGGTTGAGCATCTGGCTTCGGCTCAGGTCATGATCTCACGGTTGGTGAGTTCGAGCCCCACGTCGAGCCCCCCGTCAGGCCCTGTGCTGACAGCTCAGAGCCTGGAGCCTGCTGTGGATTCTGTGTCTCTCTCTCTGCCCCTCCCCTGCTCATGCTCTTCCCTATCTCTCGAAAGTAAATAAACATTAAAAAAAAAATTTTAAAAATTAAAATAGATCTACCCTATGACCCAACAATAGCACTGCTAGGAATTCACCCAAGGGATACAGGAGTACTCATGCATAGGGGCACTTGTACCCCAATGTTTATAGCAGCACTTTCAACGATAGCCAAATTATGGAAAGAGCCTAAACGTCCATCAACTGATGAATGGACAAAGAAGTTGTGGTTTATATACACAATGGAATACTACTTGGCAATGAGAAAGAATGAAATATGGCCTTTTGTAGCAACATGGATGGAACTGGAGAGTGTTATGCTAAGTGAAATAAGTCATACAGAGAAAGACAGATACCATATGTTTTCACTCTTATGTGGATCCTGAGAAACTTAACAGAAGACCATGGGGGAGGGGAAGGAGGGGGGGAAAGTTACAGAGAGGGAAGGAGGCAAACCATAAGAGACTCTTCAAAACTGAGAATAAAGTGAGGGTTGATGGGGGGTGGGAGGGAGGGGAAAGTGGGTGATGGGCATTGAAGAGGGCACCTGTTGGAATGAGCATTGGGTGTTGTATGGAAACCAATTTGACAATAAATTTCATATTAAAAAAATTAAAAAAAAACTTTTAATGGGCAGATTGGAAAAATAAAAAGGGGCAAATTTTAAATTATTTTCCACAAGGAAACAGAATATTATAAGAAAATTGGAAAGTCATTTTTATAGAATTAAGCCCACACACAAAAAATGCAGTGTTCCAAAATCTTTAACCATTTTCTATTCCTCTGCTGGTTCACAGGAAATTTCTAACCTATGAATTGTTTTACAATTAATTTTTCTATCAAAGCTAAGTCAATTCTGTTAGAACCGTTTAAAATTAATTTCTTAGCATAAATACAAACAAGATTACGGCTAGATCCCCATATTCTGATTATTCTGTTTGTGGATTTTCCCCCCTTTGCACTGCTTACGAATTCAAAGAAAAGAATCTGGTCCAATAAATGATTCATCTCACACTAATGAATACATACATCACTGCAGCTTGTTCTGATTGGTTTCCCAACAGAATTAAACTACAAAGTGAACTTGAGATGCAGGTGAAGACAGCGTGTGTTGTCACCACTTGCAACAGTTTCACGGTGCTTAAGGAAAAGCTGAAAAGAGTCCTCAAGATTTGAATAGAAAATGGATAGGACAAATCAATGAAAGCTTGATTTCTGAAGGAACTGTAACACCAATGTGGATTACAGGTTTCCTTGGCACTTGTCCTGGATGGGGCCAGATGAAAAAGCACAGGGCGTGTCAGATCCTCAGCCTTGAATATTATGTTTAGATACACATTGTGACAAACATTCATTAATTTGTATCAAGTAAAAAAAATACAAACAAAATAATAAAACCACATTACTGAGAGCGATAAACATTTCGCGGAGACTGGGGTGAAAAGGACACAGCAAGCATGAGTTTTGTTCTTTTTCTTCGTTGTGTGCTCTAAATTCATCTTTCCCTCTATGTTACCCAGGGGAGCAATGATCTTCGGTATATAATGGAAAAAGCTAGAGAACGAAGGTTTTCACCTCGCATTGGGCCTTTAACGCATCCAGACTGAACCAATGTTGCTGCTTAAAGTGCCAATTTGCTGGTAATAGAGTCCTTATGGCTTTTGCTGTGTATGTTATGCAGCCAAATCAAGGACCGAGTGACTGTGGGAGCTTTAAGTCTGCAGTCGTTAAACAGAAATAGAAATGTGCAGTGTCTTTCCTGGTCAGCCAACTGTGCAGCAACTGTGGCTAATAGTAAGAGATTCGATTGGAAGTCAGAAGATGCCCCCATTTCGGGAGGCTTCTCAGTGTGACTCTGGACAAATCATCTCACTGTTCAGCATCCTCGGCAAATGCGTAGGGAGAACTTATTAATACTGTCTACCCAGGACTGTACTGAATGCTAAGGATCATGGCCCGGGGCACGGCATTTAGAAGTTCACTGATTAGCTGTGGAGGGTGATTTCGACGTTGCGGCCTGATGTCCCGCGTTCAGTGATATGTTCTGCCATTTCCTAGCCGGGAAGCCTTAGGTAAGTTATCCTGCCCCGGCCTCAGTTTCCTCATCTATAAGGCAGGGATAATGCGTGTTACCTTATAGGACTGCTTCCAGAATTACAGACCCAAGTAAGCGTGGCATAAACACAGGTGTGGCTGCTGCTATAAAAGCAGTAGGTGCGATTGTTATTATTTGTAGTAGCAGCAGTAGCATTTTGGCATTTGCACCAGAGATATAGTTATCAAGATAGATAATGAATAATAAGTGCCCAGGGAGAGGTTCAAAAGAAAGGTCCTACTTGAGAACCAAACCATTCACACTCACAAAGCTTAATGTCTACGTCAGTATAACCTTACTTTTCCACTATATTCATCACCATGCATCGCTATTTCGGGAAACTCTTGCCTGAGAAGTTGTAGATAACTTGATTGATCATTCCAGAAACTTTCTGAAAGACCCATCAACTCTTCAAAGAAAGCTCCAAATGATTTTATACCTTGCATCTTTGAACCTCACAGATTGGAACTCCCACCATAAATTCCTCACCACGCTGTGTCCACCAATCTCGAACCACTATGTCACGATCCTTGGCCGTATTCTTCATCAAGCCTATGACCTGTCCCGCTGAAAGACTCACTTTAAACTAGACTTCAAGCTCTCACACGCACCCTTACTTTCCCTGCCCCCTCTGAAATGCTGCGTAGATGCCCTGCAGAAGAATTAACTCAGCTCTGTCTTATCGATAGATTGTTTTGGAGATATTTTCGGGAACTAGCATTTCACCTAGTGGGAGGCAAAATGGGAAAGAGGAATTTATTTTCTTCTACGGACAACTAATGCTTTGCCTTATTCGCAGGGATTGCTCAACACTGACCAGATGAACATCTGGAGTGACTGAACACATGAATGCACCATCCCCTGATAAACTTAATGACTCAAGGGGCACCTGGGTGGCTCAGCTGGTTGAGCATCCAGATTTGGCTCAGGTCATGATCTCACAGTTCATGAGTTCAAGCCCTACATCGGGCTCACTGCTGTCAGAGCTAGCTTTGAATCCTTTCTCTCTCTCTCTCTCTCTCAAAATAAATAAACATTTAAAGAATAATAATACACTGTGACTCAAGTCATTTTTAAAAAAATTTTTAAATCTATATTTATTTTTGTTTTTTGAGAAAGAAAGAGAGAGAGAGAGAGGGAGACAGCACAAGCGGGGGGGGGGGGTTGCAGAGAGAGAGGGAGACACGGAATCTGAAGCAGGCTCTAGGCTCTGAGCTGTGAGCAGAGAGCCCAATGCAGGCTCGAACTCATGAATCGTGAGTATGACCTGAGCCAAAGTCAGATGCTTAACCAACTGAACCACCCAAGTGCCCCACAAGTCATTTTAAATATTAATAAAATACATGCTAGAAAAGTTAATATTTATGACCATTTATTTATGAGGTGGGCCTTGTGCAAAGTTCCTATTAAAGAGTAATTTTTTAAGAAGTAAAATCATGACCTTATAAAATGAGCACCTGTCAATGATTTATTTAACTCATAGCTCATCCATCTGGCTTATCACCGCCATCCATTTTCTGTGAGCTATTTCACAACTTTGTAAGTTGTAGAAAACTGATGGTAATACAAATGACTCTTGTGGATGATATGCAATTTGAGGCCAGTGGAATGCAGTTAATCAACGCCCTGGCTATTGACTAGTTTTGCATCTAGCTGTCGATTGATTTCATTTCTTATCTATACTTATAAATGGGTGGTACTCTTCCATTATAAATGGATTCTTCTTTGAACTGGCTGTAATATGTTTTCAAACTGCTTTCCAAAGTGATTAGATCATTTTATATTCCCCTCAGTGTATGAAAGTCCCAGTTCTTCCACATCTTTGCCCACTCCTGGAATAGTCAGTCTTCCTGGTTTTAGTAATTTTAATAGGTGTGAGTGGCATCTCGTTGTGCTATTAATTTGTATCTTTGTAAAAACCAGTGATGTTGAGCATCTTTTCATGTATTTATACACCGTCTATATATCTTCTTTGCTGAAGTGTCTGTTCAAATCTTTTGCCCACTTTTATTGGGTTGTTTATTTTCAGATTATTGAGTTTTTAAAGCTCTTTATGTAGTTTTGATACAAATCTTTCATCGGTTATATTCTTTGCAAGCGTTTTCTCCCACTTTGTAGTCTGTCCTTTTATTCTCTGATTAGTGTCTTTCAAAAAACAGACATTTTCATTTTGATTAATTTCAGTTTATCAATTTGTTCTTTCATGAATCATCCTTTTGTTGTTATATATAAGAAATCTTTGCCTACACCATGCTGCAAATATTTTCTCCTATGTTTTCTTTTATACAGCTTTGGGTTGCTCATAGAAGTCCACGGTACATTCTGAGTTGATTCTTGTATATTGTGCCAGGTAGGAATCACAGATACGGAAACCCAATTATTACAGCCCCGTTTGGTGAAAAGACTATCCATTCTTCACTAAGGTTCAGTGTTACAAGATGAAGAGCTCTGGAAACTGATGACAATTATTGTGAAACGTTATGAATGTATTTAATACCACTCACTTTTACATTTAAAAGTGGTTAAGATGGTAAAGTTTATGCTATATAAAAATGCCACCATAAAAAATGGGGAAAAAATAATTCAGTGAGGAAAGGATAGTCTTTCCACTAAATGGGGCTGTGAAAATTGGGTATCTTTAATAGATATGGGTGTATTCAGGTTATCTAGCTCTCTTTGAGATTTAGTAGCTTGTATCTTTCAAGGAATTCTTCTATTTCAACTGTTTTCTAACTTATTGGCACAACTTTTTAGAAATACTGTTACTTTGGTTTTTAAACAATGTGGAATATGTAGTGATGTTGCCTCCCTCATTCCTCATGTTGGTAATTTGTATTTTTATTCAATCAATCTGGCTACATGTTAGTCAATTTTATTGATCATCTTAACCAATTTTTGGTGTCATTCATTTCCTATGTTGTTTCCCCATTTTCTGCTGCATTCACTTCTATTCTGATCTTTATCATTTTCTTTCTTCTGTTTACTTTGAGTTTCATTTGCTCTTTTAAAAATTAGTTTCTTGGGGTGCCTAGGTGACTTAGTTGGTTAAGTGTCCAACTCTTGATTTCGGCATAGGTCATGATCTTGTAGTTGTGAGACTGAGCCTTGTGTTGGACTCTGCATGCTGGGCATGGAGGCTGCTTAAGATTCTCTCTCTCTCTCCCTCTACCCATCTCCTGCATACCCTTTCTCTTTCTCTCTCTCTCAAAAAAAATTAGTTTCTTGAAGATGAAGGTAAAATCATTGACTTGAGATATTCTTTTCCAAGTTAGACATTTAGTATCGTAAATTTCCTCCCTAAGTGCTGCTTTGTTGACAACCCAAATTTTGATATGTTGTGTTTTTATTTTCATTTAATTCAAATACTTTCTAATTTCCCTTTAAATTTCTTGTTTGACCAATTAGTTATTTATAATTGTGTTACCTCGTTTCCAAGTATTTGGGCATTTTTCTCCAAGATTTTCAGTTATTGATTTCTGTTTTAATTCCAGTGTGGACAGAGAATGTACTTTGCACAACTTGAATACTTACTCTGTTTACTTGTTCTATTAAGAAAGAGACTGAATCTCTGTTTATAATTGTTGATTGGTGTATTTCTCTTTGTAGTTCTCAGCTTTTGCATCATTTATTTTGAAGATCTCTTATTAGTACATGCATATATAGGATTATTATGCTTTCTTGATGAATTGATCTTTTTATTGCTTGAACTGATCATCTTTATCTCTGGTAATATGCTTTGCGCTGAAATCCACTTTGTCTCACATTTATAATGTCACTTCAGTTTTTTTTTCACTAGTGTGATGGACATACTCAAGATGACCCCCATTGTCATGTCCTCGTTTAACGGCCTCCCCATAAGTACTGGTGGAACCAGTGACTTGCTTCTAACCAACAGAATATGGAAAAGGTGATGGGATGTCACTCCATTTTTTCTTTGTTTGATTTTGGATAGTTTCTATTGCTGTGTGTTCAAGTATATTAATTTTTTTTCCCTGCTAGTTCTAATGTGCTATTCATTTCATCCAGTGCTATTTTTCATCTCAGACGTTGTAGTTTTTATCCTTAGAATATGAATTAGGATCTTTAAAAAGCATTTTTCCATGTCTCTATATAACTTTTGAACATACAGAATATGATTATAATAATAGTTTTGATGTCCTTGTATGCTAATTTCAACATCAGGATCAGTTCTGGGTAACTTTAAATTGATTGAAATTTCAATTGATTGAAATGCTTAGCCAACTGAGCCACCCAGGCGCCCCCCCCCCCACCCCTCCATCTTTATCAAAATATATAAAACCTCTTTAAGGAAGAGTTAAGAGCTCAACGTAAAAGGCTGTCAGATGAGAAACATTACTGGGGGGAAGTCAGTACTGCTGGGTCCGAGTTTGACCAGATGTGTTGAAACAGCAGTGTCCGTGGTCATTGTCTAGACTCTCCCATTACTCTCTTCCTCCCCTCCCAGCAGATTCTAGCCAGAATTCCTCACAGGCACTTCCCAGGGGCTGTACAATTCCCCAAGTCCAGGGGATGAGCCCTTCCGTTTTAAAGCTGGAGGAAGCAGAGTTTATCTTTCTTTTTCTCCTTAGCCAATGTTGATTTTGACAGGAGCTTCTGCTGCTGTGGCAGCCCCTGAGATGGGGGTCCATCTAGATGAACTAGAAGGAGGGTGGACCCCTTTCTACTCACAGGCTCTGAAGGGAACTTTGAGCCAGTGCCGGTCTTATAACACTTCGGGAACTCTGGGTGGAGTCTCTAGCCTCCGAGGCAATGCTGAGACTGATGCTGTCATGGAGGTGATTGACAGGGGCTCCCGCCACCATTAATCAGAGAAACAAACTGGCCTTTCCTGCCTGTCTGCATTTGCCTGCAACTGACATCCTGTTAGCTGACTTATTACTATTATTACTTTTCTTTTCCTTTTTAGACAAGAAGACCTGCATATATCAACTCACATTATGCATGCCTGTGCATTCAAAGAGGCTTAAACAAATGAACAAACAAGCAAGAAAAAAAAAAAACTGTAAAGGAATCGCACACAGCATAGAAACATGGCAAGATTTCTAAATAATCACAGGAAAGGGATTATGTCGGAGAAATTCTTTATATTCCACCCTCCCCCACCCCCACTCCATATTTGGATCTAGGGGAAGCAAGGGTCAGTGTGTTCCTGGCTTTGATGCTGAATACTCAGTGACCCTTCTGTGCTAGCTTATTTTTCACTCCCAGAATGGCTTTAGAGATTTCATGGTTCCTGTAGTAGAAGGCTTAGAGGACTCCCAAGACATCCTGTGGCTATGCATAGCTCCGTCACTAGCCACGTCACTAGCCCAGACTCTAATTTTGCATCTGCGTAACCACTGTGGTGAACACAGTGATGGTTTCTATTCATTTTCCTCACAGGTGCCCCACAATTGTCCTGACCTGACTTCTTGCCCATGAAAAGGTATCTTTCCTGCATCCTAATAGGGGGCGTCCTGCCCCACTAATAGGCCCCTTCTTTGCAGTCTCACCTCACCAGGAGGATGGACAGGAACACTGCAACAGCCATCTGACCGCAGTGTGGGGGATTCCCAATGCTGCAGTTCCTACAGTGTCCCTCACATCTGGTCTACGAGCCAAGGGAATGGACCTGATGGTGGCTGGTGCCTCAGCCTTGGGTAGGACACAAATGACACTACAACCAGAGTTCACATTTCACAGCCTGCTTTATCTTATGGGGAAAAAAAATGTAGACAGAAAGATCTCTGTAGCAGAAGAGAAAGTCCAGAAATAGACCCAAATACATATGGGAATTTATATATAAAAAGACTAAAAAGATGCATCATTTATAGCAGTGTTAGGGCTCTAGGATAGATACGTGGGAAAACAATTACGTTTAATCCATCTCTCACACCTAATACCAAAATGAATTCTAAAATATTCAAAGGTTTCAGTGTGGAAAAAATGAAGCCATTCATAATTAGAAGAAAGCACTTTTAAAAATAATCTTGATGCGGAAAAGACTTCCAAAGCATGACCCCGGAGCCAGCAGCTATAGATATCGATCAGCTACATAAAAATTGCTCAAAATCCTCTAAGGTAAAAATCGTGTATGCTAAGCAGACTCAAAAGACAAATGATAAATAACAAGCAAATGCAACTCATAGTCAAAGAGTTCATTACCTGAACAGATGAAGATTCATGTGAATGGATTAGGAAAAATACCCAAACCAGGACGGAAAACTGACAATGGACACAAATGGTATTTCAGAAAAAACAAATACAAATGACTTAAGTAACAAGCATTATGCAAAGCATAATAATAAAAATTTAAATTAAAATTACAATTAGAATATCATTTTTATTTTATAATCGAAGCATTTAATAACTGTGATGGCAAGGGTGCTTACAGCAAACTTTATATCTTGCTGCTGGGAGTGACAGATGGTTCACTCACTATGCGGGGGACAATTGGCAAAATTAACAAAGATTACAAGTGTGCATAGGTAGGCCAGCATCCTCTGGGAGTTTATTGTGGAGATATATATATGTACAATTTTTGTTTGTCTAAGTATATTAGCTTCCCATGGCTGTCATTGCAAATTACCACAAACATGGTGGCTTAAAAGCAGAGAAGTTTATTTTCTCAGGTTTCTGGAGGCCAGAAGTCCAAAATCAGCATCACCGGCTGAAACCAAGGTGTGGGCAGGGCCACGCCTCACCTGCAGGCTCTAGGGGAGCGCCCATTCCTTGTCCCTCCCAGCGGCTGCTGGCATTCCTTGAATTGTTGCCCCGTTACTCCAGTCTTTACTTTCAGCATCTGAGCTGCCTAGGCATCCCCGTGCACAAAATTCTCCTAATTCATTTTGGATAAGATACAACGATACGAAGCTAAGGTCAAGATGACCTGTGGGGCCACCAGATAGTGGAAGAGAAGACAGGAAGACATAGATATTATGACACCTAAAACGTGGGCCAGAATTGTCCTGCTTCAAGGGAGTTGGTTCTGTAGAGAAGTTCTAGCAAGTTATAAAACGCAGGTGTCTGGGTGGTCAAGAACCACAGGGCCAGGCATCGCTCTATAGGTCTCCAGTGCTGACTTTATGGTGAAGCCAGGATTGGATTTGCTCAAAGTTAGGATATTTCTATGGCTCTCTTCTTCATTATCAGGGACAATGGTTTCTTCGGTAGGTTTGGGTGGCCGTTGAGAGAGAGCCTTTACAGAGAAGGGCCCTCTCTACTTGGACACAGAAAAGCCACCGCATGCAGTTGGTGATGGTTTCCTAATCAAAGGATACTGGGACAATGGGTGGCCACGGCCACAGGGCAGGCAGACTCAAGGTGGAAACAGACCCCGTGGCCCCCGAGATGTTTGTGGCTTGTGGCCTCTGAGTTGATCCTGCTTTCCGAGTTCTTTGCTTTCGTCCCTGGGGGCTGAGGTGAGTTTCTTGTCCTTGGACCTTTTCGCTTACCTCTTATTTGAACTAGTGTGAGTGAGTTTCTCCTTGTAACCCTAAGACATCTGACCGGAATATGGTTCAGTTTTTAACCTTCTTTTTGCAAATAAAACACATGTATATCATATCATCTGAAATCAAAGCTTGTCACATGTAGGAGGGATCAACAATGTTGTTACACGAATGCCAAACCATGACCACAATGATGTAAACTGCGAAATACTAACGCGAAAGCATGAAGCGGCGAACAAAGCCATTTAGACTCAGGCGCACCTGTGTTTCAATCTTGACGGTATCATTCACGTGCTGTGTGACTTTGGGCAAACGAGTTAAGCTTCCTGAGACCATTTTTCCATCTGCATATGGGGGAGACACCACATGCTGTTTTGCCGAGAGGATTAGAGATAATACATGTGCTATGCTGAGCGAGGTACTTGGCACCTAGCAGATACTCATTGTCATGTGACGCTGAGTTCATGAGCAGTGAACTAGTTCATGGATTGTGGCTGTAACGGCAACTGTCGGAGTGAAGTGAAAACTACATTTGTACCAGTACACTAATCTGAAATCAACAAATGTAGATCCACCGGTGGCCGGGTATGTAAGTGAGAAGGGTTGGAGCGTGTGTGGAGAAGCAAGCTGATTCTGACTGCGCGAAGAAACTGCCTAACACGGGGTGAGGATATCGAGGGATTAGCTGCCAAAATGTACTTCGTGTTACAGGGAAAACCAACGAATTCCTGCACATGGAGTGAGTGGCGTATCACAAAAGCCAGCCAAGAGAGCATGGAATGTCCTATATGTTGGATAAAGGAGAGACGTTAGGAACAGTTACGACAGTGACTGCAGTGCCCATGACAGAGAAACGGACGGGATAACCCCCAAACGCACAGATGTGGGGATTAACCGATCTCCAAAAACTCAGAATCTCAGGTCTGTGAGTTATTTCATTCAGGCCTCTAACCCCAGGTGATCTTGAATCACAAAAGATACTAGGTGTTCCCCTTGAAAAAGTTGAAAAGGTCAAAGTGCTTTGCTCTAATATTACGAATATTATGTCACCTGGGGATGCAAATCCTGTTAAAATGCGGGTCCAGACACCGCAGGTCTGGGTGGGGCCTGAGACGCTGGATATCTAACATTCTTGCAGGTGATGCTAACGCTGCTGGTCCACAGCCTGCAACTTGGGGGAGCAAGTCTCTATATGACAGAAAAAGCCACTGGGGAAATTAGCCATTCCTCTAGATTTTCCACATCCACAGTACGTTTACACAGAGGGAGTTGAGAACGGAATAGAAATTAGAACCTGGAAAAATATATTCTTCCAACCCACTTGCAAAACCCTGGACATCGGTGAAGAGCTTTGGGGTTGACACTTCCACCTGGTGTCCAAACTGACAGGCTTGCTCTGTCCCTCCGCACCGGGACACTTCCTTCAGCCTGGCCCTGCTCTTCAATGGCTGTGCCAGAGTTAGAAAGAGGGTGGAGCATGATTTTCGGGTGAAGACAGGAAGCAGCCTGTGAAATCATGTCACTCTAAGGTCTGCAATCCTTTCCACTGTGACAGTTCATTGTCACTTAGCAGAAATTGCTGGTTATGAATATTTAACAAATTTGCAATTAGCTCATCTACCAACATGATTACGGAGATGGAGTAAGCCATTGAATGAAGCTGCTAGGATTATGTACATAATGCTTTCTGATTACACATGCTTACACATCTGCTTTTGTTTTTCCCTCTTCTCTGGCACCATTTTTGCTAATTTTTATCAAACCACACGCCACATCTCCCTGCTTTCTATAGTCTTATACCATGCTAAGCGGGTACAGGAAGGCATTTTTCAGATTGTGGAGAATATTTGGCGTTGGGCTTCGGAGGCAACTGCTTCTGATGCAGGGTTACCCTGCAATAAGAACGCCTGGAATCTTTCCCGAATTCCTCACCACTTTCATCTGCAGTCCAATTACCAAATTGCCCAACTTCGTCTCTCCATTTCCAAAAAGGCATTACATATTATCTGCTTGATTCATCCCAGTTGGGCTGTAATGCAGATAAATTAAAAAAAAATAAAATAGGGGCGCCTGGGTGGCTCAGTCAGTTAAGCGGCTGACTTCGGCTCAGGTCATGATCTCGCGGTCCGTGAGTTCCAGCCTGGCGTCGGGCTCTGTGCTGACAGCTCAGAGCCTGGAGCCTGTTTCGGATTCTGTGTCTCCCCCTTTCTCTGACCCTCCCCCGTTCATGCTCTGTCTCTGTCTCCAAAACAAATAAACGTTAAAATAAATAAATAAATAAATAAATAAATAAAATAAAACAAATCCACAATGGAGGGGAGAGATCGCTTCATTTAAAGTACAGGAAATGTTGGCAACTCACTGGCCACGTGACCTTGTCCCTAACTCCTTTTATTTCCTGGGCTCGATTCTCATCTGTAAACAGAAGACAACCATTACCTTCCGGTATTTACTTATTAAGATCATACATTGTTCTCCCTATTCTGCTGGAAACAGCTCCCTGCTACTCCCTTGGAGAAGTAAAAGAAAAAAAAAAAAAAAAGAAAAGTAAAGGATTTACTCTAGGGTAGGAGGTAGAAGAGTAGGGCAGAGAATCATTTTTCTGTATTCTATCCAGTAGGAGCTTTTCCTCTGGTGGTGAAAACAACTCCAGCAGCAACGTGGTAGCAACTTGTGCTTGATCCTAGGTACAAAACACACACACACACACACACACACACACACACACACACACACACACAAAACCTTGCACAGGGCAAAACAGACACCATCGCTATGCTTTGACTATTAATTGGTTCTGTTGTTGAAGGGCTTTTATTTTTTCCAAGTGTATTTCAAACTGTCATCAAGGCAGGGCACATCATATTATCTTTGAGCTCTTTGCTGAATGGTGCTGTCTGATTTGTTGATAGACCCCATACTCTGTTTTTCTTAGCATTTTTAGAAAATGATCTTGATTATTTCTGGCATGCAGCTTGGATTTCTAAAAAGCCAGTTTCAGAAGTGTGAAAGACAATCATGAATAGTATAAGAGTTACCAGAAGCTACTGATAATAATAGTCATGCTATTTTGCATAGCAGGGTAGGGCTTTTATGTTTGCAAAATGCGTTCACTTGCATTAGGTCATGTATTCTGCTGCTACTCACAGACACCTTCTGTTTTTCAGGATGGCCTTTTCCCAGCCCTTCTGCTGTTGGAGCTAAGGCTTTGCATTTGGAATCATCCCAGCTCTGATTACACCCTAAGGACCAAACGTAGGAGTCAGCAACCTGCTTGCCTCCCTCATTTCTTTCCTATTGCTTATCATTAGTCCTAAAAGGATATTCGAACATTTATTCATTATTCATTCATTCAGTTAGCCTTTCACCCAGTGACCGTTAGGCGTCAGATAGCTGCCGTTTGCTCCATTGTGGGGAAACAGAAATGTGATACCCTTCCCACTCTCAGGGAGATCATTGCAATGGCAACGTCAGCCAGGAAAGTCAAGGCCCCGTGGGGTCACAGCCTTGCTGGAGGCAGTCATGGACAAAGGCTTGTGGACAACCGGCTCGGCCTGAGGCGGTCAGCAAATGCTTCCAGTGGGTAAGTCCCTGGGTATGTGTACTTAGCCAGGAGAATGGATGATGGATGGGAAGAAGGCCGTTTTGAAGAGGAGGGTGGAAAGACAAAGATTTGGTGCCCAAAATAGCATGGCCTGGTGAGCAAGGCAACACAGCAAAGCATTCTACATTCTGCTAAGATACAGTTATTTGTGTAAGTCTTGGTTATGGAAACTAGCAAATATACACAAAGCAGAGGGAACGGTATCATGAGGTCCTGCATGCCCACTGCCCAGTCTCAATGATTTTGTGTTCTTAAAGGAAAATGAAATTCATATCTGCCATTAGCTTGATGGCTTCAGGAGGCCACACGATGGAAGAGAAGAGAGGACTCTGAAACAGGTCTGTGCTGACCCACAAACTTGACAGATGACAAAGCTGGCATTGCAGATCTGTGGGGAAAGAGTAGAATGTTCAATAAATCATGAGCTGATAATTAGCTGTACGGAGAAAATATTTTGGGTCCCTCCTCCACAATCGAGGTAAACCTCAATTCCCATTCCAGGCTGGATTAAAGACAAAAAGCAAATCATTAAAATTTTTGGAGAAACCGAGGAAGAAAACTATGGGTTTGGGGGTCTGGGAGGATTTCTTAAAGTTAAAAATCACAAACCTTAAAAAAAAAGTTGTAAATCCAATTATACTAGGACAAAGCACATTTGTTGTAGGCCAAGATGAAAAATTCAAAGTACAAACCCCAGTCTGTGAGAAAATATCTGAAATGTATTTAATAAATGTAAATGATCAGGATTAAATTCCAGAACATATAAAAACTCTTACAAAGATTAACAATCCAATAGAAAAATCAGGTCATTACCTAAGCAGCCAATTTTTAGAAGAGGAACATTTGAACATTTGAAAATACATTAAGCCTCACTTAGGCTTCCTGATTTCCTGAATCGGGAAATTCAGGAAATCAGATTAAATTCAGGAATTTAAAATTCAGAATTCAGGAAATTCCGATTAAAACCACAATGCTCTGAAGCAACCGGTGTTGGTGAGGATGTGGAGAAAAAGGAACCTTCGTGCACTGTTGGTGGGAGTGGCCACTGTGGAAACGGTATGGAGGGTTCCTCAAAAAGTTAAAAATGGAACTACCCTATGATCCAGCAATCGCACTACTGGGTACCCAAAGAATACAAAAACACTAATTCGAAGGGATACCTGCACCCCTATGTTTACAGCAGCGTTATTTACAGTGGCCAACGTATGGAAGCAGCCCAAGGGTCCATCAACAGATGAATGGCTAAAGAAGACATATACAATGGAATGTTGTTCAGGCACAAAAATGAATGCAATCTTGCCGTTTGCAATGAGATGGATGGAGCTAGAGAATACAACGTTAAGTGAAATAAGTCCGTCAGAGAGAGGCAGATACCATATGATTTCACTTGTATGTGGAATTTAAGAAACAAAACAAATGAGCCAAGGGGAAAGAGAGAGAGACCAAGAAACAGACTCTAACAGTAGAGAACAAACTGATGGTTACCAGAGGGGCAGTGGGTGGGGGATGGGTGAAGAACTAGGTGATGAGGAGTAAGGAGTGCACTTGTCTTGATGAGCACTGGGTGACGAATGGGATCGTTGACTCACTATGTCACACACCTGAAGCTAATATAATGCTGTGTGTTAACTAACTGGAACTACATTTTGAAAAAATCACAGCGCTCTAGGGTGGATCACATAGCAGGATTCACTGCTGTTTTTAATATTTTACATCTCAAACTGGGTGGTGGGTCCATAGTATCCACTAGACTATTCTATATACCCTATCGTATATGTGAAGCATCATATATATGCACATGTGTATATATGCATATATATTTATATGATACATTTATGTCTATAGAATATATACATATATACACACATATGTTATATAATGTTGTATTTCATTAAATGAATTGGCACAAAACTCTTTGCAGGGTTTGATTATCTACCATGAGCACCTTAAGAATTGCATGGTATGGGGGGCACCTGGTGGGTCAGTTGGTTAAGCATCTGACTCTTGATTTCGGCTCAGGCCACAATCTCATGGTTCATGGGTTTGAGCCTCATGTCCTACTCTGCACTGACAGTGCGGAGCCTGCTTAGGATTCTCCCTCTCTCTTTCCCTTTCTGTCCTCCCATTTGTTTCTCTCTCTCTCTCTCTCTCTCTCTTTCTCAACATAAATAATAAACAAGGAATATGCAACATTCCCCTAAAAAAAAAAAAAAAGAATCGCCATTGTATGAGAACAGTGCAGTTGAACTTGGTTGGTCCCCAGAAACTGCAGTTGACATAATTCAATAGGTGGCCTGAGAGGAAGTCGAGGCCTGGCATGCTCTGTGCCATAACTGGATACGTTGATCCTGAGGCATGCCATTCAACCTCTCTAGACCTCCATTCTCTCACTTGAAAATTGAAGGCATCCTATGAAAGGCCCATCGGCACTGCCTCTTGATTTACAATTCTCTATTACAGCAGCAGTTCTCAAAGTGTGTTGGAAAGAATCCATGAGATGCTAATCAGGATTCCTTGAGAACAGAGCTCTGTTATCAAACAAGTTGGAAATCATTTATCATTGTAATGCGCCGTCCTTTGGGAGTGTGGTTGTGCAGTATGGAGGCAGGGAAGGAACAGGAAGCGCTCGCTTGTGGGGGAGAGAAGCCCGGGAGGAAGACCAAAGCACCTCCAGCATGTTCCCTTGTGCTGTCCCATTTCTGGCTCCGGGGACGTGGGAGTCCTTTATTTGACAGACATATATTCAATCCCTTTGTGCAGCCAGAGATAATGAGACACAGAAGGGGCAGGGAGACCTTCTGTTCTATGCTCCCCAAATCCCCTCTTTGGAAGCACGCTTAGGTGGAAGCCTTATATTGCTTTGGCCTGTGAGAAAACAAAGCCAGCTGGCTGCACCTGCTTCCTGCTCAGAGCTTACCAGATGTAATTGAAATCGGGAGAGGCTCACACGCAGCATGGGTGCCTTCCTTTGTGAGGCTGGTAAACAGCTTCAGCCTGGGGTTTTATTTTCTGCCAAAAGCAACGGCCCAATGAATAGCTGTTGTGTTCTTGGGACCTCACTCGACCCACTCTGGGTTTCAGATCCGCACCTTTTTAAAAAATTTGTTTAATGTTTATTTCTTTTGGGAGAGAGAGAAGTGGGGGGAAGGGGCAGAGAGAGAGAGAGAGAGAGAGAGAGAGAGACAGAGAGACAGAGAGACAGAGAGTCCTAAGCAGACAGCACAGAACCCCATGTGGGGCTCAAATCCACGAAACCGTGAGATCTTGACCTGAGACGAGATAGAGAGTCGGACGCTTAACTGACTGAGCCACCCAGGTGCCCCTCTTTAAAAAGAGGAGGTTGGAGGGGTGCCCAGATGGCTCAGTCGGTTAAGTGCCTGACTTTGGCTCAGGATCTCGGCTCAGTGAGTTCGGTTTGTGAGTTCAAGCCTGTGTTGGGCTCTGTGCTGACAGCTCAGAGCCTGGAGCCTGTTTTAGGTTCTGTGTCTCCCTCTTTCTCTCTTTCCCTCCCCTGCTCACACACTCTCTCTCTCTCAAAAATAAACATTAAAAAAAGAGGACATTTGGTAGGATTATTTCTGAAGGTTTTTCTTGTTCATTCATTACCTAAGACATTTATTACGTGGCCTTTCAAAGTCCCTTAGGACTTGGTTGAAGGCAGCGTAGAACTATTCAACAAGGGAATGTGTAGTAAGGCATTCACTGCACAAATAGTTATTGAGCATCCACTGTGTGTATCACTGTTTTCAGTGCTAGGGAGACAGCAGTGAGCAAAAATAGAGAAATTCTTTTCTCTTGTAAAGATTACATTTTAGTATGAGGAAATGACGATACTTAAAAAAACTGAACATCAGGTACCATCAAGTGCCACAAAGAGTAAGGAAACAGGATATGTGGGCAGAGAGTGGCAGCCAGGGGTTATTTTTGTGTAGGAAATTCAGGGAAGACCTTTCTATGAAGGTCCTATGTGAGCCGAAACTTTAATGTGGGGAAGGGTAAGCCACTGCTGGTGGGAAGAGTATACTAGGGAAAGGAATTGACATGTGCAAAGGCCCTGAGGTGGGAGTGTGTCTGGCATGTACAAGGGACAGCATGGCAATAGGAGGAGAGTGGCTGGAGATTAAATGGGGGAGCTAGTGGGAAGTGGAGAAAATTCTGGATTTCATCTGGAATGGGATGGCAAATCAAAAGAGGGAACTGAAAAGAGAATTGACATGATTTGGATAAAGGTTTAGAGAAAAGATTCCTGTGGCTTCTAAGAGGAGAGCAGTCTGTGGTGGGCAGGAGCACAGGGAGGGGAAGCAGGGACCCAACAGGAGGCTCTCCCATCGTCCATGTGAGACACGGCTTGCAATAGGCTTTGGGGTGAAACTTTGAAAAATCCTAGGAAAGGACTCCAGCTGGCTCAGCCACAGCCTGAGTGGCAGGATTCTGTGACCAACAGCTCTTCCTTGAAACTCACGGCCGGGACAGGAGAAGTGATGCCCCAAGGGAACTGGTGGAAAGGATGTGCATTGCACCATTGGAGAGAGAAAAACAAAATGGAGGGAAGGAGGGAAGGAAGGAAGGAAAGAAGGAGGAAGGAAGGAAAGAATAAAGGAACGAAGGAAGGAAGGGCAAGAAAAAAGAAACTCACCGTGGGAATGAAGAGTTGAAGACATGAAAATTAAGAGCTGTGCTCAAAATTATTTCCTCGCATAATCTTGTAGTTTTGAAACAAAGAGCATAGGGTTATGATACATTAATGCTTCCTGTGACATAATCAATAAATTGATGTGCACTGATTACTTCTTAATGTTCTGGGTGAGGGAGGAGGGCTTCACTGCGTGTTAAGATAGAGGGAATTAACAGTATCAAGCCACTTTTCATTCTGCCTTTTGTCTTGAAATTTGCCACTTCTCAGCTTCAGCTGACAGTATCCTGTCTGATTTATTGCTTCCTGTAGTTTTTTTTCTCACTGCTACCACCCTGTTTGGAAAACCCTTCTCCTTTCAGAAAAGGCTAATCCTACGGGGACTCAGCCCACAAGGAGGTCAATGACTTGGCAAAAGAGGCAAGTCATTACTTAGCCTGGTGTTTGTGGGGAGTGCTTTGGGGGCAGGGGCATTGGGGGAGTTTGGGCTGTGGAAGGTGTGGGAACAGTAGAGGGCCAGGCTTGTGCAACAGGCAGGGGATGCGGAGCTGGGCAGGCGTAGATCAAAGCAGCAGTGGACAGACAGGCGCCAGTGGAACTCTGGGAAGGAGCACAAAGGCAAGGAGAGCCACCGAGAAGCTCCTGTGCTCGCTTAGCCCCTGGGAGAGGAACCCTCCCTCTTGAAATGATGGCAGTGAGAGAAGACTAACAGGGACAAAGCTCAGGCATATCTCAGAAAACAAAACCGAAAGTTCTCTTAAATATGGAAGAAACATCGGGGCGCCTGGGTGGCTCAGTCAGTTAAACATCCGACTTCAGCTCAGGTCATGATCTCACAGTTCATGAGTTCAAACCCTGTGTCGGGCTCTGTGCTGACAGCTTGGGACCTGGAGCCTGCTTCAGATTCTGTGTCTCCTCTTTCTGTCCCTCCCTCACTCATATTCTCTCTCTCTCTCTCTCTCAAAAATAAATAAATGCTAAAAAAAAAAAAAAAAAACAAGTGGAAGAAACAGCTCCCTAGCACAATGTAGAAGAAAACCAAAGTAGCCCGATCAATCCATCCACACTGACATATTTATTTTCTAGCTTATATTAAGACGATGCACCAGTTACTATTCTCAGTACCTTACAGGTATTAACTCACTGACTACCCCCAAATAATCCACTTTGCAGATGTGAAAACTGAGGCACAGAGAACTTACATAATGGAACTGGAATTCAGACCTGAGCAATTTGATTCCAGATGCCAAGTTCTTAACCACCTTCCTTCCCGTGGGGGATTCTGATACTGGTTCTGGTACTTTTGTAGTCTCTCCCCTGCTTCATCTTTGAGAAATGTCAATTACATATAATCCCTTCCCTCTCTGATGGTTCGCTGGGTTGGAAATTGCAGACATTCTTTATAAACATGTCAGACACTTCAAGTTGTGAGCCTCCTTCTATGGTGTAAGAAGTAAGCAAGATGATTAATTTTCAGAAGTACCAAATAAAAGCCATGCTGTGTGGTTAACAATAGGTTGACAACCTATTGGAAATATGTACAAAACCACCCCTCCCCCCACAATGGAGCCCCCAACCTTTAGACACTTCACTTCCTGGTTCTTCTTCTCCTCTTCATTTTGCAGCCTTATTTTTTGTGGGTTTTGCAATGAGCATGTGCCAAAGAACTGAAGTCTCTGTGTCACCTCAAGGAATGTGCATTTGTTCCAATCAGACTACTTTTTGGCCTTACGTGGGTATACTGTCCTCCGGGTAAGGCTGTAACCTCTGTAGTACTCAGCCAATGAGGAACCAGGGGAGGGACTTCATGCTAGGAGATAAATTGTCTGCTGTAACTGCCCTGAGTGTGCCTGTCCATCAGACACCCGCTCTTGTAAGAACGTTGATTAAAGCCTTGTTTCACTGTGCTCCAAGTCTCTGCGTCCCTCCTTTGATTGGGTCTGTGGGGCTTATTTCTCACAGTGGTGTAACACTTTCATTAACATGCATCAGAACATATATGAAGGGGCCCCTGGGTGGCTCACTTCGTTAAGCATCGGAGTCTTGATGTCAGCTCACGTCATGATCTAACCTCCCATGGGGCTCTGCACTGACAGTGGGGAGTCTGCTTGAGATTCTCTGTCTCTCCCTCTCTCTCTGCCCCTCCCCTGCTCGTTCTCTCTCTCTCTCTCTCTCTCTCTCTCTCTCTCTCAAAATAAATAAATAAACAAACATTAAAAAAAGAATATACGTGGAATCGACTCAGGCATATATGTATTCACACACACATACACACACAACCAGTATCAAGTGGCAGTTGGGGAAATTCTTTGGGTCCTCAGGAAGAGGGCTGGGTTCCATTTATCTCTCAGCATCATTGCCAGGCTGTGACATCAAGGAAACCACTTGACCTCCTCTACCCATGGACTTCCACCTCTTCCAGGTACCATTAAATGGCTGACATTTCTCAGGCAGAGCCTCAGGAGAAGAGAGGACCACGACTCCCACAACTGTGCAAGTTCATGGTTCTGGAGCAAAGCTAGCAGTGGCTGTGTTTGATTCCTGGCCCAGATTGGACTCTTACCTCTAAATATGTTGAGTTATTTAAGAGCTGCAGTGCAAAGCTTGTTTGGAAGAAATGCCAGCCCACTCATATTTAGATGCAAAACACCTGCATTTGGAGAAACGTAAGTCAACAGCAGGTGGTTCCCATTTCCTGAAAACCAAGGGTGAACTTGCCTCCATTAGCTGGATTTTTTTTTTTACAGGTTTTAGCCTGTACACCTGCTCAGACTGGAGGCCACTCTCTCTCAACCAAATTTGCTTGCACTTACTCTGGATATCCCTGAAGTGGGATCCCCATCATTTCTTATCATTCCTCTAGATCACACAGATTAAGAATTTATATGATCAGGATTCAAAGAGAATGAATCTGGCCTTAGAGACAAAATTAAAAGGAGAAAAACAAGACTCACTCCACCGCTATACATATCCTTGGCAGGCAGGCCTTATTATTTAAGGCAGGCGGCAGCATGTTGGAGAGGAAAATACTGTAAGTAAAAAAAAAAAGAAAGTTAAGAGATCTAGTTTCACCTTCTTCTGAGGTACTTAGTACCATATCTGGCACTGCAAAGCTCAGCAGAGTGGTATTTAGACGTTGGCATCTTTCCATCTCCTGCAGCCCTTCTAGAAAGCAGTCAGGATTCCCTTGTCCTAAATGGGTCCTCAGCCGTGTTTGCACATTAGAATCACCCCAGGAGCCTTAGAAGCCCTACACTTGGGTCCCACCCCTAGTAAGTCTGCGTGTCAGTCAATGGGACCTAGGCAAGCAGCGCTCAAAAATGCCCCCAGGTTATTACAGTCAACAGCAGACTCACAGTACCGTGGGTCTGATGGCTTGTTCTTGGAGGAGACCCCTGGCTTCATACTCTGATTTCACTTTTTAATTTAATTCTACTAACCACGTCTTTTCTCCCGACTCACAGGAAATCCCTCCCATCCCTCTTTTTTTTTTTTTTAACAAAAACAAAAACTGTTTTTTTAACAAAAACAGGTTTTTTTTTTAACATTTTTTATTTATTTTTGGGACAGAGAGAGACAGAGCATGAACTGGGGAGGGGCAGAGAGAGAGGGAGACACAGAATCAGAAGCAGGCTCCAGGCTCTGAGCCATCAGCCCAGAACCTGATGCGGGGCTCGAACTCACGGACCGCGAGATCGTGACCTGAGCTGAAGTCGGACGCTTAACCGACTGAGCCACCCAGGAGCCTCAAACAGGTAGAATTTTAATATACTTACTGAATAATGAGTTGAAGAAAGAGGAGTTATTTGTAAGTTTTAGGTTTTATTTTGGGGAAAAAACTACAGAAGCAGGAATTCTTTCTCAGAAATGTAACAAACAAACAAAAAGACTTTTGCTTCTGGGCTCTGAGAGCATAACGTGTAATAAAGTGGCAGAAAGAATTATGAACATTTGCACCTTTAAAAAGCTTTGTGTTTTATTTGTAAATTCAGAGAAGAGCAAATTTTAGAAAACTTATTTAAAAAAATTTTTTTTAATGTTTATTTTATTTTTGAGACAGAGAGAGACAGAGCATGAATGGGGGAGGGGCAGAGAGAGAGGGAGACACAGAATCGGAAGCAGGCTCCAGGCTCTGAGCCATCAGCCCAGAGCCTGACGCGGGGCTCGAACTCACGAACCGTGAGATCGTGACCCGGGCTGAAGTCGGACGCTCAACCGACTGAGCCACCCAGGCGCCCCTAGAAAACTTATTTAGAAGCAAGTTGCTTTAAGGATTTTTTCCCTCATAATATTAACTGACTACTAGAAAATCATAAAGAGGGAGTTGTTTAAAAATTCAGCTGAGTAAATCTGAAGATCTAATTGGCTCTACTAAATGATTCATGATTGGGGGAGCACCCCATCTAGCAACTAGAGGCGCTCAGTTGTAAGAAACGGAAGGTTTCTATTGGAGAGAGGGTAGGGCAAGAGGTTATCAACTAAAGAAAAGGAAGGATTGTTACATTTCCTTTTTGTGAGGATGGAAACTGCAAGGTTTATTATCATGCAAATGACCTCACCCCGCACAGATCTGGAAGTTTCAGACTGCTAAAAGATCACATTCCTGGGATAGATTAAAACTGTAATTAAGTCTTAGTTTGTTGTCCTGGCCTGGGGCGAAGGACTCCAACTTGGGCTCCTGTGATGTTTCTTTTTTAACAGTGCCAAGAGAGGACTGTTCTTTTGAATTGGGATTCCTCTATGTTGTACTTTAGGAGGAAGTGAATAAAGGAGAAGCTGACCTCAAAGATCCCAGGGCCCCTGCCTGTGTAGCCCTTTTGTCCTTCCTCCTCGAAGGAAGGACAGCTAAACAAGCAAGTCTCAAGGCAGGCATCTTGCAACACCATAGTGATGTAACTGATTGTCCTGTTTCATTATTGTATGTGTACTATATTTAAAGACATCAGTTTTGGAGGTGCCTGGGTGGCTCAGTCAGTTAAGTGTCCGACTCTTTTTTTTTTTTAATGTGTGTTTATTTTTGAGAGAGAGAGAGAGAGACAGAGTACGAGTTGGAGAGGAGAAGAGAGAGAGAGAGAGAGAGGGAGACACAGTATTGGAGGCAGGATCCAGGCTCTGAGCTGTCAGCACAGAGCCTGATACGGGGCTCGAACTCACGAACTGCGAGATCATGACCTGGGCCGAAATCAATATGCTTATCCAACTGAGCCATCCGGGCACCACTTGTGTCCTACTCTTGATTTCAGCCTAGGGCACGATCTCACAGTTTGTGGGTTCGAGCCCTGCATCGAGCCCTGCTGACAGCACGGAGCCTGCTTGAGATTCTCTCTCTCTCTCTCTCTCTCTCTCTCTCTCTCTCTCTCTCTCAAAATAAATAAGTAAACATTAAAAAAAACCCACCAGTTTTCTGAAATTGGAGATGCTGACAGCTCATTAACTTTTGAAGGAGCTAAAATCCACCCAAAATTAATATATGTGTCAGAAAACTAAGAGGTATGTGCAGAAATATGTGTAGATTCTCTAAACCAATTTTTCCCAATTCCCTTTATTTTTCCACTCCCCCTATTCATGAGAAGAGAAAATAAGTAAATAGAATAACATGACATGCATGAACAAATGATATGAAAACGAAACTCATTTCTAATGTGTTTATCTACCTGTCTTCATTTTGCTTGAATAAAATGTAATGAGATATTTTGTCATTTAGCAATTAAGCTTTGGCTGTAATTGTGCCTTTGATGTCCCTAAGTAGGTCATTTAAAAAAAAAATAACCAGGCATTTCCCAGTTTTTCTATGATATACTGTTTGAATTATAGTTTAATATTCACGATTTCTTTGTGTATTACTATTTGCATGCCTATTCAGTGATGTGTGGTTAGCAATTACATTAGCGTTTAACATTTAGAATTGTTTCCTCTTTCCTTTCAAACACACCTATCATTTTTATTTTACTACAGAGACTATAAACTATAAGTCTGGATTTCTAATGTGCTTAAATTACATGTAACAGCCTCAGATTTAATGGCTCAATTATCCTGAAAGCTTGATATTATAGTCATAATAAATGGTAGAAAAATCAGTCATCCTGTATCAGTTATCTGTTGCCACATAACAAATCACGCTAAAGCATAGTGGCATTAGACAGCCATCTTATTATGACCGTGGATTCTGTGGGGCAGGAATTTGGGCAGAACACAATGGAGATGGCTTGTATCTGTTCCAAGATGTCTGGGACCTTAGGTGAAATGACCCCAAGGCCAGGTATGTGTTGACGGCTGGAGCTGGAATCATTTGGAGGCGTCTGTGCTCACATGTCTGATGGCGATGCCGACTCTTGGCTGGAACAGCTGTGCAGGACCTTCGCTGGCGATTTCTCTGATGGAGCTGGTTTGGGTTTCTCGCAGCATGGTGGCTGGATTCCAGCAGGAACATCCCAGGGAACGGATGGAAGCTATATCACCTTTCGTGTCCTAGCCTTGTGAAGACCATAGTGGGGCTTCTGTTACAGTCGCAGAACTTATCTGGCGTCAAGGAGAGGGACATAGATCCCATTTCTCCCGGGGAGAAATGCCGAGTCCCTGTGTAAAAGGGATCTCTGGGAGGGAGATGTTAACGTGGCCATTTTCAGGAAGCACAATCTGCCGCACACCCATAGTTCCCTCTGACATCTTTTTTTCACTAGTTCCTTGGAGCTAACTTTTCAAGCTTTTATACTAGTTTATTTCAGAGATAGTCTTCCCGGTAGGTAAGTGAGGTGGACCGCTAGGTCAGCCACAAAATCAGTGCCTCCGCAGTTTGCACAGGGTTGGAAACCAGGAAATTAGGAAGGAGCCCCTAACATTTATTTATTTTTTCCTGTAAAGATAACACTGTTTTCTTTGTGTGGCTTCCAAAACAACTGGCTTTGCAGGAGCCCCGAGCATCTTTGTTGTAGGAAGATGCTGAGTGGATTCTGAAAGAAAAAAAAAAATGGTGAGTTTAGCCTGATAAATCAGCCTTAAGAGACACAAAGAGTGTGGTCACTCTGAGGGAGTTAGATATTCAACGCAAAGTGAGGGCACAGAGCACTCGGCCAAATCTAGGTTCCAATTGGAATTCTGTTACCTCCTGGCTGTGTGGCCTTGGGCAAGTTAGTTAACCTCTCTGAGTCTTGGTTTCCTCATGTGTAAAAGGAGGATAATTGTAGCCTGTCGTAAGGTTACTGTAAGGATCAAAGGAAGATAATGGGTGGGAATATACTTTGAAATCCATAAAGTGCTATGCAGGATAATCTGGGAATGATGGCAGGTTCTCTGGAGGGTTAAGTGGTAGAATGAATGTAAAACATACACACCCTGAGGTGAACAGTATCTGTGATGCAAAGGTGAGACGTTGTTCTTTCTCTAAGTCACATGCTGGGAGTGTGGCACCTTGGGTGCACAATAGCATTTCTCCCGCCAGCAGCCCGTAGTAAATGCTCAACAAAATCTTTTCAAGTGTTCAATCTCTGAACGATTTCTGTTCTTGATCTTCTACAATGAATCACATATTTGTGCAAATCTTTGCTGGTTTGAAGCTGCATAACAAGCTCTAATTCAGTCATTCCAAGAGCTGTATCAAGTTCAACATTTCTGATTTGTGGTGTGGAATTTAGATATTCAAATCGCTCTTTGCATTCCCGAAGAGTCTCTCCAGAGAGGGCTAGTCTCTCTCTAACTCTTCTCCACACCAGGCCCCTCCGCTCATGAAGGCATTAAACATTCACGCAGCTGAAACCTGTCACCAAGCTAGCTTTCTGCAGAGAATGGCATCTGGGTCTAAACGCGTGTGCTATTTCTACAGCTCCAGGAGCTGAGCTGAAGGATCTGGGAAGAATAACGCATGGGCTGTGTTCTCAAATGAGTGAATTGTTCGTGCTCTCAGAATCTTCAGAGTTGGTTGATAGTACAGGGTGAGTCCAATGGGAATAATGGTGTCACGATATGGGGCTATTCAAGGGGACCCTTAATCAACAGACTGTGCGTGAAGAGAAGAGAATGCACAAGAACTGGTGAACCATCCTGAGGACAGAAAAGAAACAACGTGTTTTAGCAGCAGTCCACAGACAGGATGGCTCAACACAAACGTTCTCTGCCAAGCGCACAATTTTACACATCACCTTCTGGAGAAGTGGCCGTTGCCTTGTGTGCGCGGGGGACCGAAAATCAAATCAGAATCCACGTGGGAGACACCCAGCCCTTGGTGTTTTTCAAACCTTTCAGGAGATCACAAGTGCAGTGACGTTGTGACCCAAGCTAGATGGGGTCCTTGTTTCGTGTCCTTGGATACTTGATACTTGGCTACTCAGCGTGTGCTTCCTGGACAAGCAGCAGCACCCCCACCTGGGAGCTTACTAGAAATGCAGAACCCTGGGCCTCCCCACCCTGCAGATCCACTGAATTAGAATCTGCGTTTCACAGTATCTGTAGTGATTACTGTGCCTAATGTTTGAGAAGCACTTTGCTAGAGCAGTAGTTCTCAAATTTTGGCCACATATTAGAGTTAGTTGGGGGATATTTAAAAAACCCAGAGGCTCATACGTATCTCATTGGGCTTAGACCAATGAAATCTCTGGGCTGATTCAAGGCCTATCCTGTAAATGGATCAGTTAATAACAATTGCTAGTGTTCAAGACTGCTTAGCGTTTCTTCTTGTCTTTTTATTTTTATTTTTATTTTTTATTATTTATTTTTGAGACAGAGAGAGAGCATGAGCAAGGGAGGGGCAGAGAGAGAGGGAGACACAGAATCTGAAGCAGGCTCCAGGCTCTGAGCTGTCAGCACAGAGCCCGACGTGGGGCTAGAACTCACAGACTGTGAGATCATGACCTGAGCTGAAGTCGAACCCTTAACCGACTGAGCCACCCAGGCGCCTCTGTCTTTTTTTTTTTAATGTGTATTTTTATTTTTGAGAGAGAGAGAGAGAGAGCAGGGGAGGGGCTGAGTGAGAGGGGGACACAGGATCCAAAGCAGGCTCCGTGCTGACAGCACAGAGCTTGGTGTGGGGCTTGAACTCGAGAACCCTGAGACCATGACCTGAGCAGAACTTGAATGCTTAACTGACTGAGCCGCCCAGGCGCCCCTGGACTGCTTAGCATTTCTTGGGTAAGCCACACCCTGACTCACATATCATATTCCCATTTTTAAATCTCTTTAAAGAGGAACAAGAATTCAATGACAACGACAACAGCAGAAATAACGATTGGAACATCATCTGAGGGTAGAATCTTCCTAGTTTTAACATTTTCTCCCCAATTTTTTTTTATAGCCATGCCGCTTTTAATTCACAGCAATTTCTATTCACCTCTACTGAGGTGAGAAGTTATTCACCTTTATTGAGATTTTCCCAATTAGTCAACTTAATTTTATTTTCTTTTAAATGTAAAAATCCCTTTGCACTCCTATTTCATTGTTTTACATGACTTTTAAATACCTTGCATAATTTCAGAAAAGGGGAAACAGGGCATGATCAAGTTTGGGAGCAATTTGATTCTTGGTAAGGGCAGGACTCACCTTTTGGAAGCAGAAGAGGACAGGCAACTTAGAAAGTATTCTTTAATAGCTCATGTTGACCCACGAACAGCAGATACAAATGCAATTCTCCAGGTGAACCACACTCAGTATGTCCTGCCTCCGAACAAAGACAGAAACCACCAGAACTGTCACCATCCATTATGTGAGGACACAGTTGCCTGGCCACATTTTGTGCACAAATGTGTTGATGTTTTTGGACATTAGCTCCAACTAGTGCCAGGGTTCCAAGTTCCCAGTCTCCCCACGTGCCATTTGCAGGAAAATACACCTTTTGATAAGCTTTGGCTCGGAATGGGTGGTACAGGACAAGGACTCAGAGGACTCCTCAGGTGTTGTCGGAGGCACAGACTCCTCAGGAATCCGGTTTCAACGCACACTCAGCTTTTTCAGACCTAATTTTTTCCCCAAGCAAAATCTAGGCAACATCCTAAATTCCTCTCCAAGCCTCTTTGGAAATAACACGCTTGCATGTGTCCCTTTGTCTTCAGTCCAAACCAACAACGATGCTTCTGCCAATGGCGATGGTTTAAGCTATTATGGTAAGCAAATGAAACAGCGACAGAAATAGAAACTCCAATTAAAAGATAATGTTATACCAGATCATTCTTGTTCCACATTTACTCTATATCCCTAAGTGCTACCGTACCCAAGGAAGACCGAGAACACGCTGCACATATTAAGCCCTGCTACAGCTCTCTGTTCTCTTCAAACACATCACATTAGCAGTTACATTTCCTCCTTGCAGGCTCTAGGAAGACCTGAGGTCAGTGAAGCATGTTATAGTGACTATGAAATATGTGTTCCAATAGACATGCAGACTAGCTATTATTGGAAATTGCAGACACAATGTGTATATCAAATATTGATAAGCAATCTATTTCAACAGGAACCTTGAAACATCGTGCATATTATCAACCCACCCATTTCTTAAGGGAAGTTTGTCTGGGGAAATGCCCACGAATTTTAATTTTACAACTAAATTTTTGCCTACGATCAGCTTACAACCCCTGAGTGAAAAGAATACACATTAAATTGGGAGACTATATAGATAGATCCGTTTGCAAATGGCCTGGTGCATCAGTACCTTTAAAAAATTGTCACTGCTGTGTTCACACGCAAACACTGCCTAATTCAGAACTGAAATCTTTGTATGTATTATAAAATAAATAAATGGGTATTATAAAATGCATAAAAAGTATTATAAAAATACTCTTACTGAATTTCATAACAATAAACCCAAACACAATCATTTTGATTAAAAAACCTTCCATTTGTGGGAGAAGTATATTTCATTTCAGTGAAAACATCGTTCTTGTTCTCACTATAAAAGGTATTAAAATGTATTAAGTATTCAGTAAAAAAAAATCAGAGAATGTAGAAAAATACAAAGCAAAACTGAAAATTACTCATAATCCTACCACTTAGAAAAGACTCCTCTTAATATATAGGGGTTTATGGGGCATCTGGGTGGCTCAATTAAGCCTCTGACTTTGGCTCACCTCATGATCTCACAGTTCGTGAGTTCGAGCCATGTGTCGGGCTCTGTGCTGACAGCTCAGAGCCTGGAGCTGCTTCAGATTCTGTGTCTCCCTCTCTCTGCCCTTCCCCTGCTCACATTCTGTCTCTCTCAAAAATAAATAATATAGATAGATAGATAGATAGATAGATAGATAGATAAATATGGGTGTTTATCCTTTCCCACAATGTTGTTATGAACACACACTTATTAAAGGGTAGAACACCATAAAAACTGCTTGGAGCTAGATCTACATTATTATTTGTAACTATTTTTTTTAATGTTTATTTTTTGAGAAAGAGACAAAGAAAGCGTGAGTGGGGGAAGGGCAGAGAGAGGGGGCCGGGGTGGGGGGGGCAGAGGATCCCAAGAGGGCTCTGAGCTGACAGCTCAAACTCACCGAAGCAACTGTGAGATCATGACCTGAGCCGAAGTTGGATACTTAACCAACTGAGCCACCTAGGTGCCCCTTATTTGTACCTATTGCATGGTTATCCAGAATATAAACTGTATCTGTTTGCTTCATAAACAAATTATTGTTGAACATCTAGATGGTTTCACTTTGAAAATTAACTGTTTACCTCAAAAATTGTACACTATGTGTACAGAGGGAATCAGGTCAGTATAGCATCAAAGCAAAAGATATCATAAGTGCTAGGACTGTCCCATTCCTGGCCTTTTTTTTCCCTTAAAGATCCTTTGGCGGAGGTCTGTGAGAGGCTGTCGCATGTGGGAAGTGAATGAACTCCTTGTTCTCCATGGGAAGCAATGTGTATGAGTGTTTCCACGGACCGACTGTTGACCCTGGAAGGAAGAGAGCTCCCCGGAGCCATTTCAGATCCTGGGCAAGAGGACTACCTTGAAGAGATGATGGGACCGTCCTCGGGGAGAATGTGTCCCATGGGCTGGACATGGAGTGGCTGGCCAAAGGAGAGCCATAGTCCACGCTGTGGGATCTGTATCCACAAGAACCCACAAAGGTACTGCACAGAAAGAAGGTTGACCATTATTCACCTGGCCCCAGAGAGTCCCCACATGAGATAATAAACACATCCAGTGTATCAGAACTGGCCTTTTCACAAGCCCAGCTCTGCTTGGGCCAGTCCCCAGAGGGTACAGACTGGCAGTCAGCATGTGCAGGAGAGAGCAGTGTGGGGAAATAATGGAGAAGGACCATTCCTATTTATAGCCTCTGAAAACTGACAAGCCATAGTCAGTTATTTCATTACTATTAAGGACTGGTCATTCTAACTTCTTCTTCTTCTTCTTCTTCTTCTTCTTCTTCTTCTTCTTCTTCTTCTTCTTCTTTTTAACATTTTTTAATGTTTCTTTATTTATTTTGAGAGCCAGAGATAGAGAGCGAATGGGGGAGGGGAAGAGAGAGAAGGAGACTGAGAATCCCAAGCAGGGTCTGCCCTGTCAGCACGGCACCTGACCAGGGCTCAAACTCACAAACCTGACCTGAGCAGAAATCAAGAGTAGGAAGCTCAACTGACTAAGCCACCCAGGCGCCCCCTAAATTGAGGCTTTGTGTATTGTTTTTAAAAGTGCCATAATACTGTCCAATGCCAACCTCATTTGATTTGCCCAGCTCTTTACCCGGGACAGGGAATTCACATTAAAGGGAAAATGGTAGAAAAAATGAAACAGTGTATATCCTGTGTACAGTGCGTGTTCAGCCGGCTGGTTACCCAGTTTTTAGTGGTTCCCAACTGAAAACACTGTGGGTCTGCAGCAGATCTAGTTGGTAACAATGCTGTCAAGTGGGGGGTAAGAGGGAAACAGGATTTGAAGTCTCTCCTGTATCATTAAAAAGGCCCAAAAGGCAAAAGTAGAACCACAGAAAAAGCTGGAGTATATGGTATCCCCCACTTGGATATTCAGAGTGAACTCTAATTTATGCGCCTGAGAGGAAAAGAAATAATGTTTCTTGTCAAAGAGCAACTCGGAGACATTTGTTAGCTCATGCTTATTATTTTGTTTTGTAGGCAGATTGTTTACTCACATAAGAAGGAGTCAGTTGGTGGATGGGGCCAAGGGATAAAGGCAAAAACAGGAGTCATAAGATGGAAGGAAGAAAATGAGACTGTTGGCAGTCTGGGAACAGCAAATCTTGTTTGCACAATTTTTTGTGTAAACTGATTATCTGGAAGCTGGCAGGGAGAAGTCCATCTGGGCAGACTGTTTTCCAGTAGGCCAACCAGGGGCATCAACGATAACAGTGTTCACTGTGTAGAAGTTCTCCAGAAAGCCTTGGGAGTCGAGCAAAGGGAGGAACCATCTTTATGGAGCTGCCACCATTTTCCTTTCCTTCAGCGCCTCTTTCTTGGTTCAGCCCCGCCTGTAACGTGCAGCTCTGGAAAATTCCTCATTGTTCACCACTTTCCCTGCCCTTCCTTTTGTACCTTCTAAGATGGTTTTAGCGGGTTTGCATTAGCAAGAGGTTGAGGAGGAAACTCAGATGTTCCTAAAGGCTGAATTTTTCTACGTTACAAAGAACAGAGAGCTTTCCCTCTTTCTAAATAAGTGAATTTGGGTGGGGTGGGGGGAGGGATAGGACGAAAGCGTCAAGAACGGCTCAGTTTTTATTTGGGGGGAAAGGTTTATTTACAGGGATGACGGTATGATTTGGGGGAGGCTGCTGGGGGACATGGAGGAGGGTTTGGGGGAAATTTTTACTGTACACAATGTAGTATATTTCTCCTGTGGTGTTTTTCAAGAGTTCTGCAATAAAGATTTAAATTGCTTTTCAGTTCTTTTGTAACTCTTCTGAAAGCAATGTTGTGTTGAGAAAGGCAATGAAAGAGCCAAGTTTATTCCAGTTATACATGGTAAAGATTTGCTAAAGCTACAATAAAGACACTTTTTTTTTTGAACCCAGCGTTCACCAAACTTTTTTGACCACGCTTTCCTATTTTTAGAGAATGTGATTTCATATGTAATTATTTGGAACTCACTTTGGGAAATTTGATTCCTGGCTCACATTATCTCAAGGTAGGCCAAGGATTATAAGAAAAAAAAGATCACTCTGTCTCCTAATTTAATTTAAATAGCCAGATAAAGTTTAATGGGGAGGAATGACCCCCCCCCACCCGTTAAAGTGTCACCCCAAAGTCATGTCCTTCCTGGAACCTCAGAATATGAACTTATTTGGAAATAGGGGCATTGTGGATATAATTAGTTCAGATGAGGTCACACTGGAGCAGGGTGGGCCCCATAACCCAATCTGACTAGTGTCCTTCTAAGAAGAGGAGAAGAGACACAGAGACAGACACACAGGGGAGAACGCCCCGTGGAGATTCAGGCCGAGATGGAAGTGAAGTATGTGTCTGGAAGCAAAGCGACACCAAACGTTGCTGGCAACACCAGAAGCTACGAGAAGGGCATGGACTAGATTCTTCCCTAGAAGCTTTGCAGGGGCCGTGGCCCTGCTGACACTTCGATTTTGGATTCTAGCCTTTACTACATCACTGTTGTCTTTTTTTTAACGTTTATTTGTTATTGAGAGACAGAGAAACACAGAGTGTGAGCAGGGGAGGGGCAGAGAGAAGGGGAGACACAGAATCCAAAGCAGGCTCCAGGCTCTGAGCTGTCAGCACAGAGCCCGACGCGGGGTTTGAACTCACAAACTGCGAGATCATGACCTGAGCCAAAGTTGGTCGCCTAACCAACTGAGCCACCCAGGCGCCCCTGGATTCTAGCCTTTACAACTGAGAGAGAATACATTTCTGTCATTGAAAGCCACTCAGTTTGTGGTAACTTGGTAAGGCAGCCCTTGAACTAGCAAAAAGGACATGTCTCTGAATTCAGGAAACACCTGATTTGCAAACTTGCAAACGTAAAGACCACAAAGCACTAAGAGGTAATGAACCCATGCATAAACTGAAAACAAAACCCTAAAACCACAGGTGAATCTCAGAATAATTATGGAGAGTGAAAGGAGCCAGATTAAAAAAAAAAAAGTACATGCTGTATGGTTCCATCTACAAAATCCTAACAATGTAAAGTAACCTATTATGACAGAAGCAGGTGGTTGCCTGGGGCAGAGGTGCCTTAGTGGCAGGGGGGGACAGGGGGAGGATTTGCTAAAAGCACAAAGAACCTTTTGGGATGATGGATACATCTACTCTGATGATTGTTGGAATGGTTTCATCATGTATATATGTCGAAACTTATTAAAAGTGTATACTTGAAATGTGGGCAATTGATTATGTGTTAATTATACCTCAGTAAAGTTGTTTAAAAGAAAACCACTTAGGGATTCATTAGTTTAAAATAACCAAGAAAGTGTTGTGCAAGTTTGCATGGAGTAGTGTCTGTTTCATAAAGTCCTTCTACTGCTGTGCACATGCTCTCTCTCTCTCTCTCTCTCTCTCACTATATTCTCGCCCTTAATTGAAAGTGGTAAAGCAAACACATTACTGAAACAGCTCTAATTATTTCCTCTGGACGAGTCTCCAGCAAATTAAGAAGAGGGAGCCGAGAAAGCCATTTCAGCCCTGAAATAACACGGCGGGGTCTTCTGAGACAATCAGCACACAGCAAAGCCAGGTCCTCCCCTGCTTTCATTGTGCCCAGGGGGACATGCCCATGGCCGTGTTTAGAACGCACCTTGGGAGCCACCCCTGTTCCCTCACCGCGTGGACACAATTCATTTTCTCCCTCACTTTCCTCCTGGCTTTAATTAAACATCACAGCTGAAAGAGGTTACCAAAGCAGATTATGAGAAGGGACATGGGGTGCGCATGCTGTCATTTTATGTGTTCGTCTTGGCTGCTCAGTCACAGTGACCCCTGGATCTTTCTATTTGGAAGCCCTTTTTCTTGTAGATTCATCTCTATCCAGATTTTGGGACATATTCTATTTCTAAAGGGCTCCACAACAGCCCATGTGCTTTCCTCTCAAGGATCTCTTTCACTTGGCCTCAGATACGCCATTTCTCTGGCTGGAATTCTATGTCCAGGTGCAGCTCATGACTTCAGGTGCCTGCTTCTGTGTGTCATGACTGGGGCCTTTTCAACAGGACTGCTCTGTGCGTATAGGCCAGAAGTGCCTGGACATTAAACATCCCCCTGGGAGGACACTCAGCAAATGAATGATGGGAGAGGGTGGTCAAATACCTCAGTCACCCTGCCCCTCAGGTGAGATGGCTCCACACTCTTCCCTCAGGCTCTTCCGGGACATGAAGTTTCAGTTGCTCGTTATGTAGCTAACCTAACCACACACCCTTATAGGCCCCCTTGCCTTCCTTATATGGTGTCCCCCACTTCCTTGCTAGTGTTGAAGGCATCTTCCAGATAAACCGCTTGCCTTCAAGCATCAACCGCTTGCCTTCTCGTCTCAGCATCTGCTTCCGGGGAAGTCCACCCAAGATTAAGACCTTGTCTTAGAGCTCACTGGGTACTTGACTTGCTGACTCCCCTTCCATACCCTCTCAATAGACTTTTTATAGACCCCCATTTCATACAGTTGAGCATCCAGTTGGATTCTCATCTACTGCCATAATCTTGAGCCCCGAGGCTAGCTTTCTGTAGTCCTTCACATGGAAGACAGCTCAGAGGAGTGCACAGTTGTTTCTCACGGGCTCATGAGATCATCAGGGAAAGAGGTCTAGTGTGATGGCTGAAAGGGTGAGCAGATCTCAGCAGGAATATGCTGGACAAAGCTTGCCAAATGCACGGAACCCAAGAGAAAGAAAAGTGCATTTGGTTACCTGAATAAAGATACCTTCTTGGCTTAAGAGGACCATGGGAGAGAGAAGCCCTGCAGGGACCTTCTGAAGAACCCATGAAAGGATTTTTTTAACCATTGGTCAGGCCAGTGACTGCAAAGACCCACAGCCCAGTAAAGTCTGCTCTGCCTTCTTGACTTTCCTCCCCTCAGGGCTCAGGCCCTGCCACCAAGGAGTGGAGGAGGGGAAGGGAGAACAGGAAAAGAGTAGAGGGCCATTACTACTCACCCCATTCCCCTTTTCAACTGCAGGGCTCCCATAAACTCAATGAAGAATTTTTCTCTGCTTGAAGTGCCAAACTGTGAGACCTCCATTGTGAGATCTCCACCGTGCTGGGACCATCTCTTTATCTCACCGTGGTTAGCATAATAAAAGCCCCGAAGATGTCTATGACTTAACTCCTAGGACTTGTGACTACGTAACCTGACATGGATGGCAAAAGGGACTCTGCAGCTGTGATTAACATTACGCACCTCAAGATGGGGAGAGTAGCCTGGATTATCCAGGTAGGTCCAATTTAATCCCATAAAGCCATAGATGCAGAGAACCATTTTCAGCTGGGGGGAGGGAGATAAAATGAGAGAAGATTTGTAACCTAAGGGGGGCTTTACCATGGCTGATAGCTATGAAGATAGAGAAAGGGGGCCACAAGCCAAGGAATGTGGGTGGCTTCTAGAAGCTAGGAATGGCCCTCAGCTGAAGGTCCTACAAGGGAAAGAAACTGGGGCACCTGGGTGGCTCAGTTGGTTAAGCGTCCGACTTCGGCTCAGGTCATGATCTCGCGGTTTGTGGGTTCGATCCCTGCATCGGGCTCTGTGCTGACAGCTCAGAGCCTGGAGTCTGCTTCGGATTCTGTGTCTTCTTCTCTCTCTGCCCCTCCCCAACTTGTGCTCTATGTCTCTCAAAAAAAAAATGTAAAAAAAAAGGTGGGGGGGGGGGAGAAACTGAGTTCTGTCGACGACCAAATGAGCAAGGAAACGAATGCTCCCCTGGGGCCACCAGAAAGGCCTGCCAGGGCGTTGACTCCGGCTCCGTGAACCCATGTAGGACTTCGGACTTAAAGAGCGGGAATATAATAAATTTGTGTTATATGAGCCACTGTTTGTTGTTATTTCTTATGGCAGCAATGGAAAAAGAATACACAGACCATCTCAAGAGTTTCTCTCTATGCTTGGGAGTTTCCCAAAAGAAAAAGCAAACCTTTGTAAGTGGCTGCCTGTCGGGTTGCAAAATGAATAATACTTTGTCTGACTGACCTTCTGCTCATCAAAGAAAGAGAGAGAGAACCAGGGTGCACGATTTGAAACCAGTGGGTCTGTCCTCACTGTTGCCTGTAACTGGACACCAGACATGCAGCCCATTCTCCACCTTATCTCACTTTTCACTTTTGCTTGAGCTTCTGACTCCTAAGAGCTGCATGTGCATCCAGACTGTCGCTCAGAGAGAGAATATGGAGAGTTCCAGTTGATAAAAGCAGCACGTGTTCAGTTTATCCCTGCCTTTAAATTCACCCTTTAATTGGACAGAAAACCCATCTCTTTATTGGATCCTAGAACCTCAGCTAATACATTGACCTGTTTTTTTTTTTTTTCCCCGTACAATTTCAAACCAGTGATTTTCCAGGCATCAAAGCAGAGTGGAGAGGTTTAATTAACTGATAGGCCTGTGGTCACCTGTACTGGGTTTGACAGTGTGTGTGACTCTTACAATACAGACTCATTAAAAACACTTCCTGCCTCACACTTGAGATTAAGGGTGTCTCATGAAAGCCAAGCACTGAACAGTGTACTTACTAGAACTTGCAATTGTATTTGAGCGTATTATATTGGCTTTGGAATCAGAAAAAAAAAATCCAGAGGATTTTACTTATTTTTTTCAAAGAATATTCTAAACAAACTCATTGAGAGATATGTAGGTGTTTTTATCTCAGGTACTTGTCATTTTTTTTTTTAATGTTTATTTCTTTTTGAGAGAGAGACAGCGAGTGCAAGTGGGGGAGGGGCTGAGAGAGAGAGGGAGACACAGAATCTGAAGCAGGCTCCAGGCTCGGTTGTCAGCACAGAGCCTGACACAGGGCTTGAACTCACAAACCATGAGATCATGACCTGAGCTGAAGTGAGATGCTTAACCAGCTGAGCCACCCAAGGCACCCCGCAAAGTCATGTTTTAAAACGATTTGTGTTTCTCCCAAGGATGACACTTTGTAAAGAACAAGCTTCAGTGCTTGTTATTCAAATCTTCTCTATCCTATGCTTTTGTCTCTCTCCTTGATCTTTCAGTTACAGAGAAGGGAGGTTTAAACATCTTCCACTACCAAGATAGATTTGCCGATCGATTTCTTCCAGTCTTCCGCCAACTGTGTTTATTTTAGAGCTTTATTGGTATCATATAGCTTTTAGAATTCCTGCAGTTTTTTTTGTGAATTGAAACTTTTACCAATTTTTAGTGACCCATTTTACCTCCGAATAATGCTTTTTCCAGAAAGCCTATTTTTGTGTAATATTATATACATCTACACCAACCATAGTTAGTGTTTGCATAATTCTCAGGCCATTTGTTTTCGGCATGTTTATAAATACCATTTGCCTGACTTTTTTTTTTTTTTTGCTTGACATTATAAAAGATTGTATGGTGGTCTGTAAATTTCTATCTTGTGTTTTTGAGAAGAAGTAAGAGCAGAGTTTATTGAGGACTAAATTTTTTTGTCTTTTAACAAAACTTACAATGATAGTGATTACAGATATATTTGAATTCTTTTAGTATCTTATTTAATATTTATTTATTAATTTTGAGAGAGAGAGAGAGAGAGAGAGAGAGAGCAGGGGAGGGGCAGAGAGAGAAGGAGACGGAATCCCAAGCAGACTCCACCCTCAGCATGGAGACTGACACTGGGCTCCATCCAAGGCTGTGAGATCATGACCTGAGCCGAAATCAAGAGTCAGACACTCAACTGACTGAGCCACCCAGGCGCCCCTTACATTTTCTTTTTTTTCTTTACCTTTTTATTCTTCTTTTCCTACTTTATTTTTTTTACCTTGTTTGTCTTCTTTTGGATCATGAGTATATTTCTCTAATTTACTTTTCTCCTTTTTGGGAAATCATATATCCTATTTATATATTCTGTTTCTTTGACTTCGCTGGTTACCCTAGATATTTCCCTCCTTATATTTTAAATTATCACTGGAGTATAATTTATATATAGAAAAATGTACATATAATATAAGTGCATAGCTTACTGGATTTACATAACATGAACACACTCATGTAGCCAGCATCTAGATCCAGAAACAGAACCCCCATACGCAGAAGACCTCCTTATACACCCTAGAAAATTGAATACACTTGCCTAGTGTAAGCTTCACAAGGTCTATAATTCAGGACACTCTTTATGCTTCTCCCAACAGAATGTGATTTTGCTTTTGAGTGTTCTACCTCCAACCACCTTCTAATTTCTATACTGTTGTTGTCAAGGATTTTATTCAACCTTATTTCTTAACTCCATTAACTTACCATGACAGGTCTATCATTTTCATTGCTTGCTATTCCTTCTTGCAGCTTAGATTTTCCAGCCATGGTGGTCTTCCTCTTTGAAGTTTATCATTTGAAGTTTCTGTACATAGAGCTACTGATTGAAAAGTCTCCATTTTGTTTGTCTACAAATGCCTTTAATCTTTTTTTTTTTTTTCAAATATTTCTCTTCTGGCTGTACAATTCTGTGCTGAGAATAGTTTTTCTCTTAGTGTTTTGAAAAACTATTCCATGGTCCTCTGCTTTCTATTGTCATTGATACAATAGCTCTCTTCCTAGTTCCCAAATATTTGTCTTTTTCCCTATTTAGAAGAGGTTTTTTTTTTAAATTTTTTTTTAATGTTTATTTATTTTTGAGACAGAGAGAGACAGATCATGAATGGGGGAGGGTCAGAGAGAGAGGGAGACACAGAATCCGAAGCAGGCTCCAGGCTCCGAGCCATCAGCCCAGAGCCGGACGCGGGGCTCGAACTCACAGACCGTGAGATCGTGACCTGAGCCGAAGTCGGACGCTCAACCAACTGAGCCACCCAGGCGCCCATCAATCCTCTCTATTTTCAACCACACTATTTGACTGGAGTCCCATGGGTTAATTGAAGACTCCTGTCAAAGGGTTTGTTTATAAAAGACCAACACAAGTGTTGCCTGGAGAATCAAAGTCATATCCTAAAACAGAAGTGACCTTTCTCCAGCTTTAAACACCATTCAGTTTGCCCAATCTCCTTGAGGAAAGCGGCCACCTGTAGGAAAATGAAAACCACAAAGCTGATGGCTGTAGAAACAACACAGGTGACAGGAAAAGCACAATTTGTTTGCTGCTAATCAGTGTAGATTTGCCCAGACTTGGACCCAAGTTGCTACCTGTTCAAGGATACCAGTTTCCACGATGCCCAAGATTCTGAATGACAAAGGAATCTCTTAAATATTCTTGAGATAATCGATATACTTCTCATCTTACACAAATGGCAAAATATTCTATGTATTATCTTGTCTTTGGCTTGTCACACTTAACATTAATTCTTAGAGCTTGCCCCATATCAGTGCACAGAACAGTACACAGTTCACAATCTTCTTTGTGGCTGTGGGGGGTTAACATTCTAGGAAGAAGCCACCAACTAGATTCCCTAGTTATGGGTAAAGTGTTTCCAGTCTTTCTTGATTAGAAAGAAAGGAACCTGGCCATTTGCAGCAACGTGGATGGAACTGGAGGGTATTATGCTAAGTGCAATAGGCTACTCAGAGAAAGACAGATACCATATGTTTTCACTCATAGGTGGATCTTGAGAAACTTAACAGAAGACCATGGGGGAGCGGAAGGGGAAAAAAAAAGTTACAGAGAGGGAAGGAAGCAAACCTATATAAGAGACTCTTCGATACTGAGAACAAACTGAGGGTTGATGGGGGGTGAGGGAGAGGGGAAAGTGGGTGATGGGCACTGAGAAGGGCACCTGTTGGGATGAGCACTGGGTGTTGTATGGAAACAAATTTGTCAATAAATTATATTTAAAAAAATAAAAAAAGAAACTGTAGTTGTGATGATCAATATGAATGATATTTCCTGGATAATGAGCGATAAGTCCTAGAGTTGGGAAAATTTGCTGAATTAAGAGATGTGTGCATTGGGATTTTAACGGATTTTACCAAATTTCTCTCCATAAAAGCTGTATTGATTTTGCTTCCCACCTCCAATACATGAGGGTTCTGCTTTTTCCACACTCTATATGCTCTCCAATGTAAGGTGTTGTCAGACTTGGTGATCTTTTCCAATTTAAAAAGAGAAAGGGGGGTAATTTCAATGTTAATATGCAATGTTCTTCGGGAGCAACACTGAGCACCTTTTGTGATGTCTAAGAGCTGTGGGCTTCCTCCTCTTTTCCTTAGGCTTCCACCAAGGTGGTTTTTTTCTTTTTGGATCCCAGGGACTCACAAGAATTATGTCTGGAGCAAATTGAGGCTGACCTGTTAGGCAGAAGAAATTCAAGACAGACCTAATTTGAGAATCAAGCTTATTGAATCTGTGTATGCAAAAACCACAGAGAGAGAAACCATGCCAATAAGTCGGTCATACAGATGTATATTTAATCACACGGAACATATATTTACAAAAACATTAAAGGAAAAAAAGCAGGTTAAAATATAGTACAGTGTGATCTCTCTTCCTCTTTTCAAAATGCACTATGTATTTCTATAGAAAGGTGATTGGAAGGATATATATGAAAAATTAACCATGATTATTTCTGGATGGAAGAACTATATGGCATTGTACTCTCTAATTTGTGCTCTGTTGCATTTTTGAATTGTTGTCAATTACTAATTACTACCTTAAAGAACTAAAAATAATATTATATTTTGAAAATACATTATGCTTCCTTAGTAGATAGTCACAGAAAATACACAAAGTGATCAGAAGAGCACTAGACCAGGAGCCAGGGACACAGGGTTTTTAGCCCAGTTCCGCCTCTAATATGCTCTGAGACAGAGAGCTTCGAGTTTAATTTTTCTGTGCCTCAGTTTCATCACTAGTAAATGAGGGAATTGGATGAATTTATATCTTTAAATCCTCATACTTAAATCCTTTCTTCTTTACTGAGATGAGCCACTTTTAAACAAATGCTGATTAAGTCCTTTTATAGATCTATGTTTACTCTTTGCACCTCAGAAAATGGAGGTGATTCTCCATACGGCTCTCTGTTGTTTCTTATGTAAATGTATTGTCTGTGACCTGTATCGCTGTGCAATGCAAAGCAAGTCTTCGCACAGAGTAATTATCTTTTCTAGGCTTATTGAAAGAGGTTACCTTGGTAACAAGAAATCAAACCCACCCACTTCTTCTTAGGGGTCAGAACAAGGTTCTCCTTGTAATCATCATTTCTGTTCTTGAGGTACAAACTGTGAAGAAATCTCCGTGAGAATATTCAAATATTAGTTACAAGTACGTTTGCACTCAAACACGCAATGCTTTGAATTATTCTCTTACCATTTCATATGAGCAAGTTTATTCCCATAACCAGAGTGTAGGAAAGTCCTTGAGGACAGAGACATTCCTGTTAACTTCTTTAGCACTTTCCCACCCCGCTGGAGAGTAATGGTTACTATATACCAGGTACAGTACTGAGTGCTATATTTGTGGATCATCTCTCTGCTTCCTACAACAACACAAGGGGCATCAGTTAGCTTTTGTTACGTGACTCCCAATTTATTGGCCTAAAACAAGAACCGTATATTTAGCCTCTGGTTCTGTAGATGAGCAACTCAGGACAGGCTTCAATATTCTGCTCTTAAATGGACTTGCTCATGTGTCTGTATTCAACAGCTAAACTGTCTGGGGTTTGCCTGTTCTAGGATGGCCCTCCCTGGCCTTTGCTATTCCGTGTGGACTCTCATCATCCAGCAGGGGACCTTGGGGTTATTTGCATCACAATCACAAAGTTCGAAAAAGCGACAAGAGATTGTGCCCTAATGTGCCCAGCGTTTTTTAATCATCTGTCTGCAGTATGCTTGCTACAGTGTCCCATTGGCCAAAGCAAGTCACATGGCCATGCCCAGAGCCAGTGGGAGGGCACTTACCAAGGGCATGGGTAAAGGAGAGTATTTGTAACGATCTACCACACAGACAGTTGAAAAGTAGATGCCTGACGAAGAGTAGTTTGCTAGTGTGCTCTTGATAAAAAGTGAGCCAAGGGGGGCAGTAGGACTAACCCAGTCCCTGGAGGCAGAGTGGCAAGAAGCACATAGTTGTAGGAAGCAGGACACAGCAGCAGGGAAGCACTCACCTGGCTAATCTTACCAGAGGGATGCTGTTCACTCGAGGTGACCATTTGTGTCCGCTGAGGCCTGTTGTCCCAGGAGAAACATTTAGCACACTATCATTCATTTTCAGAGGTTTCCTAGTTTGCATCAAAGATTCTTCCGGTCCTTCTGGCTCCTTAGCGCCTTGGATGGCGCCTTGGATGGCTCTTATTCAAGCCTGGAGATGGCAGGATCTCAGAACACCGATGCTTCTCCCTTGGCTTCTACCTGTTAACCTCACTCATGAAGGACAACTCATGATGGCGCACCTGGGTGGCTCAGTGGGTTGAGTGTCCAACTTCAGCTCAGGTCATTGATCTCACAGGTTCGTGAGTTTGAGCCCCACATCGGGCTCACTGCTGTCAGCACAGAGCCCACTTGGGATCATCTGTCCCCCTCTCTCTGCCCCTCCCCTGCTCACTCTCTTTCTCTCTCAAAATAAATAAATAGACTTTAAAAAAAAAAAAAAGAACAACTCATGTTTATTATTAAGGCTACATTTGTAGGAGTCTCAGACCCGTAAGAGGAGATAGAGCTTAGGGAACTGCCCACCATGATTTCATAGGAAGCTGTAAGATTAGAACCAAAGCTTCTTCGTCTAGGGGAAACTTCTACTGAGGGACACTCTAGCCCTGGGCAATCACTTACGTGTGATTCCGGCCTCTCCTTCACAGTCAAGGGTTGGTTTTGAAAAAAACTGCAGAACTGTACAAAAATCTCTCTTTTCCTTTCTTTTCTAAGCCAGGAGCACACGGTGTTCACCATATAGCCTCCCACTCACTTCATGGAATTGACAAGGGAAAATAGCGGGCTGGTGGCCTGAGCACAATGACTTGAGCAGGGTGAAGTCTGGGACAAGGCTGCCCTGGGATCCTTCCTGCCCTCCCTTTATGTCCTTTGCCCACAAGATTCTGAAGGCTGGAGGCCAAGGCTGGCAGTGATACCTGCTGGGGGAGACCCAGCCCTAGGCTCCCACCTGCACCAGGGCAGCCCTGATGAGTCGGTCCAGAGAATGTTATCAGTGAAACACTGGCAGGCTGTTACTGAATAGCTTTTCATCAGCCATCCAGGGATCCCCTCTCAGGGCCTGGGGAAAACAAAGCCGGAGAAGCAGGTGGTATTCAAAGCACTGAGTAGGTGTCAAAGGCAGCATCAATTCAGCCAACTGGAAACTCACTTTATAAATAAAAACACAGCTTTATACCACCAGTAAGCCTAGCTTGGCAATGCAGGATATACCCCGCACCCCCATAATAGGGCTCATTTTTATCTCTTCCATGAAAGGGGATTGCAGAAACGATGACCATTTCGGTGCCCGTGAATAGCACAAATCAGTAAGTGCAGCAATCTCTTTCTTAGACCTGGGTGTGGAGGGGCGTGGAAGGTGTCTTCTGGTCTGATCCTCTCTCGGGAATTCTGCCCACATCCCCCAAGAAAGCTCCCAAGGAGACTGGCTTCTGGACCCTGCCCCACCACCATCTCAACACACAGACACAACAATGCGACCTCTACAATCCTTTCTTCTTGACAGCTCTACCCAACAAATGCGTCCGCCCTCTGCCCTCTTCTCCCATCCTATATCCCGACCCCCTACCCTCTGACCAAGACCAGCAAACCTCAACAGCCCCTGTCCAGCCTTCTCACCTCCGATACCGCTACATCACGTTGCCATCTACACTGTTGCCAGAGGCATGTTCCTGGAAACCTAATGGAATGTGTCCTTGGCCTGACCAAACATTTTGATAGTTGTTAAAATCCAAACTCCTGCCTGATGTAGGAGTTTCTCCTCAAGGTGGATTTCTGCCTTCTTGTCCACTTACCTCTTGCTGCTCAGCCGTCAGGGGCTCACCGAGTTCCCCATGCATATGGCTCCATTTCCTGTTTTCACACATCTGTGTTGCCGGTGCTGGTGTTGTTGGACTCCCTCTCCCTTCATCTACCTGGTGACTTCTACTTAACTTCACAGAAGGGCGTCTCATCTCCTGGGAAGCCTTGGTCCAGAAGTCAAGGTCAGGGAAGGCCAAGAGGCCAAACCTGGGATGGGAAGCAAACATGAGGAAAGGGTGAGGCATATAGCGGAAGAAAATGTGCAATGGTCTTGCTTGTCTCTGTGTCACTTACAGGGTGGATTTGTGGATGCTGCCTTGTCCCCAAGAGGGCTCTCATTAATGAAATGCTCATGTAACGATTCGTGGGTCCTTTGTCATCCTCTTTTCTCACACTCTGTCAGACTTCAGAACAGGCTTTAAAGAAATGATGTGTGTGTGTGTGTGTGTGTGTGTGTGTGTGTGTGTGTGTACACAAAGTTCCACAGCTTGCCGACCTAGATTCACAACTAGCAGAAAATCCCTTGAAGCGCTCTGGCCTCCAGAACACCATGTAACTATTTTCAAAAGGATTTTCTTTGTCAGTGTTTATCATCAGGTTCTTTAAAACGACTGTGTTTTCCAGTCTCCTGGGTATGTACTTGTACAAGAAGTGCAGGAAGGTAATTAAAGTAGGTCCACATACATGAGAAAAGAAAAGGAATATTCCACTCATTGAGGGGGTGTTTTTTGCTCCCGGTTCTCTCCAGGGGAAGTTCAGTAACACAGGGGTCAAGTCATTTCAAGAAATGGGAGGCTTCCACATTTATGAGCCGAGCTGAGCCATTTCCGTAATTACTTTTTACAATCATTGGGGGCTCAGGAAGGGAAAGACATGCCTCTCCAGCAACCTGCAATTATAAAATAAATCAGCATGTGTGTAAATTAAATGCTAACTGGATCTTATTATTAGTTCCAGAGCTGGCTTCTTCCCTGATGCTCTCATCTCACAGACAAGCATACAGTGTAGCAAATGGCAGGCTGCCCCAAATTTTCATTCTGGGAGGTTTGCGGGGGAGGAAGGGGGTGGGTAGGGGTTTCTCTCCCACAGAACATTGTAGCAAGTTTGACGCGCGCTTGCCTGCGTGTGTGTGTGTGTGTGTGTGTGTGTGTGTGCGCACGCGCATGCGCACACGTGCCCACAGAAGACTAGGATTAGCAGATGCTGACTCCAGAGTTCACACCTTCCTAATTGTGAGGTTTGCTTCTTCTTAGTGGTACCCACAAAAAGGATGCCTTTACTCAACCATGTGGTGATGTTAAAGTTTTAGGAAACACTTATTTTTTTCTAAAATGAGACCTTTGGTTTTTTTTAAGTTTATTTACTTAGAGAGAGACGGGGGAGAAGAGCAGAGAGAGAGAGAGGGAGAGTCCCAAGCAGGCTGATGTGGGGCTCGGACCCATGAACTGTGAGATCATGACCTAAGCCAAAATCAAGAGTCAGGTGCTTAACTGACTGAGCCACCCAGGTGCCCTGTGTAAATATTTTATTAAGGAAGGAATCCCAGGGCACCTGGGTGGCTCAGTCGGTTAAGTGTCCAACTTCAGCTCAGGTCGTGATCTCGCGGTTCGTGAGTTCAAGCCCCCCGTCGGGCTCTGTGCTGACAGCTCGGAGCCTGGAGCCTGCTTGGGATTCTGTGTCTCCCTCGCTCTCTGCCCTTCCCCTGCTTGCACTCTTTCTTTCTGTCTCAAAAATAAACATTAAAAATGTTTTTTTTAAAAAGATGTAATCTTCAAAGGACCCAGGAAGTGGTGAAGGAAGTCTGAAGATGGGGCGGGAGCTTCACATTCTTGCACCATCAGTCAGCCAGTCACTGGCCCAGGGCTACCCTGGGAGGCAAATGCCAAGGAACTTCCAGCGTTGTGCTTGCTGTCTCTGTGCCACACGGGCAGCATGGCTCCAGTAGTCCCAGGGCGTCCTCTGAAGGCAGGCACAGTGCAGGCCACTAGAAGCCAAAGCAAGGACTCCCAAACTGGTAAACAAAACAAAACAAAAAAGGTTCAAGGAGGTTCAATAACTACATTGCCATCTGTGATGGTTGATTTCATAGGTCAAGGTATTACCAAATTTATGGTGGGCCACGGGGTGCCCAGATGTTTGGTCAAACATTATTCTGGGTGTTTCTGTGAGAGGATTTTTGGATATGATTAACATTTAAATCAGTAGATTGAGTGAAGCAGATCGCCCTTCCTAATGGAGGTGGGCTTCGATCAAATGGTTGATGGCCTGAACAGAACATAAAGGCAGATCTACTCCTGAGTACAAGAGAATTTTTCCTGCTTTCAGACTCAGGCTGAGACATTGACTCTTTCTGGGTCTCAAGCATGCTGGCCTTTGGGTTGGAAGTACACCATCGGCTCTCCTCGGTCTCTAGCTGGCTGACCCACCTGCAGATCCTGGGACTTGGCTGTCTTCATAATCACATAAGCCAATTCCTCATACGAAATCCTCCCTTCCCTTTCCTCCCCTTCCCTTCCCTCCCCTCCCCTCTTCCCTCTCCCCTCTTCCCTCTTCCCTCTCCCTTCTCCCTTTCTCTCCTCTCCTCTCCTCTCCTCTCCTCTCCTCTCCTCTCCTCTCACTGATTTTTAATCTGAGCAAACTGGAAATATGAAATGGCCATTTGCTGAGATGAAAAAGACTGAAATGCTTTTGAAGTAGCAGGAGATCAGAAGGCCAGTTTTCAACGGTACGTTGGAGGTGCCTATTATTCATCCAAATGTAGAGATCTAGTGAGCAGTATGGTTTAGAGTACAGGCTGAGGTCCAAGCTGGAGAGAAAATGTTCCAGTCTATAGCATAAAAAATGGTATTAAAGCCACGCAGCTAAGTGAAATCGTCAAGGGAGAGAGGATAGATAGGAAAGTTGTACCCATGAGGAAAAGGCAGTGTTGGGATAGTAGTTGAGGGCAGAGCTGTCAGGATTTGCTGATTGATTGAATGTGGAGGAGGCAGTCTGGCAAGAGGAAGAAGGGAAATCAGGAGGGTGTTCCGTGCAAACTCCTTCACCAGGCAGTGTCCCCATTCCTAGGTGTTGTGGTCCCTGCTAATGACTCTTAACTGCCTCCTTCTCCGGAGAATTGACCTGAGCCAATAGAGCCCACTCATCTAGAAATGGGGGGAAGCTTGCAACCAGTGACTCACTGATACTGGGGTCATGAAGCCTGAGTGCTTGCCTCACGGTGAGCCACCTCTGGTGTTCTTCATGTTCCAGTGCTCCCCGCAGCATCAGCCTGAGGTTAGACTGGAGTGGAACCCACCGTGTGCCATGTTTGCCAACCTCCTTCTCCTGCCCTTACAGCTTCCTCCACACCCTCCCAGGGTTTTCCTGAGGCTCTCTCTTAATGCATCACCTGTACAAGAATCTCTATTTTAGTCTCTGCTTCTAAGGAACCCAACCCAAGACAGCCCTTACTCTATGGTTTGGGGTTTGAGTAACTAGGCCAAGTATGGTGACATTTACTGAAATGGGGGAACACCAGAGGGCAGACAGGTTTGAGAGGAGCAAAGGAAGAGTTCAGTCTGTCCTTGTTAAGTTTAAGATGACAACCGGACATCAGTTGGAGATACCAAGTAGGTAGTTGGATGGAGTCTGGAGCTCAAGGGTGAGGTCTGGGCTATAGACTTGGCCAAATAAGAGTACGTAATTTAGACTGCAGAGTAAGGGGATACTTCTGTAAAGAAGAGATATTAATTTATGATGAAGTTTAAGCAGGAATTCGTGAGGCTGTGAGTAGGAGAAAGAGCCTTCCTGGCAGAGGAAACAATAAGTGTGACATCTCTGAGTCATTTCTTACTGATATCAAAGTATCCTAATTCAGTGATTCCAGAAGCTTGGCTTAACCTTTGTCAGCGGGTAGACTTCCTTTGAAGCTGATAAATTTGGGGGTATTTAGTGCTAAGTGACCTTCTCATCTCCTTCTGTTGTTTTGCAGGCAGACCCTATCTTCACCAGTAAGCAAAATTCATTAAAAAGACCTATTCAGAAAAAAGAGAGGTGCACACGCAGAGCCAAGATGACAGAAAGGAGAAAAGAAAGAAACAGAGAATGACAGAAAAAGAAAGAAAGAAAGAGAGGAAGAAAAGAAAGAAAGAAAGAAAGAGAAAAAGAAAGAAAGAAAGAAAGAAAGAAAGAAAGAAAGAAAGAAAAAGAAAAAGCCTAGCATCTGGAAGAATTTGCTTTTTGCTAACAGGTAACAGTGGGGTATGCAGAGGCCAGTGCTCACAGGAAGCAAGGATTCAGTCAGGGGGCAGCTAAAGGGATGCAGAGAGATTTAAATGGTAAGTCTGATTATAAAGTAACTTTTGAAAGAAATTTAGCAGTGGGAAATTAAAAGGGAGTGAAAGTGAGCAAGAAAGGCAAATACTGTGATGAGAAAGAAGAGTACTGATGCAGAAGACAAATATTGACTGAATTGGACAGAAGATTGGGTACAGAGAGCAAACATTCTCAGGATAAAATCTGGGTGAACCAAATCCATAAAGGAGAAAGATTCCAAATGCAAATGCAAAAACAACAAGAAAACAAAACAAACAAACAAAACCCCCCCAAAAACCAAAAAACCAAAAACGAAACAACCCAAACAGGACCAGCCAGCCCTGAATTGGAGCCAAAGACATGGACCTAGGGAGCATCCTGACAGAGGGACTCTGATTCTGACCCCAACTGAGGGGCAGTTAGCATGGTTACAAGCTCACCACAGAGCCCAAGAGCTCATCTTGTCTGCAGGGGAAAGGGAACTTGTTACATAAGTGGAATGATTATACCTGGCCCATCAGCAAGGGAGAAGCTGGCTTCCCGCATAAAGAACAGCCCCCGGGGAGGAAAAGTCCTTGCAGAACACAGGGCTGTGTGCAGCCTTTGTATATAGGACTGATGGAGAGAGGAATAATCAAGTGTTCTTGCCGCAAGTACAAATGATGAGAACCTGGGTTATTTTTATGTTCGTGCAGTGGCAATTAAAGGTCCAAAGGAAAAACAACACGTGGCTCAAAGGACAGCTTAACTGAAGAGAACACACTGAAATGAAAAGTGACTCAAGCTTCCTCCAGCCCCTCCCTTTGCCAATAAAATAAAACTAGAGAATCAGGCAAGTTCATGCAGGAGTCACCCAACGTTCTGATCTGTTAGTTGGTTTGCTGTTACAAAAGAAAGATGGCGGCACGGAAGACGGGGTGGTTGGCCTGGGTCTGCTGTAGCCATGTGAGCTTGGGCACGTCACTGAACTCCTACAGAGCTTTGGCTTTGGGAAATGAGAAAGGAATATTTTATCTCTAAGGTCTTTCAGGATCTAAAATGGTGGGATTCCAGAAATCGTTTCGCTTGGGTAATGCCACATGCCTGAGAGGCGCGTATCCTACACTGGGGGTGTGTGATGGGTGGAAGGTGAAGAAAGAACATCAGCAGAGGATGTGCATGGCGAGATGACGTGGGCTGTATTCAAAGCCCACACTTCGTGGAGTGTATTTCTCAACATCTACTCCCCACAGACTAGCTACTGCTTTTTGATTTCTATTCCTGGAAAGACATGAAGAAATGAAAAAGCTTACTCTATCATGAAAAGTTTCTCATGTGTCAGTGGCCAAAATCCAATGCATAGAAAAGAAAAGAGCAATGTCAATACTACATCCTTTCCTTGAAGTCTAAAGGAGTTAAGTCAACAACATGTTCGTGGTTTGCTCACCGCGAGGTCTTTTCATGGCATAATATAGGGAATAATTCTAGAATGCTTATGTCAAAAGTAGGTCTGAAGAAAGGAACATTTTTTTTTTTCACATGGAAGAGGCTATTGTTTACTATCCGCTGTTACACATTATCTTTTTTTCTAGTAATCAGTGCTGCGAAATTAAAGGCACAGACAAATTACACAAAGTTAGTTTTAAAAGGTAGTGAGATAACAGAAAACACATATATCGGTCTCTGCCCCTTGTTCTGGTACAGAGCTCCTAAAACCCTTGTAACATTTCTAATTGTTAAGAGCACCGGGTGCATCTTGTGTTCTAATATTTGGTCTTTGATCCTGATTCCTGACACCTAATTCCCTTGGAATTTTCTGAGTTGTAGCCATCTTAGGTTCTAGTAAGGTGACTCTAGATACCTCGTGGATGGGGGTTGGTCACCAGCAGGACTGAGTCATGATTAGAAGCTTGGGATTTTCAGCCCGTCTCCCATTCTGCAGAGAAGGGAGAGGGGCTGGAAATGGAGTTAACGATTTATCACGCTTACGTGAGGAAGCCTCCATAAAAAGCCCAAGAGGACAGGGTGTGAAGAGCCTCTGGGTGGCTGCACATGTGGAGGTGCTGGGAGAGTGGCCCACCTGGACAGGGTATGGAAATCCGACGCCCCTTCCCACATACCTTGTCCTGTGCATCTCTTCTATCTGAATGTTCATCTGTATCCTTTAACACATCCTTTTTTCTAAAAATGTTTATTTTCGAAGGAGAGAGAGTGCACAAGCTGGGGAGGGGAAGAGAGAAGGGGGGGACAGAGGATCTGAAGTGGGCTCTGTGCTGATAGCAGAGAGCCCGATGCGGGGCTTGAACTCACAAACCATGAGGTCATGACCTGAGCTGACATCGGATGCTTAACCAGCTAAGCCACACCGTGCACCGCTCACCTTTTATAGTAAACTGGTAAACAGCAAGTAAACTCTTTTCCTGAGTTCTGTGGGCATCTCTAGCAAATCCATTGAACCTAAAGAGGGGGTTGTGGGAATCTCCAACTTATTTGATTGGTCAGAAGCACAGGTGATAACTTGGACTTGCGATCTGCATCTGAAGTTGAGTGGGGCTGAATTGTGGGACTGAGCCCTTAACTTGGATCTGACGCCATCACCAGGTAGATTGTGACAGAATGAGTTTAATTGTAGGACACCCAGCTGGTGTCGCAGAATTGGCTGGTGTCGGGGGGGAAAAGCCCCCACACATCTGATGTCAGAAGGGCTGAGTGTGGGAGTCATGCGAGAGTAAAGGAGAGACACAGAACTAGTGTAGATTTTTCCTAGTTCAGCACAGGAAGAGGACTGATCCTTCTCACTCCATATGTCCAAGCATATTATTTCTTCTTCTACAGTTCAACCTTAAAAAATAATCCAGTAAACCCACTGACTGTCATTTAAAGGATAGGATTCCCATAGGCCTTCTCAAATTAAACCATAATCAGATTGTGATGAGTAACAAAACTTCTTTAAAGAATGCCCTGTCTGATTATACTGGGGTTTAAATTGGATACACACTCATACATTTTAATAAAAATTATGATGTCTTTACTAAACTTCCAATATTGTCTTTTAATAATATCTGCTTTAGGGAACAGAAAAATTATTAGTATAGTTTGGTGATTAAATCCACTATGCTGTTTGCCATTGTAGATTCATATATTCATCCTGCATTTCAAGTTTTATTTAAAAAAAAAACTTGCAGCACATTTTGGCTTAACATAACTTCTCCCAGAAAACACAGCCCTGACTTGGTGTGACAGTTGCGTGCCATCCCTGCAGAACCTAAAATTTCTGACATGAAAGAGCCCAGAAGTTATTACTCCTACAACAAGAAGCATCCAGACAAACTGACATCAGTGACTTTTGGGGGGATCCGTAAGAGAACTGAGCTTGCAGGGAAAATCGGCCACCCCCAACTCGGGAGAGATTGCTGAATGTTGGGAGCTGCAGCTGAGATCTTTTACCTAGAGCAGGAGCCAGAAGTCGTAAACTGGCTAAGTGTCAAGAGACACTTCAGTGGTAATTTTGATGAATTTCTGGAGGATGAGTGTGGGCCAGCATGAGAGCGAGAAATCCCTGGAGGCCACGGTCTTAAGGGGTCCCTCACATTTTTGTAGGCTTTACATATAGGAACCCTGCCAAGTGTTCATGGTGAACATCTGAGAAAGATCCCCTTGTGGCTGGTGAACATCTGAGAAGGACCCGCTTGTGCTCCTGTCAGGATGAGAGGAAACAGTTCTTGGGAGAAGTGTCCAGAAGCTTTCTCCATAACAAATGCCTACTCTCCAGGGAAAGGGTTTTTAACCAGAGCCTTCTCCCAGGGCTGTGGGGAAAGGGCATTCCTCTCGCGCCAGCCCCCTCTAGCCTTCCTGTTTTGCCTAAGGAAGGGGAAGTTCTACGGAAACACGTGTAAAGGACACAGGCCAAAGACACAAGCCCACTAAGACTGAGGTTTAATTAACTGAGATTATAGAATGTCCCTCATCCCTTACAGCTTACCACCACACCAACTGGACTTCAGCATAATAATAGTGAGCTACAGCTAGAAGACACAGCTAGCAAGTGCTGGCTAGCAAGACACAGATTTTCTCTGAGGAAGAGGAACTAAAGAAACACAAAGTCACCAGGGATGATAAAAATAAACAGAGAGCAATAACAACAAAACTAGAGGAATTTAAGGCTTCTGGCCCTATAGCTATAGAAAATGTTAAATGAAGCCCAACTCCTCTTTAGAGTAACATTAATCTTCACGCTAGAGGCCTATTTACCTCAGTTCCTACTACCCCATATGACATATCCATCATTCAATAAGAGATTATAAGATACGCCCCAAACAAGGAAAGCACAATCTAAAAAGGCCAAACAAACATCAGAATCAGACCCAGATGTGACATAGAGTTTGGAATTATCAGACAGAAAATTTTAAATAATTATGATTAACATGTAAAGGAATCTAATGGAAAAAGTAGACAAGGTTAGATGCAAGAATAAACTGATAATATAAGCAGAGAGATGGAAATTCTAAGAAATAATTAAAAAGACACGTTGGAAAAAAAAATACTGTAACATAAATAAAGAATGTCTTTGAAGAGCTCATGAGTAGACTGGTCAAAGCCGAGCAAAGAATCAGTGGCCATGAAGGTAGGTCAATACACAATTCCTAAACTGAAATGCAAAGAGAAAAAAAATGGTAAAAACAGATCAACATTCAAGAACTGTGGGGCAATTTCAAAAGTTGTAACACGTGTATAATTGAAATACTAAATGGAGAAGAAATAAACCATAGAGCAAGAAAAATATTTGAGGTAATAATAGCTGAGAATTTTCCAAAATTAATGACATACACTGAGGAGCTGAGAGATTATCAAGCAGAATAAATACCAAAAAATAAAAACAAAAACAAAAAACCCTACACCTATGTGTTATAAAACAATTGCAAACATTATTGATATTAAATCAAACATATCAGGGGCGCCTGGGTGGCACAGTCGGTTAAGCGTCCAACTTCAGCCAGGTCACGATCTCGCGGTCCGTGAGTTCGAGCCCCGCGTCAGGCTCTGGGCTGATGGCTCAGAGCCTGGAGCCTGTTTCTGATTCTGTGTCTCCCTCTCTCTCTGCCCCTCCCTCGTTCATGCTCTGTCTCTCTCTGTCCCAAAAATAAATAAAAAACGTTGAAAAAAAATTTAAATCAAACATATCAATAATTCCCTTAAGTGAATGTTCTAAATACACCAACTAAAAGATTTAAATTGTCAGGTAAAAAAGAAGACCTGTGTGTATACTGTCTATACAAAACCCACTTGAAATAAAAAGGGTTGGAATCATATGTACTATGCTAATACTAATCAAAAGAAAACTGGAGTAACTATAGTAATTTCAAAGAAAGAAACTTCAGAACAAGGAATATTGCCACGGATAAAGGTAACACTATACCATCTAATGATAAATGGGTCAATTCTCCATGAAGACATAAGAATTCTAAATATGGATATACCTAGCAACAGAACATTGAAACACACGAAGCAAAACTGATATAACTGAAGGAGAAATAGACAAATCCACCATTATACTTGGTGACTTTCACACCCTTGACAGTAATTGATAGATTAAGCAGGCAAGAAATCAATAAAGATATAGTTTACCTGAATAGTACTATCAATCAACTTGATCTAATTGACATTTGTTGAATACTACATCTAACAATAGCAGAATATGTGTTCTTCTCGAACTCAAATGGAAAATTCTCAAACATAGACCACATTCTAAGCCTTAAAACATACCTTTTTGAAAAAATTTATTTCTTGTTTAATTTAAATCCAAGTTAGTTAGCATGTAGTACAATAATGATTTCAAGAGTAGATTCCAGGGATTCATCCCCTATGTATAACACCCAGTGCTCATCCCAACAAGTGTCTTCCATATAGCCCTTTACCCATTTAGCCCAGCCCCCCAGCCGTAAAACATACCTTAATAAATAAAGAATTGGGTTAACAATTCCAAGACCATTATATGTACGTGTATACACGTAGTGAATAATTAAGTAAATGGATGGCAGGTGTTGGGATTCATGTTCCTCGTGATTGGCATAGGAGATTATAGATAAGCAAGGGGGAAGAAGCTAGAATGAACCATGTGGTAATGGATTATAGTGTGTTGGACATCAGCATGAAATTTTTATGTTAATATAGACACAGGTAGTTACATATAGAAATAGTTATCGATATGTGTATAAACACTGGTTAGTATACACATATGTATCTCTGTCAGCTGAGAGTGTCTAGAAGCAATGACATCCCAGTAACAACCAGCAACTTTGTGTCTAGATTTCGGTTTCCAATACCATTCTCCAATAAAAAGAACTAGGGCTCCTTGGATAAATGAATGATTCTAGGACTGGGGCAGGAAACATACAAGATAAGCCTGGAGCATCTTATAGTGCAGAAATCAAGGCGGTGCTCAAAAAGCAAAACAAAATGAACAACGTGGTTTGAAATTCACACCTTATAATAATAGGCAATATGCCAACGGTACACAGTAGCCAACTGAAAGAGTTCTCAATGGTCAAAGCTGGGAAAATTTGAGCAAAAAAATGAATACAGTAGTAATGGATTATAACTCAAAGTATAAACTAAATATCCATGAGCCTGTACTATTATAGATAAATGATTAAATAAATAAATGGGAATAACTAAATTTGCCGTGCAGGAAAATTCCAAATAATTTGTGTAGGTATTTTGTCTTTAAGAAGAGAGAGCATTGTGTTATGCATAACAGCCAAGATAGAGAAACAACCTAAGGGTCTGTCGACAGATAAATGGATAAAGAAGATGTGATGTATTTATACAATAGAATATTATTCAGCCATGAGAAGAAAGGAAATCCTACTGTTTGCAGACCGTGATTAGTAGACATTATGCTGAGTGGAATAAGCCAGAGCAAGACAAATACTGTGTGATTTCACTTATATGTGGAGTTTAAAAGAAAAAAGTCAAAGTCATAGAAACAGAGAGTTGAATGGTGGTTCCCGGGGACTAGGCAATGATCAAAGGGTACAAATCTTTGTATAAGATGAGTAAGTTCTGGGGATGTAATGTACAGCATGGTGAGCATAGTTAATAATACTGTACTGTACAGTTGAAGTTGCTAAAAGAGTAGATCTTAAGCATTCTCAACACACACGCGCACGCACACACACACACACGTAACTGTGAAGTGATGGATGTGTTAATTAACCTGATTGTCATAATCATTTCACAAAGTACAAGTATAGCAGATCACTTTGTACACTTTAAGTATTTATGATTTTCTTTGTCTATTATACCTTAATAAAACTAGAGAGAAAAAAATGTAGAGCGTAATTCCCTGTCCCTTAATTATGGGTAAGGCACAGTGTCTTTCTTCCAAAAAGCACAGTATGGGAAGGTAGAAAAATCAAGGGAACTTCACGGTGGAGAGTCCTGGTGGCGGTACCTCAAGCTGGATGATTAATTGCTAAGACCAACAGTGATAAAGAGACACATAGTGATAAATCACATTGATAGTGTGTACCCTTGAAATTACATGATGTGAATGGCATTTTACCTCTGTGGTTTTCCTCCACCCAAACATATTACCCTAGGTTAATCATGAGAAAAACACCAGAAAAATCTCCAAGAGTGGGACATTTTACAATATACCTAAAAACTTTAAAGGTTATCAAAAGAAAAGAAAGCCTAAGAAACTGTCACAACCAAGAGGAGCCCAAGGAGACATGAAGACCAATTGTAATGTGCCATCCTGGAATAATGACAACAAAGGAACATTAGGTAAAGATTAAGGAAATTTGAATAAAGTATAGTTTTCAGATAATGAGTATCAATACTGGTTCATTAATCATGACAAATGTACCATAATGTTAGATGTGGATAATAGGGAAAAACTGAGTGTATAAACAAACTCTGTACTGTCTTTGCAATAATTTTGTAAATTTGAAACTATGATACTATAGTGATAGATACTTGTCATTATACTTGTCAAAACTCATAGAATGTACAATACAAAGAGTCAACCCTAATGTAAACTTTGGACTTAATTAATAATAATGTATCAACTCCCCAACACCAACATGGCGGGACTTCAGAGAGCTACACAGCAGCCCCCAGTGGAAGCAGGACCCACTTATACCAAACCCCACTCCACTTGCGCCTGGCAACTACTTGTTTACTGGAGCAAGACTATGAGCCAAGGCAGCGGGCCTCTCCTCCAGACCAGCACAGCCAGCACCCTCCATGTACCAAATGTACTGAAAATCGAGTGCTTCAAAAAGACACTTGCAGTTCTGGTGGAAATGGGACCAGGAGGCTTTTTTATTCTTTTCTTCTTCTTCTTCTCCTTTTCCCCTCCTCCTCCTCCTCCTCCTCCTCCTCCTCCTCCTCCTCCTCCCCCTCCTCCTCCTCCCCCTCCTCCTGCTCCCCCCCTCCCCCTCCTCCTGCTCCCCCTCCTCCTCCTCCTCCTGCTCTCCTTCCTTCTCCCCCTCCTCCTCCTTCCCCTTCTTCTTCTTCTTCTTCTTCTTCTTCTTCTTCTTCTTCTTCTTTCTTCTTCTTCTTCTTCTTCTTCTTCTTCTTCTTCTTCTTCTTCACTTTCTTTTTCTTTGGAATCAGCCTTATAGTTTTTTGATGCTGTGTTTGGGTTTTTGTGTTCCCTTTTCTTCTCACTTTTTTTTAGGATCAGGCTCCCCCCGCCCCTTTTTTTACAGGCTTATGTCAACAAACAAATCAAAGCATACCTAGTCAAAGATCCAAACACTCCCCACTGCAAGCAAGGAGGAACTCTGCATAGGACTAACTAGTGGGGTAGAGCAACCAAAACACAATAGCAGAGTGCTCACAGCATACACCAGAAACACTTCCTGATGTGCCAGGCCCTGGACAGTGCATGACCTCTTTCTAATATAGTAGTACTCTCAGGTGCAGGAAGGATAACAGGCTTTTAAAACTCACAAAGACAGAAACTTAGCCAAAATGATGAGATGGAGGAATTCTTCCCAAAAGAAAGGTCAAGAAGAAATCATAGCCAGGGACTTGCTCAAAACAGATATAAGCAAGATATATGAGCAAGAACTTAGAACAGCAGTCATAAGGCTACTATCTGGGCTTGATCAAAACATAGAAGACACCAGAGAAATGTTTGCTGCAGAGATAAAAGACCTAAGAACTAGTCAGGATGAAATAAAAAATGCCATAACTGGGATGTGATACTGATTGGATACAGTAACAATGAGGACTAAAGAAGGAGAGGAGAGAATAGGTGATATAGAAGATAAAATTATGGAAAAAAAGGAGAGGAAATTATTAGATCACAAGGGGAGACTTTGAGAACTTAATAATTCCATAAATAGAAACCATATCTGTATCATAGGATTCCCCGAAAAAGAAGAGCAGGGAAAAGGGTCAGAAGGTTTATTTGAACAAATTATAGCTGAGAACTTCCCTAAGATGGGGGAGGAAGCAAGAATTCAAGTCCAAGAGGCACAGAAAACAGCCTTCAAAATCAACAGAAATAGGTCAACACCACAATATATCATAGTGAAACTTGCAAAATACAAAGATAAAGAGAAAATTCTGAAAGCAGCTAGGGAAAAAAGAGTAAACACATAAGGTTATCAGCAGACCTGTCCACTGAAATTTGGCAGACCAGAAGGGAGTGGCAGGAAATAGTCAATATGCTGAATGGGAAAAATATGCAGCCAAGAATTCTTTATCCAGCAAGGCTGCCAGTCAGAGTAGGAGAGGTAGAGTTTCCCAGACAAACAAAAATTAAAGGAGTTTGTGACTGCTAAACCAGCCCTGCAAGAAATTTTAAGGGGGACTCTCTGAGTGAAGGGAAAAAAAAGAAGACCGAAGCAACAAAGACTACAAAGAATCAGAGAACATCACCAGAAACACCAACTCTACAGCTAACACAGTGGTACTAAATTCATATCTTTCAATAACCACTCTGAATATAAATGAGTTAAATGCTCCAATCAAAAGACATAGGATATCAGAATAGATTGAAAACAAAAACACAAAGATCTATCTATGAGCTGTTTACAAGAGACTCATTTTAGACCTAAAGACACCTAAAGATTGGAAGTAAGGGGATGAAGAACCATCTATCAAGCTAATGGATGTTAAAAGAAAGCCAGAATAGCCATACTTATATCAGACAGACTAGATTTTTTTTTAAAGTCTTTAAAAATATTTATTTATTTTTTGGAGAGCACAAGCAGGAAAGGGGCAGAGAGAGGGGGAGAGAGGATTCGAAGCAGGCTCTGTACAGACAGGCTGACAGCAGCGAGCCCGATATGGGGCTCCAACTCACAAACTATGAGGTAATGACTGAGCTGAAGTTGGATGCTCAACCTCCTGAACTACCCAGGTGCTCCAGACAACCTAGATTTTAAAACAAAGACTGTAACAAGAATGAAGAAGGGCATTATATCAATGTAAGTGGTCTAACAATTGTAAAGAAAAACTAAATGGTTGTAAATATTTATGCCCCCAACTGAAACCACCCAAATACATAAATCAATACAAATTAATAATAAATATAAAGACACTCATTGATAATAATACCATAGTCATAGGGGACTTTAATACCCCATTTACAACAATGGACAGATCACCTAAGCAGAAAATCAACAAGGAAACAATGGCTTTGAAAGACACACTGGACCAGATGGACCTAACAGATATATTCAGAACATTTCATCCTAAAGCAGCAGAATACACATTCTTCTCGAGTGCACATGGCACGTTCTTCAGAATAGATCACATATTGGGTTGCAAATCAGCCCTCAACAGGTACAAAAAGATTGCAATCATATCATGCATATTTTCAGACCACAATTCTATGAAGCTTGAAATCAACAACATGAAAAAACTTGGAAAGCTCTCAAATACATGGAGGTTAAAGAACATCTTATTAAAGAATGAATGGGTTAGCCAGGAAATTAAAGAAGAAATAAAAATATACGTGGAAGCAAATGAAAATTAAAACATGACAGTCCAAACCCTTTGTGATGCAGCAAAGGCAGTCCTAGGAGGAAAGTACATTGCAATTCAGGCCTATCTCAAGAAGCAAGAAAAGTTCCAAATGCACAATCCAACCTTACACCTAAAGGAGCTAGAAAAGGAGCAGCAAATAAAGCCTAAAGCCAGCAGACGAAGGGAAATAATAAAGATTAGAGAAGAAATAAATGATATAGAAACAAAGCAGTAGAACAGACCAATGAAATCAAATGCTTGTTCTTTGAAAGAATAAACAAAATTGATAAACTCCTAGCCAGACTTAACAAAAAGAAAAGAAGACCCAACTGGATAAAATCAAGAATGAAAGAGGAGAGATCCCAACCAACACCACAGAAATATAAACAATTATGACAGTACTGTGAAAGATTATATGCTAACAAACTGGGCAATCTGGAAAAAATGGACAAAATCCTAGAAACTCACCCACTACCAAAACTGAAACAGGAAGAAATAGAAAATTTGAACAGACCCATAACCAGCAAAAAAAATAGAATCAGTTATCAAAAATCTCCCAACAAACAAGAGTCTTGGGTCAGATGGCTTCCCAGGGGAATTCTACCAGACATTTAAAGAAGAATTAATACCTATTTTTCTCAAACTTTTTCAAAAAGTAGAAATGGAAGGAAAGCTTCCAAACTCATTCTATGAAGCCAGTGTTACCTTGATTCCAAAACCAGACTAAGACCCCACTAAGGATAATTACAGGCCAATATCCTTGATGAAACTGGATGCAAAAACTCCTAACAAGATATTAGAAAATCAAATTCAATAGTACATTAATGTAATTATTCACCATGATCAAGTGGATTTATTCCTGGGATGCAGGGTTGGTTTAATATTTGCAAATCAATCAATGTGATACACCACATTAATAAAAGAAAGGATAAGAACCATATGATTTGGTCAATAGATGCACAAAAGTATTTGAAAAAATACACCATCCTTTCGTGATAAAAACCCCTCAAAAAAGTATGGATAGAAGGAACACACCTCGACATCATAAAGGCCATATATGAAAGACCCACAACTAATATCATCCTCAATGGGGACAAACTGGGAGCTTTCCCTCTGGGTCAGGAATACGACAGGGATGTCCACTCTCACCACTGCTGTTCAACATAGTACTGGAAGTCTTAGCCTCAGAAATCAGACAACAAGATCTGTCATTGAAAACTATAGAAAGCTTATGAAAGAAACTGAAGAAGACACAAAGAAATGGAAAAACGTTCCATGCTCATGGATTGGAAGAAGAAATATTGTTAAAATGTCTATACTACCCAAAACAATTTATACGTTCAATGTGTTCTCCATCAAAATAACACCAGCATTCTTCACAGAGCTACAACAAACAATTCTAAAATTTGTATGGCACCAGAAAAGACCAAATGGCCAAAGTAAGTTTGAAAAGAAAATCAAAGACAGAGGCATCACAATTCTGGACTTTAAGCTGTATTACAAAGCTGTAATAATTAAGACATTATGGTACAGGCACAAAACAGACACATAGATCAACAGAACAGAATAGAGAACCCAGAAATCGACTCACAAATGTATGTTGAACTAATCTTTGACCAAGCAGGAAAGAGTATCCAATGGAAAAAAGATAATCTGTTCAGCAAGTGGTGCTGGAAAACTGGACAGCAACATGCACAAGGATGAACCTGAACCACTTTCTTACACTAGACACAAAAACAAATTCAAAATGGGTGAAAGACCTAAATGTGATACAGGAAACAATCAAAATCCTACAGGAGAAAACAGGCAGCAACCTCTTTGACCTTGGCCACAACAACTTCTTACTAGACATGTCTCTGGAGGCAATGGAAACTAAAGCCAAAATGAACTATTGGGACCTCATTAAGATAACTTCTGCACAGCAAAGGAAACAATCAACAAAACTTAAAGGCAACCAAAAGAATTGCAAATGACATATCAGATAAAAGGTTGGTATCCAAAATCGATAAAGAACCTCTCAAACTCAACACCCAAAAAACAAATAATCCAGTGAAGAAATGGGCAAAAGACATGAATAGACACTTTTCCAAAGAAGACATCCAGATGGTAACAGACACATGAAAAGATGCTCAACATCACTCATCATCAGGGAAAGAGAAGTCAAAACCACCATGAGATACCACCTCCCACCTGTCAGAATGGCTAAAATTAAAAACTCAGGAAACAACAGATGTTGGTGAGAATGTGGAGAAAGGGGAACAATTTCCCATTGCTGGTGGGAATGCAAACTAGTGCAGCCACTCTGGAAAACAGTATGGGAGTCAAAAAATTAAAAATAGAACTACCCTATATCCATTAATTGCACTACTAGGTATTTATCTAAAGGATACAAAAATGCTGATTTGAAGAGGCACGTGCACCCCAATGTTTATAGCAGCACTATCAACAATAGCCCAATTATGGAAATAGTCCAAATGTCTATTGACTGATGGATGGATAAAGAAGATGGGTAAATATATACAATGGAATATTACGCAGCATTCAAAAAGAATGAAATCCAAGAGCACCTGGGTGGCTCAGTTGGTTAAGCATCCAACTTTGGCTCAGGTCATGATCTCGCAGTTCATGAGTCCTTGGGCTCGGTGCTGACAGCTCCGAACCTGGGGCCTGCTCCGGATTCTGTGTCTCCCTCTCTCTCTGCTTCTCTCTTTCCCTCTCTCTCAAAAATAAGTAAAACATTAAAAGAAATTTAAAAAGAAGAACGAAATCTTGCCATGTGCAGCAATGTGGATGGAACTAAAATGTATTATTCTGAGCGAAATAAGTCAGTCAGGGAAAGATAAATACCATATGATTTCACTCATATGTGGATTTTAAGCAGCACAACAGATGAACACAGGGGAAGAGAAGGAAAATAAGACAAAACAGAAATGGAGGGGCACCTGGGTGGCTCAGTAGGTTAAGTGTTTGACTCTTGATCTCAGCTCAGGTCATGATCTCACAGTTTGTGGGATCAAGCCCCTCATCAGGCTTTGCACAACGATATTCTGCCATTGATATTAGCACATCAGGGGTAACAAATATGCCACACCAATGCCAGGAATTAATAACAGGGAAAATTTGTGGGGGGAATCATGGAAACTCTCTGTACTTTTCACTCATTTTTTTATGTAAACCTAAAACTGTACCCCAAGTAGTCTATTAAATAAAAAACACAAAAGAAAAAGCTGAAACATGTAAAAATTTAAAACTCTCCAAACTTATAGCTAGGAGGATTTACTCCTGCAAATTGAGAGAGGAACAAGCAACCTAGAAAGGACTTTAAAAATAATTGGAGAAGGGGGACCTGGGTGCCTCAGTCAGTTTAAGCATCTGACTCACAGTTCATGAGTTCAAGCCCTGTGTCAGGCTCTGTGCTGACAGCTCAGAGCTGGAGCCTGCTTCAGATTGTGTCTCCCTCTCTCTCTGCCTCTTCCCAGCTCATGTTCTGTCTCTCTCTCAAAAATAAATAAACATTAAAGAAAGGTTTTTTGTTTTAAATAATTAGGGGGAAAACTCAAACTGGCTGAAGTACTGTAGCTCTGGAACAAAGTTTAGCAATGAGGTTTGCATGGCAAAACAGAGTGCATTATGGGGAATATCAGGATGGAGGAAGGTTACCTACGGCCATCTGGGATGGTATATCAGTTATTTCTACTCCCCAAATCCTGTTCTCAAGTGCTGTTCTGCTGATTCATGCTTTTGCAACACCAAACAAAAGAGGTGATCCACATTTCTGGCCAAACACATACCTACCACCTGGGACTTTAGATCCATTAAGCTCTCGCCAGTGATTGATAATGGAAAGTCTCCATAGTTTCATTAGCAGAGACAAATATTTGACTTCATGAAGGAGCAATGTCCTGTTGATTCCATCTAAAAGAGAGTTTGAATCACAGGGCCAGCTGGTGATGCCCCACACTTAACACTGCCCTGTCACTTTTAGATAGAAAGGACAACTGTCTCCTTTCTTTTCTCATTAGAGGTCTTAATGGTTCATTCCAAGTACCTGTTTCTTCTCTTCTCCTTCTTCTCACCCCCTTCATCTTCGTCCTCCTGTCCCTCTCCCCCTTCTCCTTTCTTTTCTTCTTCCTCTCCTCCCTCCCTCTCCTCCTCCTCCTTCCTTTCCTTCTCTTCCTCCTCTGCCTTCCGTTTTTTTGTTTTGTTTTGTTTTGGAAAAACATTTTTTATTTATTAATTTATTTTTAATTTTTTAAAATTTACATCCAAATTAGTTAGCATATAGTGCAACAATGATTTCAGGAGTAGATTCCTTAGTGCCCCTTACCCATTTAGCCCATCTCCCCTCCCACAACCCCTCCCGTAACCCTCAGTTTGTTCTCCAAATTAATGAGTCTCTTCTGTTTTGTCCCTCTCCCTGTTTTTATATTATTTTTATTTCCCTTCCTTTATGTTCATCTGTTTTGTCTCTTAAAGTCCTCATATGAGTGAAGTCATATGATTTTTGTCTTTCTCTGACTAATTTCACTTAGCATAATACCCTCCAGTTCCATCCACGTAGTTGCAAATGGCAAGATTTCATTCTTTTTGATTGCTGAGTAATACTCCAGTGTGTGTGTGTGTGTGTGTGTGTGTGTGTGTGTGTATGTGTGTGTATACCACATCTTCTTTATCCATTCATCCATCAATGGACATTTGGGCTCTTTCCATACTTTGGCTATTGTTGATAGCACTGCTATAAACATGGGGGTGCATGTGTCCCTTTGAAACAGCACACCTGTATCCCTTAGATAAATGCCTAGTAGTGCAATCGCTGGGTCGTAGGGTAGTTCTATTTTTAGTTTTTTGAGGAACTTCCATACTGTTTTCCAGAGTGGTCGCACCAGCTTGCATTCCCACTCTGCCTTCCTTTTTTGAAACATAATTGACATATAACATTATATTAGTTTCATTGAACATAATGATTTGATATTTGCATATATTTCAAAATAATCACTGCAACTAGTCTAGTTGATCTTCATCACCACACATAGTGACATTTTCCCCTGTAATGAGAAATTTTAAGATCTACTCACTTAGCAACTTTCTAATATATTATTTGTATTATAGTCACCATGCTATACATTACATCCCCAGGACTTATTTATTTTATAACTGGATTTGTGCAACTTTTGACATCTTTCATCCATTTTACGTACCCCCCCCCCACCTCATCCTCTGCCTCTGGCAACTGCCCATCTGTCTTCCGTATTTGTGAGTTTGTGTTTCAGTTTGTTTGTGTTTTAGATTCCACATATAAGTGGTATCGTATGGTATTTGCCTTTCTCTGTCTGATTTATTTCACTCACTATAATGCCCTCATAGTCCATCCACATTATTACAAATGACAAGATTACCTTCTTTTTTATGGCTAAATTATATATATTTATATATATATATATGTGTGTGTGTGTGTGTATAATTTATAAAATGATCATGGGATGCAGATATCTTCTTGACTTAGTGTTTTCATTTCCTTCCAATAAATACTCAGAAATGGAATTGCCAGATCATACGGAAGTTCTATGTTTAACTTTTGAGTTATCGCCATACAGTTTTCCACAGTAGCTGCAGAAGTTACATTCCCACCAGCAGTGCACGAGGGTTCGCTCTGTTCTACATCCTTGCCAGCACTTGTCACTTCATGGCTTTCTGAAAATAGTCACTCTAAAAGGTGGTGGTCATACCTCATGGTGGTTTTGATTTGCATTTCCCTGATGATGAGTACATACTACTTGTACATACATAATTACCCCATAGTAGTTAGTGGGTAAAGCAAATGTTTCATTTTGCTCGAGATTTTGAGAGTCAGGAATCTGGAAAGGGAGTGTCTGGGTGACTGTCATCTGATTCACATGGCATTGGCTGGGGCAGCAGGGGCTGGAGGATCCACACCCACGTTCCCTTCTTTACCCACATGTCTGGCGTTCTGGTCCTCCTTGGCTCATCCGGGTGTCTCATCTTCCAGGGCCTTTTCATGTGGCTTAGGTTTGTCATGGCATGATGATCTTCGGGAGTCATACTTCTACTTCGTCCAAGGATCTGCTTTTCTCCTTGGGAAGGCCAGTCTTAGAGTGAGAGTTCCACAAAACACAAAGTGGAAGTTGCCAGTCTCTTGTGGGCCAGGCCTGGATACATCTTGTGTTACTTCTGCCACATTCCATTAGTCAAAGCAGTCCCAGAATCTATCTACCCAGAGGCATAGGGGAGGAATGTCAAAGAATGAGTTGCCATCGCTAGTCTGTCCCATAGCTTCCAATACCCTACACTACTGTCAAGATGGCAGGGTCCAGTCTAAGCTAGCACATATCCTGTAAACCAAAATAAATATAATAAGAAAACAAACTTCTAGGGAAGTACACATTTTTAGGAACATCCTATGAAGTAATCAACAAAATATGGACAGAGATCAGTAATGATTAAAACTATCTAAAAGGATGATGGGAAAAAATTGTTGGTACTCCATGATGAAACCTGTATCTTGTTTCCGGTTTTGTTCTATATTATGCCATTTAGTGGCAAGCAAATCAGATGTCCTTGTGATAATAAATCTCCAGAGTAAGTTGCCTTGTCATTAGTTTGGTTGTCATCCCTATGTGAAAGCGGGAAATGTTTTTTGAAATGTTCCAGAAACTTTCACTAACTGCTATGTAGGGATTTTAGAGCTGTGAGCAATGTGTATACCATTTAATTCACATTGCCTTCTTTCACATTTGAGACAACTGTGGCCAGAGAGTGAAGTCGTCTTGTCTGGGGCCCCACAGTGATTTAGCACATTAGCTAGAATGGATATCAGACAGCCAGTTCAGTGCTCTGCTGTCATATGTGCCTGAGGAAGAGGTGGGACCAGTTTTATCTACAAGTATATGGAAAAGCTTCTAATCCTCATTCCTCAAAAACTACTATTGATACCTGAAATTCTTCCCATAAGGACTGACTTGATATTACTCTGATAAAGAGTAGTAACATTAAGTAAATGTCATCGTATATAAGAGGACTGGGAAGGAATTAAAACATCAAATTAGTAAGGTTCAGTATAGACCTGTTTCTTAGTCAAGTCTCCCCTCCTGTCTGGAACAATCTAGAACAATATGAACAACATGGAAGGTTTTTGAGGTGGAGATATGACAGGGAATGTCCGAAGGAAGAAGAACAGGGTGGATTGGGGGAACTATGGGCCCTAAGAACCCTTTTTTGGCTTTTCCACGTGGTTGGGGGCCTTATTTAGAAGGCCATATCGTGGATGAAGTGAGAAAGGAGTTCCCATCATTCTGGCCTCAGCTCCGAGACCGGGAGGTACAGGTGGATGCAAAGGTGTGAGTTAGAAAAGAAATAAGGGAAAGAAACAAGATGAGAACATGCTAGTTGCCAAATGAAACTGACAAATAGTTCAAGCCTAGATGCAGCATAACTGTTACTCTATATGTCAGGCTGTATCATGTGATTAAAAAAAATTAGCAGTGTCTTGTCTGTCTTTTTGTTGGTGCCGAGATGCTGCATGCCACAGATGTTCCTCATAGAAAGATGTCAAACCTGAAAAGACGGTGCTGGCAATCAAAGGCATTGTACATCAGAGAATGCAAAATGCAACAAATCGCCAGCTACCAGCAGTAAATTCCCTCTGATTGCTGCGCCCAGCCCGCTCCCCGCCAGCCGTCGAATCTTAAAGATGTGACATCGTATCATAGGCAACCCAGTTTCCTGGGAGCTGAGCACTAGCCTGGACCATGTGAATGACACACAGCTGAGACAGTCAGGCGATTCAACCTACCGCAGTCATAAAATAAATGAACATCCGCAGAAAGGAAACATCCTTGTATGAAGTATCAGTTTAGCCTCATTTAAAGGAATTTTAGTTCGCTTTGCCAAGTTACTAGGCTGTGGAGGTAACGCGTCCCTTGCCTCTTGGTGACCTGGTCGAAATGTGGGTACAATTTGGATATCCTCACTTGCCTTACAATATCCTACTGTAAAGACGTCTGGGGACAAATGTCCAAAATGATGCCTAGAAACCCCCTGGGACAAAGGGTTCAAGAACCGCGACACTAAAGACATTAGAAATATATCAATCCGAAGGCCATGTCGAATACACTCAACTTGATTTAGAGTAACAAAGATTCCCCCTCCTACCCATCTTCTGTGTCCCAATCAAGCTCTGGATACACAAAGATAAATAAAATATAGCTGATACCCTTAAGATATTTCCAGTTTTTTGGAGGACAGAGACAAGGGAACAGACCACTCAGATTCCATGTGATCATCTCTATGCTAAAATACACCTTAGAAGGGTGGAAGCTTGGTGAGTGCGGTCCCTCAATAGACTTCCTGCAGGAAGTGTCACTGGTTGGTCTTAAGGAATTAATGAGAATGAGCCAAGGGGATTGCATGACCGGTGACAAAGGGAATAGACCAGCTCATGTCTTGCATGGTACACATTGGAATTACAGACAATAAGCAGACAGAGCCATACAGAGGATTGTGCCTGTGAGTGGGGCTGAAAGGTCCGCCAGAGCAGTGAGCGTGCGGCAGTGTGGAAGCCACTGCTAGGAAAGTGCCTTCATCCTGAAAGACAGGGAGAAGTGACTCCCAAAGAGGTTAGTCGCCTAAGGCAAGGTCAGCCAACTGAGGAAAGGGCTCTGGATCTGAACCTTCAACGTGGGTACTTTGTCTTAAATGAGGAAGGGCTTTCTAGAGGTCACCTCTCAAAAAAACAAACAAAAGCAAAGCAAAACAAATTCTTTTTCTCTTTTAGGAAAATCTATGAAGCCGGTAGAAGGGGACTTTGTGCTTGGCATTCTAATTCCTCGTCCCTCTCCCTAGCTCTGCTCATGCAAACGTCCTGTGTTTGCTTGGATGTTTGCTCTTTTTCTGCCTACCTAATCAATTCCCCCCTACCTACTTTTTCCATTACACATTTCCACAGCTAGAAATACCCATTTTGCACTTTTAAGCATTCAGCCTTACTTTCTATCTCCAGAACTTTAAAAACATGACATGGTAACATGTCCTTTTGTTCTGGGACCTCTGAAAAGATAGGTTTCGCTCTTTCGGATATTTTAAATGCCTTTTTTTTTTTTTTACAATAGGAAACAAAGTATTCTGTTTTTCTGCCAGCGATTTAGGATGTGTTCGCTCATCATATCCCACTGCTTACTTTTGACTCTTTCGCAAAGCTGATTTCAGTTATTACCACGGCATGGGTGGGAGAGAGCTCAACTGACACCTCTGAATTCCATGGCTTCTTGCTTACAGGTGGACTGTTGTCGGTTCTATGGGGCAGCCTCCCAGGGGGGAGAGGAGGTGGACAGTGGACCTGAGGGGCCAAGGGAAGATATCCAGCACACCATGTGAAGAATATTGTGTGCCAACATGAAACTACACTAACCTTAATTGAGCAACTATTTACGCATACTTGTAAAGCAGCAACCGAACATACTTTGTTGCTAACAAAACAGAAATGAGAACATGCTCTGCAGAGATACAAATACATGAAAACTAGTTCAGTAAGAAGAGACTTGCAGGTTCTAGATGTTTATATTCACAAAGTCACGCCAGTTTACCAGCCACTTTTGTAAGGCTGAGGCAGTGTGGTGGGTGGGAGGGTCAGGTACATGTGGGACGGAATTGAATTTCCCTATTTACTAGCGGTAGGATCTTGGGCTGGTTACATAACGACTGTAAGTGTCAGGTCTTCTCTGTAAACTGTGAATGAAAATAGCTTATCAAAAGTGTATGAAGATTGTCTCATTTTTTTATTCCTTCAGATACAAATCCATAGTGACTCTAGTTAACGATAGTGTATTGTGGTGCACCTGGGTGGCTCATTCAGTTAAGCAACTGACTTTGGCTCAGGTCATCATCTCATGGTTTGTGGGTTCGAGCCCCACATCGGGCATTGCACTGACAGTGCAGAGGCTGCTTGGGATTCTCATCTATCTATCTACCTATCTATCTATCCCTATCTCTCTGCCCCTCCCCAACTTACTCTCTCTCTCTCTCAAAATAAATAAATAAATAAACTTAAAAAAATAATAGCGTGCTGCGTATTTGAAAGTTGCTTAAGAGGGTGGATCTTAAAAGTTCTCATTACAAGGGGCCCCTGGGTGGCTCAGAGGTTAAGCATGTGACTTCAGCTCAGGTCATGATCTTGCTGTTTGTGAGTTCAGGCACCACATTGCGCTCTGTGCTGACAGCTCAGAGCCTGGAGCCTGCTTCAGATTTTTTCTCTCTCGCGCTCTCTCTCTTTCTCTCTGCTGCTCCCCTGCTCACACTCTGTCTCTCTCTCAAAAATAAATAAATATTAAAAAAATTTTTTTTGAAAGTTCTCATCGTAAGAAAAAAACATTTGTAGCTATGTTACAAAATGTTAACCAGGCATTACTAGACTTACTATGGTGATCATCTTTCAATGCACGCAAATACCAAGTCATTAGGCTGTACACCTGAAGCTAATATAATGTTATGTGTCAATTATACCTCAATAACAAATATTAAAAAATGAGTCATGCAAAGAAGAAGGAGAAGAAGAAGAAGAAGAAAAAGAAGAAGAAGAAAAAGAAGAAGAAAGCTAATCTTGAGACAAGGATTATTTGGAAGGCGATCCAAGAAGCTATTAAGAGCGTGGAAAGTGGGATGGGGGAAGAGAAGGAAGGTTTAACACAGAGTGCATTAGTGGGTGGGACATACGAGGGCAACCAGGGCCTAAATCCTGCTGGGACTTCCAGGACACAGCATAGAACATGCTTCTGATTTGTCCCATGAAGGACAAGGAAACTAGGATATGCGTTCCTGTCCATCCTGGGCTGATCTCAGGGGTGGGAACCCCCTGGCACCTCTAGCCTGTCCAAGGCACAAGCCTATCATACTAGGTCCTCCTGCTAATAATAATAATAATAATAAATAACCTAGATGGAGAGATGCAGGTGATTGTGGGAGGAGTCTGATGGTGTGTAAGGGAAGATGGGTGCTTAGGGAATATGAGCAGGGTGCCAACAGCATGCACTGTAAGAATTAGGTGAGCTAACACAGGTAAAGCCACCCGGACAGTGTTTGGGGCCCGGAGGTAATTCAAAATGTCGTGGCATTAAAACAATCATAGCACGGAATGATTTAAAACTGCCCAGGGGTCTCAGCCACTCCCAGACGCCCCTGTCACATAACCCTCCAGTTATTTAGGAACAACTTTTCCACAACTACTGATGAATATGCTTCAATCACCCTCTTGGAAGAATCGGGGTGTTCCAGTACCCCAGAGACAGACACATCATACCCGATCGTGTTGAACATGTTGTGCCTCCAGTAGTCAAGCGGACAGACGGCTTCTTTTTTTTTTTTTATGTTTGTTTTTGTTTTTGAGAGAGAGAGAGTGTGTGTGCCTGCGCGTGGGGAGGGGCGGAGAGAGTGGGGGGACAGAGGATCAGAAGCAGGCTCTGTGCTGACACCCTGGCGCCCCTGACAGCCGTCTTCTTGCCAAGGTCCCCTAGTCCATCAGGAGTGAATACCGAAGCTACAGTGTGTCCAGGGACAGTGTCCACTGTTAGAGTTCTAATTGGGAAGGAGATAAATAAGCAAAATAGCTAAAATTTTGAAAAAGCTAATTTATGGTAAAGTAAAATTAATTTAATTTTTGATGCCATTTTGGTGACGAGAAAAAGCTACAAAAGGGGAGGAGGGAAATGTCTGTGCATGAAAAAGAAACATTTTTTCTTAAAGTCGATTATCTGAATTGTCCATATCATTATTTGGCTTTCAGGAAGCAGAGAGAAGTTCTGAGAAAACCAGTTCCAACTTCTTGGTGTGTTTTGAGCTCAACTGATGATATCTGAATCTACAAAGCTGTACGTATTGATTAGCATAATAAGGTGTTTTGTTTTTTTTCCACCAGAAAGAAGGGCACATGTGAATTATTTCCACACAAAGCTGTTGTGGGCACGTACTTTTTCATGTCCAATCAGCCCCAATTCAACATATCACAAGGTTGCAGGCGAACTGCTCTACTGTTATTACCATTCCCCATTATCATTATTTACTATGATAACATACAGACCTGCCTTGAATCTGAACATCAGAACAGCAACCTCCTCTCAAAGAAGAAAGCCTTGACCTTCCCATAGTCATCTCTTATTGAAAAGGCAGCTGTGAAAAGTGACATTTAGGGAAGAAAGTTTAAGGGACAACATCCTAACCCCCTCCATGTGGTCTGAGTTTTGTCCCTATAATAAATGTGATCACTGTCAGACCTTATTCCTGAATTACATCTGCTTTGTCCCTTGCAGAATCACTCTGGTTGTGCAGGGATTTAATTTCAGGCCCCCATTTGATCTAAGGTCTAGAAAATTAACCATCATACAGGACATTTTCTGCATTTTTTTTTTTTTTTGGAAACTGGTCTCAGGAAATCTTATATAAAATTTTGCAAGAAAAATATCTTTGAGAATTTAGTGCCAAGGTAAACTCATTTCTATTGAACCATTACATCCTTCTTTTTTGGGAAACTTTCTGTGTTTTCATTGTTTTCCTGGCTGCTAGGGGACGAGGAGCCACATAGTAGCTGTTAAAGCCAGATTAGCTCTCATGGTTAACGTACTTGCTTCTCCTTCCCTCTCATGAGTCTCTCATTTGTTTCCTTACTTCGTTATGCACACATCCTATATGTTAAGGTATCTCAAGTTCTGTCCTCCGGAAGGGGGTCAGGTGGGAAGTGGGGACAGGAAGCTGACACTTGACAGTTTAGTCACTGCCTTCTGTGTTGCCTATCGAATGTCCCCAGATCCGGATCCTCCTTTTGTCATTGTGATGCAAGTGAGGGGCCCTGGAACTTAAGCTTCCTTCGTTTCATGATAAATATGCCTCTGTCTATGTCTTTGTTGCTTGATGGAGTGCCTGTTCGGACTTTAATCATAAATAGCGAGAAAGGTGTGGTGAGTGCTCACTATGGGCCAGTTCCTGTTTGTTGTACATGTTGTCCTTGTCTCATTCAGCTAATTCCATGTGTTAATTCATCTAATCCTCACGATAATTCCCAGAAGGTCGATATGACAATTATTCTCATTTTAGAGACGAAGAAAGTGAGCTACAGGGAGGTTATGTAATTTGTCAAACTCTCCTAGACAGTACGCTAGGGGGGATGCAAACCTAGGCATACCGCCTGTAGATCAGGAACTCTGCACCACCCCCACGATTCTATTCCTCAAGCAGGGAGAGGAGAACAGATCCCTGCATGTGGCCGGATCCCTGACAAAGGACCATGTGCCCTGCCACTTGCTCCCCTTTCTTCCTCTCTGATTTTGGTAGGCTTGGAGACATTGGAGGGTACAAGAGACCTAGGTGCAGCTTTGTGGGTGGGACTCAGGCAATGGCAAGCTTATTGCATTTCCTGAGTCCAGCACAGCGGACGGGAAAGAGAAGGAATGGCTCTGGGCTGCCCTGTCCAGGTCGAGAAGGCACTGCTCCGAAGTGGAGGCTGGGTACCTCATAGAGAGACAGAGGTAAAGCCCTGAGTGGACACTGTTCCACCCGGGTCCCTTTGGATCCCTTTTACTGTTGGTGTGCTTCTGTCCTGCAGCCTCGGTGTGCTTTGGGGTCTACTGGGGTTCTTAGAGATCTGACCTTGGAGTAATGAAACTGCTTTGCTTGCACAGAGTCACAGAGCTTTCCCCCAGAGGGGCGGTGCCCAGGGACTGACAGCATGGGAGTATGAAGACCTTGCTCCCCTGGAACACTCTAAGGTGTAACTTACACACCGCAGCTCCCTATGGGTTCCGGGTGAAGATACTCTCTGCAAGATATGCCTGCAATTGCACTCCTGGGAAACTTCCTCCCCTTCTCTGTCCTGCTTCCCTCAGCCCCTTACCAGTTTCTCCCCGGAACTTTTCCTTAACAAATCTTTAGCACAGGAATCTTCATCTCAGTGTCAGGACCTTAACCTAAGAAAGCCCCAATGCTTATATGTTTAAAAATGTTTAAAATCTGCACAGCCGGTATATCAAACACATAGGGAAACACGTTAGGGCCTCTTACAAAATAACGCATAAACAAATACTTGTAATTAATCAAATAGAAACTGAGTATGAATGCATGACATTAGGTAGATGCAGTCACTTGCAACACATGCAGCTGCAAGCAGGGGTCTCCCTGGAGGAGGTGAGCTTATGGGTTTATAAAGTGCATGTTATGAACAGGGGCACCTGGGTGGCTCAGTCAGTTAAGAGTCCGACTCTTGATTTTGGCTCAGGTCATGATCTCACAGTTGGAGCGATTGAGCCCCACGTTGAGCCCCACATCCAAAGCCTGCTTGGGATTCTCTCTCTTCCCCTCTGTATGCCCTTCCCCCCTCTCAAAATAAATAAATAAACTTAAAAGAAAACCAAAGTGAATGTCATGAACAGGTTAGAAGATATAAACCAGTTCATACCAACTTGCTTTAGTAGGGTCATGTTTGAATGCTTTCAAAGTAGAGTTCTCTCCTTATTCTACAAGCCAGAAGTCTGAAATTGGGCTGTCTGCAGGGCTGTGCTCCCTCTGAAGCCTCGAGGGGAGAATCTTTCTTTGTCTCTTTCATCTTCTGATGGTTCCAGATAGTCTCTGGCTTGTGGTTGCATCAATCCTATCTTTGCCTCTGTCTTCACATGGCCCTCTTGCTTCTCTTATCTCTGTTCCCCTCTTCTCTCTCTTTTTTTTTATTATGATGAGAGAGAGAGAGAGAGAGAGAGAGAGAGGAAGATCCTAAGCAGGCTCCATGACCACCATAGAGCCTGATGTGGGGTTTGACCCACAACCGTGAGAACATGACCTGAGCCGAAATCAAGAGTTGGACACTTAACTGAGCCACCCACACACCCCTCCTCTTCTATATCTTATAAGGACATGTGTCATTGAATTTAGAGCCCATCAGGTAACCCAGCATGATCTCATGTCAAGATCCATAACTTACTTACATCTGCAAAAACTCTTTTCCCAAATCAGTTCCCATTCATAGGGTTTGGGGATTAAGGCACAAACATATCTTATAGGGAGCCACCATTCAACCCACTATAGGGACATTATGAATAGTTCTGCTGTGGACATCTTCACACATGACTTTTGGGAGCCATGTGTGTGCATTTCTGTTGGGTTTATACCTGGAAGTAGAAGTAGAAGCTATAGAGTTTTGGTTTAGTATATCCCATAAAATAGTAGACCAAAGTGGTTGCAGTGTACCTGAAAGATGACCAAGACTAATCTCAGCAATGCAAATGCAAAATTGAGAAAAAACAAAGTTCAGACATGTAACTAAACAACGCAGAGTTTCACAGATGATTAGTAGCAGAGCAGGAACGAACATATTTTTTGAAATGGCACAGATCTCTGCTTAGCAACACTAATATCCCTGAGTGTTTTCCTTGAATTTCACATTTCATGTAAAACACAATTAGAAGATATGTTTATTGGCCCAGATGCCAATATGCTGACATTTCTGTTCCACATGCACAATGTTGGCTCCCCCATGGGCTCGAGGAGAATGCCAAAACATGGGATCTGACTCTGGCATCTTAAAGATGAGAAACTCAAGTACCAAGACAGGAAAGGGCTTTGTTAATGCTCCTGCAAGAAGGCAAAGTCTTGCATTGTCTTACCACCTGCCATTACGATTTCACTGATGTATAGAACTAGCTTTCCTTATGACCTCGTGTTTGCCAGAGTCTGACAACCAAAGAAATTATTAAAATTCTTTTTGGGATCTAATGGAAGGGGTTCAGTTATTGCTCTTCAGGGAGAAGAGAAGAGAGAAAAGGAGGGTGAGTAGAGGGGCCGAGTTCCCAGTTGAAGGTGACAACGAAGGGCCGGGAAAATTTAGGATGGCAGGATCACCAGAAAGACTTTACAGGGTAGGAATGCCTGACATGGGTTTCTACGTTACATGATGCGTGGTGTTCTTCCAACCTCAAATACTTGGTGAGGGTAGGTATGTTATGCAGACATTAAAGAAGATACTGGATTGTAAGAATTTAAAAGAGACAATTGTTATTGAATGATGACCCGAGGTCAGAGGTGCCATGGGAATATTTCTCCCACCCCAGAAGGTCACAGAAACCTTGGGAGATAATGGAAATTTATAGCATGTGGAAAAAGGAGAGGGAAGGCAATAACGTAGAGGCCTCTGTGAGCCAGGAACCCTCTGGACGTATCAAGGTTCCACTATATGTGTCTTTTGTAGTAGAGGTGGACTTTCTGACATCTAGTCCAGTTGATCGCTTCCGTAAACTAAACACAGCCAAAAATGTCCAAAGAAGGCCCACGCAATGGATGAAACCTTTGGAAAAATCATCTTGGCTGTTCTTCTAGATTGGGACATGCATAATATCAATATACTCTTTGCCTGGCTAAATTCAACCAGGAAACTGGTCATCAGTCACTAGCATTACAGCCACTTGGGGGTTTTATCGCTGCTTATAATTCTTTCTGTGTGTGTTCTAAATCACTCCTTGGCATTTGAACATTTCCTCTGCCTTCCGCAGTGGGGCATCAATTCATAATATAGGTGGCTTTTTGGCTGCCATTGAAATCCTACATTTCAGCAAATGTTTCCCTCCCAGCCCAAGGACAGGCCGATCCCAAGAGTGACCCTCACTGATGGCCTGGTTTGTATTTACTTCGTGCTTTGATTGCTTTTTCTGACTCCTGGGGATTCAAATCAAACTGTCATTCTCAGGAGCAAATGTCTAGCTCTGAACAAGATGTACTTTCCCAAGAGCCTAATGTTGCAGGAAATGATGTATCATATCTCCCCTTAGATTGATGAGTAAAGGAAATTGAGGTGGCCTTTGCCTCGTTTGGTTGACAAGGGGCTCAGGGGAATGTGGGCATTGTTTACCACCCAAATCCCCAGATGTGGGCTTTGGGACAAACTGAATGTAGAGAAGATGGTCTGATCACCTGGATGTGGATGGAACAGCATGGGGTGTCCCTTTGAGAGCCACGAAGGAGCTGTCCCTATTGACTCCCACAACAGGGGAAAAAAAAAAGCTGGACAACAGTCTTGGGGCATATGTCAGTACTTGACCTGTGTGAGGGTGGAGGAAGAAGGGAATTAGTGACTTTTTCTTTTTCAGATATGTGGAGGCAGAAAGGTTTGTGTCAGGAAGAGGGTAGCAGAGGCCCTGGGAGAGGGCAGATGCCCTCCCTGGTGCTAATTTAAGCCCTGAAACTGTGAATAATATGCCCAGCTCCTAAGGCACTGGAAGCATTCAAGTCTAAAATCTCAGTAAATCATGCTACGTGGGGCTGAAGGAGAACACAACTCTTCTGATAATGGGAGAATTGGCAAGAGAATGGGCACCAGGAGTAGCGCCTGTCATCTTAAAGGTAGAGAAGACCCTTCTAATATGTATAAGGAAAAGAGTCCGTATCACTGCTAACATACTCCTTTGAGAGCATGAAATCCTTCAAAGTACCAGGATGAAGAAATTGTTTTGTGTAAGAATAAAATAGACTTTTTTTACATAAAAAGTTTTGTACTTCAGAAGAAGGCCAAGTCTTTGTCTTGAGGAATTTTGAGCTCTTACATTTTATCTAGTTGGCTCCCACTGAATCTTACAACTCATGGAAACTCGAGTGTTTTTATGGGCCATGGAAGAAATCTGAGGATGGAAACCAGTTTTCTATTTGGGGGCTTGTGAGCAAGCCAAGTCTAAGCTTTGACAGTGTTCCAGTTACTATTGTAGCATAACAGACTACCCTCAAACGTAATGGCATAAAACAATCATTGTATTGTGCTCACAGATACTGTGGGTCAGGAACCAGGATGGGGCACAGTGAGAACAGCTTGTCTCTTCTTTTCAATGCCTGTCATCTAGCTGGGGAGATTCAAAGAGAGTGACTAGGTGGCTGGAGCTGGGATCACCTAGAGGCATCATCCCTTACTTGCCTGCTGGGTTTTGCTGGTAGCTGGCTGGGATCTCAGGTGGGCCATTGACTGCAACACACACACTTGGGGTCTCCATGTGGTTTCTGCGTGGGAGCCAGTTTGGTTTTCCTGCATGAAGCTGGATTACAAGACCAAGTACTCTAAAAGAACAAGGCGGGAGTGGATAGTATTTTAATGGTCTATCCTGGAAAGTCACATAGTATCATTTCTGCCGTATTTTGTTAGTCATGGCAGTGACAAAGTTCCCTACACGTGGGATGGGAAATATCATCGCAGCCATCTTTGGAAAATACAATTTGCCATAGCCACCAGTGATTTGTAGAACAATATGACAGATAGAGACGTTGGTGCTGAATGGAAGAATAGAGCAGACCGACTGAGCACCACAAAATAGCTATAGTTGAAGAAGACCAAGGCTACAGAATTTACACCTGCAGGTTCAAGGCCTGCGGCCCCAGTCTCTTCCATAAACACATTTACAAATGTGTATGGCTGGTCACGTCGGGACGAGGGAGGAAAATTTGAGTAGCTTAATGAAAACTGACCCCTACTGCTAGCCAAACAACTCAACATCATGCTCTTATGCCTGTGAGTTAGTGTTGTGCCTCATCTTCATATAGAAATGCAAACATGGTTCCAAAGTTCTCAGGGTCAAAAAGTCTCCAGTCCCCTCTGCCTGTTGGACCATCACCTACAGTGGGTTCTCGATTAACTCGTGGGATGCTGGACAAAGAACACATAGCTTCCTTTGGAATCACAAGCCTGCACTGTATTCATTTTCCTAGATCATTGGTTGAATGCAATCATAATTTTAGAAGGATTACTTTTGGGTTTGCTCCCCTAGGAAATTCAACTCACGGATTGCATCCTGTGTGGGAATTACAAGGGAGCATCATCACCTTTGCACAATAAAAGAACACTTAATTATCCTTATTTTTATTAACATTAGATATAATTTGTATCTATATGGCCTCTTTAGAGAGATTTAAAAGTCAGATGATATATTTCAGGCACTAAAAAGGAGCCTGTTCACTTAGCTTGGTACTTAAAATCATTATGAGGAGCAAAAGGTCTGCTTCTCAACAGTAATCAAAGTTTCCAAAGGGATCAAAGGCTCTTTCATGTCCTAGGGTCTCTCTTTTATAAGAAGCATACTTGTGGGACTGAGACAGTAGCTGCTTCACTTCTCGGTGTGTTTGGGAACCTGCTTGGTAGGCTGGATAGGCTCTGCTCTACCAAGTACCATGTCCCTGGCTCTGTCCAGCTGAATCCAGCTCCTATATCACCTTGCCTTTTGAAAATATTGGCTTAGAATCCTAATTTACTTTTTTTTTTAATTTTGAGAAAAAGGAAAGGGAGAGAGTGAACATGAATGAAGGAGAGGCAGAGAGAGGGAGAGAGAGAATCCCAAACAGGCCCTGTGCTTTCAGTGTAGAGCCTGACATGGGGCTCGATCTCACAAACCATGAGATCATGACATGAGTTAAAAGTCAAGAGTCAGACGCTTAACCAACTGAGCCATCCACGTGCCCCCTAATTTCCTATTAACAGTTAACTCTCAAAGAAAACAGGTAAATGCACTGAAAGGAACCAAAGCTTGCTGCCAGCCCCTGTGATGACTGCATTTGCACTCCGAGAACGATTGAGATGAGTTAGCAACTGAGGGGCTCCTGAACATCTACCATGATCTTAAACTTTTTAATAGGGCTAAAAACACATTTGTAGTGATTCCGGGAAAGGAGATGGGGAGAGAGACCTAGTGAATGTAGAATGCCACCCACCAACAACCCCAGTGCTCTTCTATAAGCCTCTAACTGGAGAATCTTAACAATGAAACAGATGATACAGTTGACCGTCCTATCTCTAGGAAAGTGACATGGAAGTACTCTGCCCGACTGGCCCACATATGAACCGCCCCCCCCACCCCCAACGCACTTTTATAACAAAGGAGATGGAGAGGGTGAGGAGAGAAAGGGTCTGAGGGGGAAGAGTTTTAGAGACCCCAGAATCGATCTGTTCAAACAAGTGACATGTTTGGGTTCCTCTGGGAAAGTAGCTCTTTATTTTTTTCTTTGTTCTTCAAGAGCGTGCTTGCACCCAACTTACTATCTTCCCTTTAAGAAAACTGGATTTATGGAGCAAAACTAGTTTTACACGGAGACATTTTGCATTCACACGCGTTCACACATATCCCTTAAATGTTTCTCGGACAATGAGCCTTTCAGTAGGAAGACAAAAGACAACAGCAGAAAAAGAAAAGAAAGATACTTCTTTTTTTCAAATTTTTATTTATTTATTTATGTTTATTTATTTTTTTAAATATAATTTATCGTCAAGTTGGCTAACATACCGTGTACACAGTGTGCTCTTGGTTTAAGAAAGAGACTTCTAAAGGAAAATGAGTAGGATCAACTCACAGCCTCAACTTTTACTGTTCAAGAAACCACGGGCTTTCCTGTTTGCTTTTCAGTCTGGGGGTTAGCAGCAAAGATTAATGACAGCATCATTCTGCCTGCATGCAGAATGCTTTATTGTGGCTTCTAGGTACACAGCAAATATAGTATTTTACAGCAAACACAACTACTCCAGTAGTGTGAGAATCCATAGCAACACTTAACCTGCCATTGTGTCCACATCCAGTCTGCAGGCTAAAAACATCCTAATGAGACTGTGGCCAGCAGCTTGGATTCTGAACATTGGAATGCATGAGGTCAGGTCATTCCTTCGTTTTACCAAAGAAGTACTTTCTAAAAAATAACTTTGTTTCAGATAAGACTAGTTTTCCTGGCAAATAAGCTAAAAGAAACATTACTTTCGCTCAAGTAGTTCCTAAGGCAACTTACCACTAGTCCTTTATGACATTTCAGAAAGGTGCATAGGTTATTACTTTCCAAAACTGGGTGGATTCTGATCCCAAACTATATCTTCAGCTTCAAACCAGCATGCAAACTCGTTGGCAAGGTAGAGATCTAATATCCCATCGTGTAATTGAAAGAATTGTATGAAATTATATATATAAATTGATTTTCACTTATCATCAGTGCTTAAATATGATCCAGTTCCAATGTTATGACTTTGTAGTCAGTATTATCTACTCATGATCTGTACTTGTGGAGAATATAGGAGTCCAGTTTTTGCTTTGCAAAGTGACAAGACTAAGTTCCCAAATATTCCAGCATGATTTAAAATGCTATTAGTTTGGAAGATGCTACACAGGGGCCTGGGTGTTTTCCAGCCACAAGCTGGAAAGTTTGTTTATTGTACAGTCAATTCCATCACCTTCAAGTGCACCTTTATAAACTAATTACTGTTATATATGAACCCTAAATCATATATTACTATTCAAAGATTTGGTCTATTTTATTTGTTTATTTTTTATTAAACATTTTTTAACGTTTATTTATTATTGAGAGACAGAGAGAGACAGGGAGGGGCTGAGACAGGGAGACACAGAATCTGAAGCAGGCTCTAGGCTTTGAGCTGTCCAGCACAGAGCCTGATGCGGGGCTTGAACTCACAAACCAAGAGATCATGACCTGAGCTGAAGTTGGACGCTTAACCGACTGAGCCACCCAGGCACCCCAGATTTGGTCTATTTTAAAATGTACACTTTAACCATGGACATATAAGGAAGAATATTCATATTTTCTTGAAAACGACATAATCTGCAGAGAATTTTTTTAAAAATTGGATTTGTGTGGATAACTGCTTCTCTAAAGCTCAAAGTATTCATTACCCATGAGCAGTGTAGGTAGTACCTTAATTCTGATGATGCCAAAATGTCAGTGATGAGTACAAGGACACTGACTGAACAAAACTAGGATACAAAACAATTGAATCAACTAGCCCCATAACAATCAATTGAGTTTTTCATATCGTCTGATGGCAGAATGCCAAATATGGAAGTGAAGAACCAACCAGACTCCGTCAACCATAAAGCAGTCTGATGACAACTCAACAGTCATATCATTGACTCAACTCTACAGACATATTCCTAATTTAACCACTAGTAAAAATGGAACAAGCGAGGTTTCTTGCTCCTTCACGTGACCTCTGAGTATGAGGAACAGAAGGGAGAGAAAGAGAGAACTGGAATAGAAGGAAGAGTTAAGAAGGGAAACTGGAAAAGGGCCAGTCTCACATAAGCTCTACATTTCAGGATATTGAGGTGGCCAAGAACCAAGGCTTCCACACTAGCCATAACTACTCTTTTTTGGCTAGCCACTGTCCACAGACATCACAGTAATAAGTGATGTGACACATCAAGGCCACAGAGCAATGCCTTTTACAATTATCCTCAAGATGAGCTTCACTCCGTCAATACAACCCACACCCACAACCAATGCAGGGATGGTTGTAAAAAATGGAGAAAATGAATCCTCTTTCTGACTTTCTTTTGTACCCAGTTAATGGGTATTGATCATGGGGAGGTTGTTTTATTTGATGATCTAATGAACTCTGTATAAACATGGGCCAAAAAATTCTGTAGTCCCAACATGAGTCCAGGTAATCAGGACTTCTTGGTATCAGTGTGGTGTCTAGCATCATTAGGCAAAGCTAGAGTGACTATATCATTTAATGTCCAAACCAGGAAAGGGGATGCTATTAATAATTGTTTTAGGACAATAGACCTAAACCAAGACTATCTTGAATCAACCAGACATAAGTAAGGTCCCAGGAAATGCCTATCCAGAAAATAATGGGAAAGTGAAGAATTCCCTTTCTAAATCTTCTAACATTACCCCACTCACGAAAGAAGGTTGTAGAACATCTTAAGACTGACGTGCCATTAATGAGAGAGAGAGAGAGAGAGAGAGAGAGAGAGAGAGAGAGTGCATTGTCATCTAGGGCAATGAATTAAAATAGGAGCACAGTCCAAAAGGGGCAAATTGTGCTCCTTATGTGTGTGAAGTGTACAGACAACGATTTCACTTTCTCAAATTAAAAAAAAAAAAAGTGATCTCCCAGAGAGCTCAACCTCCTTCCAAATGACAAACTCCCTTATCAACTTCCTCTCTCCATTTCTTTCCAAACCCCAGTCATAGTGAAAGAACTTACGATGCAAAAATTATGGGCTCTTGCCTTGGTCATAAACAATATTAGTGGAGAGATGGCCTAGGCCAAAGGATCAAATGGCCCCCAGCCTGTATGCCATGATACTGCTGCAAGATTATGTCCATCTATCAAACCAATAAAGCAAGTATCTCAAGGCTGTTACCTATTTTAGAAGGTATTGCAGACCGGGGGCTGTGCTGTTCTACATCACAAGTAAATCCAACCTTGGGCAGATGCAAGAAGGTTTCAAGATAAGAAACTGATTCCTTCATATGAACCTGATGTGGTGTTCCTAAGCCTGAAGCTAAGTCTGCCAAGACAGCATTTCGTTTTGAAACCTTAGAAGCAAAGGAGGGAAAATAACAAAAGATGAAGCCAGACACCTAACCTACAGTGGCCGGCAGTCCCATGTTCTTCCATTTCTAAGGGAGATGACACTTTTGGGGAAGACAAAAGAGATGTGTGCCACTCACCCACTGAGTGAGGGGCTGAGAGAGAGGTTAGGAGATGGGCTGAGTCTTAGAAATGAAAGCCCTTCCCATCTGGGAATGATCTTCGTGAGCATTTCCTCATGCTATAAAGCTGACTGTGGCAGGAGTTCACACAATCCATAATATTTTTCTGGGAGAACACAGAAATGACACATATGTTGAGTATGCAGTACTAGGGTATCTGGTAGGACATGCTAAGGACGCAAAGCAAAAACTTCCACAGGAGGCGACTGTAAATGAAAAAGCACATGTTTACTCCTCACAAGGAATACTTTGCTGCTGACACTTCCGGTTACCAAACATATGGGCTTCTTCCCCATGCTAACTGGGTGCCCTACAACTCAATTCCACCCTGACACTAACTGAAGTTAGTGTAGACCCCACAGGTTAACAGCTCAGTCCCACAGGAGTGTTCCCACACCAGTGGTGCCAATTCCAAGTAGTAGGTTCCCAGATTATGTACAACTTCTGTCTGGCTGCAAATCAGAGGTTCCCGGGCCTCCATCCTTGCATTCACTCACTTGCCATAATAGTTCACAGAACTCGGGGAAACCCTTAATTATGTTTACCAGTTTATTATGTAATAAAGCATATGATGAAGGATACTGATGAGATACCAATGAACAGACAGATGAAGAGATAACAGAGCAAGGTCTAGAAGGGCCCCAAGCAAAGGAATGTCTGTCCTTGTGGAGTTGGGGGTGTGCCACCCTCCTTTTACATGGATGTGTTTATCAACCCGAAGCTCTTGGAAGCCCTTACTTTTGGGGATTTATGGAGGCTTCATCATGTAGGCATGATTCACCACTAACTCAATTTCTAGCCCCTCTCCCCTTCCTGGAGAATAGGGGTGGGGGCTGAAATCTCCAAGCCTCTAATTATGACTTGATTTTTCTAGTGACCAGTCCCTATCCAGGAGCCCACCCAGTGTTGCCCCATTAAAACAAAAGACATCCCTATCAGGAAATTACAAGGGATTTGAGATCTCTATATCAGAAGCCATGATCAAAGACTAAATAATAGAACAAAAGATGGTCCTAGTATTCTTAACACTTAGGAAATTATAAGGATTTTAGAAACTCTGTGCCAGGAACCAGATAGACATAGATATAGATATAGATATAGATATAGATATAGATATAGATATAGATATAGATATAGATATAGATATAGATGATATAGATATAGATATAGATATATAGATATAATTTCCCTTCTACAAGGTAGATTTGTAGAAGTTATTGTAACTTTGTCAACCATTAAAAAAAATTAGTTGCATTAAAAACAAAACAAAACCAACTTTATTCAACCATTAATGAAATCCATTTGGATACGTCAGAAAGTCCTCTCAACCTTGAAACACATTGATTCAGAATCTCAGCATATGGCCCACCATGGTGGTTGTCTCTATAGTGTTCGTGCTTACCCAACCTTCTGTGACCCTGATTGCACAGAAGTCCCATACCTTTACATACAACAGTTCCCTGCCCTCTCTCTCTCTGCACACAAAATAGAGCAACCAATCATACTGTAGAACATGACTCTCCTTTGTCTATATGCTGAAGGTTTTTAGATTTGCATAATGGAAGAAGAGAGAAACTCAGACTCAAAATTCTTTCCTTCCATGTTACTGGTGAACACCTCGGAATTATAACACCACTGTTTAGAAAACTGGAAAAGGACTTAGAGATTATCTTCCTCATTCAACTTCTCATTCCACAAATGAAGAAGCCATGTCACAGAAAGGTGATAAGTCAAAGGTCAAATGTCTTATCCTAAAGGTAAGTTAGGGACTAGAACCCAAACTTTCTGACTCCCCATTCAAGGTTCTTTCCATTACCACACACCATTCTCTCAATCATTATTTGCGTAACACTTCTCAAGAATTTTGTTTAAGAATTACAAAGACCAGGGTACCTGGGTGGCTCAGTCTGTTAAGTGTTGGACCCTGGAGCCTGCTTTGGATTCTGTGTCTCCCTCTCTCTCTGCCTCTCCCCTGCTCACACTCTGTCTCTCTCTCTCCCAAAAATAAATAAACATTAAAAAAAAAAAGAATTATGAAGATGTTTGAAACCTGCTTTACTGTTTCTAAGCAGGTCCAATATGTAGCCATAATGCTCTTTGCTGCTTTCCTTGGGCAGTGCATGGTCCAAGCAGTTAGGCAGTCCACTGATAAGCTTCTCTAATACCCACAGGTTGTTTGAATCCCTGATCAAAAAGCAATTACTTTTTCCCCCTCTAATTTGATGCTTACAACATTTTCCCCTACTAAAAACCTACTGTTATCAGCAAACACAAAATTTAGACATCAGTGCCTGAAAGCCTGATGCAATCTTGAAGGTTAAGATTCTATTCATCATTTAGAGCTTCCTGCTAGTAGGAAATATATTCAGGTGACAGCAGGAACATATGTAAGAGGATCTCAAAAGGGAAAGAAATAAAGAGTGCAATTAATGTGACCTGAAACCAAAATAAGAAAATCTACTTTGAATAAGCAACGTCAAGAGATATGGAAAATATTTCTTTGGCTAAAGGGAGAATGCTTTGCATCTGACTTCTCTGACAATGAAGTTTTCAAGTTGAAAAATGCTAAGGGTTAAGAGATAAAGCTTACTTCTCAGAACCTTATGTTTATGCATGTTTTGAGGTATTTTTAGGAATCTGAAGGTAGATAAAGATTGTGAGGGACAAATTTAGATGTTTTGTTTCACACAGAGAATAAAGTGATTAGAACTGAAATTAATTAGTACGGAGGTGGAAGAGGGGGTGTTTATCAAGCCATAGAAGTGTCCTAGTAGATTTTTACAATAATCTTTCTTTTAGCTTCAGGAAAATGATGGAAACACTGTAGCAACAGAGGTGCAAAACCAGACAAGAAAGCCACGGTTGGAACGCACTGGGACAACATTTGTTCAAAGAAGCCTGCCCCAGGTGTGTAGAACAGACAATGAACATATCATGAGAAGAGTCACTGTGTATTCATTGTCCTTGAGAGGAAAAAAAAACCCCTCTAAATGGAATCACATGTACCGTCTCTCTAAATGCATGCATTCGAAGAAAGCCCCGTGTATGGAAGCAGAGAGAGTGCAAACTTTTGAAGATATGCAGTGGATTTAACCAAACTGTTTTGTTTCATCCCTAAACCCCACCCCTTGGCAGCTTTCTCAGGTGGCACCCTTCGGATAAATGCCTCTCTTCTCCCCTACTGGTGAATATTCATGGTTCTAAGGAATCAGCTCGATTCAGGGCTGAGATATCTCACAACACTGGGTATCACACAGGGACTCAGGGAAGCTGGTTTTTATTAAGTACTGTCCCCCTAACACATGTCTGTGCGTGGTTACAGGTGGTTCAGCTTTGCAATTTTTATAAGGAGGGACTTCTGCGCCTTTTGGTAGCTGCATATTTTCAGTAGGGATCAAGGCAGATCTGTTCTATGCTGTTTCATGTTGGAACAGGTTGTTTCAGCAAAAAACCCTAGCATAATTAAGAGATCAAAGGATAGGTAAATTACAAAACGATGGAATATTCTAGTTATAGGATTCTCCGTGGCTATAAGGTTTACAGAATAGTTAAGATAGAAAAACATGGCATAGCAGGTATCTTTAAGGTCAAACTGGTCCCCCAACATTAGTAGAACACTGACTCTCTATTTCCTTTCTCTCATCGGATGCTATCTATGCAGGTTTTTACATTTCATCGATTGTTGTCCTCGTGAATGAATTTAAAATAGACAAAGTTTGCAAGAAATGCCTAATCAATACAAATCCTGTGTCATCCTTGGATGCCCCTTGGAATAATCTGTGCTTATTTCTTCCGATCAGATTTCTTCCCTTCAAGGGTCAACTCCTCTCTTCTTACGAACACACCAGCCCCAGTGGCAAACTCCCTTCCCTGAGCTCTTAGCACCTTCAGCTTTTCCTTCAGGGATGAACGGATTCTTCAAAGGACTGTCTGATGACTTTTTTTGCATTTGTGTCTTGCAGAGATATTCAACTTTCTCCATCTTCCTGTCTCATCTTCCCACTCACCACTAAATCAAATTCTCTGTCCACAAGGAGGAGCTATTTTTTCCCCATCTTTCAGCCACTTTTTGGACACATACTTATTGAACTTACATATTTTTAAAACATACCAAGAGAATCCCTAAACACGCAGAAAACTTGCCATACTCTCACAAGCTCCACAGCTCAGTGAGTCCACAAGAAGAAAAATACCCTAAATTGACATGATTCACTGGGTTCCCACAGCAGGAAAACCTATTCATCCTCTGTGATTTCTTCAAAAAAGTCTTGCCGGAGATAGATATTATATAAATCTAAGAGATTCCTGGTACTGCAATGTGGCCTGATCTAATTCTTAACTGTTAAGTACCTTTATTGATTCTAAAGAATTCATCAGAAAGAAACGGAATAATAAGGTCCATTAACACTTTCCATGATGCATAATCCTTTTCGGGAAGATTTGATGCCCTAAAGGACCCAGAGCTGAGAAAAATAATTTGCTCTCCAGCCCTCCTGTGACTCTTCTCCAAGAAGGAAGGCAATTTCTCTCAGCAAGGTTTGCATTTCAAGGACTGTTTTTCACATCCAAGATGTTATTATTGTATTAATCTTCTGCTTGCAAATGGATATGAAATATTAACAAGGGTTTATTTTAGCTGTTGTTCTTTAAATAATGCATGGTGTTCCTTCACAAAGGCTGGGATTAAAAGAAACTGCTTAGTTCTGACTACATTCAACAACTTGGGAAAACTGATAAGCCCTAAATTCATACAACCCTCTACAGTTTTCCTACCAATGGGTTTAACCAGTTGTTCTTTACCTACAAGTTCGGGCCATAGAGAGCAGTGGTTATAAAAGAGGTTGAGAGGCTTGTATTCCCCTGGGAGCATGATAGTGTTCCTGGATTGAAGATTAAGGAGAGGGGCTATTCATTTACCTATTTAATCATGCAAATTGTATTTATTCCTTGTCTATCGTGTGCCAACCACACCGCCGTAGCCACAGACATAGAAGTCAACAACGTAGACCTTCTCCTTGCCTTCATGGGACTTACACTCTAGCTTGGAACAAATCCTAAATGCATAACCCTATGCATAAATATACACTTATAGTGCACTGGGGAGGTTGAGGCATAGGCTAAGAGGATATGCCCTTGGTTCCGCCCTCTCTGTCGAGGCCCCCAAACTAAGTCTTAGGCACTTTGCTCTTCTAAGACATCCTGGTGAAAATCATGATGGAAATTAAGCAGGAAGAAGCTTCGAAAAACACTTTGGTGTTGATGTCTGTGAGGCTAAGGAGACACTGCGTCCTGAAAACTAGATTTTTCATCCTAGCCCTGACATCTTGGGAAATTCAGTCCCTGTGCTGGGGATTTGAATTTTATCTTGTGTATGATCAGGAGGTCTGGCTAGATGATTAGGGAGGTTCTTTCCAGAGCCAGGATTCACTGTCTCAAAGCATAATTTTTATACGTTCTACTTTATCCCTGCATCCACCCTCCAAGAAGTGTAATGGGTGATCCACCTCAAACAAGGGGGCCTTTCTCAGGCATCATTGTGAGCTTCTGTGACAAGTGCCAGGAGCCACGCCAAAAGTGGGGGAAACAAACCATTGCTAAGACATGAGACACAGTCCTTGCCCTTAGTAAGGACTTCAGTCCTTACTAAGAGCTTCAGTAAGCTCTTAGTGGAAAGGAGCTTCAGTACAAAGTGCCACAAAGAGGGGCACCTGGGTGGCTCAGTCGGTTGAGCGTCTGACTTTGGCTCAGGTCATGATCTTGCAGTCTGTGAATTCGGGCCCCATGTCGGGCTCCATGCTGACAGCTAGGAGTCTGCTTCATATTCCATGTCTCCCTGTCTCTCTGCTCCTCCCCCGCTCATGCTCTCTCTCTCTCTCTCTCTCTCTGTCAAAAGTAAACATTAAAAAAAAATTAAAAAAAAAGTGCCACAAAGTGTCATGATGGAGGAATGTTCAAGGTCTATGGAGCACAGAAAAAGCATGCTTTTGGACTCTTATATCTCAGCAGAGGACCACCTGGACCTAAGGCATCCACTAAGTCTCACATTTTTTTTTTTTGCCACCAGAAGGGCAACGGAATGGGCAGGCCCCCACTACAGGATAGAAGATGACAACTTGGATACGGATGCCTGTTGTTGAAGCAGCACCAATAGCACCAGGGCTGGAGACCCTTGGGCTTATGCTGATTAACCTCCCCCCAGTGTCCATGACCTCCCGCCCCACCTCCACCTCCACCTCCACCATGTACATGCACTGGTTTCTTGTTTTGGCTTCTTCGTTTTCACTGTGCTCTGTCTCTCCTAGTCAGTCACTCAGACTCGACTCATCTCTTCAGCAAGATCTCAGACCTCTCCCTGTCCCTTGCTCCTCCCTCTCCTGCCCTTACCCATAGTTGGCTGCCAAGTTCCAGACATGCCTTCTTCACAGTCCCTCTTTTTCCCACTTCCCTTAGCCTTCACACTTGTCCTGGTCCCGTGTAATTGCAGCAGCCTACGCTCTACTCCCTCTTGTTTTCTCTTCTTTCAGTCCATTGTTTGCGATGCATGGGGGGATCCTTCGGGGGTTGTAGGGACTGCGTTCTAGCCCTAGTGCACTACTAAAGGAAACTGCAAGGGCTGTCCGTGTCTCTCCTACAGTACTGGGCCGGTAAGTGTCCATTAAGAGCCTGGAAGAGGCCATGATGAGCAGTTCTTGCCACCAACATTCCTCCACCACCCATCCTTCTCTTCAAAAAGAAAACTTGAGTCACTTCTGCCCAGACCCTTGTGGCATCTCTGGGCACTAAAATAGAAGGCTTACTTATTCTGTGGCCTTGGGCAAGTGACTCACCCTCATGAAGCCAAATCAGTAAAATGGAGATGATTCAATTAAATGAGATAATGTTGAGAGATGCTGTATGTGGGATCAGTACTCAATAAATATCAGCCGCTCTGTTTGTGTGTTCTGACCTTCTGTCCAATCCTTCCATGTCTTTCCTGCTTCCTGACCTGTATACAGGCTGTTCCTTCTGTCTGGAATGATCTCCTCCACCTGGCTAACTCTGATACATGATTCAAGTCATCCTTCCAACCTCTTCCATCTAACTTTTGACACTCCCATTTCATGCTTTCATGGATTTCCTTGCACCCAGTGCCTTCTCTCTCTCTTTTTTATTAGAGAGAGAATGAGTGGAGGAGAGAGGCAGAGGGTGAGACAGAGAGACAGAGAGACAGAGAAAGAATCTTAAGCAGGCTCCATGCTCAGCATAGAGCTCAACACAGGGCTCGATCCCACAACACTGGGATCATGACCTGAGCTGAAAGCAAGAGGCAGACATTCAACCAACTGAGCCGCCCAGATGCTCCCCCACACCCATGCCTTCTCATAATACAATAATTCTGTTCTTTTTCCATGTTTTTCTTTGTTTAATGACCATCTCTCCAGCAAGGCTGCCAGCTCCATGAAGACAGGGACCATGCCATGGACTCTGTCACTGTCTTTCCAGGACTCAGTCCACAGTCAGTGCTCAATATGTAATTGGCAACGGAATGGGTGCATGAATTAAAAGGCCAATCTTTTCACACTAGCTCATTTTTAGATTATGTTTAAAACCCAACATCTATCATATAGTCCATATATTCACATCTATTTCCATTCTAAACTGAAATGCTTTGTTTAAGAAAATGTGGGTGCAGCTTTCAGCTTTGTGCAGCAAAGCCAAGGACAGCAGAAAGGGTTACTCAAGACTCCACGCAAGTCAAGAGAGGTGAGAGGGAGGCTAAGGGAAGTCTCCCTGAGCTGTTCTCAAGCTCCTGTATTTATTAAGCAAACGTTATAGGAAAACACGCACAACACGTCAGCGGGCTATGTGCCAGTAAGAACGTATAGAAAGGGTGCAGAAAAATAAGGCATTCCCAAGACTACAAAAGAGCAGATGCAGAATGCAGGGTGGAGAAGAAGATAAGATATTCCATAGATAACATGGTCTAAAGAGTTAAGAAGCACTGGCAGGACCCAACCCTTATATACACATTAGATACTGGCCGCTGTTTTTAGCAAGGCCAGAAAGCAATGTTGTGCTCTGCAGTGCGTTCTCTATAATCTCCTAACCCGGACATAGCTATTTGATTTCCCACAAGAAAACCCCAGCAAACATTTCCCATCCCTCCTGTTTTCTCACTAAGTGTAGTGTTCAGCTGTTGTCTGGAGCCATAGTTTTCACAGCCTCCCCTCCCTACCTTGACAAATTAGCAGTCACTTAGGAAGCTCTTCTCTATATTTTTGCCCAAGGACTTTATAAAAGGTTAAAACCAACCTTTTTGAAAGATGGGCTTTTATTGGCAATTTATTTCTATAATTGATGGAATTAAACGAAGAGTGGCAAATTAGCCAAGTTTGATTTCAGGTACAGAGATTGACATGAGTAATCCCTGTAATGCAGTTCTAATTGCTAACTGCGTGACTCTGTGATTAGGAACATCACATTATTTATTTAGCCTTTGATGCTAATCTCAGAACCAGGACTAACCAATAGCTCTTTAAATTTCCACTGTCAGATACTGTCTGCTGCTTCTGCAAAGGCAAGACTACAGGCCCAGGAAGCTGCCCACGGGGTTTCCAAAGCCTAATAAAAGGGGGCATCCTTTCTGCCTGAGCAGTATGAGAAGGGGGAATGTCCTAGGTGCTGAAATGCTGGGGAAGGTACAGATCATCAGGAAAGCAATGAGGGTCAATGGGACTTTTACTGCTCTGCCATGTCTTAGAAGAAGAACCATGCCTGGCAATTCTGTGAGATTAACAAGCTTAATAGTAGAAACAGCCGTGGGGCAAATTGTAAAGTAGGCTTGTTTTGCCTTTGGCATCCGTCCGTCAGGGGACTAGACCTCCTGCAGCTTCCACCCATGCCAACTGTGAGAGGCTCCCTGGTTTGGTCTCATCATAATTGTTCTCCTAGGTGATAATTTTGGGGACTGGTCTGTTCTCGATTACTCTGATGAGTGAGGCAACACGCTATGGTGGGAAGCACAGGAGATTTGCCATCACAGGGACCTGGATTTAAATCCCAGCTGACAGCCACAGGACCTTTAGCCATATTTAATTACCTTTGCTGAACTACAGTTTTCTTGCATAATACCTGGGGACAACAAGAGCTCCCTCATAGAGTTTTATACAGTGCAGGTTAGGATCAATAAAATATTACTTTCCTTTTATTTGTAATGATTAAGGGTTCCATTTGTTAACTTTCAGCTAAAATATTTGCATTTTAATGAGAGTTTTATCAGAAGTAACGTCTTAGTCCAAAGTTACTGTCTGTTGGTAAAATTTCAGATACTGGAACGTGTGTGTGTGTGTGTGTGTGTGTGTGTGTGTGTGTTTGTGTGTGTGTGTGTGTGTGTGTTGAGGAATGAAGTACTTTTGGCCCAATGTAGTAGATTGAACTACTGGTCTTTGTTCTTTATTTCCCTGAAGTTGACTTTTTTATTTTGTCATGCCTCGTGGAGCCAGTAACTGGGTTCTTGGCCTTTTTCTTAAAACTGAGCACAGCCAACCCTCATATCTGCAACAAGGTCAAATGATCTCTGCTCTTGGCTGCCCCAGGCCAGAATCCACATCTGGATTTCCGGTGCCCATGCTTGCCTGGTTTATTTGCATACACACGTACCCACCAAGTGGGATATGCCTGGTTTTTGAATTCCTGCCATTGATGATCTCTTCCCTTCCATCACTGACTTGAGGACAGGTTGTGACAAGTGGTCAGTTGTTAGTTTTTACAAACCTCTGATATCGTGTGATCAGCAGAGACATTACATTTAGGAGGTGAGCCAATACATGCACTGCATTCAGAATTGACTATGTTTCCACTAGACTTACTGCACAGAAGACCTATTGCTAGTTTTCTGTCATAAAGCCTGGTAAAAGCTTTGTCATTAATTCTTAAACCACTGAGAAGAGATCTAGAAAGGGAGCACGTATTCAGGATTTCTTGAAAAGTAGATTCATCCAAAGGTGGCCTCTTTGTCAGGGAGATTATATCTATACCTTTAGCACCAACTGCAAAGTTTCCCTACACCCAACAGGTCACTTGATGGAGTTCGCCACTCTCCAATCAACACTGTTAAGATTGCTGCTCATTTATTTTGGATTAAAGTCTTATTAATGAGAAGGCACCTTGAGAGGTCTCAATATAAAGCTATGGTCAGATTACACTGAGAAAGCAACTGACAACTTCCAGGGCTTTGTCTGCTAATTTTCATCACAACTTAGAGCTGTACCTATTTTTCTTAAAAAAAATTTTTTTTTCATGTTTATTTTATTTTTAAGAGAGAGAGAGAGAGAGCATGAGTGAGGGAAGGGCAGAGAGAGAGGGAGACAGAATCCTAAGCAGGCTCCAGGCTCTGCTGTCAGCACAGAGCCCAACACGGGGTTCGAACCCATGAACCATGAGATCATGACCTGAGCCAAAGTCAGATGCTTAACCAACTGAGCCACCCAAGCGCTCCTAGTTTTACTTATTTTTCAACAGCGTGGAAACAAATGTACTCACTGCACATCACCTGTGAGTTTGGGGGCTTTGGAGAAGCACAGTTGTGTGATATAGTTCTGCCCTCCAGGTGATTGTTATGTGAAGGTAAGGTTTCTATGATGAAACAAGATGAAGTAAATTGATGGGGCGCCTGGGTGGCTCAGTCGGCTAAGCGTCCGACTTCGGCTCAGGTCTTGATCTTGCGGTCCGTGAGTTCAAGCCCCACGTCGGGCTCTGGGTTGACAGCTCAGAGCCTGGAGCCTGTTTCAGATTCTGTGTCTCCCTCTCTCTCTGACCCTCCCCCGTTCATGTGCTCTCTCTCCCTGTCTCAAAAATAAATAAACATTAAAAAAAATTTTTTTTTAAAAAGATGAAGTAAATTGAGAATACTTGATTATGAAATAAAATAATAATGCAACTGACACATCGCTCAAATTTAACAAATATCAACACAGTTTACTTCAGATTCTCTCTCTCTCTCTTTTTTTTCAGAAATAAAATACTAGATATATAGCTGAAGCCCTCACACAGAGTTGACCATGATTCTGAATTTGGTGTTCATTACTGTCAGCCATAATTTAATACTTTTACTACCTAAAACATACCTATAAAAATTATACTCAACGTTGCTTTTGGATTCAAAATTACTGATAAATATAAGCTTAGTTCATTGATTTTAAATGTGTATATCATTCCATTTTATTTAAATATTATTATCTATATGTATTTCTTCTATTGATTGATAAGATATCTGATTATTATTTTTTCATTATAAATTGTTCTGAGAGCAATATCCCAGAACATATCTCAGTGTCGTGCTTGAGAATTTTTCTAAGATATATGCCTATAAGTAAAGCTGGGTCACAGAATAGTTGCAATGTCACCTTCCTATCTATGAATATAGAGTGTCTTCCCTTCTATTTAGATTCTTCTATATGTATTTCACTAAAGTCTTAAATTTTTCTCCATAAATATTTACTTTGATAAATATTTCTTACCTCTTAGAATTTTTATTGCTTTTGTTAATAAATTTATTATTATTATTTTCATTAGTCCCTGATATATATTGATCTTGTATGCAGAAATCTTGCTAAATATGTATAATTTGTATAAATAGTATGTACATTGGGCTTTTTTTTCATGTAGATAATCATATCATCAGTAAATAGTAACTACTTTGTTTCTTCTTTCCAATGCTTATATGTGATTTCATTTAATGACAGCACTGGCTATCAACAATATATATAGAAATGACAAAAGTGGCTATTTTTATTTTATTCCTGAAATAAAAGTAATGTTTCTAACACTTCACCATTAGGAATAATTTTTGGTTGGCATCTGCTTTTAGGTAAATTAACCTTCCCTTTATTTCTAGCTGTTTTTGTTTTGTTTTAATAATTTCTATCATGAGTGGGTATGAAATTTCATCAAAAGGTTTTTGAATCTATTAAGATAACCATATGCTCTCCTTTAGTTAATTTGATAAAGTCATTAAAATGTTTTCAAATTTTTTGTTATCTTTTCATTATGTGGGTCAATATCATTATTTCTTATATCTTACTGGCTAATGTATGTGCATATTTCCCGTTGGGGTCAAAGGCAACAGCCCCTTGTGAAATTGTGACCAATTTATACTGTAATAACATGTGTTCATCCCTTTCACCCTCTGAGTTCCTGTCCTTTTCATTCAAACTAAATCCAAGATCCTACATCTATATAGTAACCACTCATATTTATGCAGTATACCTCTTCCCATTGTTTTCATATTTACCCTTAGAAGAGTTGTCAGCCACTGTCTACACAACTAGGGAACCAAGGAAATGTATAGCCTTAATCTGTTGACTGCAAGATCTTTTTCACAGAAGTTCTGGCCATGTATAGTCTGTCCTGTGTTGGAAACTGAGGCAATGATGTCAGATCATTGGTAAATATTGGTAAGATCATATCTCTGTAGGCTACCCATCACACTCAGCTCAGAAGGCTGCCTGCAGGAACTCAAATCACCTTAGGATTTAGGAGTTCTTTATATTTATGTGCCAGTGCCACTCCTAACTCCCATCTCTTAAGATTCTTCTTCTGCACACTTTGGTGGCTCAGTTGCTTGAGCATCAGACTCTTGATTTCGGCTCAGGTCATGATGCCAGTGTCATGGAATTGAGCTCCACGTTGGGCTCTGTGCTGAGCCTGGAGCCTGCTTAAGATTCTCTCTCTCTTAAAAAAAAAAAAAAGAAGTTTCCTCTTCAAAGATCCCCTTGTCCTTAACTCTCTCTCTACTGCACACAGAACATTAGAACCTTCCCTATTCTTCCATCCTTGTGTTCATTTACTGCTATGTTTTGCCCAGTGTACTCAAAAGTTCACCTGATGACTGATGCCAATGCATGCTATCAGACTGCATTGACAATAAGCCTGACATCATAGTAGTGTAAAATTGCTAGGGAAGTTTCTAATTTTAATAATCTATTGTGTCACCCAATATTATCATCCTTTCAACATGTGGTACTAGACACATATTTCAAGTGCTTAGTAGCACATGTGACTTGAAACTACCATATTGGACTATTGGACAGAGCAGTTTGAGATGAAAATTCAAGTTCCTAGAACCCAGGAATTCCTGCCCAAATAGCCCCAAGCCTACTACCATGGCTTGCATGTACCCCATTCCCCAGGTCTTTTTTTCCTAAGGTAGGTCATGTTCAGTGTGTATGTAATTCTTGGCCCAAGGGGTGACCAATAGATGACTATTTATGAGTAAGAAGAGAGGACAGAATGGAGCTTGGGCATGCGGGCAAGCAGCCCCTCATGAATGGGACAGAGCTCAGGCTTGGGAGACAAGGGCACTGGCTGTTGGCAAGGAGCCTCCATTTATGCTTTTGCCCAACCCACCAATGTTAGGGACAGAGCTGGCTTATCCAGCTAGAAGCCTTTTACTGACCCTCATCCAAGCTATACCTTGGAGGCAAAAATCCCTAGTATAATTTTTAAACCTCAGTCTGTCCTACCTCTCTCCTCCCTAAACCTTGAATACTCCCCTGCATTTTACTGCCTTCCTCTACATCCCATTCTCACCCCATCTCAAAGATCAATATTTGTGGATGTCTGTATTTGGAATTGCATTCCGTGGCTACTCCAAATATGCCATGGTGCTTCAGACTTTGGGAATGGTGGAATGGTGCTGTGGCCTTCCAGTGTTTTATAAACAGTTTCATATATCTTTTTTCCTGTGAGGCACTCTCACTGGCATGCTTCCACCAGCACACAGCACATATCAAATCAGTGCAGCTGACCTGAGGAATCTAGGACTGCTGAGGGTCTTAGTTTGGAATCCTGCCCCCTAGTTTGGAATGACACAGCTAATCAAGTAGTTTATTTATCAGGAAGCTTTGTGAGAGAACGGGAGAGTTGAGACAGAGAAGAGAGGAAAGCCGATAAGAGGAACACTATAGAGTGGGCTCCTTCTGCAGTAAATCGGGGTTCCACCCTGCTAGGGGTGTCCCGAGAGTATAGAACACTGCAGAATTGTCTCTTGCGGGTCAGGGAGGTTGGAGCATTTATTCATCAGCTCTTGTCTCTCATTGATTGAGAGTCACTCCAGGAGCACAACCTTGCAGCCCTTCTGGCCTCCTCTGACCTGTTTCTGGGACAAGAACACCCCCTCAGGCAGGCGAACATGGAAGCCATGCCATGTACAGGACCGTCACCCCACATGGCCAAGGGTTTCTGGGAGGGCACAAGTCAGTTAACATATAAATATCTCTCACCCAAGGATGCAAAAAAAGAAGTTTATAGAGAAAGTAGAAATGGCAATAAACATATGAAAAATGACCAGCGTCACTATCAAACGAATAAAGACAGATCAAAATGGGATATTTTTCACCTACCTGAGCCATTTTAAAAGAATAACACCCAGTGCTAGAGGAGGTATTGCAACATGGGCTCACTCAGAAACAGCCGATGGGAATGAAAATTGGTACAACTTTCTGCAGAGCAATTTCACAACATGGATAGAAATTTTGTCTTATTGTCCTAGTAGTTCCGTTGCTAGGAATTTATCCTAAGGACTCACGCTCAGATATGTAAGTATGATGACATTCACTGCAATGTTGTTTACAATAGAGAAAAACTGGAAACAAGATCAATCTCGATAAAAGGAGATGGGCCAACCAAATGAGTGCAAGTCCCTCCAGGGGAATATTTTCAGTCACTCAAAAAGCTGATGGAGACCTATGAAGAGTGTATTCTGTTTTCCTTTAAAAATAAAAAGTATATTTCTCTATAGCTATGTGACTATAAATACCTGAACCATAGGTAACCAATGGTTCTAAATCTTGACGGCACATCAGAATCACCTGGGGAGCTTTTATGAAATACCAATGCCCACCTCCAACTTCAGGTCAATCAAAACTGAACCTGCAAGAGGTGGGTCCCAGTGTCTGTGGTGTATGAAAGGTTCTCAGACGACTTTGATGCCGAGCGAGGGTTGAGAACCACTGACAGATGCTATAATGGTAACAGTGGTTACACGTGCAAGACAAGGTCTTTGTTTCTTTTCTTTTATAAATATATTTCCGAGCTATTTCCAATTAGCTTGTGGTTTTTAAAAAATACCTATTTATTTTGGGGAGAGCACAAGTGGGGAAGGGGTAGAGAGAGGGCAACAAAGGATCTGAAGAGGATCTGCGCTGATAGCAGAGAGCCCGATGTGGGGCTCGAATTCATGAACCATGAGATCATGATCTGAGCCAAAGTCGGACACTCAAACAACTGAGCCACCCAGGCACCCCTAGCTTGTGTTTTTTAAAGAGAGACAAATAGAGCTAATTTCACAATGTAAAGGAGAACCTGGGTTTGTACAACTTGTCCAGTTTTCCTAGCACAGGCCAGAGGTCCCTGACATACAAGCCACCTATTGCCTTTCCACCCAGGAGTGGTCTCAGCAGTGACAGCCTCACCTAGAAGCCTGTTAGATATGCAGTGTCTCTCCTCCACCTGAGTGGAGTCCTGCAAATCAGAATCTAAGTTTTAACAAGGTCCCCAGAGGATTCACGTGCTCAAGAGAGCTCGAGAAGTGCTATCTATTGACCAAGGATATCCTAGGCTTTAAGTATCTCCTAAGATATGAAAAATGCCAGGAAGGAACATCAGTAACCCCTCTCTAATGAGCTCCAAGAAGAATAACTTATTAACATTAAATATTAATTTCAAGTTAAGAATTCCTAAGTGTCCCTCTTTTGAAGCCATAGAGGTAAGCTGTCTTAGAGTCACATTTATCCATTAGTCCACATATGGCATAAGTATAAAGAGCCCTCTCCAGTGAGAGGATAACTCCTTCAGTAGATCATTCCGATGGTAAATGAGACCCCGTTCATGCTTCTACTATCACATAAATTACTTATGTTACTCATTTAGAACATGCGTTAGGATGACCTAGGCCAATTTGTATTTTTGTTTCCAAGTTTTGTTTCCAAGAGATTAAAATATGCTCTTTCCTGAAATGTGCATTAATTTCTCCTTGCTCTGTTTTCCAGGGGAGTGGAAAAGAGCTTATCATGGACCTAGAATAATAATTTATTTCTAAAAATCACAACCCATTGCAAACTCCAGATTGTTCAGATTTAGAGACTACTTATCAAAACTTCTGAGGGATTTTGAAAAACATAATTTTCAAGCCTCTAGGTGAAGAATTTTAAATGTTTCTCCAATGTTCTCAATCAGAGTAGGTTTTTGGCACAAAAGAACTCCTCTACAGGGGTCTGCTGGTGGGTGTCTTCATAAACATCATTTCTAATCTATTCAGAAGATGAAATATATGAAAAGGCTTTATTAGCAGTCTTTTTCTTTATCCTCTGACAGTTAGCCAATCACTGAAGACAAAGAAGTCAAAAGCAAGCAGGAAACCTATACATGTAAAAACAAGCAGCCAAATAGACTCCCCACTGAGAGCACCTGCTTGTGAACCTGAGATGGACGGTCTCCCCGTCATTGCCATCAGTGCCGTGTTTCCTATGAACCATGAATCAGTGTCGCCGAGCACATTTAACTCATCTGGTGAAACAGCTTCAGCAAGACACACATTTCCTCTTAACACATGGCCCAGAGCTGCCTGAAGTGCTTGGCACTTACTAATCCATGAGGTCCCACTCCAGTTTCAGGTGAGGGTCCACAGGAGGAAAGAGAGGATGCTCAGAATGGCAACCAACCAACACTTGTCTACTATTTATGGTACTGAGTTAATGGAAGAACAAGGTTGGGTCATCAGGAGATGTCTGTCTTTAATTAGGACAATGAAACTTCCTTCAGATTTTTTATGCTGCTCACTTTAGGTGAGGATGGGAAAAAAGATCTTCACAACTGCAATATTTGGATAAATCAGGTTTATGAGAATGGCTATTGCTTTTTCATAATATAAGAGACCATTTTGGGGGAAAAAAACATTGCTTGAAGCTTTTCCTTGGTGTCTGGATTCCATTCGATACTACTGACTAATGGGCCATCAAAGCCATCTGCCAGTTTACAGAATGTCACAGACCAGTCAATGTAACTTTCCAGAATGTGATTTTGAGTAGGAGCATTGCTAAGGTTTGAAAAGAATAAATACAACAGACCTTTCCACATTGTTTCTGCTTGCTCCTGATCTTAGGATCATGGTGGACTTCATGAGAACTCTGACCTGACCCTGAGCCCTTTCTTTCCAGCAGAACCAGTGGTATGGCCCAAAGGTGAACACCAGAACTACCCTGTGAGATTCCTAGTGGGTCTCACGCCAATGTGCCAAAGTCTTGAATAGTGTTCATCTAACTCTGTGCAAAGGGACTGTTTGGAAAGCCTGGGATAAAATAGATACATTTCCCCCCATTAGCACAAATTAGTTCTATTGATTAGTTTATTGGATGCCACCCAGCACAGAGCAGGTTTCCAAGAGGATAACACCTACATAGTAGCTAAACAATTTAATTAGAAAGCATAAGGGACACACAAAGATACCCTATGGAGGCAATAGAATTGGGCAGCGCATAGATAAGGTGCCATAGGAAAGATGAAAAGAACAGGATGGGGTACAGAAAAGGCACCAAGCATGGTTTTAATACCCACCAATTCCCCACTTCGTAACTTATTAGCTCTGGGGTGTTGGGCGCATTTCTTAACCGCTCTGAGCATTTATTTCCTCATTTGTAACATGAGAGATAACATTAGTACCTACGTCCAGAAGCTGAGTAAGCACCGAAGAATTAAAGATTCTCATTTGTGTAAATGGCACAAGCCAGCACCTCAGAGTCTTTCTTAATACTCCCTCTCCTCTCTCCACATATCCCTGAACCTGTCAAGTCCCATGCATTTCCCTTCCTTAAGATGTTCCCATTCCACTCTTGTCTTCCCCTTTCTACTCCAGGCCATGCCTCCCAAACCGCTTTTACCTCATCGGTAAATTCCTGGCGTGGTTCTTTATCGGTCTCCCAAATTGTGGCTGTTCTACTCCAGACATCCTGAACTCTAAAACTAGAGCAATCTTTTAAAATGAATGAGATCCACCCCGCCCCCGCCATCTCTACCCCTTTGCTGTAGCTTGAACTTGTCAGTGGCTTCCTGCTGCATTGGCCCTTAATGTTTCCTTCACAGTCCCCAAGGTGCCTCTCCACTGCCCTCACCTCCCACTCATCTTATTCATCATGTCCCAGCCACATGTGTCTACTCTCCCGTTTCTCCAATTTTCCATGTTCTATCTTCCCTTGGGGCCTTTGCACCTGCTATTACCTCCACTTTAGGTGCTCTGATCCCACTTCTCAGTTTTCTCAGTCCCTTCCTCCAAGTGTCAGCTTAAATGCCATTTCTCTGGGCACTTTTCCCCAAACCCCAGACCAATCAGATTTCCAGGAACTGCAGTTTCTCCATCAGAACCCTCATCCAAGTACATGCATTTATTCGCATGATCATTCGACTCATGCGCGTCCCCCTGACTTGTCTGCCCTCCCTGCCAGGGCAGAGCCAATGCCTGTTCTGCTCATCATTTTATCCCCAGAATCTATTGCAGCTCCTGGCTGTGAGGCGTATTCAATATGTTTTGTTTGAATAGTAAAATAAAGAAATTAACTGATGAATGGATGGAGCTTAGTACAATGCCTGGTTCAACGAAAGAAGCATTCTATACCTGTGATAAATTATTACTGTCATGGTTGTCGGTTGGGGCAGCAGAAAGGAGGGCAAAGGAATACAGACGATGGCAGAAACATCACTGTCACGTGTCCAGTGCTTCACAAAGGCAAAGCATTTTAGTTCATTCCATACATTGCTACAAGTGCTGTCCCTGTCCTGCCCTCGCTCTCTTTGGTTGCACCTTCACACACTGAGAGCTGCTTCTTGCAAACACCTGTGACTCTCTGCCTGGAGGGTTCTTGTTTGCCTGCTTCGTTTCTGGCCACAGGAGCCCTTTCCATGAGCACTCAGGACAAGCTACAAGTGTTAGAGGGCTTGCAGTTCTGGAAGCACCTTTCAGCCAGCGGTGGCCAGGGCTTTGCAGGGAAGTGTTTTCTGTCCCCTTGTTAGGCAACTGTCCTGTTCCAGTTGCCCACAGACATGACTAGTGAGAGACCACTTTCTCCAGGGTCTGCCTCTGGGGTAACCTGGAACACCCAAACACTGTCCTCCCTCACTAACAGACTCCTGATTCTTTAAGACTGGGGTGAAAATCCTTACCAATGTGCCCACACCAAGCTAACGGGTTCATTTTGTTGGCTGCCACAATGCTTAACATTTAAAATTTTGAATATCCCTGCGAAGGGCCTGGACACTTCAGCTTGGAGGTCTTGGCTACATCCTGCTGCCTTTCTGCTGACAACACATTTATATTACACTCATGGCTTATGAAAGTTTCTGGCGTTGCGATCGTTGCTAAGGCTTAGCTCAATAAAAACCTTAGTGAAAGCTTCTCTGACCACTGAGGCTGAATAACTAAATCCCTGCCTCCTCCGGGTCCCCAGAGCAATATATAAGATGTGTGCAAGATTCTGTTACAGTTCATCCTTCCTGGCATTGGAATGAAGGGGGTGCACCTCTCACCCACCCCTCCAGGCTTCTCTCCTCCATCCATATCTTCTTTTCGCTCTAAATTCAGGTGAAGTACACATGACATCAGATTAACCATTTTGAAGTGAACAAGTCAGTGGCATTTAGTACGCAGCCATCTGATTCCCAAACATTTTCATCACCCCGAAAGGAAACCCCATACCCAGTAAGCAGTTACGTCCTCATTTGCCCTTCCCTTTGACCCCTGGCAACCGCCAATCTGCCTTCTGTCTCTGTATTCTTAGCACTAGGCGTGAAGTCAGCATTCAGTAGTCGGTTTGGGTGAACGAATGATGGTTCACTGTGATAGGACCGCAAGAAACGAGTGGTGCTGGAGCATCTTCAAATCAAAACACGTTGTGGTTGGGAGGCTTCCCCTGGATCCAGACTGCCTGAATTTGAACCCCAATTTTGCCATCTGCATAGCTCAGAAGAGATAGTTATTTGTGCCTCAGTTTCCGTGTCTGTAAGATGAGGACGATAATAGAATCTGCCTTTTGAGAAGTTATGACAATTCCGTGAGTTAATATGTGCAACGCACCCAGAACGGTCCCCGGGGCGTAGACAGCCAGATTAGTGTGCGTTAAATAATAACCAGCGCCACACTCTGTTGATATTACAGTGAAAGCCTGTGGGTTCATCTTCCGAGAGACGTGGAACAAAAATCCTGGTCTAGAAAGCTGCCATGCTGAGCTGGAATAGCTCCGTGAGAAAGGACGATCATGCTGCTTTTGCTCTTAAGTAATTGTCAGCCTTGTAATCCCACTGCTACCGTCCTGGCTGCCCTTCACCCCCCCACCCCCAACACCCAGGCCTCCGCTATCTGGCCTCACTTTTGTCCTTTAATACAGCTGGCTTGCAAGTTCCAGGAGGCTAGGGACCCTGTCTGTTTTGTGCATCCTGTGCTTCCCATACACCTAGACCCCAGACAACACTCCGTGATTGGCTGCTGAGTAAAATAATTCGCGTATAAAATGATGTATCCTTGCAGCCACAAAATTTCAGAACGCATTACCTTCTCTGCTTCCTCGGCAGCCCACCCCCCCCCCCACCCGCCCCGCTTCAAAAGGAAACTTGTCAGAGCATAAAACATTCTGCTAAGCCTGCTCCTCCCTCAGCTTCCCATCTATACCTATCCTTGCCTCCTTTCTCCACCTCTGCCCTTGGTGGAGGTGGAGAGAGACAAGGGTGCTGATCCCTGGTGTTCCTTCACCCGTGAGCTGCTCCCCACACAGCATTATGTTCTAGCTGGGCCTCAGCCTTGACGTAAAACTCTCCAGTTGTAGATAAATAATGGCTGTAATTAATAATAAATGACCAGCCTGGGGAATTGCTGGGCAGGATTTAGTGGCTGGAGATTTACACAGCTGCATTCATTGCCAATAGAAGTCATGGATATGGAAAAAAAAAAAAAACCTGTGCTGCTATCATTTCTGATTCAGGACGCTGCTAATAAGTGCCATGCAATCGGCAGCCTGCAGCCCTGGAGAAAATCGCAGTTGTAACCGCACATTTTCCCGGGTGTGAAGGAGAGGAGGGTATTTTTATCCTTTTGGTCTCTCTTCCTCCACGTTGGGGTTAGAGCCTTCCAAAGTCTGGGCGATTTATGTGGGGAAAGGCAGAGATCGGAACATGAAGGCGAGCCTGATGAAAGGATCTGGACTCACTGAAGGAAACGCAATGAGAGCCCTGTGTGCTTTTATTTCTGTATTTTTTCAGTGAAGTGTAATTGACCCATAATGTTACATTAGTTTCTGGTGTACAACATAGTGATTGGATAGGTCTATGTGTTAGGCTACGTTCACCAAAAGTGTAGCTACCACCTGTCACCATGTGACTCTATTATCATACCACTGACTGTATTCCCAATGCTGTGCCTTTCATCCCCGTGACTTATCTGTCCCATAACTGGAACACTGTGTACTCTTAGAACCAATGGGACTGGTAGGTCTTGAAGAGATGATAAAGAACGACTTCTACAGAAGTCAAGCAAAAAATATGCACTGTAGGCTGCGTGGCTGGGGTAACCACCCTGTGACCTCCTAGCTCGATGTCTGACTCGGCACTCGGCACTCACTCCAAGCTTTTTCATACCATCTGGTTCTTTCAGGCAACGCACTTCATTTCTTAGTCCAATCCCCTCGCCTGCTCCAAAATCATGATTTCCTAAGATGGAAGTTAACAGCTGCAAGCATTTTCAAGGTCACTTAGCAGATCAACCGCTCGTAGACAACAAGGAAGAAGCAGGAGATAGAATAACACAAGGTTGTTGCCAGGATTCCAAGATAGCAAAAGGCTGATCACTGTGGCTGACACATAGCAAGAACTTAATGACTGAAAGCCATCATGGTGATGCTCCAGGCTCAGGGCTGTCTGACAGCCACACATTGTTCCGTGTCCTCTACCTGAAACAAACAAGGTTCAAGACACTGCTATAAAGCAGCTCATAGCACTATAGAAAATTGCGGGTGTCGCCACACATTTTTCTGGGAGCAAAGGAGAATGTCGATGTCCTTCCGGTACCATTGCCCTTAATGTATAGAAGCTGAATGGAGGCTTTAAGATGTTAACCAACAAAACAACAGCTTGTAAATGGCAGAAGTGTGTTTGGAACACAGATGTGTCCTTTCCAGACCTCACACTCACTTATCTTACTTTACTTCCTCCCTGAACATCAGTCTCCACTCCCCTGGACCCTGAGGCTAAACTTGACTCTGTGACAAGAAAAGGAAGTGTGGCCATTAGGTGCCACCAGGGGCTCGCCATGTCAAAACCTATCAGACCACACACAGCACCCTCTAGTAAGTGATGGATGAGGGACACACTGTAGACATATGCAGATCATATAAGATACTAGATAAGGGACCACAGTGACCATGTGGTCAAGATGAAGAAATTTGAAGTTGATGCTGGTGCAGATGACTGGGGGCTGTTGGATGTAGGCTTTGAGGAGGCTTCTGGCATCTGTCCTGAACAAGGAATATTTATAACTTTTGATTCATCCTATGCATAGTTACGGCTTGGGAAAGGCACAGGATATTGTGAAGGTACTAAAAGAGACACCAAAAAGAATAGGCATTGTCTAAGGTCGGATGCCATAGAAAGCAGAGCCCGAGAAAAGGCCTTGAGTGCATTTGACTTTTTGAGGACATTCTCTTAGGAAAGAACTGCAAGGGAGTGAGGATAGGGAAAGAAATAAGCCAGGATGTAGTTGCAAAGGAAATTTAGTCTTGGCCTGATTCTCAGGGGTGTTGTGTAGTATAAATTATATTACCAAAGTGTCCTCGTCTTGAGGCAAGGGGGCTGGAGTTTGCACTCTGCGTAAATCAATCATGTCTCTCAGTTTCCCCTCCCAGGGTGGAGCATCCTATCAGCAGAGGGCAATTCTCTAGATAAGAGACAACTGTGAGCCCTTAGCAGCCAACAGTAGCAGCGTCTGGGGAATGGTTGCATGTCAGGGCACTGAAACAGTCTACTGCAGACATTTTCCCTATAGGAAATGCCATGACGGGTGAGAATAAGTCTCAGTAGACGGACCGAGGCAGGCAATGCCAGAGGGTTCGGAAGAAGCCAAAAGAGCAGTTGTGTTCAAGAGGCTCATGAGGAAGATGACTTTGAACGTGAGAACAGTGTGGTGGGGGGGATTGCTGTTCTCAGTTCTTCACTCCCCTGGTTATAGAAGTAACTGTCCCTATTGTTGCCATGGTTTCATGGCTTCACGGTGGGCTGAGGGCACTTCTTCACCCTTTGTTTGGGGCCTGACTTGCTTTGGCCAATGGGATACTAATGAACACCACTCGAACAGAGACCCCAAACGTGCTTTAGCAAATTGGCTCCCCTCTCACACTCCTGGAAACTTCCATGACAAGGGCATAATCCTAATGGCTGCTGGCCAAGGAGAAGTGTGTGGAGTAGACATCAACCCAACTGGTGTCTAAGCCATGTCCAGTGAAGACACAGCTGACCCACAGACCAGAGGCAAGAAGATAAATGTTATTTACCAACTCTTTAGCAGGCAGCAAGGTCTAATAGTAAGGGGGATGTTTAATTGATTACAAAAAAAGATTTTAATATGTCACTCTCAAAATTGTAAATGGAACTAGGATTTTCTTAGGGAAGCAATACTAAAAACACAATTTTTTTTTTAAATTTTTTTTTCAACGTTTATTTATTTTTGGGACAGAGAGAGACAGAGCATGAATGGGGGAGGGGCAGAGAGAGAGGGAGACACAGAATCAGAAACAGGCTCCAGGCTCTGAGCCATCAGCCCAGAGCCTGACGCGGGGCTCGAACTCACGGACCGCGAGATCGTGACCTGGCTGAAGTCGGACGCTTAACCGACTGCACCACCCAGGAGCCCCTAAAAACACAATTTTAAAAGGAGAATAGAATCCAAGTTTCTCCCCCTCCCAATACGCCATCTCTCCTTACGGGATTTTTGGCCAGTCCACCTTATCTGGCTGAGAAAAATAGCCCAATGACTTCATTTATCAGATTGAGAGACTGACGCCAGATGAGTAGGTGGTTTGCTACCGTTGTGTTAGGTGTTTAACTACAGAGCAGATCCTCAGTCCTGGGTTTATTCTTGATGACATGTTTTATGTAGTAGATGCTGCTGATGCTACACTTCCCCACCCCCTGCATCCTCTCAGCTCACCTGAGTTCACCTGTGCCTGTCTCCACCAGCCTGTGGGCTCTCTGTCTATCTATTGAGCTTGTGTGCATCTGCAAAAAGGTGCACCCAGGGAATGCAAGAGAGTTGATGCCTCTGGGGAAAACCGTTACCCAAAAGAGGATGAGAAAAGTAGAAGAGGCCCAGCCTTTCTGCCCACTGTGGTGTTGACTGAGGTTGAATGCTCAGCCAGGTTGAGCCCAGATGCCCCCCATCCCACCCTGGAGTAATACTCATTAACATGTTCTCTATTGGCTCTGCTTTCTTCAGTGTCTCTCTCTGCACTCTCTCACCATGCTTTGTGGGACTGTGTCCCAAATAAGGTATCTGCCTACAAGTCCTTTCTCAGGGTCTGCTTCTGGGGAAAGTCTAAACTAAAGCTCCGTGTCACTTCTTCTCAATGCCGTTCGAAATGGCAAAGGGGAAAATATCTGCGTTAGGAATGGTTTGATTAAAGAAAAAAAATTCTACAAGTGATACACAATGAGGGCTTCTGGTGGGGATTAGACTTTATGGGGTCCTGGAGTTGACCAAGCAGTCCGTGTAAATCCATTGCCTTTGGATCTCCTTTGGGAAGTTGACTCTTAAACTGCTATTTTGGCTTTCTTCTTCAGAAGTTCTGTAACTCCTCCAAAAAAGTCTATATAATTCTCTGGATGTGCAGCACATTTCTCTACTGAGGGCTGTTAAATTGAGTGAGCAAAGTTTATATTGAGTAACCACTGGTCAAAATAGTTAAAGTACTTTGTTGACCTGAAATGTTCGATAACATGCTTGGGCCTTCTCTGGCGGGGTGAGCTTCACACATGGAAATAAAAAGCAACATCCCTGGCTGCCGAATTGAAAGTCCAATGGACCATGGCTATTTTCCCCAATGAGCATCATCACCTCAAAATGGTTTTCCAGAAGGTGTCTCAAAGTCGACCTAGAACTTATGCCTAATTAATAAATGCTTTGTCCAACCAGTTGTGGTACCATTGCTCTTCCTAGCACAGAACATTGAGAAAATTAGCACATGTAAAATTAGCATAAATGTATTCAGTTTGTTCCCATTCTAACTTGACTTATGTCTGGAAAATGTGATACTGAATTATAAGCATATCTCAGAGATAGTGTGGGTTCAGTTCCAGATGATTGCAATAAAGCAAATATCACATTAAAGCAAGCCAAATGAATTTTTCAGTTTCCCAGGGCGTACACAGTTATTTTTATACTATACTGTAGTCCATTAAGTGTGCAATAGCATGATGTCTAAAAAATGTGCATGACTTAATTAAAAAATACTTCATTGCTGAAAAATGCTGACCATCATCTGAGCTTTCAGCAAGTTGTGCCCTTTTTGCTGGTGGAGGGTCTTGCCTCCGTGCTGATGGCTGCTGACCGGTCAGAGTGGCGGTTACTGAAGGTTGGGATGGGCGTGAAATTTTGAAAAACAAGACAACAAGAGGTTTACTGTATCAACTGACTCTTCCCTTCACAATGATTTCTCTGTAGTATGTGGCAGGGCTTGATAGCATTTACCCACAGGAGAACTTCTTTAAAGAAAATGAGAGTCAATCCTCTCAAACCCTGCCACTGCTTATCAGCTAAATTTATGTGATACTCTAAATCCTTTGTTGTCATTCCAGCAATTTTCACAGCATCTTCCCTGAGTGTAGATTCCATATCAAGATTTATCTCAAGTATATTCTATCACTTTCTTTGCTCATCTCTAAGATCCAACTCCTTTTTTTTTTGAAAAAAAAATTTAATGTTTATTTTTGAGAGAGGGAGTGAACAGGGGAGGTGGCCAGGGAGAGAGAGATAAGGGATCCTAAGCAGGCTCCTCGCAGACAGCCCAATGTGGGGGTCCGACTCACGAACCGTGAGATCATGACCTGAGCCGAAGTCAAACACCCAACTGACTGAGCCACACAGGTGTCCCATTCTTTTTTTATTTTTAAGTTTATTTACTTATTGAGATAGAGAGAGCAAGTGGGGAAGGGGCAGAGAGAGAGAGGGAGAGAGAGAATCCCAAGCAGGCTCCACAATGTCAGCACAGAGTCGAGCAGGGCTCGACTTCCTGAGCCGAGAGATCATGACCTGAGTTGAAACCAAGAGTCAGGTGCTGAATCAACTGAGCCACCCAGCCTCCCCTAGAAGATGCAACTTCCTCATCTCTTCAAGGTTTCTCATGAGATTGTAGCATTTCAGTCCCATCTTCAGGCTCCACTACTGATTCTAGTTGTCTTGCTGTTTCCGGAACATGCACATTTATCAGTGAAGTTCGCTGTCTTTTATGAGCATAGTTTGTGGGGTCCCATGGCAATTACAATGGTAACATCGAAGATCATTGATCAAAGATCACATGACAAATGTAATAATAGTGAAAGAGTGGGAAATACTGTGAGAATAACCAAACTGTGACACAGAGACACGAAATGAGTAAATGTTGTTGGGAAGACAATGGTGTTGGAAGGCTTGCTGGATTCAGGGTTGCCACCAACGTTCAATTGGTAAAAAAAACAAATTAAAAACTTAAAAAAAAAAAGCAGTATCTGTGAAGCACAATAAACAGAAGCACAAGAAAACAAGATATTTCTGTGCAGGAAATTGAAACTGGGCAAAGGAGAAGTATTTCCCCAATTACCACACACGTGTCTGTGTACACACATACACACACGTACACACAAAGAGCCCCAAAGTACAGGATCCAACTGCAAAGTGATAAATATGTTCCATACAGTCAGTAAGAGGATCAATGAAGAATGAGAGAGAGCAAGAGAAGTAGAGCAAATACAGTGTGAAAAAGGCCAGACATAATTTAAAAAGAACATGACAACAGAGGGAAAACCATCTCAAGAGAGTCACATCTACGAGTTTTTTCAGAGCTCGATTTTTTTAAAGAAAATATACAATTTAAACAGGAGATTTATTTTTATGGAGGGCTTAGAATACACCGTACATAACAACGTGAAAACAGGGAAAAATTCTTCCCCTTCCTGAATCTACACTGTTATTCTCCTACACTGACTTTGACCTTGGCCATGTGGCTTGCTTGCGTCAATGGGACAATAGTAAATGTGACAGGAGAGACTTGAAAAGTGCTTGTACCTTGGGCCTTTCCTCTCTTGCTGTTCTTGGAAATCTGCCACCGTTACACAAATGAGCCCAGACTAGTGTGCTGGCTGTTAAGAAACATGCAGCCCCATCCCCCGCAGTGAACAACCAGCCAACCCCAGAAGCAAAGCAGCCTAGTTGACAAGAGACTGACCACAGATCTAGGAGTACGCCCAAACAAAGCCAGCAGGCCAGCCCACCTAAGCCTAGCCCACATCGTCAATTCCCAGGAGCATGAGCTGTATAAATGGCTGTTATTTCAAGGTGCTAAGTTTTGGGAGGCTTTGTTGTGCACACCTGACTTGTACCAGTGACATTACGATATGAGGTAGAGTGGAAGAAAGTATCGGACAAGGTCCCTGCCAACAGGACCTATGATCTAGTTGGGAAAACAAGAACAGGGAATAGAATATCTACTTAATGAGGCAGCATGCTGTCTGTCAGCATTCTGCTCTGACTTAATAAATTATAGAAAAGGCGGTAATTAGGGGTATAAGCAGGAAGTGAGAAAGAAGTAAAAGGTGTGAGCTAATAATGTATCATTAGAGAAGGAAAGGTAGGACCTGGGCCACATGAATTAGTACAATCCAGGCAGGTATGTAGGGAGACAGGGGAAAGGAACAAACACAGGAAATCGGGTAATCAGTCAAGTGGAAGCAGGAGGGTTTGGGATCTTCTTGGCCAAAGAAATTGACATGAAAGCAGAAGGAAATAGGTGACTGTTTAAAAGTCTAGAAATATTTAACACTCAGTAAATTCAATAATGTGCTGGCCTTTGAGACTGCATTGAGCTATTGATGAAGATGCTGAAAATAAGTGTCATAGTTTCTAGGGTGCCATCTGCCCTGACACTGCCCTTCCCTTACGAATTCCATGATCCCAATGGCAACTTTGTGCTGCCATGTAATTATTTTGGGTCTTTGATTGGTCCAATGAATCCTCCCAGAGGGAGAAACAGGAGGACTTCTAAATCTCTCAGTGAGGCGGTAAAATATAAAACTTGGGAGCTGCCTCAGTCATGCTTTCCTCTTTGTGGGAGAAGAAATGAAACTATCACAGAGAAACAGACATGGGACCCAGGCACAGACCAAGTGCCATTCACTTGGATGAGGCCTGGGTTAATTCTTGTCAGGCAGGGGGAGGAAGCAGTTTTCCTGAACCCTCTTAGGGTCTATGGTTGGATCTGAAAATTAAGCTGACAAAGGCAGACAAACAGGAGAAAAACATATGAATTTAGCCAATAAAAGTTTTACATGACAGAGTAGCCTTCATTAGGAAATGCAGACCCATAGAAACAGATGGACCTGCGTATTCCTATGCTAGGTTTGATGAGGAATGGATGGTCATGGACAAATTCAATAGGTCAAGGAGTATGATGTAAGCATAGCTAACTGGGGGGAACATAGCAAGACCTGGTTAGTTAGGATCCTTCTTGCCATCCCTTTGTCTCCAGATATAAGGTTGCTCTATCTTTCAGGTGCAGGAAGGCACTTCTCACATGAGGGTTTATGACCTGTTTTAGGGCAGAAGGCTGAGGACAAGGCCAGAGAGACCTTCCTGCTTAAGCCTTTTTGTCAGACTCCTTTAGTTTAAAATATTCAAGATGTCAAGGTGTCATATTTGGGGGTAACATGTCCTGAACGTCGTCACTTGTCACTGTCCTTTCCAGGGTTTGGTTGTGCAACCCCCCTCGAATCTGGCTTAAGCTGGGTTTGCAGTCAAAGTGAGAACTCATGAGAACTGAGGTGCCTGATTAACATGCAGACCAATATTTCCCCAAATCCTGGATTCCACCTTCTTTCATGGACTTGAGAGAGACTCAAACAGAAAATGCTACTGGGACTGGGGATATTTAATCAAAGTCAGGAAAGACCATCAACTGTGGTTATGGGGTGGCCAATGAGAAGGAGAAAAATGCTCTTTTTGTCCTGGAGAGGATAAAGAACACGCCGTAAGAAAAAGGGGAAACGTGACTGGAAAATTGGAGAGAAAAATCTCTGTTCTCTTCTTCCCATGCATGCTGTGTGTGCACAAATGGAGCCAACTCTTGATCTCTTAGCATTACTCATGCAGTGTCACCTTGATGCACTCGCACCTGCCAATCTTGACACCTGGAGGCCCTAGATGCCTGCGTCAAAGCCTGTCTCTCCCGTGTTGTGTCCTCAGATCCCAACAGAAGAACTCTGTCCCTTACCTGTGGCCTCAAGGCATGCCTACATCCCATCAGAAGTTCTCACCACACCCTGCCCTGTTTTGTTATTGATTGTTACATGTGTGATCGCCCCACCAGATTTGTGCTCCAAGAGTGTAGGGAGAGAAGGTAGTAGAGTCCAGATCAACAGTCTGCAGTTCACATGGACAAGCACGTGACTCAAGGTGCTTCTCCTAGCTGTGAGCCCATCAAATCTCTGACCCGTCTGAATCCAAGATGGGAGAGAGTTATTTTAATAACACTGACTTTCCCACGGCCGCTCCTAGCTGCAGAGGGGTCTGGGAAGCTAAGAGGGGTCTGGGAAGCTAACGACTTGTAGCCAGACACATGGTCACTTTGAGCAAATCCAGGATCTGTTAGGACAGGGGAGAGGAGAAGCCAGCCAGCGGCATTCTGAAAAAGAATTCCATTTTTCACACGACTCAGGGAGCCCAGCAAGGGAAGCATTTCTGTCTATCGAGATGGACTTCAGATGTGACTTAGGGTCAGTGTTCTCACCTGTAAAAGGGGGTGATAGTCATCCTTCACTCAGAGGGCAGCCGTCAGGATTATTACATGAAGTAACCCATGAGACTGCGTGGAATGGCAGCTGGCACTGGGTAACTGGGAATTATTCCTACAAACTATTTCACACCGAGGGCCGTGAGTCCTAAAAAGGCCCAGTGGCTGACCTGTAAACCAGAATGTCACAAAGAAAATGAGATCGAGGGGAATTTTGTGAGTCAGGGTTGGTCCACGACCGCCTCGAAGGCGTGACCTTTAAGACAGGGAGAGCAGATGTGAAAGATCAGCACGGTTCTCACTGATATCAGCTGGCTTCTCTATCCTCCCTGGGACAAAGCACACAGATGCCAGGGAAGCGCTGTGTGTGCTCTCTGGAGGGCAGGTTGTAATATGCAGTTCAGTGGTTTCATGAAGTCCCCTTGGTGCGCCCAAGCTAGCCGGGACCACCAGGCCACTAGCTCATTAATGGGCCTTTTGTCATGCAAATGAGATCTCCAGCCAAGCACATTTTCAAAGTGTTGGGAGAGAGGCAATTGCTGTCTTCCTTTAGCGCCTGCATAAAGCAGTGAACACAGGCAATTTCTTCCTTGGAGTCCAGGCAGAAAAGCAGCAGAGATAAAAGGCAAAGAAACTCTCTCTGTGGGTGACTCTAGCTTGCTTCTGGTACAGACAGTTGTAGGAAGGACTGGGCAGGGAGTTGCCAAGAAAGGCAGGGAAGCTAACAGGCCAGGTGTGCTGGGACAGGGTGCTGCCCAGTCCCAGGGGCCAGGCTGCTCCTCTTCTGTGGTTAATTTAATTGTCAACTTGACTGGGTCACGATGTGCCCAGATAGCTGATTAAACATTATCCCTGGGTGGGCCCGTGAGGGTGTTTCTGGAAGAGATTAGCATTTGAATTGGTGCACTGAGTAAAGCAGATGGCCCTCCCCAGTGTGGGTGGGCAACGTCCAATCCACCGAGGGCCTGGATGGAACAAAAAGTAGAAGGTTGACTTCTCATTCTGCCTGACTGTTGAGCTGGGACGTGGGTCTTATGCTCTCGGTGTGGTGTTATTGGTAGTCAGGCCTTCAGACTCACATTCCCATCTACACCATCAGCACTCCAGCTTTCAAATTCCCAGCCTTCCAGGGCCTCTAGATTGTAAATGGCAGGCCACGGAACTTCTCAGCCTCCATAATTGTATGAGCCAATACCTTATGATAATTCTCTTGATGCGTGTGTGTGTGTGTGTGTGTGTGTGTGCATATTCTGCTTCTCTGGAAACACTGACCACTCCTCCTTCTCCTCCCTCTGCTCCTACCTTATCTTTTCCTCATCTTGACTTTTATTTCCTTTCTTCCTGACTTTGTTCTGCTTAGCACATAGTTCCAGGTGCAGAGATTAGAATGGTAAGAGAAAAACACATGATCCCTGGCCTATGGAGCAAGACTTTGCTTGGGCTGTCAGCTGGTAGGAATGAGCAGAGCAGAAAACGTGTGGTTAAGTGACATCTGTGATTTATGTAGGGAGAAGGACTATATTTCCCAGAGGCTGCATCCATGTCAAAAGTATCAATAATAAGGATGGTTTTTTTTTCTTTTTTCTTTAAAAAAAATTTTGTTTTAATGTTTATTTATTTTGAGAGACACAGAGAGAGACAGAGCGCGAGCAGGGGAGGGCAGAGAGAGAAGGGAGACACAGAATCCGAAACAGTCTCCAGGCTCTGAGCTGTCCGCACAGAGCCCGATGCAGGGCTCAAACTCATGAACCGTGAGATCATGACCTGAGCTGAAGTCGAACACTCAATGCACTGAGCCACCCAGGCGCCCATAGGATGGCTTTTTTCTTACAAGATAAAAGAAAGTAATTCCAGGTTCTTACTTCTGTAGTTTGTGTTGGGTAATAGCTCATCACGAAAAAACCCTCCAAGGGCTCCCACAGTTCTGAGAATAACTTTGGGGTCCAGTCTAGCCCTTGGACTCCACTCAGCACCTATGCTGATGCTCTGGTTCCTCTGGCCTTGTGAAATGCACCAAGCCTGTTCCCACCTTGGAACTTTGTCTAACTGTTGTCTCTGAGCCCATCAACCCAACAGCCATATGCAAACACCTCCCTGCCCAATGAGGTCACAACTAGTTTTCAGTTCGTTGCCCCATCTCAGTATAAACCCCCTAGAGAAATGACCACTGACAGCCTCTTTCAATGTCCAGTTTAATTTCTTCATAATAGTTATCACTATTATATGGTAGTGGCACTATCATTCTCTGAAATCCTATTTTATGTTTACTTCTTACCAGTTTCTTCTTTCTTTTAAGGAGGTGGTAAAAAAAATAATAAAGTCAAATAATAATAATAATAAAACATTAATAGGTGGCAGAGCCCAATAGTTTACGTGTTTAGACTTCACGACCGTGCATCTGGCTCTAATTCCAGCCCTGTCACTTTCTAGCTGTGGGGTCCCAGGCAGGTTACTTTGCCTCTCTGGGCCTGAGTGTCTTTTTACCTTGTGCGTCTGCAAAGTGCACAGTACTTTGCAAATTGCAAACCACATAGTAGGTGCACAATAAATGCCTGTTGAATAATAAATGGCTTCACCATTCAACCCAGTGGTGGCCACAACGAATTGGCCAATGTTGTGGGTATGCATCAAAGATTTGCCATGCTACCCTTATCTGAGAATTATCATTCAATAATTATAAATGCTTAAATGTTTTATTCCATAAATTTGATAAAAATTACTAAATGATTCTAGAGAAAACAGACTTATTCTAGAGAAGCCAAATGTAAAGTTAAACCTAATGCTGTACAAATATTTTAAGAAAGCATTTTTCTTTCCATATGGGGTCTGGCTTTAGCCTCAGGTTGTAATTTCCTTGAGGGCGGTGGGGTACTAGATTTCTCTCCAGCCTCAAGGGTGACATTGTCCTAAATGAAATATTGAGGAATTTTAGACCTTGTGGGAGAAGAGTCTATTTGTGAACCTATGAAATGTCTTTCCTTTGGGTATTTTTTCCACTTACTGTAATAAAGTAGTAAATAAAATACTTAATGAGAAAATATGCTAATGATACTTTACACATTTTGTGTTAATATGACTCCTGCAGAATTGACATATCAGGGCATTTTATCCATTTGTGTAGCAGTCTACCTCTTGTGAACTTGTTCTTTTTCTTTAGCTCCCGGAGTGGAGAACCTTGGCTGAAAGACCTAACAATAGTACCTTCTACCATTCATTGAGCACTGGGCCAGGAAATGTGCCAAATTCCTTACATATATTCATTGTTAAACTTCATGAAACTCTCTTAGAGGATAGTATGGTAGTTCTGTTTTATAACAAGGAAGTGAAGAATCAGAGAAGTCAAGTGACTTGCCTAACATCCCATAGCGATTAAGTGGCATAGGAGAGATCTGAACACTGTTCTTTAAACCCTAGGAGTCTGTACTGATAGAAATAAATGATTGCATAAATGAATCCTGTAAATAAATAGGGAGAATAGAAAAACAAAAACAAGAACAAAAACAAAACCTCTAAACCCCATGCTGTTAACGATTACCTTAAAGGATCACCCTGGGCAGAGTTGGGCAGAAAAGCTAAATTTTGTGGTCATCCCACCTGGGCCCTGATGCCTCCAGACCTGAAGCCTTCAGGCCCAAGGTTTGAAGGTCCCTCTTTTCAGCCTTCTACCTATTGCCCTGAGCTGGCCCCCAAAGAAAGCTTCCTAGAAGAGTGTCCATGTCTGTTGCCCTTAGCTGGACTTTCCATCCATCCATCTATCCATCCATCATCCTCTATTGATTTCAGAGTTGGCAGGAATTCTTAATGAGGTGCTTAATTTCCCATCCTATTACAATGACACTTGACCAGCACCAGGATTTCAAAAATGGCACCATTTTTTAAGTTCATGGCCCTTGTTAATTAATTCAGAGATGTCCTCTCTCAATTAAAATCTTCCTGGCAGACCTAGAAATATTTTAACTCTCACTGTCATAAACTGGCAGGTTCTTTAACTATTTTCTGTAACGTATTCATCTAAAAGATTATTTGCAACAAATTTTCACAACTAAACAAAATTACAAGCTTTAAAGCATATCTGAGTTTCATAGCACCTCCTCTCTGAAGATACCTATAATTATTTCTCTTTAAAAAATTTTTTTCAATGTTTACTTATCTTTGACAGAGAGAGAGAGAGAGAGAGAGAGAGAGAGAGAGAGAGAATGAGCAGGGGAGGGACAGAGAGAGAGGGACACACAGAATCCAAAACAGGCTGCAGGCTCTGAGCTGTCAGCACTGAGCGGACATGCGGCTCGAACCCACGAACTATAAGATCATGACCTGAGTGAAGTCGGATGCTTAACTGACTGAGCCATCCAGGTGCCCCCATTTTCTCTCTTTTTAAGTTTATTTATTTATTTATTTATTTATTTATTTATTTATTTATTTTGAGAGAGACAGAGAGAGTGTATGAGCGCACATGAGCAGAGGAGGGGCTGAAAGAGGGAGAGAGGATCCCAAGCAGGCTCTGAGCTGTCAGTGCAGAGCCCAACACGGGGCTCAGTTTCACAAACCACGACATCATGGTCGGAGCCAAATTCAAGAATCAGACACTCAACCGACTGAGCACCCCTATGTGATTATTTTCTTAAGGGAAAGGAACATGGATCACTTTGAAGGGAAATTCACCATTTCCAATTGCATCAGAGCTTGGAATACCAAGTTGAAGACAGGGAGCCAGGAAGCTGTATCTCGGTGCTAAGTACCACTCCACAAAGAGCTCGCACGTTTCTGCAAGACAGGACCCATAAGTACCCCGCTCCTAAGACTTTAACAAGGATTAAAAGAAATAAGGCCTGTAAAGCATTTAGTACAATGTCTAGCACATCGGAGGCGACCCATCCCACCTTCCACTCAGCAGTGCTGGAATCTCCTGAAGGGGAATACAAGATACACTTGCCGTGTTTTAAACTCTGTTCAACAGAGAAAGCGCATTGCTAGATTATAAGACTCCGTGGCATATGAGGTTGCTGAGGGCCGAGGAAAGCCCCAAACCTCTTTTCCTACTCGAACGAAATTACCAGGCGCTCCTCCAAATATCTCCCTCAAGATCTCCAAATGAGAAGTTTCCAAACCCTCACCGAACATTCACATTCAATTCTCCTGTCAAGACTGCCCTTTCGCCCTTCTCAGGTCTGAATCTGCGCTGAATGTCACTAGTTCTCACGGAGAGTAATGACTCCTATAGCCGCAGCATCAAAACATTTAACTGGCCAAACACAGGCAAAATTCTGGGTATACGTGCTCTGGAAGTCTGAATGGAGGTGTGTGCTCTGAGGTGGTGAACTGACCCTACACCTCTCGACTGTAGAGTTTTAATATCGTTCTACTTCTGTACACGTTAGCCAAACCATAATTTACTGCTGCAAAACCCAATAGCCTGTACTTTTTCATGCAATTTTATTAGATTATTTCTAATAATGTTTGAACACAGAGTAAAGCAAACTCATGTTTCCATTTTGAGCCACTGATGTTCACTGGAGTCCAGTAAGAGCCCCATGGCCTCTTGAGTTCAAAGGAGGAGAGGAAAGGGAGGTGGGTTTGGTGCCCAGATGCCCATCCCATATTGGGGAGAGACTTTTCAGCCATCTTTAGAGTAGTTCTGATCATGCAGCGAACCCCCCTCGTCCCAACTTTCTTTCTTGGCACTGCCTGAAAGACTCCTCCCTGTCTCTTGTTTCATGTAACCATTTGGATAAATATCCATTCCTAAGAACATCTTAGCATGTTGCTTCCAATTAGCCTCTTCTGTTGATTTGGCCCCATTGCCAGCACCTGCAGAGGTGCCCAGTAACATCCACAAGGTTGTTTTTGCATGAGTGCACGGCAGAGGGATAAAGCCTGCGTGTGCATGCGAAAGTGGCTTGGAAACTGATCTGACACACAAACATCCCAGGAAGTGATTAATAATTTAAACCCTCACTCAAGCTCAAAATAAACGTGCAGTGATAGAGAAAGATGAGCCCTCTACAGCATTGTGCTGGGAGTGTCCAGTGAATGGGGATGTGGCTCATGGTGAAAAGCTTTCGGGGTGTTGGCCTTGCCTGTCATTCTAGGTCATATTATATATTATTATTTATCTATTTTTAGATGAGGGAGCAGAAGGGGCACAGATAGGGAGAGAGAGAATTCCATGTCAGCTCAGAGCCCAAGGTGGGGCTCGATCTCACAAACAGTGAGATCATGACCTGAGCCGAAATCAAGAGTCAAGTCGGACATTGAACTGATTGAGCCATCCAGGTGCCTCAACGGGATAATATTTTTTTTTTAATTTTTTTTCAACGTTTATTTATTTTTGGGACAGAGAGAGACAGAGCATGAACGGGGGAGGGGCAGAGAGAGAGGGAGACACAGAATCGGAAACAGGCTCCAGGCTCTGAGCCATCAGCCCAGAGCCTGACGCCGGGCTCGAACTCACGGACCGCGAGATCGTGACCTGGCTGAAGTCGGACGCTTAACCGACTGCGCCACCCAGGCGCCCCCGGGATAATATTTTTAAAGCAGAAAACACACAGGATTTCAGAAGAAAATAATTGTTTTGAAATACTTTTATCAAAATACAGTAAAAACAAATTATGATAGAGTAGTATATGTGGGGTTTTTTCAGTTCTCAAATGTAATTCTTTTTACATTTTATTTCTTTTTACAATTTATTTTATGTATATCTATTTACATTTTTAACATTTTATTTTAAAATAACAGTAGACTTAAAGAAATGTTGCAAAAATAGTATAGAATGTTTCAGTACACCCTTCACCTAGATTCCCCTAATGTTCATATCTTAGATAACCGTGGTACATTTATCAAAACGAAGAAATTAATATTGGTACAATTCTCTGAACTATACACTCTGTTTGGATTTCACTGGTTTTTCCATCAATGTTCTACTGTTTTAGGATCCAATCCAGGGTCCCACATCTTAGGGAGCTTTTTCTTTGGTCTTTTATGACTTTGACACTTTTGAAGAATTCTGGTCAGTTATTTTCAGAATGTCCTTTAATTTGGGTTTACCTGATCTATCTTATGATTGGATCATGCTTCTGCATTTCTTACAAAAATGTGTGTTTTCTTATAAATGCATTTAATAATCAGCTACATAATAAATGTGGTAAATAACTACTTTATGCTTAAATAACTAACTATCCCAGTATGTAACTACTCTAATTTTGAAGTGGTGATAGATGTAAATAACATCTTATGAGCTGCAACACCTGAAATGTGGCATGAAATTATGTGTGACTTCCACTAGTGACAAAATAACAAATAATGCTAATAGTGCTGTGGATTGTTTCCAAGCTTTATATTGGAAGGAAATGCTAAATATCAGTCAGGAAAATAAAGAGTTTTTTCAAGCCAAGTTCAGAGTTATCCTTGGTTTACATAAAACATGAAATGAGGGGCACCTGGGTGGCGCAGTCAGTTAAGCGTCCGACTTCAGCCAGGTCACGATCTCGCGGTCCGTGAGTTCGAGCCCCACGTCAGGCTCTGGGCTGATGGCTCAGAGCCTGGAGCCTGTTTCCGATTCTGTGTCTCCCTCTCTCTCTGCCCCTCCCCCGTTCATGCTCTGTCTCTCTCTGTCCCAAAAATAAATAAACGTTGAAAAAAAAATTTTTTTTTAATAAAAAAAATAAAAAATAAAAAAATAATAATAAAAAAAAAACATGAAATGAGTCACCCCCTCCAAAAAGGGGCTCAAATGCGTACAGATGAAGACAAAAAGTGAGTGGTTTTTTTTTCCAGATTCACAAAATCATGGAAAGGAGGAAATTAGAGGTAGAATTTTATTTGCTGCTTTGGTGAATGCATAAGGAGAATCCTACTTGTTTTTGTTTTTAGTGTTTGTTTTTGAGAGAGAGAGACAGACAGAGGGTGAGCGGAGCCTGCTATGGGGCTTGAACTCATGAACTGCAAGACCATGACTTGAGTCTGAAGTCGGACACTTAACCGACTGAGCCACCCAGGTGCCCCAGGACAATCCTACTTGTATATCCCACAGGTGATTGGAAGGACCTTGAAAATAACTGTCAAGACAATGGGCTGATCCTTGGGGCAGGATTAAAAGAAAAGCACACTCATATGTTGCAGATAAGACCAGACAAAGTGTGCCTTCTTTGGGTGTTAGCATCTCCCTTGTCATTGTTGATAACAGAACTGGTGGCTTTTAATTCTTGTGTAACAACTGGCCACCAGATCTTACAGATCTGGAGTAAAAATTTACAACTGGAGTAAAAAATGAGAGGAAAGTATTTTTAAGGGACGCTGTATTTCTTACACTGGACGGATGCACAAAAATTCACATAGAGAAATCTTGTAATTGTCGGCGAACGTAACTTCGTGGAAGCGTCTTACACAAATTTTAATTTGGTGTTTTACCCTCTAGACCTGCATAGGAAGAGGGTTCCAGGATGAATTTAGGTTACTGTCGCTCAGTTGTAAAAATGCTTTCTTTATTTGGATTACAGCAAATAGCCCCAAACCAGAGCACGTGATTATTAAATTACTTCTCCAGCATGAAGGTCATCCACGGCTAGTCATTCTCTAACTGGCATCTCAGTGCAGAATTCCACAGTGTTTGAAATGCCTGGTTTTGAGGGCCCTGCTGGAGCCAGGGAAGTGTGTTTTCAGGGAAAACCAAAACCAGCTTGTTTCCTGAATCTTTTGTGTTTATAATCATAATAACAATTACAGGTTGCTTAAGACCCATTAGAAATGGAAGAGAAGTTTGGAGAAAGGCCACCTTGGTCCTGGTCACTCTATTGCTCACACATGCAACAGATAATTCAAGAGCACCTTTTCTGCTATAAGACATTGATGAACAGTCCCATGTGTTTGGGGCAGAACCCCGGAACCTGGGGTTTGTGAGTAGGGGAGACCGGTCTGCCTCTTGTCAGATCCATGCCTCGAAGGCTCTCTGATCTGACATTGACATCAGTGTGCACTGTATGTTCTTCTTGGGGGTCCTTTTTGGGGGCACAGTCAGCTTCCAAAGGCTACAGGCCCCTCCACCCAGAAGCCCTCCATGATGCTACCAGCTCACATTTCCTCCTCATCAACAGGCTTGCTTGTTACCTCTAAGTCAGATGTTAGTTTCTACAGTAGCTGTGATAATATATACAGAAAAGTTTCTTTTTCTAACTTATCAATAACTGTTTGTCCCTAACATCCCCTGTTCCTGCAATCCCAGGAAAATTTAGAATCAATACCTAAGAAAATTTGCCTACATGTTAACGGAGATTATCTCTGAGTAATGTCTTAGTGATGATTTCTTGTTGTTTCATCCTGAGGATTTATTATGTTGTCATTAGAAAAAAAATTGAAGTTGTTAGTCACCTAAAAAGCATCAAAGGTAATGTGCTGATTCTTCAGTTTCAGGACATGTACATTCAACTCAAGATGGCCGCATGGATAAAGCAAACACGATTCTTTTGTGACTATTTTCTGTATGATGCAATCTTCAAAACAGGTTAAATCCCTCTCTTTAATGTAAGCATCAATGATTTATGTAGAGCTGTTACTTTATGTTAGCAACATATGTTTAAGATTTCTGTGTTCAGTTAACATTCTAGGACTCCAGGAAATTTTCTTTTCAGGAGAGCTTGCCTTCCTGTTGTTGATTTTAAAATAAACCAATCGGGGCGCCTGGGTGGCGCAGTCGGTTAAGCGTCCGACTTCAGCCAGGTCACGATCTCGCGGTCCGTGAGTTCGAGCCCCGCGTCAGGCTCTGGGCTGATGGCTCAGAGCCTGGAGCCTGTTTCCGATTCTGTGTCTCCCTCTCTCTCTGCCCCTCCCCCGTTCATGCTCTGTCTCTCTCTGTCCCAAAAATAAATAAATGTTGAAAAAAATAAAATAAAATAAATCAATCTTCACAGGAGAAAAATCTGATTCCCATCATAAAATGTTGGGGCTATTTGTTCATTATTAGTTTGATATCTTCCAACAAACATAACACACGGCCAGAGAAGTGACTTCAAACCCTCAGAAATGATCAGGTCCAATGTATCTTCCATAACCACGGATGCACTAAGGTATATGAGCTCACTGGAAACCATCCCAGGTTCTGCTACGTTTTTAAAATCATAATTACAACAATGCCATTGGAGGAATGTTGAGCTGGATAAATGGGGTTTTAGACAAGCGATAATAGGTGTAGAGTAGCATCAACCCAGCCCTAGAGATAAATCCTGCTTTTTACAAAGCATTGCAAAATGCTGGAATTTTCCTTGTGCATATGGAGGAGGGTTTTTTGTGACCATAGACAGTTTGACACAAACAGTTCTGGAAGGGAAGTGAGGAGAATAATGTGTAAACAGTGTGAACTTTTTCTAGAGCTTTTGGGGTATTCTTATGCCACAGTGATGATTATACTGTAATTATTACTCATGTGTGTAAAGCTATTCCTACTCTTTTAATGCCTTCTGGAGGCCACCACAAATTCCAGTTACCGAAGTGTGGCATGAGTACACAATTACATGTGCACACACACAGACACACAGAAAGCTTAAGAACCACTGTACTTCAAAAATCCCTCTTCAGCCTCCCCTGAAGGTACTTATCCAGCCTACGCTTAACTTTTTCCACTGACCAGAAGCTCACTCCCTTACCTGGAAGACCTCTCCACTTTAGAAAAATGTTCTTTTTGGTTGCTGTTAATTTCTGTTGTTGTTATTGTTAGGTTGATGTGAAGGATACTGCCACCCATATCCACCTGTTTGTCCTAGTTCTGACCTCAGGAATAAGAGGGGGTAAGTGAAATTCCTCTTCTGGACAGGCTTTCAACCTTTTGAAGAGCAACATTGTATTCTCCCCAGCCATTCTCTTTACTCACTAGAATGTAAATATTTGCCTTAGAAAAATGAGATTGTTTGAAAATGCTGTGTCTAAGAATCACTTACAGGAAGTCTTTTCATTTGCCAGAGGATCCATAATGGCTTCAGATTTCAAGAATTTGTTGTTTGGTCCTACCAACTCTGTCTGCATCTGGCAATATAACCAGCATACCCAGTGTGCAGTTCAGCTATGCCTCTGCAACATTGGTGAGTCCCAGCTAAGGGTGCCTGAAGTTGTTCGTGGCCATGCTGAACACCCCTGACAGGGGTGCCTTACATCCACACCATTTTAAAAACCCATATTTAGGATTGATCTGCTGAAATTGATCCTTGGGTGGGAATTTTAATTCTTTCCAGGTGTGCATGTGCGTGCATGTGTGTGTGTGTGCGTGCGTGCGTGTGTGTGTGTGTGTGTGTGTTTGAAAACACTTAGCAATACAGTGACTAGTGACCAGGTATGATAAAAGAGAAATTATCCTAAAAATCAAGGGATGAAATTTCTGCCCCTTAACGAGTTGAGGTTAGTATTCATAAGTTTTGATTGTGCCTCTCTCTTCCAACCCAGCAGAAGTTGACTATGGAGTTTTCTTAAAAATCAGTGGACAAAGGTCTTGGTGACTGCTGCATTGGATAATGGGTTCCTACTGAAAATCAGAGATGTAGGGGTTCCTGGGTGGCTCAGTCCCTCAGTTGGGCATCTGGCTGAATCTTGGCTCAGGTCATGATCTCGTGGTTCATGAGTTTGAGCCCCCATCAAGCTCTGCGCTGGCAGCCCGGAGCCTGCTTAGGATTGTCTCTCCCTCTCAATAAATAAATAAATAAATAAACCTAAAAAAAAAACTTAAAAAATTAGAGATGTAGACCAAAATTTATGCTAAGTTCATTCTTATCTCCAGTGCCTTGAATAGTGCCTGGAACAAAGTAGGTGCTCAATAAAAAATAAGGGTATGTCATAATACAACTTTCTTCAATGGAGTATTCTGTGGATATCAATATTGAGCATAATATTAAGCATTAACATTATTAACATTATGAAAAAATGTCTGGAACTAGAAAGTGCTTATTGCAATAGTAAGGGGAAAATCAAGAGTCAAATTACGTGTATTGGACATTGCCAATATTAAAATACACAAAGGTCGACCTCTCATCTCCCTATCCTAACCCCTTCATCACTGAAAAGGGAAAAAAATTTTTTTAGGGCAGAAAAAGTCATCAATACTGAAAAAGCACTGCCACTTATTAGTAACCCACGCCTTTTCACAGAACCCACCAGGACAAGGCATTTGGTCATGTCCTAATCCTCAAGTGTCTTCTATGAAGCAATAGCCACAGGAAGCAAGGTTGCCTCAATACTTCCAGCTTGTCTATACCGATTATGAGAGAGCCATTGGGGAATCATAATAGCTAATACATATTGAGTGACTTCACTGTGGGTCAAGTGCATTCCAAGCATTTCTCACACTTGTCATTACAACTATTACTGTTTCCGATTTTACTAGCAAGGAAACTAAAAGGCTAAGTTTCTTGCCCAACTGGATTTGAACCCGGGGAGTGTGCACTTGGGGTCCACACCCTTAACCATATAGCAGTCTGCCTCTCAAATCTCTGGTCAATAAGCTTTTCTAGTAGAACTCAAGTCCATTCCCCTTGTGATCTCCTTTTCCTACAGAGCAAACCCCTCTCAAATTCCTTCCCTGGCCTTCCTCCAGGTAGAACTTTCTAGAACATGCATGCTTTTGCCCCCTAATTCCTGTTTACTTCAAATGCATGTGGCATTTCTCACTGTATTATCATTGTCCTATAGGAACCCATAACTGGGGCAAAAGGAGTTGTACCTCCTTGGTTTCACCTTACCTTGACTTTAGCTTCATTTGGTTGAATTCCCAAATGAGTTTTTGGCCCACCTGTTTCTTATCTCAAAAATGCAAATGTTGTGCAGTGTCTTCCTCCTTATCTGTTTCTCCCAATGCCTCATTTTCTTAACACATGTCATTTCTAGTACCATCACATATAAAACATTTCCAAACATTCCTAAACCCAACCCAATCTGCCAGTTACATTTTATATGTGTGTTCTTGACAAAATACATCATCCTCTTCCAATACAATAGACTTCTACTTCCAGTCATTGTTACCAAAGTCTATGGAAAATGAAAATGTTAGCAGTTTTCTCTCTTCAGGGCAGGTGGCTTTATGAGTCATTTTTACTCAGGTTTCCCCCCAAAACTTATAAATGACATTTTAAATAAAATATAATTCATTTAGCTTAAAAGGGGAGATTCTGTTCTATTTCAAAAATAGGAGTGGTAGTAAAAGGAACCAATAAATGAGTAATATATTTTAAAGCCTGAACCAAGTTTATCCCTTTCTTTATGAAGCTCTCTACTGCCAAGCTGTGCATAAGCTGGCATGTGCCAACAGGCCAGCCTCTGCTTATAAAACCATCCGGGTCGTAAGACGATTCGGTCCTGTACAGTTCACCTGATCCGATGGTAACACAAATGACAAATCTACAGCATGAAAATGGTTTATAACAAATAATTCAGTTATTTGGGCTAAAACTTCTTTGGCGACACCAAAGCAGCTACCCTGTTAAGATTCAAACTCACTGCAAATCATTTACGATGTCTGAAATGGACACACATCGGTTTCTTGCATACAAAGCAGTCTTATGTTTTTCTTTAGGAAATACTTGGCATATTAAAATTACAGCTCTGCGTTGCTTTGATCATTCTGGAGCCAAGTGCAAGTAGATGCGTCGGCTGGCTTCCTTAAGGGGATGCCTATTGCGGGAACTCTAGGGAGCGAGGAAGCAAAAGCCTTTACTCTCCTTTCCTATGACCAGCTGACTTGAACAAATGCTTGCCTTTATATGGGAAAAGTATTCACAAGTCACTGGAAATACCTCCTCAGTTAAATTCTACACTTGATGGTCAGTTATGGGGCCGATAAAATGGACCATCAAGTCCAAACGTGCTGGAGAATTCACCAGATCAAATGACAAAGTGTATAAATACATGAGCTGGTTGTGAGATAATGAGTCAGTGAGTCACCAAGGAAGGTTGCTCAAGAGTGGTTTCCATCTGGCACCTTAAAGAAAGCCAGGAACATCAGCCCTGAACAACAGAAGGGTGAGAGGGGGGTTGGCTCTGCTTCGCTCGCCATCTGCAGATTTAACTGCAGTTGCATTGGAAAAGTCTGTGTTCTTCTCAGCTTTCACATATCCCAAGAGTCACCTTTATTTAAGAACAAAAACAAAAAAGTTAAACACCCTCTACTATGCAAACACATCTCACTACTGCCCTTTCTCCTTATCTTCACAGCCAAGTTTCCAGGAGCAGTACTCCTGTTCGATGGTGGGGTTAGTTGAGTGTAGTCATTTTTCCGCTGTATTAAGTCAGCTTAGTCAAAATGTACAATGATGGCTTCTTATCACCGGGTAATTCCTCTGACTGACGTGCCTCAATACTTCTCCATCCCAGCTTCTTACTCCAATCTTAATTCCAAAGCCAAATACGAGGACTTTTACCTTATTCATTCCTGTATTGCTTAAGTGATTTATAGGTTTGAGAATTTTGTGATTAAAAAATAAAGATCTACCCTGAAGCAGAGACTAGGAGCTCACTAGGAGCAAACACTCCCAACATTCCCAAACTCTAGCATCCCAGACCAAATAAGGTTGCCATAACTAGACCTGTGAAATAAATGCGATGTTCACTCTGAACGTTTCACATGGAAAGTGGAGTAAGTTCCACTAATAACAGAGCCAGAAGTGACATCATTAACATGGTGACATAGGTGGTTCCCAACTTAGTCCCCCCTCACAAGAAGACCAAATAGCAACTATATATAAACAAGACACCATGATGATAAGCCCAGAACTGGAGGTGAAGCTGAAGTACCTCTTGGATGACAGAGGCTGAGAAAGGTCCACATTAGAAGACTAAGAAAAGTGGCTACACTCTGCCTGCATTGCCCTCGTCCAGGCTGGCACAGTGATATACCGAAGGACCTGTGGCCTATGGTTCTTCCAGTGGGAAAAGAGACTCAAGGTGGACATCCAGCTCCCTCAGTGTTACAGGCACTTCCCAGGAGTCTCACTTGGGTCCTCCTTCACGAGGTTCACTGGGCTTCATTTAGCCAGGGAGCTCAGTTGGCAATTCTGTCACACTGGTGTGCAGTTCATTCTGGGTCCCCACCTGGGCAAAGGAGGAAATTCATGGCCCCACACAACTGCTGAGCAGAGCTTCCAGCCCTACCCTTCTGGGAAGGCTGGCCACAGATGCCCAGCTGCAGGAAAGCAGGCCACCCGGGCAGGAAAGCAAACTTGCAGTCCTGCCCAACTGTTGACCATATATCTCCTAGCCCCACATAACCAAGGAACCTGAACAATGACCTTGAGCAGCCATGAAGTCCAGCATATGCTCTTACCCTGCCATAGAGCCCAGCCTACAGTCCTATCCAGCAGTGGAGCCCAGCATGTGGCCCTGCCACATTGCTGAACACAGCCTGCAGCCTCACCCAGTCACCAAGAACACAAGTAACAAAAGCAAAAAGGAAAAACTGAGATCACCTCAAATTAAAAAGCTTCTGCACGGCAAGAGAAACAATCCACAAAATAAGAAGGCACGCTATAGAATGGGAGAAGATATTTACCAAGCAAATATCTCATAAGGAATTAATATCTAAAATATATAAGGAACTCATGTAACTCAGCAGCAAAAAAAACAAAACAAAACAAAACAAAAAAAAAACCAAAGCAATCTAATTAAAAATGGACAAGGGATCCGAATAGACAGTTTTTGTTTGCCCCAAAGAAGGCACACAAATGGCTAACGGGTATATGAAAAGGTGCTCAACATCACTAATCATTGGGGAAATGAAACCCAAACCGCGATAAGATAACACCTCGCACTGCACCTGTTAGCTTGGCTATTATCAAGAAGACGAAAGATAAGGTGAAGATGTAGAGAAAAGGGGATCTTTGTGCACTTGTGGTGGGAACGTGAACTGATATAGCCACTATAGAAAATAGCATGAGGGTTGCTCAAAAAACTAAAAGCAGAACTACCACGTGATCCAGCAATCCCACCTCTGTGTACATATCCAACGGAAATAAAACCACTATCTCAAAGATGTAGACGCACACTCACACTGTTCATTGCAGCATTATTACAATAGCCAAGACATTGAAGCAATCTAAATGTCCACTGATGGATGAATGGACAAAGAAATTGTGTGTGTATGTGTGTGTGTTCAATGGAATAATTTTCAGGCATTAAAAAAAAAAGAAATCCTGCCACTTGTAACAACATGGGTGAAACTTGAGGGCACTATGCTAAATAAAATTAATCAGACAGAGAAAGGCAACGACTATATGATTTCACTTATATGTAGAATCTAAAAGAAAAAAACAAGCACCAGACTCATAGAAATAGAGTAGAATGCTCGCCAGAGGCTGAGGGATGGGAATAAATGGATGGAGGTGGCCAAAGAGTACAGACTTACAGCTATAAGATAAATAAGCTATGGGGATCTAATGTACAGCACAGTGACTATAATTAGCAATACTGTATTATATGCTTGGAAGTTGCTAAAATTTATCACCACACACACACACACACACACACACACACACACCTAACTATATGAGTTGATAGATTTAACCTTATTAACAGATCTTAATGTGGGAACTCTTTTGCAATATGTATGTGTATCAAATCATCATGTTGCTTACCTTAAACTTACGCAATGTTATGTGCCAATTATATCTCAGTAAAGCTGGAAAAAATATCGGGCAGCCAAATTTATTTATTAATTGAAATTAAATGAAGATGCCTATTATAACTTCAAGAGAGACACAATCTAGTCAAGGTTCATGTGAATGCTCACAGAATGGGCAGACATGATACCTGAAGACCGTTCCTGAAACTGCAAGTATGGAAACGCACGTTGTGTCATTCGGAAGCTTTCCAGAGGCTAATTCCGACCCATCTCCAAATTTTACCCCAATCCCTGTACTAATTCGGTAGCATCCCCAACTCTGAGACAAAGACAACATAACCCAAACCCTAACACGAATCCAAGGGATTGGGATTGGGATGGGAAATCTTAAGTATGGTGGAGAGTCTATTAGGCATATTAGTTGGCCTGGCAGGATATTTCAAAGTGCTGATGGTGCTCCGTTTCGTCACCTGCATGGTGTCCCTGCAGATTCTCCCTTACTTGCCTGTTAGCGAAATGCAAGGGAGAGTTGTAAGGGTAATTTATAGCTAATGTGCAGACACTATATCCTCTAGTTTTTAAGACTAATGATTCACCATTATTCTGTGTTAGGTTGTACAGATTTGCATGGTGATTTGGAGCCCCTTCTACTGTAGGACACAGACTACTAAAATAAAGAGAGTTTGAGAAAAAAAAAAAAAGGCTGAGCTGACTGAAAGACCCACACCTCTTCTTGGATCCATAAGAGAGGAGAGGACATAAGGCAAATCACTACTCCCAAGATTGGAGAGATAGACAGGCGAATAGAAGGAATCATGGCTTATCAGAGCAGAGACTCACAGCTGGGCTAGGAAAACCTGAGTTGTATGCGAAAATCACACTGAAGGATTAGTGTGGATGGTTCTGAGAGTTAAGAACTAGGGGCCCAGTCATGAGGTGGGGGGGCGGGGGGAGACGCACAATATGGTGAGATTGCCCGCAAGGAGCTTGACTGGATTCTCACAGTAAATGTCAGAGAAAAATCCCCTCCTGGTTCTGACGGGAGAAGGGAAAAAGAAGCCATTTTGAAATACTCCAGAGCATCTGTTCTCCTTGACAAGGCCTGCTCTCAGGGGAACTATTTTGTCCCACCTAAGAGGGGAGGAGAAAACTGAGAAATACTTGTGTAGTTCACAGCACAGAGGCACAGGCTCACTAAAAGACAGAGAGAAAATTAGGGAACTGCGGATCACCTCCCCCACCCCCTGCCCACGCCTCACCACCACATCACTAAAGGCCTATTTATAGGAGTTCCTATTAGCAGGTACATCACATCTGTCCAGAAATTACAAGGCATACAGAAAGGCAAAATATAAAGTTAAAGAGACAGCACAAGCATTAGAACCAGACATGTCAGGGATGTTGGAATTATTAGACAGGGAATTTAAAGCAACTATGGGGCACCAGGGTGGCTCAGTTGGTAAAGCGTCCAACTACTTCAGCTCAGGTCATGAGCTCACAGTTGTGAGTTTGAGCCCCTCATCGGGCTCCAGGCTGGGCATGGGGCCTGCTTGAGATTCTCTCTCTCCCTCCCTCTGTCCTGCCCCACTTGCATGCCCATGGACTATCTTTTTCTTTAAAAATAAATAAATAAATAAATAAATAAATAAATAAATAAAGCAGCTATGATTAATATGTTGAGATCTTCACTGGATCCTATACACAGCACACAAAAACAGATCGGCCATGTAAGCAGAGAGATAGAATCCTAAGAAAGAATCAAAAGAAATGCCAAAAACACTGTAACAGAAATGAAGGATATCTTTGATGGGTTCATTGATAGACTGGACACGGCTGAAGAAAGGATCTCTAATAACCTTGAGGATATACTAATAGAATCCCTGAACACCAAAAAGCAAAGTGAACAAAGACAAAAACAAAAACAAAAACAAAAAACCAGACTATCCAAGGACTGTGGGTGGGACAACTACCGAAGATGTAACATACGCAAAATGGAAATACAAGAAGGAGAAGAAAAAGAAAAAGGAACAGAAAAAATGTTTGAAACAATAATAACTGAGAATTTCCCCCAAATTAATGTCAGACACCAAACCATAGGTTCAGAGAATATCAAGTAGGCTAAATGCAAAAAAAAAAAAAATATATATATATATATATATATACATATGATATGGACATATCATATTCAAACTACAGAAAATCAAAGATAAAGAAAAAAAAACCTAAGAGAAGCCAGAAAGAAGTAAGAAAACACCTTATTTGTAGAGGAATTAAGAATAATATCCCACTTCTCAGAAGCCAAGCAAGAATTGAGTGCAGTGAAATATTGGAAGTGTTGAGAAGAGTTTGAAAGGGAAAAGGAGAAAAAAAAGCTTTGGAAGAGCACAGTGGACAGAGTGAGCTCCACACCTTGATGGTGGCGGGGGGGTGGGGGGCGGGCGGGCATCTGAGAGTCGAAGAAAACCATTCTTCTGCTTCCTGCCTGGACCTCTCGGGGATGCAAACACCGCATTATCTGCTTCTTTCATCCACATCATGTAAGTCATTAGAGTTGGCATCATGGTGCCCCTTGGGATGCAAGACACCCCATTTCCCTTGAGTCTAAGTGGTGTGCAAGAGAATCCTGCAGTTTATTATGACTTCAAGCTTGGCATGAGGTTGGCAGGGGAGGGGGGTAGTTTTAGGGCCCACTAGCCGGTATGCCTGCTCCTGGGGTCACGTGGTTAAGCAACCACGCGTCATTGCATCAAAAGGTGATGCTGCATGTGCATGTTAGGAACCCAGAGAAAATCTGGTCACGGCTTCAAGACTGAGTGCAGGCAGGAGTTGAAGTGAGAACGGGGCTCTGCTTGAGAAAGACACAGGCACCACTGACGTCCAGAAGATCGCTATAGTCAACAAACAGTGGACACAAGCCAGCCCCTACTCATTTCCTTGGAATATTGGAGCCGTCTGGCAGCTAGAGCTTCTGAGCTCTAGTCTGTAAATGGGACACAACGTAAATGGGTTTCAACTGACCTGAAAAATCACTGGATTTCACAGGGACAAAAGCAGGACAGGGTTAGATCAACTTGTACTGGAGAGATGGGGTGCAGACTGATCTGTTTTTTCAGTTATGAAATCAAAGAACATTACAAAACGGCACACCTGCGTTGGAGACTGAATTTCCATACACGCTGAACGGGTTTTTTGTTTTTAAGCTGAATGTTTGTTCTTTTGGACCTATCACAACATCCCCAAGTTCAAAACAAAACAAAACAAAACAAAACAACATTTTGACACGGTTGTATGTCAAAACTAGTCACGTCAAAAAGTTATATACCAAACTTCCAGTTGTAAAATAAGTAATTCCTGGGGGATGTAATGCACAGCATGGTGACCATAGTCACTAATACTGTATTGCACATTTGAAAGCTGCTAAGTGGTACGAACATCTTACAAAATTCTCAACAGAAGAAAAAAGTGTTGTGACCATGTGGCAATGGATGGTAACTAGACTTATTGTGGTAATCGTTTTGCAATATATATAAATATCAAATCATTATGTTGTGCACCTGAAACTAATATAACGTTATATGCCAGTCATAGCTCAGATAGGTAGGTAGGTAGGTAGATAGACAGAGAGAGAGAGAGAGAGAGAGAGAGAGAGAGAGAGAGAGAGAGAGATGGCATGTATCCAGGACTTGAGGATTGCAGGGACAGTTTGAGAAGAGATCACTGTCTTTTTTTTTCTTTTTGCCACACAAAATAATAAGGATAGCACCAAGAATAAAGTAGTAAATAACAAAAAGTTTACCATCATGAATTGAAAGGAAGGCCAAACATACAGCATAGTTTTTGAAAAGAAACATCCAGGGGCGCCTGGGTGGCGCAATCGGTTAAGTGTCCGACTTGAGCCAGGTCATGATCTCGCGGTCTGTGAGTTCGAGTCCCGCGTCGGGCTCTGGGCTGATGGCTCAGAGCCTGGAGCCTGTTTCCAATTCTGTGTCTCCCTCTCTCTCTGCCCCTCCCCCGTTCATGCTCTGTCTCTCTCTGTCCCAAAAATAAATAAACGTTGAACAAAAAAATTTTTAAAAAAAAGAAAAGAAACATCCAGTGAATGAAAGCAATGTCTAAGGATCCACACAACTTACGATAGCTAAAACTGTGTTCATAATAAACCCTAAAGTCTTAAATGCCATTTAATTAGGAAGCACAAAATTAAATAAATTAAACATCTAAGTCAAAAACACAGGAATAAAATGAGATAAAGGAAAACAGAAGGGAGGACATAAGGAAGAGAAAATCGAATATGGAACTAGAAAACAGAAGCAAAATAAAAGATTATACACCAAACAGCAAATTTAAACTATTATTAATTATAATGATGTATTATATGACAACAGTAAAGCATAAAAATGACTACCTTAAGAAAAAGAAAGAAGAAGGTGGAAATACAAAAAAAAAAGTAAAATATGGAAAGGGGAGTACTGATTGATACAGAAAAAAATTATAAAACCAAACATTTCTTAAAACTTTTGAAATAAAATTGAAAGCCTAGATCAGTTGTAGAATGGATAGAAACTTTCAAGAGTTCCAGAAGAAATTAAGAAAGTTTTCAAAGAATTACATCTCTAAAAAGCACCAAGTTTAGACAGTTTCAAACTATTAAAAAATAGATTATTCTTCTCCTATTTTAACTCTCCCAAGGTAGAGTAAAAGATTTAGTGCTCAAATTGTTTTCGTGTCTAATGTGATATCCAAATCTATCGAAAATAACATAACAAACTCCAATTGGATTTACCAATATGAAAATCAATAAAATATTAGCAAATATAACACATTTTAAATTATAAGGTACTGTACTTTAAATTTTAAATTTAAAATTTTTAAATTTAAACTTTAAATACATTTTAAATTATAAGGCAGTACATTTTAAATTATAAGGTACTGTAATTAAATTATATTTATCTCAGAAATACAGAAGTAGCTCAAGACTGGTAAATCCAATATAATACACAATTTGTTAATATAATATCATGTAAATAAAATAACATAAAAAAAGGTTATTGTATCAAACAAACAAAAAGACACTTGCAAAAACCCTACTTTTCTTTTTCATTTGAAAGGAAAAACTTGGTATAATAATAGATGACATATGAGTCATGAATGGATTAATAATCATATAGAATAGAAATTGCTCTAAGGTAAGAAATACAGACGCATCTATTTTAAAGCAAGATGAGGATACTATCAAAACCTAGGGGCACCTGGGTGGCTCAGTCAGTTGAGTTTCCAGCTTCGGCTCAGGTCACGATCTCACAGTTCATGGGTTCAAGCCCCACATCAGGCTCTGTGCTGACAGCTCAGAGCCTGGAGCCTGCTTCAGATTCTCTGTCTCCCTCTCTCACTTCCCCTCCCCCGCTCATGCTTTGTCTCATTCTGTTTCTCAAAAATAAATAAATGTAAAAAAAAAAAAAATTAAAAAAAACAAACAAACCTATTTGCTATTATCCTGGAAGTACCAGCCAAGGAAGTTAAGCAAGAAAAGCATATTATATGTGTTGGAAAGAAATAGGTAACATAAATATTATTTACCCTGATATAAAAAAAAAAATACTGGACTACTCCAGCCAAAATACAATTGAAAACAATAAGAGAATTCAATAAGAGGACTGGGAACTAAGTTAATTACAATAATTAAGGGTTTCCTTATCTTTAAAAAATATAGCCAGCTTAAAATAAATAGAAGAAAATACCTAATTCAAATTATCAGCCTAAATAGTAAAATATGTAGAGATAATGTAGGATCTATATTGAAAAACTTAAGACTCTATTTAAATTTTCAGTTAAGCGAAATGGTTGGACTGCATGCATTTAATTCCTCTCCTTCCAGAGAGGAATTCTTATCATTTAAAGACTATAAATATCAAGAATATTAAGAATTCTTATAATTTAAATTCTTATTATTTAAAGAATAAACCACTTTAAACCCAGGGGTTGAAGAGAATGAGAGAAGTAACGGTTGAATGAAAATGGCAACCGATTTATGGCAGAAAGGAGGCAGATGGAGAGGGGTGAGGCCTTAAAGGAGCAGCCGAACTGCCACCTACATAGCAGGACGTTGGCTGCGCTCGCGGCTCTCAGAGCATCTCCAACTCAATGTGGAGGAATCTGGTGCCACCGAGAATGGGGTGACAGTGGGATCGCACACACGCAGAGGTTGGTTGAATGTCTTTTTAGAGAACATTTGCATTTCCTGGCCCTCCCTATCATCTCCCAGTTCTCCATTTGTCAACCTTTCCCCACCCATTCTCTGCTTCTCTCCTTCCTCCTCTAGTCCTGGGCTTCTTTGCCCTCTGGACTCCAATTGGATTGAACCGACGAGGGGAACCGTCGGGAAACTGGAGGGTGGAAGCAGAGAAGGAAGTAAGGGTGTTTGTTCCCCTATCTCGTTGTGGCTTTTTCACAATTCGGCTGTAGCCCTTCATAGGGCCAGCTCCTGTCTGAAGACCCTTCCATGAAAATAGCTCTCAAGAGGCTCCAGAACATGTTCCCTCCCTTTGTCCCTTCAGGCGCGGGGATGGTGATGGCTTCTACCGCTCCTGGTCCCGGAGGGCTTCCCCCTCCAGGGCTCGGTCCATCAGCCCCGCGCATTTCATTAATCGTTGCTCAGGCAGATGCCTGGACTGTGCGTGCTGATTCCTGCTGGGCCCCTGGCTGATTCTGCTCCGCAATGAATGCGGCCCGCGTACCCACTCCCACTCGAGACCCTGAAGGACTGTGTGGATGGAAAAGCTCAAACTCCGAGTCCAGGTATACAGAGATAGAGATAGGGGTTAGGGGCTAGGGATAGGGCTAGGGGTTAGCGGATGAGGATAGGGTATAAGAATAGGGGATAGAGAATAGGGATAGGAGATAGGGGATGGGGATGGGGGTAGGGATGGGAAATAGGGATAAGGAGAGGGGCAGAGATAGGGATAGAAATGATAAAGATAGAGACAGAGATATATCTGTATCTTTTTAAAACCTATCTATCTGTACTGCATATAGAAATTTATTTATATAGTATGTTGGTATAGCATACTTTTTTTTTTTTTCCTGGTAAGAGACTAAAAATACCTGCTAATCTTTTGGGAAAAAATTGTATAAGACAGAGCATGGCACAAGGCTTTGATCTTCACTGTAAGACTTTCTGTACATTCAATCAATCCGTGGTGAGCCTTAAAGCCAGACTTTCTGGAATCAAATCTCTGCTCCATCATTAACAGCTGTATGACCCCTTGGTGCCTCATTTTTCTTATCTATAAAACAGGAATGATGATTTTTTTTCACTTCATAAGGTTGCCTTAAGCTTCATTAAATAAGTGTGAAGCGCTCACAACAGTGCCTGGCACATAGTAAGAATTCGATTAATGTTATGTTTATTATTACGTAAGAGGTGGGTGTATCTCTGGGACCATATTATTTATGCTCTTCATTATTTAGACAAATAAATGATACTAATAAACCAGGAAAAATAACAAATAATATTTTCTTTTTAAAAAAATTTTTTTTAATGTTTATTCATTTTTGAGACAGAGAGAGACAGAGCATGAACGGGGGAGGGGCAGAGAGAGGGAGACACAGAATCTGAAACAGGCTCCAGGCTCTGAGCAGTCAGCACAGAGCCCGACACGGGGCTCGAACTCACGGACCGCGAGATCGTGACCTGAGCCGAAGTCGGACGCTTAACCGACTGAGCCACCCAGGCGCCCCACAAATAATGTTTTCAAAAGAAAAGACACATGCATCCTCACTCACATGCTGGCATAGATTATTTTTTCATATAAATTAATTGTCACCCATTAAAACACTGAAAATATGTCTGAGACCTCACAGCATGGAATGGAAACAGGTTTCAGGTGGGAGAAGAGGAAAGCAGAGGGGTTTTTTGAAAGAGCACTGGTCCCAGACTCAGCAAATCCAGTCTGAACTCCCTATTCTGCTCCCTACTAGCTGTGTGGCCGGGGGTAAATCACCACCCGTCTCTGGTCCTTGGTTTGTTTGTGAGAGTTGCAACAGATGCTCTCTTGGGTGCTGCACAGCTCTGAAAGTCTGTCCCATTTACTGGGAGATCAGGGACACTCTCTGCAAGGACTAATGTCCCCGGGGAGCATCTGAATGGCAAGGCAGGAGGCAACACACTTTTTGCCACTTTGGGTTGGCCTCTTCCTTGGACACAAATTTCCTCTAAAAACAATTAGTGAGGGGCGCCTGGGTGGCTCAGTGGGTTAAGCGTCTGACTTCTGCTCAGGTCATGCTCTCACGGTTGGTGGGTTTGAGCCCTGTGTCAGGCTCTGTGCTGACAGCTCTGAACCTGGAGCCTGCTTTGGATTCTGTGTCTCCCTCTCTCTCTGCCCCTCCCCTTCTTGTGTTCTCTCTCTCTCCCTCCCTCTCTTTCTCTCTCTCTCTCAAAAATAAAAATATGAAAAAAAAATTAAAAACAATTAGTGAAACATATGGAGTCATTTTATTTACCAAAGAGGAGCCCCAAAACAGCAAGAGGAGAAAAGATACTCCCCAATGACAACCTGGTCAGGATTCCATCCTCATGCTCAGAGGGGGTCCAGAAATCAGTGCATCTTTACACCTGAGCCCAGGAAAGGCAGAGAGGAGAACTTCCGTCCCTCCTCTCCAGTCTGTCATTAGTCTTCAGGGTGTGGGACTACTCAGGCATCTGGAGAGAAATTAGGAGTGGGCAAGGCAGCTCTGTTAATTTATTTCCAGGGAATTAGATGAAGTAGCTTCGCCTTACTCAAGGCTTATGTTTCCAATCCTCTCTGGCTACCCTTTTTTCCCCCCTGCTTCTTTCTGCTTGGGTTATGTTAGCCACATGAGTAACTAGCAATTAGCAGCATACAACTTGCTATGTGCTAATGGCGGTGGATTTATTTGGCTCAAAAATCTGCTACTTTAGATGGTTAGTTTCATGGTTAGATATTAAAACTCGAAGTTATAAATGACAAAAAGCAAATGGAAGGCCCAAGGAATGAAGGAACTGGACAGTATATACGCATTATGATTCATTCATCGTATCCCCATAAAATAACCCTACCCTCTGCTTTTTAAGATGTCACCTCGTCTACCACGATAGATCAGAAAACGCTCTTGAGCACTTTCCCCTTTCTATGGCCAAATTTAAATTCCCCATGAGATGGAAGATGCACTAATTTAAATCTGATGACAAAATTAGTAAACAGCACAATAACCGCACTTTGAAATTTTTTCAGCTTTCTATCACGTCAGACTCGGGGTACCTTTGCTTAGGAAAGCCCTGACTCACTGCCTTCTCATATCTCTGCCTCCCAATAACCAGCGTGGAGACCCCAGCGACAGAAACATGCACGGAAAAACAACGGGGGCCTGAAGAAATTCAAGACAGGAGGAGAAGAGAAGTCGAGGATGACCGTAACTGGACTGCTAATTTCTGTCAAGTTTACTGTTGACTTATTTGGCATGACTTATTTACACTCACAGTGTGGGGCTACGAACTGATTTATACAGGTGTCTTATCTCTCCATTTACGTGCCTTACTTAAAAAAATGTTTAATGTTTATTTGTTTTTGAGAGAGAAAGAAAGATGGTGCGAGCAGGGAAGGGCCAGAGAGAGAGGGACAGAGGATCCGAACTGGGCTCTGTGCTGACATCAGAGAGCCCAATGCAGGGCTTGAACTCATGAACCATGAGGTCACGATCTGAGCCAAAGTCAGACGCTTAACCCACTGAGCCACCCAGGCACCACTCTCCATTTCTCAAGCGGGTGGTGAGAGGGGGGCCTGGCCAAGATACGAGGCCGGTGTATTTTCTGAGGCAGCCAGAAGCATTGCAGAAGAATAGGGCAGAACGCTGATTTTATTTACCTTGTTCTAGCATCCTGTTCTTCATGCTGTCCAACTCTTGCCCGACATCCTCTAAACCAACCAAAATGGATGGATAAATAGCCAAGGTAAATCCTCTTCCAGATGAACACATCTGGCATCTGTGTTTTAACAGTGCTCAATCCTAGCTCATGTTCTATGGGATCAGAAACCATGCTTCCTGAGGCGCCTGGGTGGCTCAGTCAGTTGGGCGTCTGACTTCAGCTCAGGTCACGATCTCGCGGTCCGTGAGTTCGAGCCCCACGTCGGGCTCTGGCCTGATGGCTCAGAGCCTGGAGCCTGCTTCTGCTTCTGTGTCTCCCTCTCTCTCTGCCCCTGCCCCGTTCATGCTCTGTCTCTCTCTGTCTGAAAAATAAATAAAACGTTAAAAAAAATTAAAAAAAAAAAAAAAGAAAGAAACCATGCTTCCTTCCACACAGGCTCCATGCCTCAGGGTCCCTTGATGCTCACACAATCAATACCCTTTATAACACCAACCTGCCTACCTGGGGTGACTGTGAAGATAGGAGAAAACAAGTAAGCAGATGTCCTATACTACATGCTTGGCATGGAGATCAAACTTGTGTTCAAAGAGCAAATAGTCTGACTGAACAGACCCATGTGAAAATAGAGGACTATGATTTGATGAGGGGTGCGTTCACCGCTTTATAACCTGCAAAATGAAATATAAATGTGATGATGCATGGTCTCATTCTTCTAGCTTTTATCTTCACCAGTGCTGCTCATAATCTTGGGCATCCAACAGTTGATGGAATAGTAAACTCACAAAGTTCTTTTCTTACAGTTCATGACCTTGCTACTGTACACGAATTTAGTTGTTAATTCTTTAGATACTAAAGCTACAGACCTCTATCTCTGCTTTTCTTGTGTAGCTTTTACTCCTGAATGTTTTTGGTATTTATGATATATATATATACATATACATATGAGCATATGATAATATACTATATATAATTCTTTGACTTCACCAAACTCATTTTGTGGCTGCCCCATTATCCTTGGTGTTTGTATAGCGGGGAACGTGTGTGTGTGTACGTGTGTGTAGATAGTAAAGGAGTTGCCCCTATCGTGTTGAAAACACTGGGGAGTTGATGATCTTACCTGGGGCCAGAGCTTCTAAACTATGGAGTTAAAGAAACCCAGAGAGTGAGCCTATCTCCTTAACAACTTATCTCTTGCTTTAGTCATGGCTTAAACAGAGGAGGACTGGGATAGGTCAACACGGAAGGCTGTAAGGACAGAGGGGACATGAGACCTGGACAAGCCATCCAGGAAGTCAAGTTCCAGTCTGGGAAAGCAACGTGGTGGAGCAGGGGGAATGCGTGAACTGGCACAGAGTAGAGGACGTGTCACTAAGAAACCGTGGGCAGGGGGCGCCTGGGTGGCTCAGATGGTTGGGCATCTGACTCTTGATTTCAGCTCAGGTCATGATCTCATGGTTCTGGGATCAAGCCCCATGTGGGGCTCTGTGCTGACAGTGTGGAGCTTGCTTGGGATTCTCTCTCCCTTTCTCTCTCTCTTTGCCCCCCCCACCCCCCGCCCATGCACACACAGGTGCCCTCTCTCTCCCTCTCTCTCAAAATTAATGACCATTAAAAAAAAAGAAAAGAAACTGAGGGCAGAAACTCAGGTTCTGAAGAACTAGATGCTGGGGTCTGTGCTCTGATACTGAGCAAATGGTCAGCAGGGTCAGGACACAGGAGGTCTGAGCAATGAATGGGATCAAGATCTAGCTACGGAGTGATTCCTAACCAGATTTCCAGCCTCTTCACTCCTGGCCAGGACATGAGGCAGGTGGACTATATTTCCAGGATAACCAAGGGCATTGTGGAATAAAAATCCAAAGCTCCTAGGGTGGCTCAGTCAGTTAAGCATCAGACTCTTGATGTTGGCTCAGGTCATGATCTCACGGTTCGTGGGTTGGAGCTCTGTGCTGAGCGTGGAGCCTGCTTGGGATTCTCTCTCTCCCTCTCTCTCTCTGCCCCTCCCCTGCTTACGCTTATGCACATTCTCTCTCTCAAACTAAATAAAATAAACTGTAAAAAAAAAATCCAGGGACATCTGAATGGCTCAGTGTCTGAGTCTTGATTTTGGCTCAGGGTATGATCTCAAAGTTTGTGAGATCAAGCCCTGCATCGGGCTCTGCACTGACAGGGTGGAGCCTGCTTGGGGTTCTCTCTCCCTCTCTCTCTCTGACCCTCCCTCATTCACACACATGTGCACGCTCTCTTTCTCTTAAAAAAACAAATTAATTAATTAAAAAAATCCAAAGCCCCTATATCAGAGGTTACAAAGTGCCCCATGGATCAAAACCAGCCCATAGGTTCAGTAACGGTAGCCAATACCTATATTATACCTGCCATGTGCCTCTAAATGGTTTATGTATATTAATATATAATATATAATATTAATAAAGAAATTTGTTAACAAATATGAATAAATTCCATCTTTACCACAACCTTGAGGAGTAGAGATTATTGTCTCCCCATGTTACAACTGAGGGGTTTACACAGAAAGGTTAAGCCACTTGGCCACAATCACTCAGCGAGGAAGTGGAAGACTCAGGAATCGAACCCAGAAGGTCTCTGAAGCCTGGGATCCTAAGTACTGTGCTCCACTTTCTCATTGTGTCTTATTTGGCTCAGGCGCTGACATGTAATAATTTTTTTTTAATTTTTTTTTTAACGTTTTATTTTTGAGACAGAGAGAGACAGAGCATGAATGGGGGAGGGTCAGAGAGAGGGAGACACAGAATCTGAAACAGGCTCCAGGCTCTGAGCTGTCAGCACAGAGCCCGACGCGGGGCTCGAACTCACGGACCGCGAGATCATGACCTGAGCTGAAGTTGGCCACCTAACCGACTGAGCCACCCAGGCGCCCCTAACATGTAATAATTTAGAACGCGTTGTGAGCATTTAAAGATTGGGAGATAGTACATAAAATTCACAGTTCTCGTTTCTCTTAAATAGTTGGAATGACTGTCAACCTGGGTCCACATTTCTCCACAGCAAATTGTTGGAACTGGCAGTTACCGCCTCTTAGGTGGCGCCTGAGGTCTCTGCTTCCCCAGAACCCACCACTCCCTCATGTCCACACCTGACTCCTTTCACTCACCCTGTTGATGAGGCACTTTTAGACCAAAGTACTGATCTTTCTCTACCCGTGTTGTCCAACATGGTGGCCGCATGGGAATCTTTACATTTAAGTGTCTTTAATTAAATTAAAAATTCCCTCCCTTAGTCTCACTGGCCTCATTTCATTTTTTTTTAATTTATTTGTTTATTTTGGGGCAGGGGAGAGGCAGAGAGAGAGGGAGAAAGAGAATCCCAGTAGGCTCCTGCACTTTAGTGCAGAGCACGATGCAGGGCTCGAACCCACCAACTGGCGAGATCATGACCTGAGCCAGAAGCTCAACCAACTGAGCCACCCAGGCCCTCCTCACCGGCTACACCTCAAGTGTGCAGTAGCTATACGTGATTATTGTTGAATTGGACAGCGGAGATAAAGAACATTTCCATCATTGCAGAAAGTTCTATCAGACATTGCTGGTCTGGAGAGAAGACTATCCTTTTTGTTAGCTTTTGCACCGTATTCCAGCAACCTGAGGAAGACGATATTCACAAATTGTCCCTGCATACGGCACTGTGGAATTATTTCCTGGAATGATGGATATGAACCAACAAAATGCAAACCTGCCACCCGCTGAGGTCTCTTTGTTCTAGAGCCCAAACTCTCTTCAACACTCCATGGAAGTTATAATCTTGCCCAAGAGTTCTGGACATATTCATGGCACCCTTGTTCTCACAGTGACTTTTGCCTCCTGACTCCTATTTCCTTACTGCATAAACCTAGACATCCAACTAGCCCTTTGGCTTTGTTTTCCACATACAAAACACAAAATATCCACATAAAAAATGCTTATGGGTAGGGTAGGGGCAGAGAAGGAGCATTTCAATGGAGTTTTCAATGTAACATCAGGCATCTTCAAATTTCATCCGGCCACCTAACCACAGAGTACTCTCCACTACCCCTTTCCTCAAGGCAACCTTCAACATAACCCCATGTTAGTGTCTCCTCTCTCTCCGACCCTTTTCTCTTTCTATGTCTTCAGTTCTCCCTCTCACGTGTACCATAAATTCCTTCTCTGGTCTCACATCCTCTTTGGTGATATTTTGTAGTCCTGCCTCATTGAGACCCTTTTATTTCCCCCCAGAATCTTAGCTACTCAAAGCAAAGTTGCTTTGGGTAATTTCCCAAAGACTGGAGAAACTGGAGAAACACTCCAGTACTAGCTATTAAAAGAGTGGACCTTTCACCTCTGAATATGAGCACAATTTCTTCTTTCTTTGACCCCCTTAAAGCCTGCAGCATTATAAAGCTTCTTTGCTCTGCTATGCTAATGGAACAAACCAAATCTGCTACACATCAGGGACACGCTATCCCTGGATTCACAGAAAGGCTTGCAAGTGCACAGGAACCCATAGCTCTACTTTGTGCAAGACTTGAAATCTCAGTTCAGATTAGGAAGACTTAAAAATTCCATGGAGGAGGGGTGCCTGGGTGGCTCAGTTGGTTGAGTGTCCGGCTTCGGCTCAGGTCACGATCTTGCAGTTTGTGGGTTCGAGCCCCGCGTCAGGTTCTGTGCTGACAGCTCGGAGCCTGGAGCCTGCTTCGGATTCTGTGTCTCCCTCTCTCTCCGTCCCTCCCTCGCTTGCTCGTTCCCTCTCTTTCTCTCACTCAAATAAATAAAAACTTTTTAAAAAAAATCCATGAAGGACTTTTAAAAAGGATTGATGTAGACTTCTCAGGTTGTAACTTCTTTTTTTTCCTGAAAGTCACTTAAATGAAAAGGATTCGTATTTCTATGTGAAAATAAACATTTTGAGTCTTAGCTCTCCAAGGCACCACTGTCACCTATAATGCCAACATGACTTTTTTTTTAAGTTTATTTATTTTGAGAGAGAGAGTGTGCAGGAGAAGCAGAGAGAGAAGCAGAGAGAGAGAGAGAGAGAGAGAGAATCCCAAGCAGGTTCTGCACTGATCTGAGCTAAAATTGATTCAGACATTTAACCAACTGAGCCACCCAGGCATCTCCCACCATGACTTTAATTTTCTGGGTTACTAAAAGAAAATTTGTTTGGGGACTGACTCCTATCATTTAAACTTTGTTTAACATAGTGATTACCCAACATTAGTGTGCATTAGAATGCCCTAGAATCCTCCTTAAAATACAGATTGCTGGATTTCCCCATGGAGTTTGTGATTTAGTAGGTCTCTGATGACAATTTTGGTTTCTAAATGCACCTATAGAGAAATCAAAATTAAAAGATTAAACTGTGTGTGTGTGTGTGTGTGTGTGTGTGTGTGCACCCTCATTGACCCTACTGTACTTCTTATAAAGGTGGGCTTATTTTTGTTTCTGTCAAAAGGGCCTAGGCTCCTTCCAATTCCCTAGGCAGGTTGAAGAAGATTTGGGGGTCACAAAAAGTGATAGTGTATGCATGATTATCCCACCCCATTTGGGGGGCGGTGGTGGTATTTAATCCAGTACAGAAACGAAGATCTCCTAACTGGCTTCAGATCATCCCAAAAGGAAGACAGGACTCCTCTGTTGGATAATGTTTTCAAAGTGTTCTAGGTAAGAAAAAAGGCTCCCAAACTGGGACTGTACCTTTAGTTTTCAAGGTACAGGAATAAAGGAAAATTACGGGGCAGGAAAAATATGAGGGCCTATGAATCAGTCCATGTGCATGCGTACCTTCATCAGGACAACTGTTCCCCCAGAACCCTCTTGGACGCTGGGATTTCTTCATCCTGAGCCTTTTTTGTAACCCTGGTGACCATCAGCACATCCTGATGACTGGCATCTGCCAGTCGTGGTCAATGTCACCATAACAACCACTTTTTCCACTGCTCTGTGTCTCTCCCACTGCTGCTTCCTCCTAAAACTGACAAGCTCTTTTATACACCGCATGGTTCCATTTTAACAGGTTATTTTATATAGGGTTATATGAATAACCAGATATATCCTTTGTGTTTAATCATATAGGTCCACCAAATATCACATCTCTCAAATGAGGAGTCCCCAAAACCCAGTGCCGGTCAGAATAATTTCAGCTTTCTTCTCGTCATTGGGTTCTTTCTTCTAAAAATGGAATGACAAAAAATATCACAGTTGATGGAGGCAGCCTTAGACTTAGCCCAGCTAGATAGGCTTTACAGTGAGTGACAAATAGCTTTGCTGTTAAGTCTTCTCTAACAACAACAAGTTGTGCTTAATGCAAAGTCCCCCTTAAATCATGAGAAGCTGGATAATCTCGCAGCTGAGAGGCAATGCTTAACTAAGCATGCATTGCTAGGTTCCATGAGCCTCCAGTGTCCTGCAAATATAGTGTTCCTTCTCCACTAACAGAAGAGGATGATGAGAAAGGAAGTCCTTGGTGAAACCGTGAATTCATGAAAGATGGTCTTTGTTCTCCGTCCCCTCCTTCAACTTTTTCCCTTACCCAGTTGGATCCATGGATGCATTCTTGCAACTTCTCTGTAAGACTTGAATCATTACAAAATTAATTTTTTTTTACCTAGACAGTGACTTTAGTTATTACTGAGTGAAAGGTCCTGAGAGTGACACACACCCCGCTTCACTTTTCTGACACTCTGTGTCTCACCTCCATCCCTCCAAAAACACTGCTTTTCTTGGTCATGTTTTTTTTTTTTCTGGGAGAAGCAAAGTCTTTTCAAAATAAGATTTCTATACATCCCATTAAAAGAGAAATTTATTGTATTTGAAAATATATGAGTTCAAAGTTTTCCACTGCTTTATCTACAGATCCTAACAGCTAATGCTATTGAGTACTTCCATATGCTGATTACTGTGCAAGTTGCCTTCCACATTATTCCATGGAGTCTTCACAAAATCTCTAGAGGTAATCTCTAATGAGGAAACTGAGGCAGGGAAGATTATGCAAGTTTCCCAATGTCACACGACCATCAAGGGTAGGTCAATGTGACAAAAAAAATCCATTTTATCTTCCAAAGGGGGGAACCCATTTCCTGTTTCTTCGGAGAGGGGAAAATCTGAAGCTCTTGGGAGAGAAGGACAGTTCCCATAATCAGCCTTGCTGGCTGTGAAATTGACTATTTTCCAGGGTGATATAAAAAGCAGGCGGAAAGGTGATGTTAATGACACTTGAGGCTCCTTCTTGGTATCTTTGCACTTCCAGATGCTGAGCGGGAAAATCTCTCTGTCCCTAATTACTTTTGACAGTCTTGAAAATGAAGTCAGGTCAGAGTTACAGTCAGAATATTCAGGCAGAATATTCAGGCTGCAGCTGAATTTATTACAAAAGGACAGAAGAACTTGATTTTGGTGTATACGACTCAGTAATTGCTAAAAAAAAAAAGAGCAGAGGCAAAGCTGAAAATATAGATAATTGGAGGAACAATAATCATTATTATGGAGATAATAGAGGTACATTCCTCTAGAACCACGGCTTTTGGTCAGCACTTAAATCATAGGTTCTAAATTTATCCGTCCTCTGTGATGCAAAAGCAATGTTCTAAACAATCTGGAATGTAGTAATGAAAAGAAAAGAATGATACAGAATATTGTCCTCACAACCTCAATGGCCTTCAAGTGTATTCTTCTAAAGAACTCATCATCATGGTGAGACCCAGAAGCTCTTTAGAAACCAACTCCTACCTTTGAACCTGCCACGTTCACGTGGGCCCCACATGCTTCCCTCCTGCCATGTCCCTTGACTGGCATGCCCCTGACACCCTTGTCAATCTGGGTCTTGCCATCCTCCATGGCCTGGCTCAGTTTTGCTCTTCCAGACCTCTTTCCCTGACCACCCCCACACAGCATGAATGGTCCATTCAACAGACAATTATCACACATGGTCTTGTGGTCATTCTCAAATTATTGTCTTCAATGACCATTTGAATCTTGAATCGTATTTTCATTTCCCACGTGTAGCAGACTTGTTTCTTTATTTAGCTTGGAATTTCCTTAAGGCCAGGGTTGTGTGCCCCATGACCAAGTGGAGAGGAGGTCCAGTAACTGGCAGATAAGGCAAAGGGGCTGTTGGGCAGAAGTGGAAGGTACAGAGGAAGAGGAGATGGCCTAAAGATGCTGGGGTCGAGGTGGGACATACAGTAAACAATGTACCAGGTGTAGAGCTCAGGAGAGAAGTCTGCTGGATTTAAAGAAATTGGGGAGGAGAAGGAGAGGAAGAAAAAGAAGAAGGGCAAGGGGAGGGAGAAGTGAAGGAGGGAGAGGTGGAGGAAGAGGGGGGAGAGAAGGAGGAGGAGGGGGAGAGGAGGAGGAAGAAGAAAACTGGGGAGAGTAATTCTGATTCTACCACTTCCTAGTTGAGTCAGAAAAGACCAGTTCCCCCCAGCTGTGTGTGGTTTCCTCGTCTGTAAAAAGAGGATGAAGGGACTTGTCTCAAAGTGCCACCAGGAGGATAAAATGAGATACTGCATGTAAAGGTAATTGTGGTCTCTACCCTCCTTTCATACAAGTCCTTTCTTTCTACTACAGGGGAACTAAAACATGACTATTGGAATTACAGGAGTGGAGGAAAATCGAGGAGATTTTTGAAAGCCGAGGGCGAATCTAGCAGACATGTAGCAAATTGACCTCTGTAACAATCAAGGAGACAACAGAAGGAAAGTAAGCACTAATTGGGCTCCAGTTCTGTCTCAAGCGCTCAGCTGGACTAGGTTGCCATGGTTGGTAAATAAAACACAGTCTTTGGGACCCTGATTCCAAATAATGAAAAGTATCTCATAGCAGATTAAATACTCAAGGTCTGGAAATTTTTAAATAGCATTATTTAAAGCCAGAACATAAACTGGAGTAACAAATTCAATGCTAGTCAGCTCAGCATCATTTGTGGGGAAATACCAGGAACGGTTGTGAAGGGAACAACTTGATAAACGTTAAGGTAATTTGATTAGAAACATGCAATATATGCTTCTGATGGGAGAAGATATTCTAACAGCTCACTGGTTGGCTTCCTTTGAAGTCATTTACTGCCATGGTTTCTGAGTTTAGACCAACATCCCTCCTGTTAACGATAATGGATTAGGAGCACTAACCATACGATAGCTAATAGCTTAAGATTTTTTTTCAAGTGTGGAGGTAGAACAAAGAATAAAAATGATGGAAATATAATGTTGAAGGTGAAAGAGACAGTAAGGAGGGATATATAGCTTAAATCTGAGAACCCCCCAGGTAAAATGTGTATTTTTAAATTTCCACAGAGTTTGCATTTGGAATATATACAGGTATCTGCATCTTTTCAAGAACACTGTATGGAAAACAAAACTTATTGCAAAAGTTTTTTTTCATCGGTTGATAATATGAAGCAATATTAGGCAAATGGATACATTCTAGTAGGACTGCAGTTATATTTGCGATGTCTATCTGGGAATTTAAAAATGATGATGCTCAAGGAAAGAATGCAAACTGTGAGTGCATAAATACACTAGGAATCATTAAATGAAGATGGTTAAGTAGAGTTGTGTAGGACTCGAACTCTGGGGATGAACTTTCCTCAGTGCCTTTGATAGCTCATGGCACATTCATCCCCTCGGAATTTCTCTTGACTCTGATCAAGGGCTCTGGTTGGCAATGCTCTGCCTACAAGTCGAATGCTAAAGGGTGGCTGAGCATGACTTCTCTCCAGCCTGAGAGCCAAATGGGGCACAAGGATGTCCAGCTCTCTCTCCAGGAACTCTCTAAAGGCTCTGAGAAGCAGGTGGGAGGGGCACGACCAGCCCTCCAAGGTCAGCTCCACATCAGATTCACTGCACTGTGGATGTGGAATCACCCTCTCTCACATTGGTTCAACCACCACCACTCCCAACCCTCGGAGCCTCACACACTGACCTTGGATGCCCACATTCCATCCCACCCCAAGGCAGCCAACTCACGTCAGTGTTTTGCTTCATTTCCAAGGGCGAATGCCTGCCTTCCTCTAGCAATAACCTGTTATGTGATCCTGAGCAAACTGTATCATTTATCACTGTCTTGTGGTGACCACAGCCATCTCCGAGTACTCTAGTTCCATGAAGTGCCATCCTTCAACCCACCTACAAAAGTATCATTCCCTCCATCCTCTCAGGGACCTTTCTAAAACATCTACCAGGTGGGAATTGTAACATCCGCATTACCCACTTGACCAGGTTACCTGGGGGATGAATTAGCTAATTCATGCCGAAAGCTGTGGAAATAGTTGAAATTACTGCACAACCTCAAAAGAAGATGTGTCTTAACTCTGCCATTTTCTATGGGATCAGCTGGGGTTTTTTTTAAACTTCCTAGAGGAGAAATTTAAGCGATATTGTTATAAACAATCTCTAAACATTTAACGTTGTTACAAAAGACAACTTGATACGTGAAGCTTCCTATTTGTTCACTCTTCACTACAAAGCTAGGAACTAAATGCTGAAATGAGGCTTAATGATATGAAGACATTTGATTCTTAACTCTTTGATAGCTCATGCTATGTTTTATTAATCTCTGTCTCCCTAGGATCTAGCCAAGTGCTGATCCCACAATAGAAGCTTCATAGGTAATTCTTGGATTAATCAAGGAATATTCTCCAGGCCACACAGCTCATCAAAATAATACAGACCGTCAGCTTCTTATTTCTCTATGAAGAAAAAAAGCACACAGTGAATTCCCTCCATGTAAATGTTTGTGAGATGCTAAGCATCTTCCTGAAGAACTATGGGACTTACCTCCTATTGCCTATTTCTTTTTTTTAAGTTTATTAATTTATTTTGAGAGAGAGAGAGAGAGTGAGCAGGGGAGGGCAGAGAGAAAGGGAGAGAGAGAGAGAGAGAGAGAGAATCCCAAGCAGGCTCTCACTGTCAGCACAGAGCCCAATGTTGAGCTCAAACCCACGAACTGTGAGATCATGACCTGAGCCGAAACCAAGAGCCTGGCGCTTAACTGACTGAGCCACCCAGGAGCCCCGGCGTCACTGTTTCTAGTGACAAGGACCATTCCCCACTTCCCTCAAATACACATGAATGCCTTTTATTTCTCTTCTGATGGTTAGGGCATTTTCTGTTATGGAGATGGGCAGAATGGGGGCACCCGTGCCAACTTCATGAACAGGCCTAATGCAATGTCTGGGTGGCATACCAGTTTGTATTAGTGAAACTAAAAGGAAAAAGGCTTGGAAGTTAATTCGATAAAGAAAGCTCCTTATCCAGATGCTGAAATGACTGAGAAGCCATGTGGCGTTTCACCGTTCCCAGGAAGAATCTTCAATTTGGTCAGAAGTCGGAATATTCACTTTAAAATTTTAAAAAACTTTTAAAATATTTATTTATTTTTGAGAGAGAGAGGGAGGGAATGAGCAGGGGAAGGGCAGAGAGAGAGGGAGACACAGAATCCGAAGCAGGTTCCAGGCTCAGAGCTGCCAGCACAGAGCCGGACGTGGGGCTCGAACTCACGGACCTGGAGATCATGACCTGAGCCGAAGTTGGACGCCTAACCACCTGAGCCACCCAGGCACCCGTCACTTTACAACTGGAAGGACAAGTGGCTGCCTGGATATGGGGTGTCAGGAGAGACGGATTGCCAAGGGATACCAGGAAACCACGGCAGTGCTTGGTATCTTGATGTAGTGGTACTTTCACGGGTGTACGTCTGACAAAATTCATCCAAAGTACACATTTAATGTGTGCAACTTATTAAAGATAAATTATACCTCAATAGAATTGACAAAAGATAAAAAGGTGAGGGGACAGGACAGAGAACGTTTGCAGGTTAAACGCATAGCAAGAATTAGCAGGTGAGGGAGAGAAAGAACTTTTGCTTTAATTCTAGTAGGGCTGTTAAAAATCGTCAAATGCCGTATTACCTAAAGTGGGTTTTATTCAACAAGTCTTGCAAAGTGAGAGAAATGTATGCTCCAAGGTCAAGTGAATGTGGGAAATGGGTTAATGTTCTATCACATAGTAGCATAATAAATAGGTTTTACGAAGTCTTGTAAACATTTTTTTTTGTTTAATTTACGTCACTTGGCATTCCCCAAGCTTATTTCAAGTGACACCTATTAAAACATCTTTCCATGCAGACGTAAGAAATGTCATGTAGCTAAGTAAGAGACAGCGCTGGTTAAGAGCACAGGCTTTGACAGGCAGATGTCTGGATCTGTTCGACCACTTCCCTAGCAGTGAGATCTCAGGCAAGTGATAGAAACCCTCCAAACGTTAGTTTTCCCCTCTGTGAAATGGGATAATAGAAACTACGTTACAGGGTTGCCCTGAGGACCAAACAATTAATTCATGGAAATGGTGAGGGTAGCATACAGCAGGACCCCCCAAATACTAGATTTTATGGGCTAGTAGGAAAGCTGTGACTACAGTCACATTTCAGACAACCTCCAGCCTATCAGCTCAGACTGTTTAGCCAACAGCAAGAAAACAAACTCTGAGTCGGTCAGGCTCTCCCACGGACACTCATTGCCCATTCTTGGTATTGCACAGCTGATCTCCTCCCTCCTTATCACTCACACCATCTTCCGAGCAGCATGGAGAGAAAGGAAAGGATGCAGAACTGACTTAGGGTGAAAGCCAAGTTCATCCTCCTGGGGCTGACTAGGAGGTTAAGTATCCTATTTCCCTCAAATCAGTCGAAACTTGTGACAGTTTTGTTGTTCTTCCAAATAAAGATACAATGAACTTCGCAGGGTGGGGGCTTGGAGCGGGAAGAAGCCTAAAAGTCACAAACTCAGGGAGATCTCTGAAAACAACCAAACAAAACAGAAATGGAGACCAGTGCTCCATTTGGTTTACCTGCAATTCACCTGAACCAAACACCCAGACACCTAAGATGACTGAGAAATGCTGCTGCTTATTAATATTCAGATGTGACTTTTACCTAATTATCTTGTCCTCTCTACCAGTCCTCATCTCCAAGTTGACGACAGGAGCTAACGGCACTCCATCAGAGGTGGAGCCCACCAGCACAGCGCGCAGGCAGGCTTTCAGAACACACGCTGGGAGAGGATGGGGTTGCCATAGCAACACCGTCCAGCACTCTCAAATCCTCCCGCCCCTTAGCACCCTTCTTGCCAGGCTCTCATCTTCTCTGGCAGCTTTCTTTCTTTCTTTCTTTTTCTTCTTTCTTTCTTCTTTTTTTACTTCATGATTAACATGGACAAAGAGTGCAGAGGGGCAATTAATGCCACATCATATGAAGCCCTGGATCTCTGTGTAGGCAAAGCACCCAGGATCAACATGATAACTATGCCCAGTTATTCCCAAACCAGGATGCACATGAGAATCATCCGTGACTTGAAGCCTGGGTGCCTGGGCTTGATTCCAGACCTAGGGACTCAGACTTCTTAGAAATTCAGCCTGGGAATCCAGACTTATTTAATAAGCTCCACAAATTCAGGGAATCGCTAATTTACTCCAACCATTTTATTTTATGCATAAAGAAAATGAGCTCCTAAAGCCTCAGAAGTGAACGAACCAAACCTCCTGACCCCCTGGCAACTTATTTACATATTACAGGCAAACTGAGCCCCAGTTAATGCGCCCAGGTTCCAGGAGAATTATCTGCACGTGCCTGTTCTGTGCCCCATCTTGCAGTAACATATCCTTTTTCCCAATTCCCTGCCTCTAATTTGCTTGATTGATTCGCGGCTTGGCTTGTCTCTAAATGTGGCTGATTATAAAGAATCTCTGGAAATCCTAGAAGAAGCCTGCTAGCTGCCATGTGTTTATATTGGCTTCTGGATAGATTTTCCATCAAATAAATCTACAAACTTTATTTCTAGGCTAGATAATGAATAAAAATCCTCTCCTCCACTTTGTGAATATTTTATGATCCTTTGAAATTAGATTCAGAAATAACACACAAATAATGAATTCTGATTGTTTATAAATGAAGATAAATTTACTTTCCAGTCTTTAGAAATAAATGACAAATAACTTTTTTTTTTTTGAGCCCTGAGAGTTTTTGAAAGATACACTAAACACGGGACATGCCTGAGAAACAAATTAATGATAGACTAGGTTTTATTTATTTCCAAACTACCAGCTCTTGGAAATTGATCAAATGTCAGTGAATTTCCACCCAGCAACATCCTGGGTGGTAAGCAACTCTAAGAATCAGACTATATAGACTATTTAAGACTGAAATTCTCAGTATAAATGATACGGGTGGATGACAACTTCTTACCCCTACTTAACCCAGACTCTTTGAGGGGGGGGGAGTTGGGGGTGCAAGAAACAACCCTGTGAAATAGACACGACTATTCACCCAACTCTTTTCAACCAGAGTTTCTCAGCTTCAGCACTATTGACATTTGGGGCTGGATGATTCTATGTTGCAGGATATTTAGCTGCATGCTTGGCCTCCACTTATTGGGTACCAGTAACATTTCTCTCTGTTGTTACAACCACAACTGTCTCCAGACATTTGCCAAATGTCTTCTGGGGGGGCAAAGTCACCCTTGGTTGGGAACCTCTGCTCTGGAGTTTACTGGCCTGGAATATCCCATCTGTGATTCTTCTTGCCGCTACTTTTAGAATAATCTTTTCCTGCGTAGCTTCAGCCAAATTGTCTGCTTAATTCTTTCATTTTAAAAATCTTTATTGAGGTATAATTCACATACCACAAAATTCACCCACTTAAAGTGTACAGTTAGCGGTTTAGTATGCTCCCAGACTTGGGCAGCCATCATCACAATCTAAGTTTAGAACGTTTTCATCACCTCAAAAAGAAACTCATTACCCATTAGCAGACACTTCCCCTGCCCCTCTCCCCCAGCCCTATGCATCCACTAATCTCCTTTCCATTTCTACGGATTTGCTTATCTGGACTTTTCACATATATAGAATCATACACTATGTGGTATTTTCTGTTTGTCTTCATAATGCTTTCAAGGCTTATCCATGCTGTAGCATGTAGTTAATTCCTTTTTATTGTTGAATGATATTCTCTTGTGTGGACATACCATATTTTGTTTATGTAAGCATCAGTTCAGGGACATTTGGGCCATTTTTATTTTGGGGCTACTATGAATAATGATGCAGTGAACATTCATGTGTAAGTTTTTTTTTTTTTGTTTTTTTTTGGCATGGATGTATGTTTTCGTTTTTCTAGGGACTCTGCCTAGAAGTAGAATTGCTGGTCATATGGTAACTCTATGTTAAACCTTTTGAAGAACTACCGACCCTTCCAATGGCTGTGCCATTTTCATTCTCACCAGCAGTGTGTGCAGGTTCCACACGTCCGCTTCATTCTTGTGATCCAGTTACGCGTACTGGGTGGCTGTCTCCTAGGTGCTGTTCAGTTTAGCGACATTACCTAAGCGCTAGGCTGGGTGAGTACCCTTTGGGGATAAAATAAATGTTAAAAAAAAAAGCGCATTCTCTTAGATCTTAGAGATGGTAAGGTTTTTTTAATTGTTTATTTATTTATTTATTCATTTATTTATTTACTTTAAGAGAGAGAGAGAATCCCCAGCAGGCTCCACGCTGTCAGCATAGAGCATGACGTGGGGCTCAATCTCACAATTGTGAGATCATGACCTGAGCCGAAATCTAGAGTGGGATGCTTAACGGACTGAGCCACCCAGGCGCCCAGTAAGGTTTTATTGTCACCACCATGCCAGTTATTGTCAGGGAGAAGAGCAGGGGAGCAATCATTAAAACCAAAATATTTGGTTTGACAAATTACTCAATCTCCACCTGCTTTCATTTAACACCCTATGAAACAAGCCATCTCATTGAAACGTACACCCTGCACTTGGCTATTTGTGGAAGAACTTCACCTTCCAAAACTGGACCTTCTATTCATGCATTTGCTGAGCTTTGTTTTACATTTTATATGTCCAAAGTGACTGTTGGCCACACTAGCTTTAGAAGTTTCCTGCAACCACGCATGGAAATCAGAGTTTGCCCAACTGTCCATGTGGTTAAACCAACAAAAGATAATTTTCTGGGGACGATTATGGACAGACTTAACAAATGCTTCCTTCAATCACCGTTAAAGAGAGATGAGGAAGACATCCATTCAGGAACCTGTCCTTTCCCTCAGCTTTTAAACAATGCGGGTCCTGGGGCGCCTGGTTGGCTCAGTCGGTTAAGCGTCTGACTTCAGCTCAGGTCATGATCTCGGGGTTTGTGAGTTTGAGCCCCACGTCAGGCTCTGTGCTGTCAGCTCAGAGCCTGGAGCCTGCTTCAGATTCTGTGTCTCCTTCTCTCTCTGCCCCTCCCCCACTTGTGCTCTGTCTCTCTCTGCCTCTCAAAAATAAATAAATGTAAAAAAAAAAAGATTTAAACAACGTGAGCCCCACCTCCAAGCTCTTGAGTCATTTAAGCAATGGTTCTGCATTTAACTGACACCATGGGATCATGGCACCGCAGGTGACAACAGCATGTGGACAACAGTGCATTAGGCACATGTTGTTTGTCAATAATTAGGCTTACTTTAAAAAAAAATTTTTTTTCTCATTCACTTATCACATCAACCCTGTAAGGTAGATATCATGTCACCCATTTTATAGGTCAGGAAACTTAAGCAACGTAAGTAACTTTCCCCAGACCCCACAGTTAGGAAATAGCAGGGTTGGGATTTTTAACTAGGCTGACCTGTGTTTATATTCAGTCTGCCATGGACTCCCTGGCATTTGTTGGGACATATAATTTAAAACACTTGGTGGCTTGATATCTTCAAATCCTTGGCAAATAGGAAACTGGATTTAATTAGAAATGCACAATGGGTAGGAAATCCTTTCATTTCCCTGGACACCTTGAGATAGCCCTGGATGAAGCTAGACTTGTAAACAGCCACACACACCTGGGCTACATCACTGGGCTCCCCACTCAAAGACTGCTTATTCTGAACATTCTGTGTCATGATAGCTTGACCTTAGGCTGAGGGACGTTGCCAGAAGGAGCCCAATGGCACCGCTTTTGGTTTTTTGCTGTGGGAAAGCAGTGGTTCAGGTCATGGACAAACTGTCATGTTGTGTCCGTCACTTGTAGCTGGGGGAACTTTGGCAATTTTTAACCTCTCTGTTCCTCATCTGTAAAATGGGCATGTTGCTTGTGTCTGTCTACTCTATGTGATCACTGTGAGGATTAAAACTGTTACCACATGTCAAGTGCCCAGGAGAGTGCCAATGTGCCAACACGTCTACAGAGGCAGGGCAATGTGTGTGCCCCATAAGGACATTTGGATCAAACAAGGACCTTGAATCCCAAGAAAGAGAAGTCTACTTGGCCTAAATCAGACCAACATGGGAATTCGATGGAAAGAAGAAGCTCATAGACTATAACAGTCAGGGGAAGGACAGGAATGCCTGGGAGCCGTGAGAATCCAGGCAGCAGAAGGAAATGGGTAAGCTGCTGCTACCTGGTCTATTTTGAAAATCCACAGGATAAAATGGCGTTCACTTTTTTTAAAAAAATTTTTTTTTCAACGTTTATTTATTTGTGGGACAGAGAGAGACAGAGCATGAACGGGGGAGGGGCAGAGAGAGAGGGAGACACAGAATCTGAAGCAGGCTCCAGGCTCTGAGCCATCAGCCCAGAGCCTGACGCGGGGCTCGAACCCACGGACCGGGATATCGTGGCCTGGCTGAAGTCCGACGCTTAACCGACTGCGCCACCCAGGCGCCCCGGCGTTCACTTTTAAAATTATAAATAATTGTGCCTCTTCTGGACAGTTGGTTGTTTCTTTACCTTCCGGATACCATAGCTTTTAACTGATCGTGTTTCTTTCATTGTGACGGTTACTCGGGGGTCTAAATCACTAAGCGGCTTATCTCTGAAAAACGGCTAAACGGCATACCTAGAAATTTGTCCTGTAACTCGGCCTCTTGATTTTTGGTTACAAGTTGCTTCGCAGCTCTTAGGTATCATAATGTGTTCTATCTCGGGTGCTATAGTAGCTACTTTCTATTCGGGGGTTCCTTTGAGCCAGGGGTGTGCTGAGCGCCTTAAATGCATCCTTTGCTATACTCCACACACCCAATCCCTAGCCTAAAATGAGGCTACAGCTATTATATTTCACAGCCGAAGACACTAAGGTTCAGAGAGACTAGGGGAGTTGCACAAGCTTACACAGGTATAGTAAAGCACAGAGTTGAGTTTCAAACATTTACAAGTGACCAAAACTTTCAGGGTAATACCCAACTTCCTGCCTCATTTACACACACCTTCAATTACACTTTTGCATAATAGTAGCGATGGTGTAATAGCTGTAGCCAGCATTAACTGACTGTATATTGTGTACCAACCCTGTGCTGAGTGGCATTTATTATTATTTTTTATCTTGCTTAATGTTTATTTCTTTTTGAGAGAGAAAGAGAGACAGGGAGCACGAGCAGGAGAGGGGCAGAGAGAGAGGGAGTCATGGAATCCGAAGCAGGCTCCAGGCTCTGAGCTGTCAGAACAGAGCCCGACATGGGGCTCGAACTCACCAACCACGAGATTATGACGTGAGCCCCTTAACCAACGGAGCCACCCAGGTGCCCCGAGAGTTGCATTTATTATCTCGTAGAATTCTGCAGCAGTGTTCCGGGTTGAACTGAGTCTCCCCAAATTTAGAGTTTGAAGCTCTAACACCAAAATGTGATTGTGTTTTGGAGCTAGGATCTTTCAGAAGGTAATTCAGCTCAAATGAAGTCATAAGGGTGGGGCCCTAATTTAATAGGACTGGTGTCCTATTGAAGACGAAGAGACATCAGAAGTGCTTGCACATGGAGGAAAAGGCCACGTGAGGACACAGTGAGAAGGTGGCCATCTACAAACCAAGCAGAGCGTCCTCAGGAGATCTTGATCATGGACTTCCAGCCTCCCAAACTGTGAGACGGTAAATTTCTTTTGTTTAAGCTGCCTGGTCTGTGGTAAGTCAGCCCGAGGACACAAATACAGGCAGGCATTGCTGCCATCTCCTCCTTAAGGAGAGAAAAGCTTCATTACACTGGATTTGGCAATAATTTTTTGGCCGGGACAACAAAAGCACAGGCAACAAAGGAAAAAATAGATACATTGGACTTCATCAAAGTTAAAAACTTCTGTGCATCAAAGGATATAATCAGCAGAGTGAAAAGGCAATCCACAGATTTTGGAGAAAATGTTTACAAATTATACCATGCGACAACAACAAAATGACCCAATTTAAAAATGGGCAAAGTATTTAAATAGACGTTTCTCCAAAGATCCACAAATAGCCACTCAGCACATGAAAAGATGCTCAACATCACTCATCATCAGGGAAATGTAAATCATAACCACGGGGAGATATCACTTCACATCAATTAGGATGGCTACTACCAAAAACAAAACAAAACCAGAAAATAGCAAGAATTGTCCAGGTTGTGAAGAGATTGGAACCCTGTGCGCTAGTAGTTGGAATGTAAAATGGCACACCATTATGGAAAACAGAATGAATGTTCCACAAAAGTGAAAAATAGTATTACCATATGTTTCAGCAATTCCATTTCTGGGTATTCGCCCAAAAGAAATGAAGGCAGGGATGTAAACAGATATTTGTACACTCATGTTCATAGCAGAATTGTTCACAATAGTCAAAGGGTGGAAACAACCCGAGTGTCCATTGACGGATGAATAGGTAAACAAAATGTGGCATATGCATGCAGTAGAATATTATGCCTTACATCCCCTAAGGAGGGAAATCCAGACACATGCCCCAATATGGATGAGGATTGAGGATATTATACAAAAGAAAATAAGCCATTCACAAGAGGACAAATATCGTATGATTCTACTTATGTGAGGTCCTTAGAGTAGTCAAAATCATAGAGACAGAAAATAGAGTGGTGGTTGCCTTCGTTTTAGGAACAATGGGGGACAAAGGAAGGGGGAGTCATTGCTTAATGGGTACATAGTTTCAGTTTTACAAGACAAGTTCTTGAGATGGCTGGTGGTGATGGCCACCCAACAATGTGAATGTACTTAGTGCCACACAAAAATGGTTACGGTAATACAATGTGATGTTATGTGTATTTTGCTACAATTAAATTTTTTTAAGTTTATTCATTTATTTTTGAGAGAGAGACAGAACCCACACGTGCAAGTGGGTGAGTGGCAGAGACAGAGGGAGAGAGAATCTTAAGCAGGCTCCATGCTTAGCACAGAGCCCGACGTGGGGCTTGATCCCACAACGTGGGGATCATGACCTGAGCTGAAATCAAGAGTCAGATGCTTAACCGACTGAACCACCCAGGTGCTCTCCAAAATTTTTTTGATTAGGCCACATAAAGAGCCTCACGTATCCGCAAACTTAAAAAAAAAAAAAACACACATTACTCAAAAGCAAGCATCTGACTCAGTTTCGGCTGAGGTCATGATCTCACAGTTCATGGGTTTGAGCCCCATGTGGAGCCCTGGATCTGCAGTGAAGAGCCTGCTTGGGATTCTTTCTCTCTCCTTGTCTCTCTGCCCCTCCCACCTCTCAAAATAAATACATAAACAAACTTAAAAAAAATCCCAAATTACTCAAAAGCAATAGAAATTATAATCCATTCTTTAAAATCTTAGAACTGGGGGCACCTGGGTGCCTCAGTCGGGTGAGGATCCGACTTCGGCTCAGGTCATGATCTCACAGTTCGTGAATTCAAGCCCCACATCGGGCTCTGTGCTGGCGGCTCGGAGCCTGGAGTCTGCTTCAGATTCTGTGTCTCCCTCTCTCTCTGCCCCTAACCCACTTGCATTCTGTCTCCGTCTCTCTCAAAAATAAATAAATAAACATTAAAAAATAAATTTTAAGGGGCGACTGGGTGGCTTGGTCGGTTAAGCGGCCAACCTCGGCTCAGGTCATGATCTCATGGTCTGTGAGTTCGAGCCCCGCATCGGGCTCTGTGCTGACCGCTCAGAGCCTGCAGCCTGTTTCAGATTCTGTGTCTCCCTCTCTCTCTGCCCCTCCCCTGTTCATGCTCTGTCTCTCTCTGTCTCAAAAATAAATAAACGTTGAAAAAAATTTTAAATCTTAGAACTGAATAAAAATTAAAACTCTCCTTTTCATTACAGATGAGATATAGATAACATGGTATTTGTCTTTAAGGAGTGCTCTTGTTGGGATGAGCCCCAGGTGATGTATGGAAGTGAATCACTATACTGTATACCTGAAACTGATTTAACACTGTAGTTTAACTAGAATTAAAATAATTTTTTTTAATTAATAAATCTTTAAGATATTCAGGAAAGAAAGAAGAGTCTTTCAACTTCAGAATAGGACATGATTTCTTAGGACAAAGAGCACAAACCTTAAAAGAAAGCTTGGATGTCCAGAATCTGTAATTTCTGTTCATCAATAACCCCATTAAAAACGTGAAAGGGCAGGGGTGCCTGGGTGGTTCAGCTGGTTAAGTGTCCGACTTTGGCTCTGGTCATGACCTCACAATCCATGGGTTCAAGCCCCGTGTCTGGATTTGTGCTGACAGCTCAGAGCCTGGAGCCTGCTTCGGATTCTGTGTCTCCCTCTCTCTCTGCCCCTCCCCCACTTGCTCTGGCTCATTCTCTCTCTCTCTCTCTCTCTCTCTCTCTCTCTCTCAAAAATAACAAATCAACATTAAAAAAAAAGGTGGAAGGGCAAGCACAGCCGGGAAGAATATATCTGCAGCTCATGTCACAAATAGCTGCTCTCCAGAATATATAAATAATTTCTACCAATCAATAGGGCAAACTACTCAACAGAAAAATGGACAAGACATACGAAAGGAGAAGTTACAGAGTACAGAGCAAAGAACAGTAAGTATATGAAGAGACCCTCAGTCTCACTACTAATCAGGGAAATGAAAATCGAAACAAAGTGATAGCATTTCAGAACCATCGGTTGGCTAATATGAGAAGTCTGCAGCTAAGGAGTGTTGGAAAAGAAGCAGAGCAAAGGAACTCTTACTGCTGCGGGGAAGGTAAATTGACACCATCATCTGGGGGAAAATTTTTCAGAGCGTTCAGTTAATCTGAAGATGCATATGTCTGATGACCTCCCAGTTCCATGTGTAAGCAAACAGAGAACCAACCTCTTGCATGGGTGGTCAAGAAGATACATACAAAACAATCATGAGAGACGTTGTAATAGCAAACATTTGGCAGGAAAGGGTAAATCAGCTGCAGCACATTTATACAACTGAATACAATCTAGCAATGAACCAGGATAGACCAAAGCTGCCCATAAACACATGGCTACATCTTACAAGCATAATGGTGAGGAAAAAACCAAGAAGAATATACAGTATTACCATTTTATTTTTAGACATTTTAAAACTGTGTAAAATTGTATGTGCCTAAGAATAAAACTGCTGAGTCCTAGGGTATGTTAATCTTTAGTTTTGTGAGATAATACCAAATGTTTCTTAGGGATTGCTTTGTATTGTTTCAAATGTTGGGTCAGGTGTGGCCACAAGAAACAGGAACAAGGAAACGAGGTTTATAATACTCCCAGGACATAGAGAGACTGATCACCCCACAGCAGGAGGGAGCTGCATGGGGGCAAGACCAAAAGAATGGGCTCAATCAAGCAGGTAGGGAGCCAAGAGAGAGACAGAGAGAGGCAGAGACAGAGACAGAGAGAGATAGAGAAAGAGAGAGACAGAGAGACAGAAAGAGAGATTAAGTGCCTGTGGTGCCTGTGGGTGAGTACTTTTACTGGGGATCAGGGTGAAGTGCACAAGAAAAAGCATTCAGGAATTTCATTGGTACATTTGAATATCACTCCATGAGAAACAAAATTAATTCATTCAGCATTTTAAATCTCTCTTCTCTTCAACCACTTATTTCAGTAAAGCCTGCCCCAACTACACAAAAATAGCAAGAGAATATAAGGTCCTCCAGAATTCAGAGAAACCTTTGGGGAGGCCATTGGATCCCAGTGCCCAAAACCAGAGATGAGGAACCAAATCAATTTCATCTACGTAACAAAATACAGTAAAACCTGGGATTGTGAGTAACTTGTTCTGCAAGTGTTCTGCAAGACAAGCAAACACTTCTAATAAATTTTAATTCGATAAGTGAGCGGTGTCTTGCAATATGAGTAGTACACGATGCCGAATGTCACATGATCACAACTGAGCCAACGGTTCTTGAAACTCACTTTGTAGTCAAGTGCTTTGGATTACAAGCATGTTTCCAGAATGAATTGTGCTCACAAACATTTTACTGAATAAGGCTCTTTACCTTAGCCGACATCTGGGGAACCTGTGTCGTTAGAGGGACCGTGAAACTTGTGTGTCTAAGGGAAGCTGTGTGTCTCCTGGTACTTCTAGGAAGATGACAAGTCTATGGAGTGTTTAGTTTTCCATGTGAACTTCATCGTCATTCTTAAGGTCCAATTTGTGTTCACAGCACAACTGTGAGGTGAAAGAGTGGCACCAGAATTGTAATTTACTCATGATGCACGCACTGGGATGTCCCTTGAACGCCACAAAATGCTGGGTGTCAGCTACTTGTTCTTGTCTTTGAGAACACCACACACTTGCTCACCAGCTCATGTAACCATGACCTATGATGATCAACCGTCTCAGGCTCCAGGCTACCTTTTCCTACGACCAGCCCAGAGTGAGATCCTCTCCCTCTTTCCAGATAAGGAACAACGGTAACTCCCCTCACCGCACGATGTACAGAACAAAGACTGCCTTGACAAAATGCAATGCAACGAAAATCCCCAGCGCCACCAAAATGTGCGGATTGTGGCTCATTTCCCAATGGCTACAAGTGGCTCCATTTCCCACTGAGGAAATACCAAGTGCACAGTTATTTTTAAGTCTTGGTTACTGTTCAGTTATAGGAACACAAGGTAGGACTTGATAATCTGTAGGCTAAGGTATTACAGTTTCAATTTTTTTAAAGGTTTGTATCATCTAGCATGTATTTGGAATAAGGAATGGAGGAGAGATCCACATCTGCATTTTTGCAGACAGCTAGCTATTTGATCCAGAACAATCTATTACATAATTATTGCTCTCCCCAGCTACATTTAATGCCATCTTTAGATATAAGCAATTCCTACATGTATCTGGGTCAATTTCTGAACTCCCTATTTTATTTTGTCAAACTGACCATTTTCTCTTATGTTAAACTGTTTTTTAAGTAATTTAGGTTTATACAACAGTTTAGTTGCTCATAAGGTTGTTCTGAATTTCTTATTCTTCATTTTCAGGATTTCCCTGGCTATTCTCATATGCTTATCTCTCCAGCTGACCCCTTGTATCATTTTGTCAAGTTCCAAAAATAGTACTGATAACATTCTCATTGGGATGACATTGAAAGTAGAGATAAATTCAGTAGATTTGATGGCTTTGTATTATTGGTTCCTACTATGTGTCCTTCTATTCACCTTGAGTAACCTCTCAAGTTTTTGCGAAAAATTCTGAAGATAGAGAAAAGCTGGAACAATACTAAAGTGATAATCCAACAACAGCGGTGAGAGTGGACATCCCTGTCGTGTTCCTGATCTCAGGGGGAAAGCTCTCAGTTTTTCCCCATTGAGGATGATATTACACCTCACAGCAGTCAGTGTGGCTGAAATAAACAAATCAGAAGACTATAGATGCTGGCGAGGATATGGAAAAACGGGAACCCTCTTGCACTGTTGGTGGGAATGCAAATTGGTGCAGCCACTCTGGAAAACAGTGTGGAGGTGCCTCAAAAAATTAAAAATAGATCTACCCTAGGACCCAGCAATAGCACTGCTAAGAATTTACCCCAGGGATACAGGAGTGCTGATGCATAGGGACACTTGTACCCCAATGTTTATAGCAACACTCTCAACAATAGCCAAATTATGGAAAGAGCCTAAACATCCATCAACTGATGAATAGATAAAGAAGTTGTGGTTTATATACACAATGGAATACTACGTGGCCATGAGAAAGAATGAAATATGGCCTTTTGTAGCAATGTGGATGGAACCAGAGAGTGTTATGCTAAGTGAAATAAGTCATACAGAGAAAGACAGATACCATATGTTTTCACTTTTTTTTTTTAAATTTCTTTTTTCAACATTTATTTATTTTTGGGACAGAGAGAGACAGAGCGTGAACATTTATTTATTTTTGGGGCAGAGAGAGAGGGAGACACAGAATCGGAAACAGGCTCCAGGCTCTGAGCCATCAGCCCAGAGCCCGACGCGGGGCTCGAACTCACGGACCGCGAGATCGTGACCTGGCTGAAGTCGGACGCTTAACCGACTGCGCCACCCAGGCGCCCCTGTTTTCACTCTTATGTGGATCCTGAGGAACTTAACAGAAGACCATGGGGGAGGGGAAGAAAAAAAAAAAAAGATTAGAGAGGGAGGGAACCAAAGCATAAGGGACTCTTAAAAACTGAGAATAAACTGAGGGTTGATGGGGGGTGTGAAGGAGGGGAGGGTGGGTGATGGGCATTGAGGAGGGACCCATTGGGATGAGCACTGGGTGTTGTATGGAAACCAATTTGACAATAAATTTCATATTAAAAAATAATTTAAAAAATAAAAGTAGGTCATACAAAAAAATGATAATCCATTTACTCACCACTTAGATCCAAATATTGATATTTCCCATATTTTATTTCTATCTATGGGTTTTTGGGTTTTCTATTTATATTTTTGCTGAGCTATTTGCAAATTATAAACATCATGATACTTTATTCCTAAATATATCAATATGTAGCTCCTAAAAAAGACATTCTCCTGCTAACCACAATATCATCATTATATAACTTCCCTAATATCACCTAATATCCCATTTATATTCAAATTCCCTCAACTGTTCCAAAAATGCCTCTTATGACTTTTGGATTTTGTTGCTCTTTGCAACTTTGCTGCATCCACTCATTTGTTTATATAATTTACATACTGTAAAAGTCACTTTTAAAGCATATAATTTAGAACGTTTTAGTATGTTTACAAATTTCTATAACCATCACTACTATCTAAATCCCTAATATTTTCACTAACCCAGAAAGACACCCCGTACCCATTAGCAATGACTCCTCATTTACCACTCACCATGTCCCCTCCCTTAGCTCCCAACAACCATCAATCTACTTTCTGTCTCTAAGGATTTGCCTATTCTGAGCATTTCATAGAGGTGGAATCATACAATATGCAGCCTTTCGTGTCTGATTTTTTTCTCACCTTACTATTTTCAAGGTTCATCTATGTTATGCTATGTTATAGTATGAGTCAGTCCTTCATTTCCTCTTAGTTCAGAAAAATGTGTCATGGCAAGGACGCACACCATACTTTATCGAAAGATTTTATTCTCCACCCCATCTTTCCTCTACACTGCTTTGGGGTAGGGTACCGGCACTGGATCACAGCAAGACCTTCCCTCTCTCTCCTCTGTCATTTGCCGTTTTTCAAACATTAGAACGCGGAGTGTTCTCGTTTAACTTCTGGCGGTCGCCTTTCTGGCTGATATTTAATTTTAGTCCCACTTTCAGATTTAAAAAGGAAAGAGTTTCCATATAGCGCCGTTCTGCCATTTTACCCCAGATATGCAAGAGCAATCATTTTAAATTGATAACATATCAATGCATAGCCAGCTACAGCTTATCATTACAAAAGGCTGTGGCATATACTAAGCACAATTCACACTCACAGCTCATCATTTTAGTCAGTTGTGATACTTACATAATGCAAAATTATGCCACCAAAATCATAGCCCATGCAATGTACTGAACATGACCTAGCAACATGATTTTTTAAATAATGCTTTAAAATGTGATTTGGAGGCACCTGGGTGGCTCAGTCGGTTAAGTGTCTGGCTCCTGGTTTCAGCTCAGGTCATGACTTTACAGGTTCGTGAGTTTGAGCTGAGCACAGAGCCTGCCTAGGATTCTGTGTCTCCCTCTCTCTCTGCCCCTCTCCTGCTTGCTCGCTCTCTCTCTCTCTCTCTCTCTCTCTCAAAAATAAATAAACTTAAAACAACAAAATAAAATGTGATTTGGTAATAATAGACCGTAGGAATACTGACTTGCCAGAAACTCTGAAGCTCAAGTACAAGACAGATGAGTAGCGTAGACTCACCCAAAACTCCAGGAAACTAGATTGGTAAATCAAGAAAACAGATCAACCTGATGATATAGAACCCAATAAAATTCTTGGTGTCTTTGCCTTTCCACCTTTAGAGGCATACGTATACTGCCCCAATTTCCTTCACTGGGAATTTACCTTCTGGCTGAGCAGGGATCTGCAAGTGAGTGCAGGATATAAGCGGGAAGGAAAACTCAGGGTTCTGAGTTTTGCCAGCTGCTTCACTGTGCAGAGCCCAAGGAGAGAGACTCACTCAACCGCAGTCACCGATGTCTGGTGGCCAGATGGTGGCTGGATATCAAGAAGCAATTCCCCTCTCCCGTGATCTCTCCTCTGAGGTCACATGTCTCCTCCTGGTTTGTCCCTGGACTCTAGATTGGGATCTTCATTGCCCATGGACTTACTCTTAAGAATTATTACCCAGGACTAGGCTGCATTCGGCATTTGGACATGCACAGACCCGCCCTGCACATGGGCTTGTCTCTGGTCACAGCGGAATCCTCTCCAGCTGGCTACACCTGTCCAAACAAACCCATTTGTTCTACATTTTGGAAATACCTCAAGATGTTCCTAATATATATTCAGATTTGGTAACCACCGAGGACCTTGTGGTAGAGAGTATCAAGTTTTAATATTCATCTGTATCGTCTGGGAATCTTGTTAAAATGCACGTTTTGATTCCGTAAGTCTTAGTGGGGCTCGGGAGCCTACATTTCAGTCAGGTTCCAAGGTGATACTGACATTGCTGATCCCTGGAACGCACTCTAAGCAGCCCGGACAACAATCTACCAAGTGAGAAGGAAAATGCATCCTTCGTGTGTTGATGCTTTGTGCATTAGGGCTTACATGATATCCCGCTACACTTCTGCAGTTTTTCAAAATGCTTAGAAGCATGGAATTTGTGAGTTTGAGATAAACCTCAGGCTCAGTTTCAGGACTATCCATTATTGCTTAAGTAGTATGACAGACAATATGATGACTGATGAAAAGGATGTTACAGATATTTTAAAAATTTAGAAAACAGCAGTATTTAAAGTAATGTAGTGTTGGGGCGCCTGGGTGGCACAGTCGGTTAAGCGTCCGACTTCAGCCAGGTCACGATCTCGCGGTCCGTGAGTTCGAGCCCCGCGTCGGGCTCTGGGCTGATGGCTCGGAGCCTGGAGCCTGTTTCCGATTCTGTGTCTCCCTCTCTCTCTGCCCCTCCCCCGTTCATGCTCTGTCTCTCTCTGTCCCAAAAATAAATAAAAACGTTGAAAAAAAATTTTTTAAAGTAATGTAGTGTTGGAAGAGAAAGATATAACCTCACAAAAATTGGAATAGAGTGGTCAGTCAAAAAAGACACACACACACACACACTCACTCACACAGCCACACACACTAGTCAGTACACCTGTGACTTCCACAGTAATTCAATTGTTTCCAGAAGCTCTGGTTTAAAACAATGATACACTTTTAGGAGGTTACCTCTAAAAAGATAACTTGCTGTCTATTAAATGCCACAATCTGAGAAAATCCCCACTGACCATAAGGCAGACAGAGGTGAACTGAAGAAGTCCCCTGGAGACTGGCCTTCACCACACTCATGAAATAAGAATTGCCTAGAAGTAGGAGGGTGACCTTTTGAACTGGTTCCACTAACTTACTTCCGGACATGAAATCCACATAGACACCAGGAAGGACCCCAGCAGCCAGGACCCTCTGGTCTGTGCTGCTCCCTCAGGAGATGAGAGTGTTCCCCACCCTCCTCACTGAGGTCCTCATCCTTCCTCAGGGAACTTTCTCCATTCCAAGAACACAGCCAGGCTGCAGATACTGGGGCCAGGCCCACAGCCCATACACCCTGCCCTGGAGAATGCAGAACTCACAGGAAAACACTATTTTAAAAAAGGCACATTAGTCTAGATCATTCAAACTTAACAGCTTCTGCTACTGGGAGTTATTTTCTGTGACCCTTATTTATACCAAGCCCAATTTTCCCAGGGCTACCTTTTTCACATCAATATTTTCTTGAGAAGATTTGAATTCTTTGGTCAATTTTGACTCAATGATTCACTGTTCATTTTATTATCTGGCGATGACTCTATCAAGTCTAACTTTTCTCAATTATTGCCATTTGCGGCACTTTCCACATTTTTTTTTTAAGTTTTTCTCCTACAACAGATTTTATCATGTGAAATTGCCCCCAGTGTCAACATTATTTGGGGTTGATCATTTCTCCCAGTAATATGCATCGCCAGTGAGACGGTTTGAATTTCTTTCTTAGCGAATCCATTTTACAAATGTCATCAACATTTGAGCACATTACAGATTTTCCCTTCTGCGAGGAATGATCTATTTTATTGCTAATACACCTCTTTGGTGTATTTCTGTTCATTTCGAATATGGTTTACCATGCCCAATGGTAACAGAACACAGGGAAAATAGCAGAAGTTCAGAGCCATGTAATGAAAACCAAACTAGGTGGTTGAAAATTTCCTTCCTCCTGAGAATAAAGCAGCTTTGGCTAAGCCTCATACACAAAGCAACATGAGGACCCACTACAACCTGTATGAAGTCACCGTGCTGCACGCTACATAACAAACATGCCCCAAGGCCAGTGGCCTGAAATGAACAGTTATTTCTTACTTGTGGTGCATGGATCAGCCGGCTGCTCTGGGCCGAGCTCTAGGCTTGCTGTCAGTTTCAGGTTTGCTCCACGTGCTCTCACTCTGAGATCCCTGTAGAATGAGCCATAGCTACCTAGGACATCCCTTTTTCCTTGGGAGACTTAGCAACTCAAGAAAGCAAGTTGAGAAATGTCATGTGCCTTGAAGACTCTGTTCACAGGTTTCCCGCTCTCCCTCCCACCTGCATTCCAAAGTCACAGTCGGTCACATGGTCAAACCCCAAATCAAAAGGGCTGGAAGCAAGCTCCTGCCACAGGGAAGCCATGCTAGGGCCAGGCAGACACGGAAGAATTGTAAACAAATGATGCAATGAACCATGCAAGCTTTCACCCGTGCAAAGAGCCGGCATTTCCAGGAATAAGACTATTGCAGAACAATAGTAAAAAAAATCTGTTCTGTGATCAGGTTTCTGCCTACACAAAAAAAATCAACTGGCATAATTTCTACACTGAATTCATCTTCACTGGGCATGCTGTTAGAATAAATACATGATGAAAACCCCCAGAGTTTTCTCTGAGCAAAACCAAGGGTCTTCTTCTGATTAACCTACACTGAGAACATTCTGCTGTTTTACCTATAAGGAGAGCCCTATGCTTCTCTGTGCTTCTCTTTCCATCACCGGGAGTCCCCCAAAGTAATCTAGGTTGAAAACCAGCACTCACTAACCGGGAGCCAGCTGGCAGGTCGTTGAAGTGATAGATCCAGATAACAGTTGACGGGGACCCACCCTGGGATGCGCGGCATGGCACTTGAGGTAAAGAAAAGAAGCACATTGAAGAAAGAAATGATCAGATTTAATGGGAGGCTGAGTACGGTGATAAAGGGAGGCAGGGGTCAAGGAGGACTCGGAGATTTCTAATTTGGAAGAATGAAAGCTTAGTGGTACCACCAGAAAAAGGGAATGACTGCCAAAAGCTGTTCTAATGCTGGAATTGTCTGGGACATAAGAGCCAAGCTGTTGTATTAGTCCATCACTGGGGGACAAACTTTCCAGTGATACAGCGCTGAGAATCATAAGCAATTTTCACGTTGTTGGAGTAGATTATTTTTCAGTTCTGGTAAAGAGTTCCTCTTGCCCCCTACTGACTTTCACTGAAAATTGAGAAATAAGGTCCTATAGGAATGAAAAGTCAGAATCTCCCAATTGACCTGTTTTTCTGTTTTCTTGGTATTTTTGGGAGGGCAGATAGCAGTGTCAAAACTGCCAGGCACATCTTGAAAGCTTCACCGGATAACATCATCTCCCTCCACTGCCACCACTCTGCCCACGACTGCAGTCCCCGTTCTCAGATTCCTCACATAAAACCTCACTCATCCCTTTTCAGCCTGGTCATTTCGTGGTTAATAGATCTAGCATCAATTAAGCTCTCTTCTAATGCATAAGTTCCAAGTGAGCACGCCCAAACAAGAGATGTCCACTGCAGCTTTCCACCCACAGTTAATTCCTTAACTATTCTGCCAACAGAATTGTCCTAACCCCTAAATCACTCAAGTGGCAGACGATTACTATTCTGCCCTTTAATGACACCTCATTGTACTTTAGATACAAGTGCAGGGCCACAGCCTCATCCTGGCAAAATGCAAAAAAGGCCATATGTACACATTAGATTCCTTCCTTCCTTCCTTCCTTCCTTCCTTCCTCTCTCTCTCCCTCCCTCCTTTCCTTCCTTCCTTCCCTGTTATCTTTATAAAAATGGAAATCGAGGTCACCAAAGCTATCTTCCCAGCACTGAAGGCTAACTGGCCATTCTCCTCCTTAAAGGTGGGTCCAGCGAGTGGCTTTCAATCCAAGTGGATTTCTACAGAGACGAGTAAATTGCACTTTCCTTAAGAGGAAATGCCATCTGTTAGCACTCTCGAAAGTAGCACTGATATATGATTCATTAGCTTATGTATATTCTAATATGATCTGTGAGTTAAAAAACATTTTTTTCAGACCTTTGTGGATCTTATGACTCACTTTGGAATATTCTCCACTTATTTCCATGTTATTATTTGGCTCCAGGATGAAAATTAGAAGCCGAAGTGAATATTTTATGACCCACACTGTCTCCTGGTTTCCTTATGCATAATGCCAAGTATTTGCAATTTATAAAGGCAAGTGAAGAATTTCAAAAAGTGATACTGTTCAAAATTGAAGAATACTATTCAAAATGGAAGAATTGAAAAGGTTGAATTTCTAGCACACAGTCTTTATTCGTATACTACTTATATTTTCCCTTAAAGCCAGGAATAACATTTATTTTGCTGGCTCTCACCCCACCTACTCTAGCCCATTCCCCAATGCCCTGTCAAAGAAACCCCATACGTATTTCTGGGGACACGTAGTGGTCTCCTACACTTGCTCACAGATAAGCGGTTGCCTTCAATTTCTTCCTTTTCTGCTCCAACCCTTCTCAATGGCATCCATTTAGGACTCAAGTGTTGATAAAGCTCCAGAAAGGTGTGTCTCTCACCTCTAGAACTGGCAATAGAGCTACTCCTTCAGGTACACTCCAGCGGGATACTGCTGCTTCTTGGCTAATTGTTCAGCAGTCCTCCCCGAAACTGAACTCAGAAGACCGTGAGGTAGTGCCAGCAATTCTGGAACCCTCCAAATTTTGAAGCTGTATCATGTTTCCAGCAGAAGTTGGGAGATAACATGTCTGCAAATTTTAGATTATACGCTGTTACCCAGATAATGTTAAATATCGGGGCCTTAGTATTTATATTAGCATTTGCTGATAAAGCTGCTTCTCCCTAGGACAAAACATGAAAAACATCTTCATGGAGTTTTTGCAACATGATGGGCAGTATGACTTCGTTCTTTGCTTTGCTAGTAAAATCTCCACCGATTCCCGGTTCTTTGGGGGTTATTTTAGAGTTTTGATGGAAGGGCAAAAAACAGGAAAAGAACAGGGGTCCTAGAATGAGCCAGAGGCATGAACAGGTCCCACCAAGGGAGCACAACTGTGCATGTGCTTCATGAGTAAGTATATTCATGGAAAGAAGGGAGTCTTCTTCTGAATATATTATTAAAATGGTTTGAGGAAAATCAGCTATTGCAGTTTTGACCCAAGTGTCAAGCGTTTTGAAATCTGGAAATGCATCCCTTTGTGTAAAAATACATTAAACGTATCTCTTCCACTCAGCTTCTTCCCACCCACTGTGTGTGTTTCTCTACCTTCCACAGTGGCTTGGAGAATGTCAACGAACATTTATTTTAAGCTGTCTGTCAGAGTAATGAAATATTTTTTGTTGCTGCTGGCTGTGTCATAACGAACTCCGGCTTTGAAAGGTGAGAGGGGGCAGGAAATTTTCTGAGGAGTTACAAGACTGAACCATTTGCCTCCATATTTGGCAAGTAGGCAACTAGCAGGATAGGAAGAGGGACGGTGGCAAGGGGAGAAAAATGTTGAAAAGCCTTGGAATTCTTGAGTCGGGAAGAGGGAACATCTTAGTGGTGAGGCAGGGCAGGAAGTCCGAGAGTATCACCCACACTGCAGAGATGAGGTAGGGCACTGGATCAGCCAACATCTGAACAGAAATGGCCGGTAGATTTGACCGTGTTGGAAGTATAGTTACATACCAACACACCTCCTCAAAGCTCAATTACTTAAAACAATAAGAATAAATTTGGCTCATGAGTTTGTGGGTTTATGATTTGTGTTAAGCTCAGCTGGATGGTTCTTCTGCTCTCGGCGGGTCTCACTCACGCGTGTGGTGGATGGCTTGCTGTGAACTGATTATGGATTCACCTGGGGGGGACTCAGTTCTGCCCCTCCTGCCTGTCATCTTCCAGCAGACCAGCCGAGGCATTCGTGGCAAAGACAGAAATGCAGGAGACCTCAAGCTAAAACATGGAAATTTCACTTCAGCTTTGCTTCCATCACGTTGGCTAGCATCCTGCTGGGCAAAGCGAGTCGCTTGGCTGATCCCAGAGCCCAGGGGTGGGTCAGGTTTCCCACTGTGAGAAAATGCCACACTGCAAAGTCTCACGGTAAAGGAGGGAAGAATTGGGCCACCATACAAGTCATTCCATGCTTAGGTTGATCAGTGTTATCAGAATTCATAAGCAAAACATGGTATGAGCGAGACCAGAAACTATTCGTATTTAGAATAAAGCTGGGTGACCAGGAAACCGATTGAATAAAAGATCTTTTTAAGCAGCGGCGCGCAGGAGAAAAGTAACGCCCGTTCTAAGCACTAATACACCTCAATCTGTTTTCTCCAGGTACCTTTAAATAGAGTATTCCCTGTTTGTTAGTTAACATTTGCATAACACTTCACTATGTGCCATGTGACTCACAACAATATTTAGGAATGATCCTCACAGCAGAAGCCTAAGGAGGGTGGTGCGAGGCTTATTTCAGTTTATTATGGAGGTGGTTGAGAAGGCAGATGCATCCCAGCGACACCAGACTAAGTAACTGCTATGTGGAAAGTTTCAACGGTCCCCCGGGTATTCAGTTTATACAAGCAAATATGTTTCTGGCTGAACTGACTGATGATTGGACTGAAGTAAATAAACCAAACAGATGTTTCAGCAACATGTTTTCACAGCTTCCAAGCATATTAAAGATTTTAAAAAGACCAATTCATTTGCCTCAGATTGCAGCAGATGAGCCGGTATTATAACTAATGACCTGTTAAGTTTTATATGTGGTGAATCACTCTGTGACCTAAAATATCCAGCCCCGGTGAACTTGGGGGGATCGTACTATTTTAAATTGGGTTCCTGGGGTGCCTGGGTGGCTCAGTCGGTGAAGCATCCAACTTCAGCTCAGGTCACGATCTCACAGTCCCTGAGTTCAAGACTGCATCAGGCTCACTGATGTCAGCCCAGAGCCCGCTTCAGATCCTCTGTCTCTCTCTCTGCCCCTCCACCCCATCTCAAACGTAAACTTAAAAAAAAAAAAAAAGTGGGGTCCTCCTGCAGCCGTTTCAGAGACAAGGATTTCAGAGAAAGTATTTTATCCAGGAGGTGATCCCAGGAAACACTGGAAACGAAACAGGAATAGACACAGCCCATAACGGGTGCACTGGTAAGCCACTACCATTGGGTGGCTGATGCTTCACCCCATAGAGAACTGGGGAACCATGTAGGACACGTACCTGAGTCACCCTGCCTGCTGGGTGAAGGAGCTGTGGTGTTTGTACCCTGTATCTCGTCCATCACTGGCTGACTCCTGTTCTTGGGTGTTTAAATTTCTTGGCACTTCCAAATGACATGTGCTTGGGCAGAGCAACTTTCTGTAGCTTCAGAGAAAGCCCCCACTGATGATATTTAGATGTCAGCAAGTAGGAGTAGATTAAGTATGCTGAAATGCTGAGACCCATTTGTTGCCCACGCTGATATCAGGTAAATCCGTGTCAATGTGGGATATAGGCATGTGCGAGCCCTGTTTCTAAAATCAAACAAAAACAACAAGGAGAACAAAAGTGATTTAAAAAAAAGAGAGAGGGAGGGGTGCCTGAGTGGCTCAATCGGTTGGGTGTCCAACTTCGGCTCAGGTCGTGATCTCGTGATTTGTAAGTTCAAGCCCCATGTAAGGCTCCCTGCTGTCAGTACAGAGCCTGCTTCTAATCTTCCTTCCCCCTCTCTCTCTGCCCCTCCCCCTCTCGCACTCTCTCAAAAGTCAATAAAACATTTAGAGAGAGAGAAATTGGAGAACCTGGGTGGCTCAGTTGGTTGAACATCGGCTCAGGTTGTGATCTCACCGTTTGCGAGCTGGAGCCACACATCAGGCTCACTGCTGTCAGCACAGGGCTCACTTCAAATCCTCTTTCCCCCCTCTCTTTCTGCCCCTCCTCTAACCCCTCTTTCTCTCAAGAATACATAAACAGTTTGAAGTGAATACACTTTTATTTTTAAAAAATAAATAAAAATAATTTAAAAAGACAGAGAGAGGGGCGCCTGGGTGGCTCAGTCGGTTAAGGTCAGCCAACTTCGGTTCGGGTCATGATCTCACGGTCCGTGAGTTGGAGCCCCGTGTCGGGCATTGTGCTGACAGCTCAGAGCCTGGAGCCTGTTTCAGATTCTGTGTCTCCCTCTCTCTGACCCTCCCCCGTTCATGCTCTGTCTCTCTCTGTCTCAAAAATAAATAAACGTTTAAAAAATTAAAAAAAAAAAGAGACAGAGAAAGAGAATGTGAATATGCTGGTCCATGTTCAAACAGGAGACAGAAGCCACCCTGGTTATTGAAGCAAGGAAAATTTAATCTAAAGAATTACGAACGAGGAGAAGGTAGTTTATTGCCAGGAGGGGTAAAAGAGAACTCTAAGTTGTCCAAAAGCACAGGTGCAAAAATCATCTGCGATCTCCAGCTTGAGGGGGGCAGTGAAGGAACTCCGGATGAGGAGAGGAGTCCCCCCACCCTATCCCCAAGGCAGAGATTCAGGCAAGGGCACCACAGGGATGGAAGGTGAAAACTACATCTTCCAGTGATATCAACCCCAAGGAAGCTTCCCTGAGCGACATGGTGATTCAAGGTGGTGGTCAGGACAGAGGCTGGGACCCTCAGGCTACCTTCAAGTACCAGCACACCCCACGCATAAGGCACCCCAGTCGGTCTTCCTGTGTGCAAACCCCTTCTCTTTCCCACTGCCACGACTCATTTTCCAGGGTCTTCCCCAGAGGCTCCCCACCCACAGACCCCTCACAAAGCCCCATGGATACAAATTCTTTCACAGGGCAGGGCTCAGTCCCCACTCTCCTACACTTATTTTTTCTTGCTGCCTTGAATGATAAGAATGTATACCTTCATCTCCTGATTATTTATCTTCTGTGAGGCTAGAGACCTTTTATTTTTTAACCTTGTAACTGCTTAAATAGCATAGTCCGGCACAGTAGTTATGAGCCCCCAGGGGCTATTGAACCACTTGAAATGTGGTTCGTCCAAATTCAGATGTGCTGCAAGTATGAAATATTATCTAGATTTCAGTAACTCAGTATGAAAAGAAGAATTTAAAAAATCCCATTAATAAATTTTTAAGTTGATTATGTGTCAAAGTATTATTTTGAATGCAATGTGTTAATAAAATATCTTATTAAAATTAAGAACCTGTATCTTATTACTTTTTAAAAATGTGGCTACTAGAAAATTTAAAATGACGTGAATGGCTCACAATGTGTATTTCTCCTGGATGACGCTGCCTTAGAACATTCACATGTAAGTACATTCTCAACAAGTGTTTGGTGAACAAATGAATGAAGTGAGCTTCCTCTCTAGAAATTTGAAAATGCTTGAATTTCATGGTCCAGATGGTTTGCATTTTATAAATTCAATATTTTTTCATTTTATCCAATTTAAATGTAAGACCAAAGAAGTCATCTAGCATAAACATCATTTCATAAAAGAAAGGAAACATTTTAATACTCGGAAAGAAGCAGCCAGTAAGTGATTTCAAGTTAAAGGGGCTGGTGGTCAGCGTTACACAACTATTTTTAAAATGAACAGAAGAAATAGAATATACACTTAAATTTTCAGGCATAGAACAAATGCAATGCAAAATGCTACGCTGAGGTTATTAGACTGTGAGTTAAACACACCATGTTGTCTTTACAGTTGGAGCAGACAAGGGGTCTAGCTTTTCAGGGCTGTAGGAAGGGGGCTGCAGGGCTGACCACTGAGCCGGTAAGGCCTCTGCTGTGACCAACTTCCCAGCAGGAATTTGAGAAGGATGGTGTCTCCCTGAACAGTCACAGAGCGAACGCGGGTGTGTTCAGAATGGCCACCAGTGTCTAACCGGATGAAAATCCTACCTGGGGAGACATAGTATTGTCAAAGAAGAACCAGAGCTGGAGACAAGTTAAAGCAGTGAAGATAGATTTTATTCAATTAACTTTTGTGAAGGAGGAAGAGGAATTCTGGAATAGAACTGGACGTAATCCCAAATACAACCAGAACAAGTGGGGATTTACAGCTAAGGAGCAAGTTGGACTGAGGGAGATGGTAGATGGTAGAATGTTACTAGGAGGAGAAAGCAGGTCTGGCAGGGATTCTGGGGGGACTGACCTTAATAGGATTCTTGCTGAGGGCAGGCCATGGTGATCGGATATCGCCTGGGAGGATGGGAGGCATGAGGAGTTTGATCAGACATCTAAGGTGGCGAATTCTCCATAAATGACTTCTTCTTTTTTTTTTTTTATGTTTATTTACTTTTGAGAGAGAGACAGAGACAGAGAGAGACAGCCCAAGCAGGGGAGGGGCAGAGAGAGTGGGAGACACAGAATCCAAAGCAGGATCCAGGCTCTCAGAGCCTGACATGGGGCTCGAACCCATGAACCACGAGATCATGACCTGAGCTCAAGTCGGACGCTTAACCGACTGAGCCACCCAGGCGCCCCATAAATGACTTATTCTTGCTAAAACTGGATGGGCTTTTGGGGGGAGAGGGTTCAGGGGAGGCTGACTCAAGTTTGGTCAAGCAAGGAATCTTTGTCAGTGTCTTGTCAATAAGCTGACATGATTACTGCTTTATCGACATCCACAAGTGGATCTAGAATTACTCATTTTCCTATCAGGTCAAAGATTAACATAATCACTGCCTTTTTGTCTCCTCTGTCCCTTATCTGAGTCTTGTGTAGTCCAGGCATCTGAATGTCCTCTCCTCATAAGGGCATCAGATGTGGGTAAGGGGACCAAAACTGTAGAAAGAGTCCTGGCAGTTATTTCTGCTACAGCTATTTGAGTTCCTCACCTGTCAATTTCCCTGGAATGTCGTCACCAGCCAATTGAGAGGATCCTAGGCTGGGCTGAACAAACATCATCCTCCTTATGGGAAGCTGCACTTTTTAATCAGAGCTTCTGTTTGCTTCACAGCTCTCCAGAAGGCGAGGACATTTTCTCAAGTCCTCCCTCCAGTGACAAAAGACAAAAATAATGAAAAATAAAAATGTGGGGAAAGAAACCTATTTTCCAGAAAAATGTTTGCCTTCGAGGCTGCTTTTCCTTGACTACTTTGTGTGTGTGTGTGTGTGTGTGTGTGTGTGTGTGTGTGTGCTGCTTCTGGAAAAGGCCTTGTTTGTAAATATCTGAAAAGTAGAAACTTATCTTTGTAAAGGAGAAAAAGGTATCTCTTTCTTCTCTGCATTGATCTTAGGAATCCGAGTGTTGGAATCTAGCAGCCTGGGATTTGCAATCAAACACACTGAGATCCAGGTTTACAATATCAGCCTCCCTGGCACTGCTTCCTTATAGACTGTGTGGGTGGTCCTCCCACATAGGAAAGGGGGGAGCCTGCCCCTGCTGCACAGCCCAAGCCCAACACGACAGGACCAACTGTCCCCTGAGCAACATGGGGTTTCGAGGTACCCACCGCCATGCAGTTGAAAGTCTACGCATACCTTTTGACTCCCCCAATTTTTCAAGCCTACTGTTGACTGGAAGCCTTACCGATAACACAAGCAGTCGAATCACATATATATATTTTTTTATGTTACATGCATCGTGTACCGCATTCTTACAATAAAGTAAGCTAGAGGAGAGAAAATCGTAAAGAAAATACTTTGCAGTACTTTAATATACTTACCAAAACATATCCACCTATAAGTGGACCCACGTGGTTCAAACCATGCTGTTCAAGGGTCAGCTGTATTTCTTAGGCACACAAGAAAGAAAACTTGAAGGAAGAGGGGCCTGCCATCCTGTAAACTGTATATTTCCTTTAAGTATGTAATTATTAATTAGCATAATCAGCATCATGTTTTCACTATGTCTAATTGCCATGTGTAAATACACAAACATACAGATTAAAATACACTCAAGACCAATGCTACGGTGTGGTGTCTTTCCTACCAATCTTCACCTATTTTCAGTCACACGAGGGCTCGCCGCGACAAGACTTTTTCTACTCTCGTTGCCATGTACAAGAAAAATGAGGACCCAGAAGATGATTTCGTTGCTGTATGACTGCAGATGTAGTTCTGACTTCCCATCATCTGTTTATTTTCTTCATTCAAGAAGTGTCATTTCCTCAGCACACCCTGTTAGCATTTCTTTGGACTATGCCAGAGTTCTTTCTTTCTTACTCCTTTTTTTTTTTTTTTTAAGAAAATCGTTTTGCTCCAAGTGATTTGGCCAAAAGAAAATCACTCCAGAATACACTGCAGTTAGAGTTTCCTGTCCTTTGAACCTTAAACCTTTTAAATTACTAAGCTCCAAATGCCCAAGATTAACTATTAACCATGTCAGAATCCTTCGGCCCACCCTAAACCTATTCCTACACAATGTTTCTCCTTTTTTCTTCCATTTTTTAAGTTTATTTATTTATTTTTTTTGGCGGGTGGGGAGAGCACCAGTGGGGGGAAGGGCAGAGGGAGAAAGAGAGAGAGAATCTCAAGCAGGCTCCATGCTCAGTGCATGAGATCATGACCGTGAGATCATGACCTGAGCTGAAATCAAGAGTCAGCTCAGCCGACTGAGCCACCCAGGTGCTCCTCTTCCATTTTTAATACACTTAAAAAGAATAGGTTTCATGCAGGTTGCCTGTCTCCCACAAGAACTCATTTTGGGTACTAAACAGGAGAAATATACCACCTCTCTCTTGGAGGTTTTTAAAACAGTCAACCTTCACAATCCTGCCTGATGGTAATCTGTTACGCATTTGTGTAGCAGAATTCAAAGCAGACTTGGCTGTTTAGAAACTACTCAAATTTTCTTCCATCCCTTGGAATTTAAGTCTGTCAGAAATACTACAGTTTTAGTCACGAGGAGAAAAAAGCAGACAGACGTCATGTGCACCTCCCACAGTCTCTGGCTCAAAACCCACTCAGGTTCTGAAATAATCTCCCACGTGATCTCACAGATTTGTACGAATGCAAAGCCAGCTACACCAAGTTATTACAGTACTAAGAGGAGAATCAGGAGCATCGTGAGTGCCCTTTACTCACAATTATGATATTTACCTAAAGAAGCACGTCTTGTATTTACAAAACAAATTGCAAATGTCTGGGGTTCAGCTAATTGTCCCTCTTTTCCCAGTTCTTTTCCTCATTCTACTCTTTATTCAACAATAAAAAAAAAGAAGCCCTAAAGACATAAGCATGAGTATCAACAAACATGATAGACACTTAATTTAGTCTTGAAAAAAAAACACGAAAATATTTTGTAGTCCCAGCCATTATCCCCATCGGAAGAGAAAGAGATTCGAATGCATGAATTCCAAACTATATATTGCTCAAAGCATGGATGTTTTCACCCTAGACCAATATGGCATTTAAGAGGTCGATCCAGCATGCAGATGGCTTGTCGTTCAATCTGGGAATGAGGAGCTGTGCATGCGTGGCCTGAAAGCTGAACCGGGAGAGCTAGGGCAATAGCAAGCTGGGTCAGCAGGGGTCTTGCGAGGTCAACTGTTGAGAGATAAAACAATGAGAGATGTCAGAAATGAAGGTGCAAGGTGTGAGCAGAGATTTATAAAGATAAAATCCAAGAAACCATTCCTTCCTGGTTCTGCAAGTAAATAAGATGATGGGGAGAGAGGGAGGAGTCAAAATGTTTAGTGGCTATACGTTTATCATTCAAATCAGGCACACTGGAAAGTAAAAGGGATCTTTGGACAGGGTTTCAGAATGACGTCCTCCCCAAATATATATTCAAGTCTTAATCCCCAGTGACTATAAATACAACCTTATTTGGAAATAGGGTTATAATCAAGTTAAGGTGAAGTCAGTGGATTAGGGTGGGCCCTCACCTCAATGACTGGTGTCCTGATTATCAGAATGGGGAGGAGACAGAGAGACACAAGGGGAAAATACCATGTGAGTGCAGAGGCAGAGATTGGAATGATATATCAGTAAGTGCCAGGGATCAGTGTCCACCGTTGAAAGCTAGGAGAGAGGCATGGGATGTATTTTCCACTAGAACTTCTGCAAGGAACCAACCTTACGGATACCAGATTCTGGACTTCTAACCTCCAGAACTATAAGAAAATAAATGTCTATTGTTTTAAGCCACCTAGCTTGCAGTATGCAAAAAATAATCTATGGGGTCAGCAGGCGTTAACCTGAATGATGCTATCCAAACTGGGACATGGCCACCCTAACCAAAGATGGCTTCCATGTTTTAGGTCTGGGTGACGAAGATGGTGACATGATTAGCCACATTATGGGGAATTGGAGACTCACAGCTTGTGGAGGAAGATGCTGAGTCTGGTTTGGGACACTGAAGACTGAGCTGCTAAAAGACATTCACCTAATTAAAGGTGCAGGTAAGTTTTATACAAGCCAGCCCTGTAGAAGAAAGGCCAACACGTTAGGCTTTGTCACACATGACGATGCTGGTAATTTTGTCTTAGTATAGAACTCTTCTTTTTGAAAGCCTTTTCATATCAATTACCCCCAACTGATTTTAACAACAGCCCTGGGAGGTATAATTATCTTTAATTTATAGATAAATAAAGTGAGGCGTTGAGAGGTTTAGAAACCTGTCCGTAGTCACATAAAGAGCTAAGTTATCAGCAGAGCAAGAAGAGGAACCCAGGATATTTCCTTCCTAATCAATTTCAATGTCAGCCATTGCCATTCTGTTCCTTGTAATGTTCAAATTCAGAAGAACATAAATTGTTGCTGAATTGGCCGATAAGCAGCCAAAAAGAATGAAGAACATTAAAACTTTGAAGAACAAGCAAGACAACTAACACTAAATTAATGTATGCTCAAGTAAGAAAATATGAGTCCTTCTATTAGATTATCAAGTTTTTCTGAGAAGCAACTCCAGAAAGGGTCACGAATGATAAAACTAGAGACTGAAGGAGAGGGCCACATAAAGAGAAGCTTGACCGGGGACTTGATGTATGACACAGATGATGGCAGGAGCTCAAATGTGGCTAAGTGAAGCCACAGTTTTAAATGTCAGGGTGCCTGGGTGGCTCAGTCACTAAGCATTTGACTTTGGTTCAGGTCATGATCTCACAGTTTATGATTTTGAATCCCATGTTGGGTGAGAATGAGCCCCACTTCAGGCGAGCCCCTCCTCTCTCTGTCTCTCTGTCTCTCTGCCTCTCCTGGGATTCTCTCTCTCTGCCTCGCTCACTTGAATCCTCTCTCTCTCGAAAGAAAGAAAGAAAGAAAGAAAGAAAGAAAGAGGAGAAAGAAAGAGAGAAAGAAAGAAAGAAAAAGAGAGAGAAAAAGAAAAAAAGAAAAGACATACATGTCAGCCACATCACATCATCTCACCTCACAAGATGGTGTGGCTTGCCCAAGATCACAGAGTTGAGTTATCAAGAGATTGTATCAGAAAAACCTCACTACTAATCTCCCAGAACCGATAGTGGAGAGGACAGGAAGGAAAAACAGTCTCTGTAGGTCCTACTCAAAAGAGTCATTCTCCACGTAACCTGAAATGTATTAACGAAGATGAATGGCTCACACCAGATGAACAATTTTATATCATCAAATTATGTCTATTAAACTACATTTCATGCTTCCTAATTGTTGAATTAAAGAGGTCTGTTAGAATAGCAATAATACACTCAAACTGGTTGTGATTCGTGCTTCGACACCCATTTTATTAGAGCGATAACTCATGAGGCTGAACTAATCGCTCATTAATTAATGCTTAAAACTCTTTCCGAGATGGCGCAACCAAGGTGTTCTATGAGTAATCTTAATGTGGTTTGTGGAATATACACCTCAGGCAGCTCCCTCAGCCGGGACTTCTTTCAAATCAATTTGACATTTGCTGTGCGTTTATTCATTCCCGTCTATGCTTACCTGTGGCCTTTCCCCCTTAACTACCTGCCCATCATCAGGTATTTAGTGGAGAATGGCAAAGTAGTCCCTTCCCAGAAAGGAGGATTTATAGTTAAGAATAAATCCCTTCCTTTTCTGAGGTCCAGAGAGAGTAGGGGTGAAAACACCAGGGAAGCAAATAGAGATCATGAAGAAAAGAATGAAGAAAGAAGAATAAGAGCTAAAAGAAAGGAAAAACAAAGCTAATGATGAAAAAGAAATCTTGGCATATCTCAATAGTGTTTATTCATCCCTATGTGTATGCATCTCTGGTATGCAAGGGCAGGAGCCAGGAGCCCTTTCTGAAGGAGGATGTAAATGTCCAAACATCATGGTTTGGACCCCCCGTAGTAAACAGGGGCTGTGCTCAATGAGTAGGTAAGGACAGCTACCAGCCAGAGAACCCTGGCTCTATTACTCGAGCTATTCACAAGCTGAGAAATGATATGTTTTTAGGAAGGCTGAGAAGTTCTATAACAGCAGTTACTAAGATTTTCCGGTGGAAGCCCATATGATGAGCGGGACACAAAAGAGTCCCTTCCATGGTTTTCAAACTATTTCCTGCTGATCAGAGGTGCTTCCGGGTTCAATGTCTGGGAAAGAGAGGGAGAGAAGGAAGGAGGAAAGCCCCTACCCCACTCATTTTCCTACTCCTGCATCAACCAAAGCATCTCACTCCTATCTGTGGGTACATGTCAGATTTGGTACTGCTTAGAAAAAAAATTGAAAAACACTTCTTTCATCTATAGAGAAATGTGGCATTCACACACATGGTGTTATTATTTATTGGTAGCATTTGTGTTATTAATCTTTACAACCCCCGTCTGAAGCAGTCCAGACCATTTGAACTCACAAAGGTGTGGTAAAGGCAACACAAAAGCATCGGTTTCCTATCCCAGACTTTTTTCCCCAGTCTACCAACCAGGCTTCCTGAACCCTTTGGAAAAATTCTTTTATTACTTTTGGGAAGTGGGAAGAGGAAAGCAGAGCTTCTGTTTAATTGAAGTATAGTTTATATATAAACTATGTACAGATTTTAGGTGTATAGTTTGATAAGCTTTGAAAAGTATAAATACTTCCGGAACCATGCCCCAAATCAGGATATAGCCCATTTCCATCGCCTCTGAAATTTCCTCATGACCATCTCATCTCAGTGACCCATAGAGTCAACCATTGTTCTGATCTGTATCATTACAAATTAGTTTTGTCTATCTGCGACCTTCACATAATTGGAAATATCTACATTACCCTTAGGACTGATTGCCTTCATTCAACACATTTTGGAGATTCGTCCATATTGTTTATGTCAGTAGTTCATTTTTTTAAATCACTGTGTAGTTTTCCATGTATAGATATACTTCAGTTTGTTTACACATTCACTTGTCGATGAACAATAGGGATTGCTTCGATTTGGGGCCACTACGAACCAAGTGGCTATGAACATTTTTGGTGTGTGTGTGTGTGTGTGTGTGTGTGTGTGTGCACATGCATTTTACTTCTCTTGTTAAATACTTAGGAATGTAACTTCTGTTGCATATATTAACTGTATGCTTAACTTATAAGAAATTAACTATTTGTCCAAGATGGTTGTGGCATTTTAGAATCTCACTGTAGAATTGAATGAGAGTTCCAATTGTTCCATATCCCTGACAAGACTTGGTATTTACAGTCTTTAAAAAACTTTAGCCAGGGGTGCCTGTCAGTAAGCATCCAACTCTTGGTTACAGCCCAGGTCATGGTCTTATGGTTTCATGAGTTCAAGCCCCACCTCCGGCTCTGCCCCAGCAGCACAGAGCCTACTTGGGATATTCTGACTCCTCTCTTCCGGACTCTCCCCAACTCGTGCTGTCTCTGTCTCAAAATAAATTAGTAAACTTAAAAAATTTAAAAAAAACACACACTAATCGTGGCATAAAAAACTTCAAAAAAAAATAAAAATTTTAGCTATTACAGTGAGTATAATGATATTTTAGTAAGGTTTCAGTTTCCATGCTTATTGGCCATTCTTATATCTTTTTTGTCAAGTATCTATGTAAGTCTTTATCTCCTTTTATCTGATTGTTGTCTTTTAATGATTGATGCGTGATGCATAAGTGTTCTATAATAAGTCCTTTGTACTTTCCCACTATTTATGGCTCGCCTGTTCACTTTCTCGATGTCTTTGTTGAGAAGTTTGTCTTTTGACAGAGTTCAGTTTATCTTTTTTTTTTCTTTTATACGTAGTGTCTTTAACAACAACAACAAAAAATTGACTACCTCATGATAGGAAAATATTCTCCTAGTTTAGGATTTTAGCTTTTACATTTTAGTCTACGATTAAATTCAAATTAATTTGGGGGTATGGTGTGAAGTAAGGATCAAAGTATTTTTCTATGAATATTAAAAGGTTCTGAACTCAATTACAAAATATGTATTGGTGGGGGAGGAGTTTCCAGCACCAGCCAGCAAGCAATTTTCTGACACCAGCTGGGTATCCTTCCATTCAACTCAATGCTGACCCTCTCCACTGAGAGACAGCATCAGATTCTACAGGTTAAGGGTTCTGTCCCACAGGACTGCCCTCCCCCTCGGATTCCACCTGCAAGTGCAAGCTGTCACCTGTGTTTCTCATTGACCAGCTATATAGACTGGAAGTTCCGGCAACCCCCTCCTTAGGTTTACTTAATTTGCTCCAGGGGCTCACAGAACTCAGAGAAGCATTTTACTTACTAGATCACTGGCTTACTATGGACGGATATAAACATTATTTGGTTTCAAGACTTACTATAAAGCTACAACAATCAAGACAGGGAGGAAGCCAGGTAATGATTGACATGTAGATAGTTGGAACAGAGCAGGCAGCTGAGAAGAATGTAAACTAAGCTAAAAGGACATAAACTCAGGAACAGATGGCAGAGATGCATGGGGCAAGGTATAGGGTAAGGGCAGGGAGCTTCCATGCTGTCTTGGAGTGCAACACCGTGCCAAAATCAACACATGTTCATCAACCCTGAAGCTTTCCGAACCTCTCCCTTTTGGGTTCTCATGGAAGCTCCATTGTTACATGGGTATGAATAATTAAATAATTGGTCATTTGTGATCGGTTCAACCTCTAACCCTTCTCTTCTCCCCAGAAAGAGGGGTACTGAACATTCCAGCCTTCTATTCATGGTCAGTTGCCCTGGCCACCACCCCCATCCTTAGGTGATTTCCAAAAGTTATCTCATGAACATAAACCCAGTTATGATGGAAAAGAGCTTGTTATGAATAACAAGACACTCAGTTCACCTTTGTGGCTCTGAAGTGATTTTAGGAACTGAGGTCGAGACCGAGTATTATAACAAAAGATGTTTCCATTACTCTTATTATTCAGCAAGTCACAAATGTTTTGGGAGCTGTGAGCCAGGAACCATGGATAAACACCAAATATATGAGAAATATTTTGATCATATGGCTGACCAGATATATGTTTCTTCTAAATCACAGTATTGCAGATACCTGGTTGTTCCATCTCCATTTGTTGAAACGAGTTTCCTCTTTTTGTTGAAATCTCATTGAGTCCTTTGCTTAGAATCATTTCACCCTCCATGTGCCATCCTATTTCTAAGCTGTCAATTCTGTTCCCTTCTTCTATGTGTCAATCAGTACGTTGACACTTCACTATCTTGATTGCTGTAGCTTTATAATAAATCTTGAGATAAGGTAGTGCAAGTCCTCTTTTCCAAAATTGTAAGATTTTTCATTTTCACAAAAGCTCTTTAATGTTTATCCATTCCTGTCAAAATCTTGTTTGGGTCAATTTAAGGATAATTGTCATTTTTAACAATTTTGAGTTTTCCATTTCATAAACATGGTATTTCACTTTACTTATTTAGGACATCTTTAATTTCTCTCAGCAATATTTGTAGTTTTCAGCATAAAGGTCTTATGCATCTTTCATTAGATTTATTGCAATGTAATTAATGTTTTGTGATACTAACATAAACAATTTGCTACTTTTACTGTAATTTTTCCAATGGTTTGTTCTTGGCATAGAAAAACACTTGACTTTTTTTTTTTGTAAAGGGGCCAGGTAGTCATATTGTATTGTATTGTGTTGTATTGTATTTTTATTTCATTTATTTTATTTTTCATTTTATTTTTTCTTTTTTGTAACTACTTTTTAAAAAAATTTTAATCCAAATTATTTAACATATAGTGTAATAATGATTTCAGGAATAGAACTTAGTGATTCATCACATACATATAACGCCCAGTGCTCATCTCAACAAGTGTCCTCCTTAATGCCCATTGCCTATTTAGCCCATCCCCCCCACCCAACACCCCACCAGTAACCCTCAGTTTGTTCTCTGTATTTAAGAGTCTCTTGTAGTTTGTCTCCCTTTCTGTTTTTATATTATTTTTGCTTCCCTTCCCTTATGTTCATCTGTTTTGTTTCTTAAATTTGACATATGAGTGAAATAATGATATCTGTATTTCTCTGACTGACTTATTTCACTTAGCATAGTACACTCTAGTTCCATCCACGTTGTTGCAAATGGCAAGATTTCATTCTTTTTGATCACCAAGTAATATTCCATTGTATATATAGGCCACATCTTCTTTATCCATTCATCAGTTGATGGACATTTGGGCTCTTTCCATGGGCTTTTTCCATTTAGACTTTGGCTATTGTTGGTAGTGCTGCAATAAACATTGGGGTGCATGTGCCCCTTCAAATCAGCACTCCTGTATCCTTTGGATAAATACCTATTAACACTTGACTTTTTTATATTAAACGTGTATCTTTTGACCTTGCTAAATGATTTTTTCTAGGAGTTAATCATGTCTTTTATGTTTTGTACATATGTAATATGTAATCTGCAAATAAAAGTAGTTTCACTTCTTTTCCAATATTTATGCCTTTTATTTCTTTTTCTTGCCTTAATGCGTTGGCTAGGACTTCAATTACAACGTTGAATAGAAGGAGGGATGGCGAATGGTCTCATGGGCTTTACTCTGTTGTCTGTCTCCCAGAAAGAGGCAAGAGTTCACTGACACAATGCCTTTTCCTACTGTGTACGATCTGCAGGACACCATTTTCTACCCCTCTAGCTCTATTCCCTCTCAAAAAGATAGTCCCTCATCAGAATCTCTTTCTCATGCTTTATACTTCAACTCAAAGAGCATCCTTCCCTGCATCCCTACTTGACAACTCTATGTAAAATCCCTCCCTGCTGTGATTACAACATACCGCCTAGGTAGTTTCCACCCATAATTATTACTTTTAGTTAGTTGTTAGTTATCTGCATCTCCCACTGAAATTTCAGCTCCCCCAAGCAAAAATCTTGCTTGTGTGCTTTACTAATGCATCCTGGGAACTTAGCAGAGAGTCTGCTGTTTACACAGACATCTAGCAGATGAATAAGTAAACCTCTTTTGAGCCACTTCTCCTCCTCAGAGAAGAAATCACAGGCACTCCCTTTGCTCCATAAAGAGGATGGCGGCAACAAGGTGTGGGAACACGCTGCTTAAACCCTGCTCATGTGGCTGATAATCCTTGAGGATGAAGAGTGTAGAGGAAGCCTAATCTTTCCTGTGAAGGTTCATAGGTCTCAGATAAAGAACAGGAGCAAGACTGGAGACGGAGTCTGCTCTGAGGTTAGGGCAGGGTGGAGGAGAATTGGCTAGGTCGCGAAAAAAACATTGAAGGTTGAGATATCAGAGGATTTTGAGCGGGCTACTCACAGAATTAAATCTAGGCTTGAGAGGGTCGTCTCCAGGAGCCCATGTTAGCATGTGGAGAATGCAGTATGCCAGTGAGGAACCAACAATAAGATTAAAAGGCAAGTGATGGTGGTGAGCTGAACTAGGGAGTGACCAAGGATGTGGCATCAAAGGGAAATCATCAACAGAGACTGGAATCACTACAACGTGGGCCCAAGAGATCAGAGCAGGGTTAGAGGTGGTACTTTAGTGCTAACCCTGAAAAGAAAAAGAAAAAAAAAAGTGTAAGGCCTCAACTCTCCTAATCTCATCTGCCCTCTTGACTTCCCAGAGAATCCTCAAGCACAGCATGTCAGAAAGTCAAGACTGCCTCTTCCCTAGTGTCCCTAGCTTCTCTGTTGGAAGTTGTCACAAGGTCTAACTGAATCCCACACAAAAGGAACAAATAGCTTACTTAAAACTCAGACGTTTTTTACTGGAGGCTACTTTGTCTTTGTTTCTATCATTCTCAGGAAAAGAGAAAACCTCAAAGGTTTCTGGCACTTTATTCCTTTCTCCTTGACCACTCTTGGGTTTTCTTTGGGAAAAAAAGCTCGGGGTAAAATTGGATCTGCGTTAGGCACCTGTTCCTCTGCAAAGTCACAGCCATAGCTCTCTGCTATCGTGGCAGTTTTTGGTTCTCCTCTCAAGAGCATTTGGATAATAAAAGCAGTTGGATAATAAAAGAAAAGGCCACACACACCCACTACCAGCTGCATTGAGAATGCAAACGTGGATTCTGTCAGGCAGTTAGCAAAGGAAGCCCCAGTCCTGGCTCCCAGCCACCAACATTACAAATGGCACCGCCTCCAGGCTACATTTTGTGGCCTCTCTAGGAGGAGTGGTTTGTGAACAAACCGTGCAGAAGAGGCTTGTATTCAGGTTGGTGCAGAAGAGGCTTGTATTCAGGTTGGTCTCTCAGTGCCGCCTGAAGAGACAGACTTTGTAGAATGAAGCAGGAGGGACTGTCTTTCTGGGTGTAGAGGGTGCCATGCAGGATGCTTAGAAGGGTGTAGAGGGTGCCATGCAGGTGGCTGGTCTGGCGTCAGAGGGCACACGGGGTCTCCACCCCAAGGATGGCGAAAAGAAGAAGTCTGAGGGCAAAGGGCCCACTTCCAGCTTTCCAACCCTACCAGCCGCCCACGGTATCTGGCAACCTGCAGTGTTCTGCAGCTCAAACTAAGTAACTTTGCTTCTTTACAGGGATCTAAAATAAAGATTCAGGGAGAGATTTTTTTGCTTTTCATGGAAATGAAAATGAATTCCAGGCATGCAGAGTAACACAGTGGAGGACAAGGGAATGTCCTGGGTCCTTCTCGCAGTTCTGGCTTTGACTAGCTGTGCGACCTTGGGAAATGCCTACAACCTCTCTAGTTCTTTGTTTCATCATCTCTAAAATGTGGAGATCTATACAGATGATGTGTGTCATCCCTTTCAGCCACAATACTTTGAAGAGACAAAACCTATTCCCTGCCATCCCTGCCAAGCTAATAGCTAGTCTCCACTTGAATGTTCCCAGTGACAGGGAGCTTGCTACCTTAATAGGTATTTTAACAAATACCTATTAAATACTTAATATGTGATAAATATACTTAATACACTTAATAAATATACTTAAGAAAATAAATATACTTGATAGGTATTTTCATAAATGTCTCCGTTTGAGTGTTGGAACTTTCTTCCTTGCGTCTCTTTTTTCCTCTGGCAATGCAGAAGTAAACATGTTCTGAAGGGGCCATATTTTTTTAAAAAATTTTTTAATGTTTATTTATTTTTGGGAGAGAGAGACAGAGACAGAGTGGGAGCGGGGGAGGGGCAGAGAGAGAGGGAGACACAGAATCCAAAGCAGGCTCCAGGTCCCGAGCTGTCAGCACAGAACCTGATGTGGGGTTCAAACTCAGGAGCCATCAGATCATGACCTGAGCCCAAGTCAGATGCTTAACTGAGCCACGCAGGCGCCCCTGAAGGGGCCATATTTCCAGGGTCAGCACTAATCTTTTGGGCTTCTTTGGTAAGAGCTCCCCAGCATTTCTTCACTTGCTGCCAGTTCTCTTGGAATTTTCCTAGCTCACATCTCAAAATATCCATGCAAATTAAGCCAAAAAGGAAGAGAAGGCAAAGCAAAATACAGTGGGATTTTTTTTTGTTTTTTGGGTTTTTTTTTCATAGTTTTTGCTTTTGCTACCTGAGCAGTGGTAGTTTTTAAGGACACCGTTTCTCACAGAATCAAAAATGTTTGAGCCAGAACACCTGTTGGCGAACTTCATCCAGCTCATCCTTTGATCCAGTAAAGAAACTAAAGACCAGAGAAGTGATGTGACTTCCCTAAGGTCACACAGCTGAGATTAAGCCCACGTTTCTAGATTCCTAGCTTTCACCTACAAATGCTTAGGTGTTTTCCAAGGTATGTACCATGGAACACAGAGTCCCAGGATATCAGGTGTTTTTTACGGGGAGGTGGGGGGGGGGTGGTGGTTGGAGATAGGCTCTGTGGCAAACAGGTTTGGTAAGTGTTCACTTAAACTATTTTGTTTTGTTTTACGGAAAGGCCTCTTGGAACCTTACCTATGCTATGCTGTTGGGGCCCAGTCATGAAAGCAGCAACCACATTAGGGTTCTAACAGTAAGGATTGGCTGTGGGGTACTGGGGACTTATGGACCCATTGAAAGGACCAGAGCTGCAAGATCAGTGAAGGTACCATTAGATCCAAGGATCCCAAGAGTTGGGAAGGTGCAGGAGATACCACTGGGCTCTCCACCTCTGAGGTCAACATTCAGGGGAATATCCGGAAAGGACTGCAAAACCTCACACTCACCAAGGTCATATGTGGGCCTGCCACTTGCTGGAGAGACAACAGACCTCTCTCTTCTGCCTTTTATCTCTTAGATCAGCACCTCTCCTGGGCAGCATCTAATCAGAGCCCTGCCCCCTGGGGAACCTTAGTAATATAGTTATCAGGCTTCTAGTTGCTACAATTTTGCAGACATCACATTAAAGAATGGCATATCTTATTGCTGTTGTTTTTGGAACTGCTGTCTTGACCCAATTTTGAGGCTCTGGGTAGAGACTGGTTGCTGTCCCTGATTAAGTCCACACCCCAACCGTCTCACCAGGTTCTCACACTCCTGGCCATTATGCACCCACCGGAATCGCTGGGGCCAGGGACCAGACAATTAGGGACAGCCCCTATGCTCTGGAACCCACAGGATCATTAGAATTAGTCAGTCCCAGAGAGCCTGTGAAACCTGGCTAACCCCACTCTGCTTGCCATATCTCAGATGCCTCTACATCTCTAGTTTGTTCTTAGTCCGTCCCCTGGTGCAACCCCCTGCATGGTCCTTCATGGCACCCCTCTCTTTCGGAGCTATAAGTAACAGAGTTTTGCCTTTCATCGAGACAAGTCACCAAGGCCAACTCAAGTCCCTTCTTTTTCACAGGAAATTCAGTGATTAGCTCCGCTTTCGCTCACCTCTTCCTTCTCTGAAATCTTGACATCCTGTCAGCACTTGTCACAAATCTGCCTGTGACATCTCTTCTACTACTTGCCTGCTCCATTTAGCAGCTCTTAGTGTCAATCTCCTACCCTCAACTGCATCGTTGTGTTCTCAGAGGCACACACTGGAGCTTGAGCTACTGGGTTCTCCCCAAACACTGAGAATGATACTCAGCACGTACAGGGTACACAGATATCTGTAGGCAGGATAAACCAATTAATTAGCCACTTCAGTTTTTAGCACAAATTTTCTTTCCTTGTTCCTTTTTTTCTGGAATTTTAGTCGAAGCAGGACCTAGTTTGCATATGCATATATTTGTCATACAGATGAGAATCAAAATGGAGTTCCAGAAAAATGACTATTGTCAAGTGGTAGGAATGAATTTCCCTAGTAACATCTCTTAGCTACTCCGGTGTTCTTAAACCATGAAGAGCAATGTGACACTTATGAAGTCCCAAATGACTTTGTTGCTTCCAAGAATTATTTCAGGCTTGGATTCCCAGCAATTCAGAAGCAATTTCTATTTCTGCCTTGTTCATACTTTGCATCTTTACATCCTTTTAGCTTTTTCTTTTTACATCTATGGTCTGTTTACCTTACATCAGTGACCCTATCGTCTGGATTGAGCTGACACAACATTATGGTCCTCACGTAAGCACTGAGGAACTGAGGCACGGAGATGGCATACAGTTGGTGGCAAAACTAGGGCTTAGAACTAAAATCTCGTGCCTCTCAATCCGTTGCCATTTTTTTTAATGTTTATTTACTTATCTTGAGAGAAAGGGGAGGGTCAAAATAAATAATGTTTATTTACTTATCTTGCAGGGGGAGGGGCAGAGAGAGAGGGAGAGAGAGAGAGAATCCAAAGCAGGCTCCATGCTGTCAGTGCAAAGCCTGACAGCAGGTTCGATCTCACAAACCATGAGATCATGGTTGACACTTAACTGACTGAGCCACCCAGGCAACCCACCATTGCTTTTCTTATGTGTTCCAAAATTGGGAGAAGTGAATGACGGGGAATGTGTATGTGCCTGTGTTTAATTAATCAGAGAAATCGGGAAGGAGTGCAAATTAGATAACATCCAACGGTTTTTCATCTCCGACTGGGTTTTCCTGTAGAGAGAAAACCATACATACAACCTCTAAACTGATGTGTATCCCAACCAAAAAATAAAAATTAAAAAAAAGAAAAAAAAAAAGAATGTCTGCCTGCTTTTTCTCTGAAATCGTGTTTAGGAGTTTTAGAGCTTGCACACTGCCTTAGTCTTCTCGGGCTGCCATAATAAAATACCATAGACTGGGTGACTTCAACAATAGAAATTTATTTTCTCACAGTTTGGAGGAGGGGGTGCCCCACAAGTCCAACAGGAGTGTGCCGGCATGGTGGTTGCCAGTAAGAACTCTCCTCTGGCTTCTTCAAACCCTTCTTCAAATCCACCCTTGTCACAGGCATCAGGGTGTAAAAATCTAACCACGTTACACAGCCATGGGCTCTCCAGCAGCAAGATCAGGCCCAGTGCTGCTACTTGAGGAACTTCCTTCCTCACTTGTGTCTCTCCAGCTCCATCCACCATTTCCAACCTCGAATGGTACTTTATACCAAAATATAGCCAACGCTTGTTACTTGCTGTAGTGGTGTTCTATAAAGTCACTGTGAACAATCACTGGGAGAGTATTGAACCAGGGCTCCTAGGGGCAATGCAGGGTTTAGTTCCCGGGAGTCTGTGGTCTCAACATGTTCACCAACCGATCAACACGTAACCTTATTTTACGTGACTTTTTGTTTAAAACACCTTGTTTAGTACATATAATTGGGCCATTAACCTCGAACTCACAGCCACCACAGTATAACTCTGCCTTAACGAGGCTTATCTGATGCATATTTTTTCCGTAAGAAACATCGCAGCCTTAGGAACACCACACAGCCCTCCAGCGCTGTGTTTGGGGCCATTTTAAACAGGAAAATGGTCTTCAAAAGGCACAAAATGTGGAAAATGTGACACAGTACATAGACGATGGAAAGGACGCTGAAACAGTAGGCAGAGCCATGCCTCCTTTACCTCACCTGGGAGTGTGCGCATCAAGCGACTCAAACTTACGGTTGCCATGTGCGTGTCTGTGAAGGACCATGAAAACACAAGAACTGATTTTAGGGTAATAAGTATTTTCTAGCAAATAGATGAATTTAAAAATGAATGATGAGGCTCATTGTACTCGCAATTCCCTTCTCTCTGGCTCCTTAGCCCTCTACCTTTGTGACTGTGCTACAATGGGGTAAGACACAGGAAGGTCAGGGCCTACACTCTGCAGAGCCACAGGGAACAGGCACTCATTAAGTATCTATTTTTTTTAATGTTTATTTATTTTTGAGAGAGACAGAACGTGAGTGGAGGAGGGGCAGAAAGAGAAGGAGACACAGAATCTGAAGCAGGCTCCAGGCTCTGAGCTGTCAGCACAGAGCCCCATGCAGGGAACCCATGGACTACGAGATTGTGACCTGAGCCAAAGTCGGAGGCTTAACTGACTGCACCCCATTAAATACTTATTGAACTGAGTCAATCTCCATATGTATTATCCCCTCATAATATGGTAGCCAGGAGTCCATTGAGCCTGGTTGGCTATAAAAGCTGGTACCCTTTTGAGCACACACAGCGAAACCCTCACCTAGGATCTGGAGCTCTCATGGTGGGTCAGATTACTGGAATCCGAAGAATCCCACTGGCCACCTTGTTTTTCTTTCTTTCTTTCTTTCTTTCTTTCTTTCTTTCTTTCTTTCTTTCTTTCTTTCTCTCTTTCTTTCTTTCTTTCTTTCTTTCTTTCTTTCTTTCTTTCTTTCTTTCTTTCTTTCTTTCTTTCTTCTTTCTTTGTCTTTCTTTCTTTTTCTTTCTTTCTTTCTGTCTTTCTTTTTTTCTGTCTTTCTTTTTTTAATGTTTATTCACTTTTGGAGAGATAGAGAGAGACAGAGTATGAGCAAGGGAGGAGCAGAGAGAGAGGAAGACACAGAATCTGAAGCAGGCTCCAGGCTCTACGCTGTCAGCACAGAGCCCGATGCGGGACTCAAACTCAGGAACCATGAGATCATGACCTGAGCCAAAGTTGGCCACTTAACGGACTGAGCCATCCAGGCGCCCAGGCCACCTTGTTTCTCAGGGAGGAGTGGAAGAGCTACTTGGCTGCCCTGTGTGGTGCAGGACAGCGTGTGGGCTTCTCAGACAGCACTTCCTGCAGAGGTGGCTGTCCCAGTCAGATGCCTCTGATGTTTAAAATTCTCTTGCTGGAGCTTTATTCTGTAGGTTAAGCATTTCTATTCAGACAATTATAAAGGAGAGGTGACCTCACATTTTTAACAGTCTCATATGGGTAGAGGCTTTGCATGTATTACCTTCTCTAGTCCATACGACGAGTCTCGAAAGTGGATAGAAATGTCCCTTTTAGAGAGGAGTATACCAAAAGGCAGTGAAATAAGAGACGTATGAAGGGACAGTATGTGGTCCAGCCAACGTTTGTAACCAGATTTGTTTGATCACAAAGACCTGGTTATTTTTGTTACCCTGTGCCGCCATTAGAAAACTCTTCAAGCAAAAATGCTCTGGCGGTTTCTCAAAATATTAAAGAGAGAATTACCATTTGACTCAGCAATTCCACTTCTGGGTACATGCCCCAAAGAACTGAAAGCAGAGTGTCAAAGCGTTAGGTTATATCCATAGTCATAGTAACATTATTCATAACAGCTGAAAAGTAAATGCAATTCAAGTGTCCATCGACAGAATGAATGTCATTGATGGATGAATGGGATTCTGAAGTCACTTCTCCTTTGCAAGAGTGAGCAACTTTGTCCATTGAACATTTCCACATTCTCTGTACATAATGGAACATTATTCTGCCTTAAGAAGAAAGGAAATTGGACACATGCTACAACATAGATCAACCTCGGGAACATTATGATGATTAGAATAAGCTGGTCACTAAAAGGCAAAGACTGTAATAATTCCACTTACATGAAGTACCAAGAGCAAGCAAATTCATAGAGACAGAGAGTGAAAGTGATTGCCAGGGGCTGGGGGGAGGAGAGGATGGGGAGTTGCTATTTAGTGAGTTTAGAGTTTCAGTTTTACAAGATGAAAAGAGTTCTGGAGATTGGTTGTACAACAATGTGAATGCACTGGACCTACCAAACTAGGCACTTAAATATAGTGAAGGCGGTAAATTCTGTGTATGCGAATTTTACCAAATTTTTTCCTTAATTTTTTTATTAAAAAAAATCTGACAGTGAAAAGCAAATAATAAAAATGAAACAAAAATGCCCCAGGACAGGAGATCAGACGGCCGTTATCAATCACAAATTATTTACTTTATTCATTCAACAAATACTGGTAGAGAACTTACAATGTGCAAAGCAGTGTGCTGGGGACAAAAAGGAATACAAAGTTGAATTGGGCACAGCTGCTAACCTCACGGGAGAACATATACAGAGATAATTAGGATATGAGGTAGGAGGGGCATGTGGGTGGCGCAGTCTGTTAAGCATCTGACTCTTGGTTTCCGCTCAGGTCAGGATCTCATGGTTCATGAGTTCAAGCCCTACCTCAGGATCTGTGCTGCCAGTGCCGAGCCTGCTTGGGAGTCTCTGTCTCTCCCTCTCTCTCTACCCCACCCCCCCCCCCGGCATTTCTCTCTCTCTGTGTCTCTCAAAATAAATAAATAAGCTAAAAAAAAGAAAAAGGATATGAGATGGGAATTCTATATGCCATTTAAAACAAAAGAGTATGCAGGGCAGCTTTCCTTTCTTTTTTAAGTTTATTTGTTTATGTTAGAGAGAGAGAGAGAGAGAGAGAGAGAGCACCCTCGTGCACGGGCATGAGTGGAGAAGGGCAGAGAAGAGGAAGAGACAGAGAATCCCATGCAGGCTGTGCACTGACAGTGCAGAGCCTGAGTCGGGGCTCAAACTCATGAACGATGAGATCATGGCCTGAGCTGAAATCAAGAGTCCAAGGCTTAACCAACGGAGCCACCCAGGCGCCCCAAGCCAGCTGCTTTCTTAGCTGGGAGAGCAAGGAAGGCTCTTTAGAGAAGGGGAGCCATCGCCTGTCTGAAAGGCAGGGGGTGAGGGAAGAGCGGCACAGGCGAAGGGGTGACGGAGCACACGCTCCGGGGGTCACACACTGGAGACGGGGGATCTGAATGCGAGAGCAAGTAGGACACGATGAGGTAAGATGGGGGAGGATGGCCTCATGAAAATAAGCTCACTGCCAAGGTCAGACCTTCGTCCTGTATTTGTTAAGCAGCAGCAGGACACTGTCAGCTCCTGAGGAACAGGGTGGAGTGAATCTTTGGGGAATCTTTGGGGCGGTAGCATGTATCCATTTCCTGGGGCTGCCATAACACAGTACCACAGACCGAGAAAGCTTACGCAACAGATTATTTTCTCATACTTCTGGAGGCTGGAAGTTGGAGGTCAGCTCAGGCCCCTCTCCTTGGCGTATATGGATGGCTGTCTGTCCTCTCTCTGTCTTCACAACGTCTTCTCTCCGTTCCTGCCTGTGTCCTAATCTCTTCGTGTAAGGACGCCACTCACGTTGGATTAGGGCCCATCTGTGTGACCTCATTTTAATGTAATTACCTTTTGAAAGGCCCTATCTGCAAATAGAGGCACATTCTGAGGTGCTGGGAAGTAGGACCGGAGCATACGAATGCGGGGGGCCACAGTCCAGCCCGTAGCACACGGTAAGGTGGCTCATGAGAGGCGGGGGGGAGCAGGAAGGCCGGTGAAGAGGCGTTATGGTGGTGGTGAGCAGACCTTGGCAGTGAATGACCAGCAGGGAGGAACAAGGGGCCCATCAGCCCGAGGCTTTCCTCTTTGTAAAGGGGAAGACAACAAAAACGAAAGTTCTGTAGAGGGTGCAGTAAGAGAAAAGATAAGGCAGCCAGAATTAACTTGGCAAATTTCCCCAACCCATAAAGACATCCCCAGAGCCATCACTTTTCACTGCCTCTCCGTGGGGAGAAGGCTGCTGCCGATTCCCAGCCCACGCAGGACAAAATACCTCATTACTTTATAGTCTCACAGTGTTTACATCACATTCTTTCATGCCTAGGATCTGAATCTCAGCCAGGACGTGCCTGCATGACAGTTCCCGTGAATTAATAATGTTCCTGGCACAAAGTCCGGGTGGGCATTTATTTCCACTGCCCGAGGCTGGTGATGAATCGTGCTTTGCACAGGCTGCATAATTTCGTTTCTCCATAAGTCTGTGCCTTCTGCTGGCATTTTAAGGAATGTATTTTTATGAAGTTTGGCGCTATTCAGTAATTTTCCAGGAGGGCACATTGCCCAGGCCAGATGGACAGAGTTATTTCTGGTTCCAGCTGGTGAAGTCCTGTCTGATAAGATCCTACCCTGTCCTACTTGAACAGAGATACGCAGTCCGTTTGCAAGGTGGGTGGGGAAAATTACCTTAGCAGCAGCCCGTTAAGGTCGGTTAGGGTGGGAGGGCCACCCTCGTACCCAAACTTCCTAAGTCAAGGCCACAAACGGACATCTTCTTTCTAAGAGGAACCAGTACCTTGACATGGAAAGTGATGGGGCAAGACGTCTAAACGGAGTCACCCAGTTACTGTATCAAGAGCCCCATGTTTCTTTCTGAAGCCGTTTGTCTTTAGAAAGAGAAAGAAGGCTGGTGCCCTGAAGTGTAATGAAGAGAAATAAACTTTGGCTTTCTGAAGAGGCTCACTTCAATTTTTCAGTCATACTACCTCGTGGAGTCACATAACTATATTCTGCATTACTGGTACAGAGCCTCCTTGCACATTGATTTCTCAGCAGGAAGGAGTGTGCACTGATCAGGGGAGGTGTGCAAAGTTACTGGCACAGCGTGTTCCTTGTATGAGAATGCTCGGATCTGAGGTATGAGATCTCCTCTCTTACTTCTTTATTAACCTTCTAAAGGGAACTAAGGCCAGACAGTACCTTCCACGGTAAAGCACCTCTCCACTGGAAGAGGAAATGACATCATTGAAAAATAAAAGCACCCGGTCTTTTTAACTTTTCTTTTCAGTTTTTTGGACTTGCTCTTAAATTTGTTGAATATTGAGAATTGTTTATCTTCCTCCCAGACTTTCCTCTTCCTGCTCTGGGGTCTAGCCACGTCAAGGGGAAGAAGCCCCTCTTTGTATTTTCTCTGCCCTCTGCTTTTCGTTGTCTTCCTGCAGGCGAGGATCCAGGAACCGCACTTTATTCCCTCGTTCCTTCCACTGTAAACCTTCACTTCCTTTTGCCTCTTCAACCCGCCGGCTGCTAACATAAAATTCTCAAAACCCAGCCATTTTTTTCCTTGCCACTTCAGGCGAATCTCTTGGCTTTTATCCAGGAGGTAAGGTGGTAAGATCAAAGTTTCCCAAGAAAGACAGAACTGCTATTCTCATGTGACAGATAGGAACACTAAGTCACACAAAAGCTAAGTGATTTGCCTTAGAAATGGCTTTAGAAATCAAGGCTTGTGGGGGTTTTCCTAGAAATTCTACAAGGGTGAAGACAATACTTTGAAGAAGGAAGTTTAGCAACCAACCAATCAAACAACACAAATAAATATTAGCGTAAGCCATAAAAGGGAAAAATAATAAGTTGGACTTCATCAAAAGTGTAAAGCTTGGCCTTTTGAAAGACACAGTTAAGATAATGAAAATAAGGGTGCCTGGGTGGCTCAGTTGACTAAGCGTTGGACTTAGGCTCAGGTCATGATCTCACGGTTGGGGGGTTTGAGCCCCACATCCAGCTTTGCACTGACAGCGGAGAGCCTACTTCAGATTCTCTGTCTCTCTCTCTCTCTCTCTCTGTCTCTCTCTCTCTCTCTCTGCCTCCTCCCCCGCTTGCACTCTCTCTCTCAAAAATAAATAAATAGTTTTAAAATTTATATATAAAAAATGATAATGAATATAAAAGCCACAGTCTGGGAGAAAGTAATTACAAATCATGGATCTGATTAAGATCTTTTTTATTTTATTTTTTAATAAAATTTTTTTAAAGGTTTACTTTTATTCCTGAGAGAAAGAGCACAAGTTGGGGAGGTGCAGAAAGAGAAGGAGACAGAGATGCTGAAGCAGGCTCCACCCTGACAGCAGCGAGCTGGATGGAGGGCTCGAACTCACAAACCGCGAGGTCATGACATGAGTGGAAGTCAGACACTCAACCAACTGAGCCACCCAGGTGTCCCCAAGATCCTTTTACTTTGAAACTCAATAATAGGGAAATAAAAGACCCAATAAGAAATGCACAAAAGATTTGAATAAACACTTCAGTAGAGACAATATACAGGTGGCAAATAAACACATGAAAATGCTTATCATCACTAGTCTAAAATAATGAGGATGAAAACCCCAGTATAGTTACCTGCTCATTCTAGTGAGGGTGAGAAGTAACTCTTATATATTGCTGGTCAGAATGAAAAACATACAGACACTTAAGAAAGTGGTTTGGCAGCTTCTTACAACGGTCACCATACACGTAGCATATGACCCAGCAATTCCACTGGTAGGTATGTACCCGTGAGAAATGAAGTCATAAGTCCACACAAAACTTGTTCATGAATATTTTTAGTAGCTTTATTAATAACCCCTTGCAGAGGCCAAGCAGAGGCTGCTCCAAACATTGACTATTTTATTTTATTTTATTTTATTTTATTAATGTTTATTTATTTTTGGAGGAGAGAGAGACAGAGCGTGAGCAAGGGAGAGGCAGACAGAGAAGGAGATACAGGATCCGAAGCAGGTTCCAGGCTCTGAGCTGGCAGCACAGAGCCTGATGTGGGGTTTGAACTCACGAGCCATGAGATCACGACCTGAGTCAAAGTCAGGCCACCCAGGTGCCTCAATGGCACATTGATTATTTTAAATAAAAGTTACTTAAGAGAGATCCAGTGCAAAAAGAACACTCTGGGGGTGACTGGATGGCTTAGTCAGTTAAGCGTCCGATTTTAGCTCAGGTCATGATCTTGTGGTTAGTGAGTTCAAGCCCTGCATAGGGCTCTGTGCTGACAGCTCAGAGCCTGGAGTTGCTTCAGATTCTGTGTCTCCCTCTCTCTTTGCCCCTCCCCTGCTCACGCTCTGTCTCTCTCTCCCTAAAAATAAATAAACATTAAAAAAATTAAAAAAAAAAAGAACACTCTGACCACCCTTTGTCTCCAGAAAGCAAGAAATAAATCTCCCATGTGAAAGGCACCCTCCCTGTACCAGCAGGTAGGGGGCCATCCTTATCACCAGAGATAGAAAATTTAGAGCCTAGAAATCTATATAAACAACTCTTATTACTTTTTACTAATTTACTATCCCAGCCCAAATTCTGTTCAGATTCCTTACCTAATTGAGGCTCCAAAAGTTAAGTTTTCTTTGTCTTGTCAGTTCCTCATGGATTTATTGTCTCTCTGTCTTTAAAGTATAAAAACTGCCTGTTTTGGTCGTTTCTTTATGTCTCCATTTCATTACTGGGGCTTCCATGTGCATGTAATTAAAATGTGTGGGGGGGTTATGTTGCTTTTTATGGGTTTTGGGTTTTTTGTTTTTACTTGTTAGTCTGTTTCACATCAATTTAATTCTTAGATCAGCTGGAATAACCTTGAAAGGTAGAAATAATTTTTTCCTATCCTACACCCCAAACTGAAAACAACTAGATATCCAGTGGCTGATGAACGGATAATCTCTGGGACACCCATAAAATAGAGTACTTCTCAGCAATAAAAAGGACGGAAGCACTCTTGGTAGCAACAACATGAATGGATTTCACAAAAGTTATTGTACGCAAAAGAAGTCAAATTCTAAAGGCTACGTATTTTATGATTCCATTTACATGACAGTCTGGAAAAGACCAAACCAAAAGAACAGAGAGTCGATCAGTGTCTGCTCAGGGTACAGGCGGGATGAATGGCTACAGAAGGCACGAGGGAGCTTTCTGAGGTGTTGTGAAACTTCTGTATCCTGATGTGGTAACGATTACCTGAGTGTATATATTTGCCAAAATTCGTAGAACAGTACATCAGAAAACTAAACTTCGCCGTAGATAAATTATACCTTGAAACATTTTCAAATGTTAAATGCAGAGAAGGGTTTTGTGGCAAATACTCTATTTTACTTTTGTTCCTTCTCCATAAAATCTTTCCCAGGGAGGTATTGTATGTCAGATGCTGCCTGTTAGTTCAGAAATCTAGAGATAAATAATGGGATATTTACTCATAGTGTGTAGGGGGGACATAAAAGAAAATTCATCTGTTTTAGGATGGACTATTTTTTGCTGTGACAGAGAGCCCAGAGAAGTGTTAAGGTTGTGGAGGAGGAAGGATAAGAACACTCCCTGCTAAGTCTTTACTGGAGCCAAGGCTGGTGGGAACAATTAGAGGGTGAGGGGGGAGGGCACCCTGTGTAAGGAACAGTGGGAGTGAAAACAGAGGGCAGCAAAGAGCCAAGAGAAGTGGACCCTGTCCTCCTCCCTCTGCAGCTGCTGCTGTGGGGATCAAACAACCAATGGGAGCTTTACTGAGCGGCACTGACCCCTATAAGAACAGAGGGAAGGCTGGTCCCCTGACCTGCTTCCCTCACAGCACAGACATTTAGAAAATACTCACTAAATTCTGCCTCACAGTTGAATCCCAACTGATGAACACTGAAAACATGGAAGACCTAATGAAAATAGAAGATTGCTTTTAAGCAAGAATTGTTGAAGGCAAGACCCTTTGGTGGATGCTGAAGTTAATGGGGAGAAATAGGATGAGAAACAGGATATTTTCATAGTCTCAAAGGGTTTCCTTACAACATTTTCCCTTTGGGAGAGTAGGAACTACTTTGTAGTGGAAAAACTCTGTAGACACCACCTTCATCGAGTGATCAAAGTAAGCCTCACTAGAAACAAGATAGGCGGACACCATGTTTCTTCAAGATGATGTGCTGAAAGGGCAAAATATTTCTGTCATAGTATTCTTGTCAGAAATGCTGTCTTACTTCAGGCTGCTGTAACAAATGACCATAGACTGAGTGGCTTAAGCAGCAAACGTTTATTTCTCACGGTTCTGGAGGCTGGGATGTCCACCATTTAGGAGTCAGTAGATCCTGTGCATGGTGTGGACCCTTTGAAAATGGCTGTCTTCTCATTGTACCTTCACATGACAGGGAACAGAGAAAGACAGGAAGCAAGCTCATGTGTCTTTCCTTCTTCTTCTTCTTCTTCTTCTTCTTCTTCTTCTTCTTCTTCTCCTTCTTCTTCTTCTTTTAATGTTTCTTTATTTTTGAGAAGTGGGGAGGAGCAGAGAGAGAGGGAGACAGAGAATCCAAAGGAGGCTTTGCACTATCAGCACAAAGCCCAGTGTGGGGCTCCAACTAAGGCACCATGAAATCATGACCTGAGCCAAAGTCAGATCCTCAACTGACTGAGCCACCCAGACACCCCTCACATGTCTCTTCTTATAAGATACTAATCTCATTCAGTGGAACTCCACCCTCATGACTCAAATCCCAGCTTCTAATATCACCACATTGAGGGGTAGGATTTCAACACATGAATTTTGGGGAAACAACAGACATTCAGTCCATAACAAATGCATAGCTTGGCTCTAAGTCTGAAACATTGGACAAACCCAAACTGAAGGGTATTCCACAAAAATAACTGATCAATATCCTTTAAAAATTCCAGTATATATATTCATGGAACATTAGCCATAAAAAAGAATGAAATCTTGCTATTGTAATGACATGGGTGAAACTAGAGAATATTATGCTAAGCAAAATAAGTGAATCAGAGAAAGACAAACACCATACGATTTCACTCATATGTGGAATTTAACAAACAGAAAAATGAGCAAAGGGGAAAAAAAGAGCGAGAGGCAAACTGAGAAACAGACTCTTAACTGTAGCAAACAAATCCATAGGGGAGGTGAGTAGAAGGGTGGCTGACACAGGTGAGTGCATTTGTGATGAGCACCAGGTGAGATATGGAAGTTTTGAATCACTATATTGTACACCTGAAGCTACTCTTACACTGTGTTAACTAACTGGAATTTAAATAAAAACTTTAAAAAAAATAAGAAAAAATTCCAAGGCCATGAAAAATAAAGGAAAATCTCACAGAGAGGAGAAGACTAAAGAGATACAGCAACTAATTGATCCTGGACCGGAAAAAAAAAATCATTAATGGGAACACTGGCTAAATTCAAATAAGGTCAGTAGGTGAGTTAACAGTATTGTATTGATGTAATTTCTTGACTTTTAGAATTGTAGCAGAATTTTGTCAGACGCCAACACTAGGGGAAGCTGGATGATGGGCATATAGGGACCCTGTACTCTATGTACTACTTTTCTATAAATCTAAGATTATCTTTTCAAACACTTTCAAAAAGCAATATTTCTTAGGAAGGAGGATAATGCTAGAACTTTCTACATCTGTGCCCCTCTCTAAGTTACTTTTATTTCTTTGTTTTTCCTCTGACCGAACAAAGCAGTTATGAGTGTCCCTGAGTAGGAGCAACAGAATCATCTCACAGGACAGAGGCATGCTCTCACTTTGTTCTTATGCCCTAAAACATTACAGGATTGTATATTTAAAAGTCATCTCCTCCCACCAGTTCTCAGGGGTCTCAAACCTAAACTCCTTCAGATGGAAGAGCACCTATCCTATGGTATTGCATTCCGCGTACTGTCGGTACATGAAGTTCTCACGAATCTAAGTTCAGTCTCAATGCTGCAGAATGGAAGATATCTGTGGTCTGCTTCAAAGTCAGGAGTATCCCTCCCAATCAAAAATTTTTAACTGCAAAAGAGGGAACTAGGGCTTTGAGTCAGTATTTCATACAACTGCAAATGGACGGATTCTACTATCCTCTGGCTACCACACAGGTTCAGGCGCCCATGAGAATGATAAGGTTTTCTCATGTGAATCTGGGCTCTCTTAGCTCCCTCAGACACTGTGGTTTTATTTTCTGTCTAAAGAAGTGAAGGACAAGCAGAAGGAATACACCTTCCTTAATAACTTTTAGTATGTAATGCTTATGTGGGTCTTAGGGTCTGATTGCAATTGAAGCATGTAGAATGAGCCCGTTCTAATACCACCTGCTCTATAAGGGACTGTTGGCATTTATGCAGACCAGCATCTGTTTGCCTTTCCTGATTGCCTCAGTTTCCTAGGGGTGATTAACTCTCCTCGATTCTGTGCAATCGTGGTGGCACAGCAAACCCGAGTGTTTGCACACACACAATAGTTGACGGTGACCTTGAAAGCCCCTTCTGCTAGATCCTTTCTTTTGTTCTCCTGGTACATCCAAATGCACAGCTCATGTCCTGATATTGGCCAACTTCTCCCTTCATTCTCAGGCTTTGAAGCCTGAGTTGAAGAAAGCAAAGAGGAATAAAAGCTATGGTTCAATTCTTCCAGTATTATTGTCCCTATGAGGCCATGGAGATGGTCCTGCTGAGGAGACACTGAATTTCCTGAATCTCACTTGTTTCAAGCCCAGTTCTTCATCTTTCTTTGTCCTGGGAGCTAGACCACATCCTTCCAAGAAATCCCTTTTTAAAAGCTAGCCAGAGTTGCTTCTTGTTGCTTGCCAGCCGAGAAAACTGGCTGGTTCAATTCCTCAAGATCATTTGAGAAGATCTTAGCTGGCTTCCAAAAGGAAGTAAGCAATCCTCAGTGCTGTGTGGTTCCTGAATCCGCTGTTGTGCTCTGAAGTGAGCCGGGCTTTTAGAAATACAGGCTCCATACTTGAACCTTTTAAGGTTTTTAATCACTATTACTAGCTCTGGAGAAGGAGGAGAATCTTTGAAACATAATAATAGGTTACTAAGTATCTTAAACTAGAATTAAGTGATGTCATCGTATCATCAGGAAATGCCTGCAATATGCACTTTACAACAGTTTGTATCCATGCACATCATGTTTATTAATATAAATGAGCAGAGTTTATGGGTTTATTTTGAACGCAGATATAATTTTCCATCTTAGCACTTGAAAAACAAAGTGTTAATGAGATATAACCCTCATGAGAAAGGCTTTGAGTGTGAAGTCATTGCAGAAACTTTTAAGACTTCCCCTGCTTCTTAAAAGCTAAACATACACCTGCTGTATGATCTAGGCAGTTAACTCCTAAGTATTTACTAAAAAAGAAAGAAAAAAGAAATAGAAGAAGCAGCATTAGCAGCAGCAGCATATGTCCATAGAATGGCATACACAAATAATTATAGCAGCAAAATTTGTAAAGCAAAAAAAAGAAAAAGCTGTAAATGTGCATCACCAGGTGAATGGGTGATTGGACAAACAAGTTGTTGTTTCCACACAATACTACCCAACAGTAAGAAGGATATATTGTCACAACATGGATAAATGTCAAAATAATTATGCTGAGTGAAGCCAAACAAAAGAATAGTACTATAGGATTCCATTTACAATTCTAGGAGATGCAAACTAATCTGTAGTCGAAGAAAGCAGATCAGTGGTTGCCTGGGAAGGGGGAAAGGGTAACAAAAGGGTGTGAGGAAATTTCTAAGGGTTATGCTAATGGGTATGCTAATGGTTGCTCACCTGTATCCATATGTCAAAACTTAGCAAGCCATTTACTGTACCTAGGTGTAGCTCCTTATATGCAAGTCATTCCTCAATAAAGTTGTTGAAAGGACACTTGCCTACCAGATTTGGCAACCTAGATCACCCAGGAGGACACTTGCCTACCTAGATCACCTAGGAGGAAGAGGCAAAACACAAGAGATCTAAGAAATCATCTAGTCCAGGGTCAGCAAACTTTTTGCTGTAAAGGGCCAGGTAGTAAACATTTCTGCCTTTGCAGGCCATACAGTTTCTGTTACAATAGTCAACTCTGCTGCGATACTATGAAAACAGTCGTGGATAATATGTAATAAAAGTGAGTGGCTGTGTCCCAATAAAACTATTTTCAAAAAACAAGAATTGAACTGGGTGTGGTCCATGTGTTATAGTTTGCTACACCATGATCTAGTTGAACACAATTATTATATAGAAACTAAGAGGTGGAAGGCTATGTGGACAGTTAGTGGTAGCTTATAGAAATCAGAAGTGACATACTTTAAGATCTTTAATCAACCTTTCACTGTAGAAATACCAAGTTAAAAACGTATTTGACTTAATGCCAAAATATCATTCCACAGATTGTCAATGGTAATGGGAAATGTACCGTTATGATAGAGAAATCCACAAATCACCACCTAAACACTTACCATAAATAGTGGGGCAATCTGACTTTTATGTCCCCTGATAGAATGCCAAATGAATTAGGCTTCATCATCTTTGAAGAATTAGTGCCAACAATGTTTAATATGACTGTAATCAAATCAAGTCTGTGGCTGTCATTCCCAGCTGATAGGACGTACAAGAGAGAGAGATAAGTGGAATACCCTGGAGAAACAATCAGGCAAAAAACACATCACAACATGCTCCAAGACAACTAGCCTGATCACTTACAGAAATGACCGCTACAGAAAAAAAAATAGGTGAGGGAGACTGCTCTAGCTTGAAAGAGACTAATATGATGCATAAAAATGTGTTGACTTCTGGCTTTAAAAAAATGCTATAAAATATATTTGGGGGGCACCTGCGTGGCTCAGTCGGTTGAAGGTCTGACTTCAGCTCAGGTCATGATCTCATGGTTGGTGAATTTGAACCCCCGTCAGCCTCACTGCTGTCAGCTTGTCAGTGCAGAGCTCACTTTGGATCCTCTGTCCCCCTCTCGCTGCCCCTCCCCCACTTGCGCTCTCCCCACAATAAATAAATATTTAGAAAAAATAAATAAGTAAAATATATTTGGGGTAACAAAGGAATATTTGACTTCAGTCATTAGATAGTATGGAAAATGATTATGAGCTTTCTTAGGTGGAATAATCATATTGCAATTTTGCACAAGAATATCCTTATTGTAGAAGATAAGTGGTAAAATTCTTAGAGATAACATGCTGTCAGTGACTGGAAAGATATCAACAGATACATATATGAAGGAAAATAAAACAAAGTTGCAAATAGGTTAATAATTATTCAACCCAGGTGGTGAGTTGATGTGTGTTCATTGTACTATTTTAACTTCCTGTATACTTGAAGGTTTTCTTAAGAGATAGTTGAAAAAAATAGTTATATTTGATGTATGTCTTGAGAGGACAATATTCTTATAGACACACATATTTAAATTTTATTTAAATGCTCTTTTAAATGAAAAAATAAGAAGATAAGAAAATATCTATTCTAACTATGACAGGAGAGAATAAAGACGTTTTAACATTAAATTCTATATCATATGTTTTCTAATAGTTAAGTAGAAGAAAAAATATAATTCCTCAAAAGGAAAACAGTTTTCACTTGGTCCTTTGAGAGAAACTCTAAGATTACTTACGATGATTTCACTCTAACAATTTTGGCACAGGGGAATTTGTTACAACTCATACCATGCACACAAATCTTTTTTTCTTGATTATGGCACTCTTAAAGGATATGAAAAAAAAAAAACTATAAAAGCTCCCGTCCTAAACAGAGAATGGATTCCAGTGTTCTCTGATAACCAATGCAAGACATGATACAACATTTGAAGAAGAAAACAATCCCTCAGAATTCAGGAAATGGACAGGTCGATGGATGGAACCAGTCACAGCCATCACCCAGGTGGGCTTGGCTACCTCTTACCATGTTTAGTCATTTATGCTTCCTGCCTAATGACCACAGTGACAGGCTGCATATCTTCCCCTTATGTCTTCACTGCATATCAATTAGTCATTAAGTAGGGGAATGCAGTCAATCTCTGTAAACTGTATTGGTCTGAGCCTGACTCTGGGAGAGGTACTCACTAAGGCCTTATTAGGTCCTGGAGGCAGAAAGAAAATAAGCCTCATAACTCACTGTAGCAAATGCTATTGGCGCCCCATCCATATCCCCTTTGCAGTCACCATTCTTAAGCATGCCAGCTGAATCTCTCTGCATGAGGGCTTTCTGTAGTCACGGGAGTCCATTTAGCCCAAGTGTAGGGCATGCAGACAGTACTGGGGAGCTCATGTTCCCAAGGAGCAGTTTTCAACCAAAAACTGACAGGAGTCAATAGATCAATATTCCCGATCCCTCGGCCCTGGATTGGACAACTCCAAGTCATGTTCTACACTGTCTCCCACAGATCCCCAGCAGGACTGAGCCCCAGTTTAGTGCTGCAGGGAGGAAATAAGGTAAAGAGCTCTCACTATCTCTCTCTTGATTGTGTGAAGGTGGCAGGGAGACAAACATTTGAGAGACGGCGGAAGAATAGGAAATGCTGGGAACTGCTGCCGTGTGAAATGCAATAAAGGAGTGGGCACTGAGAACGAGAAAAATGATGGCTGGGCAGTGTGGTGGCCCTGCTGACGCTGGTAGTCATACATGTAGAAGGCTGCCAATCCGTTGGGCGGGAGAGAGTCTCTTCCAGAAAACTGGGGAATGGGACTGAGCCCAGGCTAAGGGATGAAGGGCAAGAATGGTGGGAGTTGGAAATCCTAGCTTCAGAGCACTCAAACCTCTTTCTGTGCAGTACTCTAGGAGTGGGCGATGGCCTCAGTAGGGAACCCCGAGGTGTGAAAGCTGAGCCACCATGACCAACAGCATCCCACATGGGCTGAGCCAGCCATCTGACCAGACACGCATCTCTACCACGCTGCCTCACACACGCCTCTCGAAGTTCAAAATCTGTCTTTCTTGTTTGGTGACTACAGTTTTATGTACTTGCTACACATATTTGAGAGCCCAAGGAATAAGGAGCCTTGAGGCCAAAGAGGGCTTGAATGGTCATGTGGAGATGGCCATCCTCCAGTTCCCCTCTCCATCACCAGTCGCAATTAACGCGCCAGGACAGAGAAATTACAAGGTGATCTGACACAACTCTGAGCAAGGTCCTCTCTAAGTCTGTTTCCTTTCCTGTAGAGAGTGGTTGGTTATTCAGTGGCATATAAAGCACAAAACTGTTGGGCACTTAGTAGGTGCTCAAGAAATAATGGCTATAATTTAGGTAATGAGCAAAGTACATTATATCTAGCTTTGTTAAGACTGTGCTGTCTTAGAGGCACCTGGGTGGCTCAGTTGGTTAAGCGTCCAACTCGATTGCGGCTCAGGTGATGAGCTTACAGTTCTGTGAGATCGAGCCCCACACGGGGCTCCGTGCTGTCAGTGCAGAGCCTGCTTGGGATTCTCTCTCTCCCTCTCTCTCTGCCCTCCCTCACTCATGTGCTCTAAATACATGAACTTTTTAAAAAAAATATATATTAAGACTGTGCTGTCTTAGCCTGAGTTTTTTTAGAAAACAGGGTCTGAGGCAACAGCTTATCTGCACCTCTTTTATTTAGGGAATTCAATTGCAGGGAAGTGAAAGTGAGGAAATGAGAATGAGAATGAGAATGGAAAGTGAGCAAATATGAGGGTGTGCACCACAGAGACGGCTCTTGCTCTGCAGTGAAACCAACAAATTGTACCACCTCACGAGACTGTCTTCTGAGAGGCCACAAGGCCACTGCATCCTAAGACAGTCTGTGCAGAGGAGGGATGAAGCAAAAGGGAGGAGCATTTATCCAATAGCTCTCAATTCCCACTGATCGAAGACTCAGCCCACGGGGCATTAACTCCTCTGCACTTTGGCGTGTACCTATGCGATTGCCAAGCAGGTCCTGATGTATCTTAAGCCTCAGTGGCAACTGAGCCTTGTGTTGAAGATAAAAAGCTCAAGGTGTGGGCCTGAGACAAGGCATTTCAGGTAATTCTTGTACAATGTCAGCTGTGGCCGTGGGGGCTATGACAACCTACATCAATTTGATCCCCATAGTGGAAGCTGGGAAGAACAAGGGTCCCAAAACCCAAAGACAAATGAGTCGAAAATGATTTGAAATGGGACTAAGTTCCTGACATACCTACATGTTGAAAATCCCTTTTAAGCTTATTGAATTCTATTTTTTCACTTCAATATTTCGGGAGATGGAGATATAGCTCCAACCTTCAGGGGTTCCTAATATGCAAGCTTCCTTTTTACACGGCAGGTATCCTGAACTGGATCCAATAGCTGTTGGTACAAAAATCAAGACCTAAGTACTGGAAGGGTACTTATCAAATCAAACAGTTTGTGGGAAGAAGTCTTTATACTATGAATAGTTGCCTGTTAGCCATCTGGTTTTTTGATACGTTGGATTTTTTTTTTTTTTTTTTTTTTTTTTTTTTTTTTACTGATATGCTGTCACACAATGTCTTTCTTTTGGGGGCTGTTTTCGTTCGTTTTGCTATTAGATTCTGTGGCATTGGGAATTCTTGGCATTTTCTGCTGAAATGTAAAGGCTCTTTGCTACACAATATATGTGACTCACATACTCAGCCTCAAATTCCCTGAGAGAAGAGACATCTCCTTATTATATCTCTTGTACTCCTTCACAGCATCTTTAGTGGATAACAAATTCCCCATTAATATTTGCTGAGTGGGGAACAATCTAAACTCCAGACATTAGGAGAATGTGAAATAAGCAATAGGGTAGCCATAGAGTGGACATTCATACAGCACAGGTATTAAGAAAAAAAAAAGAACTGGAGGTCCCCTCTACTATAAACATGGGGAGGTGGGCAAGAGTTATTTTAATAAACAAATTGCAGAACATTATGTATAGAATAATATTTTGATTATATGTGCATATACACACATCTATGGATATGCACATTTAGAAGTCTAGATGACAAGTGTAACACTATTAAAGGCTATTTTTAATTTTAAAGGCTATTACCTTGAGGAATGAGATGGGTAGAGGGAGAAAGAATTTTCTCTTTTCACTTGTATCCTTTGTCTTTCACAACAAACACTCATTACTTATGTAACCTACAAATGAACAAGTGAAACAAGCAATGCTTTGAATGAATCATGGGTATTCGATGACACAGTAGAAAAAAGAAGGCAACTGGGTACAAATGATTACTTGTTTTGACACCGAGTTAGTCAGGTGCCATCCCTCATTTAATCCTGCATGGAGAAAAATGCTAGTTCCATCTTTTTAATCCCTCTGAGAACCATCGGAACCGCTGCATTCTCAACTCACCCAAAATAACAGTGTTCTTTCTTGGCTGACTGGTTCGGTTATATATCATCATATTTGTACATCTTACTTTCTTCTGCAGAGAGTGCTGTTTACAATTCTAGTGGAGAGATGAGAACTTCTCAGCCGACATAGGTCACTCGGCTGTGCATAATCAGCATGGGTTGTTTTTTTTTTTTGTGTGTGCTTTTTTTTAATTCTCAGATTTTCACTATTTAAGTCTGCTCCAAATGGAAATATTTTTGTGCACTGCAAACACTTAGACAATAATATAGGAATCAGATGTTCTGGCATAAATGGCCTCTACACCCTAATGTAGCCCACGTAGCAAAGCATGATAAATACTTACTTAAAGTCCTTGGAAATGAGGGATCAACCACTTCAGGCTGTACTTATTTCTTGGATCTTTTTGGGATGTCCCCCCCCACCCCCCACCCCCGTTTTCCTAAGCAGTGACAGAAAATCTTCATCTTCTCAGAGGGAGTGGGGTCTCAACAATTCATCCTTTATTTCTCCTTATTCATTTAATTCCCACACATCTCCTGCCAACCCCTCGACCTTCACCCTCAGGTCACCAATTATGTGCAACAAGCAAATGTGTTAGGACGGCAGACACTTCCCTCCGGCATCAGAGAATCCTTTGGAAATATTTAGAGAATTGATAACATCAAGGATGTGTGTGTGGGAAGAAGATGAAGATCAAAAACGGCTCTCTGAAGCTCTAGCAGAATGCCAAAGTACCTCAGATCTGAGTTAAGAGGAACATGTTACACTAAAAATGACTGAATAGGTAGCTGGTAAAAGTTCCCAAGCAGTAAAAGCCAACAAGAATTTGAAAAAACAAATCTTCAGGGTGCCTGGGTGGCTCAGTCGGTTAAGTGTCCGACTTTGGCTCAGGTCATGATCTCACAGTTCCTGAGTTCAAGCCCCATGTCAGGCTCTGTGCTGACAGCTCAGAGCCTGGTGCCTTCTTTGGATTCTGTGTCTCCCTCTCTCTACCCCTCCCTGCTCACACTCTGTCTCTCTCAAAAAAAAGTAAACATTAAAAAGTGTTTTTTAAAAACCCCACAAATATTCAACAAACATATTTCCCCAGATTTTTGACATGCACACTTTTGCTTTTTGAAAGGTAAAAAAAAAAAAAAAATGCAAACAATGTGGCCCTAACCCATGAGTAGATTTTCCTTTTATGTGGAACAGATCTATGAACTGGAAGGCGAAGAAGAAGAAGAAGAAGAAGAAGAAGCAGAAGGGGAAGTGGAAGGGAAGGGGAAGAAGGGGGAAGAGGAGGAGAAGGAGAAGAAAAAATACTGTGTCCCTGTTTTTTACTATCTCCTGAATGAAATTTAGCATTTATTTCTATTATGAATTTAGGCAACAATTAGCAGTCATCTTATTAGAATCCACGAATTTAATACCAATACAAATAAGAAATATTTTTATACCATGTTAAAGTTGTTGCAGAGATCTTGAAATATTGTTTACATTCACCATTATTCAAAATGACAGTAGTTAATTGACCTGACACTGAATCTCATTATTTAATGCCTTAATAAAGAATCAGTATATTGCAATATAAAAAAATGTTATAGTTTTAAAATTCCAGTGTAGTTAATACACAGTGTTATATTAGTTTCAGGTATACAAAAATAGTGATTTAATAATTCATATGCTACTTAGTGCTCATCAAGATAAGTGTATTCTTTTTTTCCCCCATTTTTCCTTTTTTTTTTCAAATATAACTTATTGTCAAGTTGGCTAACATACAGTGTATACAGTGTGTTCTTGGTTTTGGGGGTAGATTCCCGTGATTCATTGCTTATATACAGTACCCAGTGAAGATAATTATATTCTTACTCTCATCACCTATTTCACCCATCCCCCACCCACTTCCCCTCTGGTAACCATCTGTAGTTAAGAGTCTGTTTCTTGGTTTCTCACTTTTTTTTTCTTTGTTCATTTGTTCTGTTTCTTAAATTCCACGCATCTGTGAAATCATATGGTATCGGTATTTCTCTGGCTTACTTCACTTAGTATTGTACTCTCTAGGTCCATCCATGTTGTTGCAAATAGTAAGATTTCATTCTTTTTTTATAGCTGAATAATGTGCCATTGCATTTATATATATATTTAAATATATAAATAAATATAGGCCACATCTATATATTAGTAAATATATATCTATTTACATTATATATAATATCAATATAATATCAATTATATATGTATATAATATAAATATATGGCACATCTTCTTTGTCCCTTCATCTATTGATGCTTCTGTAATGTGGCTATTGTAAATAATGCTACAATAAACATAGGGGTGCATATACACTTTTGAATTAGTGTTTTTTGCATTCTTTGGGTAAATATCCAGTACTGACATTACTGGATCATAGGGTAGTTCTATTTTTTATTTTTTTGCAGAACCTCCATAATGCTTTCCATAGTAGCTTCACCAGTCTGCATTCCCACCAAAAGCGCACAAGGGTTCCTATTTCTCCACATCCTTGCCAACATTATTGATCCTTGTGTTTTTGATTTTAGCCATTCTGACAGGCGTGAGGTGTTATCTCATTGTGCTTTGATGTTATCATACATGAAATATATTATATAAATTACATAAAATATAAATAAAATATAATGTATAAATATATAATATAATATAATATATAATATATAATATAATATAATATAATATATATAATATATAATATATATAATATATATAATATATAATATAATATAATATAAATATATAACAGGGGAGGGGCAGAGAGAGAGGGAGACACAGAATCTGAAATGTGCTCCAGGCTCTGAGCTGTCAGCACAGAGCCCGACGCGGGGCTCGAACTCACAGACCGTCTGAGCCGGAGTCAGACGCTTAACCGACTGAGCCACCCAGGCGCCCCTATATAATGTTTAAAATACCATATTTTGATACTTATATTTGAACATAATTGGTTTCCTTTCTTTTCTTTGAGAGAGAGAAAGCACAAGTAGGAGAAAGGGGCAGAAGAAGAGAGAGAGTCTCAAGCAGGCTCCGTGCTCGGTGTAGAGCCCTACATGGGGCTTGCTGCCACAGCCCTGGGATCATGATCTGAGCTGAAATCAAGAGTTGGACACTCAACTGACTGAGCCACAAAGGCACCCTTAATTGGTTTCCTTTGTAATTCTATGTATTTTATTTTATGCCTTTGGAAACACTTTCTGAGAAGAAATCTATAAGCTTCAACTAACTGCAAATACATGAGAGAGCTAGCTGGGAACAGAAGAACCACCCAAGTGAGTCTCACCTAAATTGCCCACTCATGGGGTAGTAATCTAAACAAAATGGTTGTAATTTTGACCTACTAACTTTTGTAGTGCTTTGTTATATAACCATAAAAACCATATAGATCCCTAATATTATGTGTTCAACATTTTTCCCTAAAGCAATTTTCTCATTTAAATAAATTAAGTTTTAAACAGTCTTTTTAGTACCCTGCAAATAGAAAAAAAACATTTTCACTTGGCACAAATAGAAGCAAACCAAAAACAAATACAAGGAAAACATTAAATAATGTTACTAAATTTTAGCCAGAAATGTTGTCTGGGAAGGTTCTTTATTAAAAAAAAAGAAAGAGAGACGGGGCTCCTGCGTGGTTCAGTCAGTTACGAGTCTGACTTCGGCAAAGATCATGATCTCAAGGCTTGTGAGTTCTAGCCCCACCTCCGGCTCTATGCTGACAGCTCAGAGCTTGGAGCCTGCTTCGGATTCTGTGTCTCCTCTCTCTGTCCATGCCCCACTCACACTCCGTCTGTCTCTCAAAAATAAATAAACATTATGAAAGATGCTCAATGTCACTCCTCAACAGGGGGAGTGACTCCTTATCAAAACCACACTCAGATACAACCTCATGCCAGTCAGAGAGGCTAAAATGAACAAATCAGGAGACTAGATGCTGGCAAGGATGTAGAGAAACGGGAACCCTCTTGCACTGTTGGTGGGAATGCAAACTGGTGCAGCCGCTCTGGAAAACAGTGTGGAAGTTCCTCAAAAAATTAAAAATAGATCTACCCTAGGACCCAGCAATAGCACTGCTTGGAATTTACCCAAGGGATACAGGAGTGCTGATGCATAGGGGCACTTGTACCCCAATGTTTATAGCAGCACTTTCAACAATAGCCAGATTATGGAAAGAGCCTAAATGTCCATCAACTGATGAATGGGTAAAGAGGTTGTGGTTTATATATACAATGGAATACTACTTGGCAATGAGAAAGAATGAAATACGGCCTTGTGTAGCAACATGGATGGAACTGGAGAGTGTGATGCTAAGTGAAATAAGCCATACAGAGAAAGACAGATACCATATGGTTTCACTCTTATGTGGATCCTGAGAAACTTAACAGAAGACCATGAGGGAGGGGAAGGGATTAGAGAGGGAGGAAGCCAAAACATAAGAGGCTCTTAAAAACTGAGAACAATCTGAGGGTTGATGGGGGGTGGGAGGGAGGGGAGGGTGGGTGATGGGCAATGAGGAGGGCATCTGTTGGCATGAGCACTGGGTGTTGTATGGAAACCAATTTGACAATAAACTTCATATTAAAAAAATAAAAAATAAATTAACATTTAAATATTAAATAAAAAAAGAAAGAGATATACATGCTGAACAGGCATCGAAGAGAAGACACATCACCTCCGGGGCACCTGGGTGGCTCAGTTGCTTAAGCATCTGACTCTTGGTTTTGGCTCGGGTCATGATCTCACAGTTTGTGAGTTTGAGCCCCACATTGGGCTCTGCATGGACAATGGGGAACCTGCTTTGGATTTTCTCTTCCTCTTTCTGTCCCTCCCCTGTGTGTGCATACTCTCTGTCTGTCTGTCTCTGTCTCTCTCAAAATAAATACATAAACTTAAAAAAAATGTGTGTATCCTCATGTAGACCAACCCTGTAAACATAAATCTATATTAAAAAAAAAAGACACATCACCTCCAAAATGAGACTTTCACCTTGGTGAAGGCAGAAGGACCAAAAGAGAAGAGTGTGATTCAGTGTCACTTAATTGCTGCCCCCATCTCTTTCATAGCCAGGACTCCAGGTGGGTAGTCTTAGAGCACATCTTGTGCAGAACTGGTCAAGACAGTGTAGTCTGATTGGACTTATGGAAAAAAAGGAATTTTTGCTTAAACAGGTGCTCTATCTCCTGACACTGGAAAGAAATGGCACAAACCTGAGGGTGTTTAGGAAAATAAGTTTGCATAATTTCACTCCTGCCACAGAGGACAGAGAACACAGAACACAGTTCTCATATTCAATACATGTTCAGATCTCATTTGCTAAATTAAGGAGCTAGTAGAAAAGGCCCAGAATCCCTTCCAGCTTTCTTTTGCTATGAACCCAAGAGTTTAAATGTCCCAGCAAAGCACCCAAAGAATCCACTAAGGAACAATAGAGAAGAGGCAAGAAATTAAATAATATTGACTCACACATTGAGGAAAATCATTCCTTTTCCACTCTCTGGTCCCTGTGCCTTGCTCAAGGTAAAGGACTTTGCATCAAGCCTGGAACATATATCCAAAAATATTATCTATAAGTAATAATGCTAATGCTAATAATAATAACAACAACAACAATAATAATAATAAATAAATGAGCAGTTAAGAACATGGGCTCTGGATTTGAATTTGGTCTCCCTGTAGATCCTAAATTTCCTACCTTCACAACAAATTTGTTTTTCTGTGTTTCAGTTTCTTCATCTGTAAAATGTGCAGTAAAAAGTATTTACAAAAGGTGATACATCACATTAATAAAAGAAAAGATAAGAACCATATGATCCTGTCAATCGATGCAGAAAAAGCATTTGACAAAATGCAGCATCCTTCCTTGATGCAAACCCTCAAGAAAGTCAGGATAGAAGGGATATACTCAAACATGATAGAAGCCATTTATGAAAAGCACACAGCTACTATCATCCGTAATGGGGAAAAACTGAGAGCATTCCCACTGAGATCAGGAACACGACAGAGATGTCCACTCTCACTGCTGTTGTTTAATGTAGTGTTGGAAGTCCTAGCATCAGCAATCAGACAACGAAATGAAATAAAAGGCATCAAACTTGGCAAAGATGAAATCAAACTCTCACTTTTCGCAGACAACATGATACTCTACATGGAAAACCCGATAGACTCCACCAGAACTCTGCTAGAACTGATACATGAATTCAACAAAGTCGCAGGATACAAAATTAATGTACAGAAATCGGTTGCATTTTTATACACCAATAATGAAGCAACAGAAAGAGAAATAAAGAAACTGATCCCATTCACAATTGCACCAAGAACCATAAAACACCTAGGAATAAACCTAACCAAAGATGTAAAAGATCTGTATGCTGAAAACTATACAAAGCTTATGAAAGAAATTGAAGAAGGCACAAAGAAATGGAAAAACATTCTGTGCTCATGGATTAGAAGAATAAATATTGTTAAAATGTCAATACTACTCAAAGCAATCTACACATTCAATGCAATCCCAATCAAAATTGCACCAGCATTCTTCCTGAAGCTAGAACAAACAATCCTAAAATTTGTATGGTACCACAAAAGACCCCGAATAGCCAAAGTAATATTGAAGAAGAAAACCAAAGTGGGAGGCATCACAATCCCAAACTTTAGCCTCTACTACAAAGCTGTAATCATCAAGACAGTATGGTATCGGCACAAAAATAGACACATTGACCAATGCAATAGAATAGAGACCCCAGAATTGGACCCAGTAATCTTTGGCAAAGCAGGAAAGAATATCCAATGGAAAAAAGACAGTCTCTTTAACAAATGGTGCTGGGAGAACTGGACGGCAACATGCAGAAGAATGAAACTAGACCACTTTCTTACACCATAAATAAAAATAAACTCAAAATGGACGAAGGACAAAAATAAACTCAAAATGGATGAAGGACCTGAACATTAGATAGGAAACCATCAAAACCCTAGAGGAGAAAGTAGGAAAAAACCTCTTTGACCTCAGCTGCAGCAATTTCTTACTTGATACATCTCCAAAGGCATGGAAATTAAAAGCAAAAATGAACTATTGGGATCTCATCAAGATAAAAAGCTTCTGCACTGCAAAGGAAACAACCAACAAAACTAAAAGGCAACCGACGAAATGGGAAAAGATATTTTTGTAAATGACATATCAGATAAAGGGCTAGTATCTAAAATTTATAAAGAGCTCACCAAACTCCACACCCGAAAAACAAATAACCCAGTGAAGAAATGGGCAGAAAACATGAATAGACACTTCTCTAAAGAAGACATCCGGATGACCAACAGGCACATGAAAAGATGCTCAGCATCGCTCCTCATCAGGGAAATACAAATCAAAACCACACTCAGATATCACCTCACGCCAGTCAGAGTGGCCAAAATGAACAAATCAGGAGACTATAGATGCTGACGAGGATGTGGAGAAATGGGAACCCTCTTGCACTGTTGGTGGGAATGCAAATTGGTGCAGCCACTCTGGAAAACAGTGTGGAGGTTCCTCAAAAAATTAAAAATAGACCTACCCTAGGACCCAGCAATACCACTGCTAGGAATTTACCCAAGGGATACAGGAGTGCTGATGCATAGGGGCACTTGTACCCCAATGTTTATAGCAGCACTTTCAACAATAGCCAAATTATGGAAGGAGCCTAAATGTCCATCAACTGACAAATGGATAAAGAAGATGTGGTTTGTATATACAATGGAATACTACTTGGCAATGAGAAAGAATGAAATCATGCCATTTGCAGCAATGTGGATGGAACTGGAGGGTATTATGGTAAGTGAAATGTCAGGCAGAGAAAGACAGATACCGTATGTGTTTCACTCACATGTGGATCTTGAGAAAATTAACAGAAGACCATGGGGGAGGGGAAGGGGAAAAGAAGTTACAAGGAGGGAAGGAGGCAAATCATAAGAGACTCTTAAGGACTGAGAACAAACTGAGGGCTGATGGGGGTTGGGGGAGAGGGGAAAGTGGCTGATGGGCATGAAGGAGGGCACTTGTTGGGATAAGCATTGGGTATTGTATGGAAACCAACTTGACAATAAATTATATTAACAACAACAAAAAAGGTGCACCTGGGTGGCTCAGTCAGTTGAACATCTGACTTCAGCTCGGGTCATGATCTCACGGTTCATGAGTTCCAGCCCCGTATTAGGCTCACTGATGTCAGCACAGAGCCCACTTTGGATCCTCTGTCTTTCTCTCTCTCAGCCCCTCTCCTGTTCATGCTCTCTTTCTCAAAAATGAATAAACATTTTATTTTTTTTTAATTTTTTTTATCGTTTATTTGTTTTTGAGACAGAGAGAGACAGAGCATGAACGGGGGAGGGGCAGAGAGAGAGGGAGACACAGAATCAGAAGCAGGCTCCAGGCTCTGAGCCATCAGCCCAGAGCCCGACAAGGGCTCGAACTTACGGACCACGAGATCATGACCTGAGCTGAAGTTGGACGACTGAGCCACCCAGGCGCCCCTGAATAAACATTTCAGAAAAAAAGTATTTACAACATATTTTGTTCTGAGGATTAAAAGAGATCATACATGAAAAGTATTTAGAACTCTGCCCGGTACACAGTAATATATTACATAGTAATTCTATTACATATTAAGTATATTAAATACTCAACAAATTAATTGATGATGGTGACAGTGACAACAATGAGGAGGAGAGGGAGAATCAGTTGATCAGCAGCACACCATTGTTAAAGCAGAGACTCGGAAATAATTCCCCCCCGCCTTTTTTGAATGTTGGCTTATTTTGAGAGAGAGCAGGGAGGGGCAGAGGGAGAGAGAGAGAGAGAGAGAGAGAGAGAGAGAGAGAGAGAAAATCCCAAGCAGGATCCATGCTCAACACAGAACCTAACTGGGGGCTCGATTTCATGACGGTGAGATCTTGACCTGAGCTGAAATCAAGAATCAGATGCTTAAGGGACTGAGTCACCCAGGCAGCCCCAATTCTTCTTTCTAAAACAAATTATCACTATTCCTTTGTGTGTCAAAGGTAGAACCTTGGCATTCTCTTGGATTCACAATATGATTGTTTCTCCAGGGACATGTATTCAGAGAAAACATGGTTTTTACTGGTAGTATTGTTCATCTGTAGTCTGTGATGTCATTTCGATCCATGCTGATCTATGTGATCCACCAATGCAAAGAAGATTTATGTACGAGTTTTACGAGTGCCCACTTTTGCGTTAAGACTCTTTTCACCCTCACCACACTCTCTTCCCTGCTACTCAGCTCTTTCCTCCTCATTACCATGTGCGAGATCCCTCTATGAAAATATGCAATATAACTACATTCTGGTTCCAAGATCAACTCTGGCATTTGAACAGCGTTCAGGCATGGCATGCTATTTTGGTAAAAATCATTTTCCAAAAACAGCATTATGACCAAGTGAGACCAAAATGGACTTGCTGTTCTCTCTCACATCACACCGGCACAGTGTGATGCCTGCTCATCCTTCTTGTGGGCTTAAGGATTCAAAACCCATGGTACTTGTTTTTTCCTTTTTTTTCTCTCTCTCTCTTCTGCTTTAAATGACATCACAATTTTCGCCTGTTGCCAAGTCTGGCTTAAATTAAACCTAGACGTGCAAAGGGATGGCACCATCTCTTTAGGTCTTTGTGTGAGACTAGGGAGGTTAATGAGTTGCTATGGTGATCAATTTTAGCAATGAAGTTGAATAATGGTAAAGAGAACAGGTTTTAGAGTCAGATTTAAGTTCAAACTCACATTCTGCCTCTCATTATATATTTGACTGACTTTGAGCAATTTACTTGACCTTTCCTGGTACACGTTCTCATGGATAAAATGAGCCTAATAATACCCACCTTGGAGAGTTATTATCTTGATTAATTCTTATAACAGCCTTCTGATGCAGGTATTATTAGCATCATTTAACAGATAAGTTATATAACTTGCCCAAAGTCACGCAGCCAGTCAACAGCAGAACCAGGAGGTCCAACTTGTGATTTCTGGGGGGTTATTGGTGTTGGCTAGGGGTGTTTCATTAGGGTCTCTCATACAATTCTAGTCACACAGTGGCTGGGCTAGAGGCATCCTGAAGGCTTTCTTACTCTCTTTGTGACTGCTCCTGGCTGTTGGCAGGGACCTTTGTTTGGCATTGTCGGCTAGAACACTTGCAGAGGTCCCATCATGTGTTCTGGGCTTCCTCATAGCATGGTGGTGGGGTTCCCAGAGTAAGGATCCCAGGAGAGGTCAGACGTAGGCTGTATCACCTCCTATGGCATAGTCTCAGGGGCAGCCTCCCTTACTATTCATTCACTATGAGCAACTCACTAAAGCTGATCCACATTCAGACTAACATCCCACATGCAGGATGTCAGCAGATGAATGTCTTCAAAGTGTTGACGGGAAATAACTGAACATTAGAATTGTATACATAACAAAACTGACACCAAATAAGTTTGAAATCGGTCAGGTAATTTATTTAGTAAAAAATTAAGATCGCTTACTTTATTGACTTTTTGTTCACAGGTTTTGTCACTAGATAAGACATGTGATTTCTTCATCAACACTGGAAGGCAGGAACAACAAAGAGAGCGGAGAGAGAAAATAATAAAGGTAAAAGCAGAAAATAATAAGATACCATGATGGTTAATTTTATGAGTCAACTTGACGCATTAAGGGATACCCAAATAGCTGGTGAAACATTATTTCTCCTTGTGTCTGTGAGAGTGTTTCCAGAAGTGACTAACATTTGAATCAGTAAACTAAGTGAAGGGATCCACCCTTAGGAATGTGGGTAGCATCATCCCATCCAAAGAAGGCCTGAATAAAACAAAAAAGGCAGAGGAAGGGTGAATGTGCTCTCTGCTTGAGCTGGAACTTCCATTTTCTCCAGCCTTTGGACATTGGTTCTCCTGGTTCTTGGGCCTTTGAATCATACCGGCAGCTTTCCTGGGTCTCCAGCTAGCAGATGGCAGATCTGGGGACTTCTCAGCCTCCATGATCTAATGAGCAAGTTTCTATAACAAATCTATCTCTATCTATCTCTCTATCTATCCCGTATTTTGTAAATTTTCTTTGATTAACACAAATACAAAACAAAATAAAAATGCAATAGAATTGATTAAGATATTAGAAATGTATACATATATATTTATTTATTTTAATGTTTATTTATTTTTGAGAGAGGGACAGAGCATGAGCCGGGGAGGGGCAGAGAGAGAGAGGGAGACACAGAATCTGAAACAGGTTCCAGGCTCTGAGCTGTCAGCACAGACCCCAACATGGGACTCAAACTCACGAACTGCAAGATCATGACCTGAGCCAAAGTCAGACACTTAACTGATGAGCCACCCAGGAGCCCTTAAAAATGTATATTTTGGAGACTCATAAAATAGAAGAATTTTGGCAAGAACGATCAATGGGGAGAGGGAGAAAAGCCCACGGGAAGAAAACCATAATTAACAAATGTAGAAGATTTTTTTTTAATAAGACTCTAATGCATATGAATTTATACCAATAATTGCTACAACATAGATACAGCAGAAATAAAAAGAATCATCAAAATTGGCAGGGATTAGAAAATCTGAATAAATCAGTAATTATAGAAGAAAAGCCACAATAGTCAAAGATATACCCCCCAAAAGGCAATAGACCCGGGAGCATTGCACTAAACTTAAAGGAATAGGTAAAATTCCCATCTTTAAACATATTATTTCAGAGCATCTACTCAACTAATCTTATAAGACAACTATAACTTTTAATACATGAACCATAAAATGGCTGCAAAGGAAGAGAAAAATCATATGCCAATTCCATTTATGAATATAGATGGGAGAAATTCTATGTAAAATATCTGCATACTTAAGCAAAATAAGCCAGTCAGAGAAAGACGAACAGCATATGATTTCATCTGTGAAATTAAAGAAAAAACAAACAAAGGAAAACAGAGATAAACCAAAACACAGACTCTTAACTATAGACAACAAGCTGATGATTACCAGAGGGGAGGTGGGTAGGGGATGGGTGAAACAGGGGAAGGGGATTAAGAATACACTTATCTTGCTGGCTCTGGGTAACATATGGTATTGTTAAATCACTCTATTGTACAGCTCAAAGTGATATAACATAGGATGTTAACTACATTGGAATTAAAATTAAATTAAATTAAATTTTTTTAAGTATCAGCATACTGAATATATATTGACAATGATTATAACTAAAAAAGATTTATCTAAGAAAAATAAGAGTCCTTCAACATTAGAAAGGCATTAATATAAATTAGTATATTAACAGATTAAAGAAGAAAAAACTACATAATAGCCACAGACACCAGAAAGATATTAGAAAAAAATAATTCTTCATTAACCAGTAAGAGAAGGATATTCACCAGACTATTTCAATAAACACAGCACCAAATGTTGAAGCATCATGAACAATTCCATTAAAATAGAAACAAGGAAAAGATGCCAGCTGTCACTTCTACTATTCAAAATTGTCCTGGAGATTCAAGCTAATCAATTATTTTAAAAGGGGGGGAACAATCCATTATTACTCTCAATTATATGCTAATCTACTAAGAAAATTGAATGAAATCCACTATAGACTATTTGAAATTTTAAGAAAATTAACTAAGATGTTTAGAAATATGATTGGCACACTAAAATTAAGTGCCTTTCTCTAGAACAGCAATGAAGAGTTAGCTCTTATGAAATGTTTGCATGAAAATGCTGTCTGTCGGGGCGCCTGGGTGGCGCAGTCGGTTAAGCGTCCGACTTCAGCCAGGTCACGATCTCACGGTCCATGAGTTCGAGCCCCGCGTCAGGCTCTGGGCTGATGGTTCAGAGCCTGGAGCCTGTTTCCGATTCTGTGTCTCCCTCTCTCTCTGCCCCTCGCCCGTTCATGCTCTGTCTCTCTCTGTCCCAAAAATAAATAAACGTTGAAAAAAAAATTTTTTTAAAGAAAATGCTGTCTGTCTGCATGAAATACTCATCCCCTGGGCTGGCCTCAGGAAGGCCTTCCCTGTCCACACATCCCAAAGCCCTTGCTCGGGGCCCTATCACCTTGCTTTGCTTTATCCTCGGCACCTTACAACACCTTAAGTCATCTTGTCATTCAGTCCTTAGTTCCTTTTCCATCTCCCTTCACTGGAAAGTAAATACTTCAAGACTAAACCTATGTCCATAATAACACTGAATGTAAATGGACTAAATGCTCCAAACAAAAGACATAGGGTATCAGAATGGATAAAAAAAACAAGACCCATCTATTTGCTGTCTACAAGAGACTCATTTTAGACCTGAGGACACCTTCAGATTGAAAGTGAGGGGATGGAGAACTATCTATCATGCTACTGGAAGTCAAAAGAAAGCTGAAGAAGCCATACTTATATCAGACAAACTACACTTTATTTTTTTTTTAATTTTTTTTTTCAACGTTTTTTATTTATTTTTGGGACAGAGAGAGACAGAGCATGAACGGGGGAGGGGCAGAGAGAGAGGGAGACACAGAATCGGAAACAGCCTCCAGGCTCTGAGCCATCAGCCCAGAGCCTGACGCGGGGCTTGAACTCACGGACCGTGAGATCGTGACCTGGCTGAAGTCGGACGCTCAACCGACTGCGCCACCCAGGCGCCCCCAGACAAACTACACTTTAAATTAAAGGCTGTAACAAGAGATGAAGAAGGGCATTATATAATAATTACAGGGTCTATCCATCAGGAAGAGCTAACAATTATAAATGTCTATGCGCTGAATACAGGAGCCCCCAAATATATAAAACAATTAATCACAAACATAAGCAACCTTATTGATAAGAATGTGTTAATTTCAGGGGACTTTAATACCCCACTTACAACAATGGATAGATCCTCTAGACACAAGATCAATAAAGAAACAAGGGCCCTGAATGATACGTTGGATCAGATGGACTTGACAGATATATTTAGAACTCTGCATCCCAAAGCAACAGAATATACTTTCTTCTCGAGTGCACATGGAACATTCTCCAAGATAGATCACATATTGGGTGACAAAACAGCCCTAAATAAGTATAAAAGAATTGAGATCATGCCATGCATACTTTCAGACCACAATGTTATGAAACTTGAAATCAACCACCAGAAAAAGTCTGGAAAACCTCCAAAAGAATGGAGGTTAAAGAACACCCTACTAAAGAATGAATAGGTCAACCAGGCAATTAGAGAAGAAATTTAAAAATATATGGAAACAAATGAAAATGAAAATACAACAATCCAAATGCTTTGGGATGCAGCAAAGGCAGTCCTGAGAGGAAAATACATTGCAATCCAGGTCTATCTCAAGAAACAAGAAAAATCCCAGATACAAAATCTAACAGCACACCTAAAGGAAAGAGAAACAGAACAGCAAAGACACCCCAAACCCAGCAGAAGAGAAATCATAAAGATCAGAGCAGAAATAAACAATACAGAATCTAAAAAAACTGTAGAGCAGATCAATGAAACCAAGAGTTGGTTTTTTGAAAAAATAAACATAATTGAGAAACCTCTAGCCAGGCTTCTCAAAAAGGAAATGGAGAGGACCCAAATACATAAAATCATGAATGAAAATGGAATTATTACAACCAATCCCTCAGAAATACAAGCAATTATCAGGGAATTCTATGAAAAATTATGCCAACAAACTGGACAACCTGGAAGAAATGGAAAAATTCCTAAGCACCCACACACTTCCAAAATTCAAACAGGAAGAAATAGAAAACTTGAACAGACCCATAACCAGCGAAGAAATTGAATCAGTTATCAAAAATCTCCCAACAAATAAGAGTCCAGGACCAGATGGCTTCCCTGGGGAATTCTACCAGACATTTAAAGCAGAGATAATATCTATCCTTCTCAAGCTGTTCCAAAAAATAGAAAGGGAAGGAAAACTTCCAGACTCATTCTATGAAGCCAGCATTACTTTGATTCCCAAACCAGACAGAGACCCAGCAAAAAAAGAGAACTACAGGCCAATATCCCTGATGAATATGGATGCAAAAATTCTCACTAAGATACTAGCAAATCTAATTCAACAGCATATAAAAAGAATTATTGGGGCACCTGGTGGGTCAGTCGGTTGAGAATCTGACATCAGCTCAGGTCATGATCTCGCGGTTTGCGAGTTCAAGCCCCACATCGGGCTCTGTGCTGACAGCTCAGAGCCTGGAGCCTGCTTCAGATTCTGTGTCTCCCCCCCTCTCTCTCTGCCCTTACCTGCTCATTCTCTGTCTCTCTCTCTCAAAAATAAATAAGCATTAATTTTTTTTTTTTAAAAAAGAATTATTCACCATGATTAAGTGGGATTCATTCCTGGGCTGCAGGGCTGGTTCAACATTCACAGATCAATCAATGTGATACATCACATTAATAAAAGAAAAGAAAAGAACCATATGATCCTGTCAATCAATGCAGAAAAAGCATTTGGAAAAATTCAGCATCCTTTCTTAATAAAAACCCTCGAGAAAGTCGGGATTGAAGGAACATACTTAAACATCATAAAAGCCATTTATGAAAATCCCACAGCTAGTATCATCCTCAGTGGGGAAACACTGATAGCTTTCCCCCTGAGATCAGAAACACAACAGAGATGTCCACTCTCACCCCTGTTGTTTAACATAGTGTTGGAAGTTCTAGCATCAGCAATCAGACAACAGAAGAAAATCAAAGGCATCAAAATCGGCAAAGATGAAGTCAAGCTTTCACTTTTTGCAGATGACATGATATTATACATGGAAAACCCGATAGACTCCGCCAAAAGTCTGCTAGAACTGATACATGAATTCAGCAAAGTCGCAGGATACAAAATTAATGTACAGAAATCAGTTGCATTCTTATAAACTAATAATGAAGCAACAGAAAGACAAATAAAGAATCTAATCCCATTCACAACTGCACCAAGAATCATAAAATACCTAGGGATAAACCTAACCAAAGATGTAAAAGATCTGTATGCTGAAAACTATAGAAAACTTAGGAAGGAAATTGAAGAAGATACACAAAAAAATGGAAAAACATTCCGTGCTCATGGATTGGAAGAATAAATATTGTTAAAATGTCAATACTACCCAAAGCAATATACACATTGAAAACAATCCCAATCAAAATTGTACCAGCATTCTTCTTGAAGCTAGAACAATCCTAAAATTTGTATGGAACCACAAAAGACCCCAGATAGCCAAAGTAATGTTGAAAAACAAAACCAAATCAGGAGGCATCACAATCCCAGACTTTAGCCTCTACTACAAAGCTGTAATCATCAAGACAGCATGGTATTGGCACACAAACAGATGAATAGACCAATGGAATAGAATAGACACCCTAGAATTGGACCCACAGAAGTATGGCCAACTAATCTTTGACAAAGCAGGAAAGAATATCCAATGGAAAAAAGACAGTCTCTTTAATAAATGCTGCTGGGAGAACTAGACAGCAACATGCAGAAGGATGAGACTAGACCACTTTCTTACACCATTCATAAAAATAAACTCAAAATGGATAAAGGACCTGAATGTGAGACGGGAAACCATCAAAACCCTAGAGGAGAAAGTAGGAAAAAACCTCTCTGACGTCAGCCACAACAATTTCTTGCTTGGCACATCTCCAAAGGCAAGGAAATTAAAAGCAAAAATGAACTATTGGGACCTCATGAAGATAAAAACTTCTGTACTGCAAAGGAAACAACCAACAAAACTAAAAGGCAACCAAGGGAATGGGAAAAGATATTTGCAAATGACACACCAGACAAAGGGCTAGTATCCAAAATCCATAAAGAACTCACCAAACTCCACACCCAAAAAACAAATAATCCAGTGAAGAAATGGACAGAAAACATGAATAGACACTTCTCTAAAGAAGACATCCAGATGGCCAACAGGCACATGAAAAGATGCTCAACGTCGCTCTTCATCAGGGAAATATAAATCAAAACCACACTGAGATACCACCTCACGCCAGTCAGAGTGGCTAAAATGAACAAATCAGGAGACTATAGATGCTGGCGAGGATGTAGAGAAATGGGAACCCTCTTGCACTGTTGGTGGGAAAGCAAACTGGTGCAGCCACTCTGGAAAACAGTGTGGAGGTGCCTCAAAAAATTAAAAATAGATCTACCCTAGGACCTAGGAATAGTACTGCTAGGAATTCACCTAAGGGATACAGGAGTGCTGATGCATAGGGGCACTTGTACCCTAATGTTTATAGCAGCACTTTCAACAATAGCCAAATTATAGAAGGAGCCTAAATGTCCATCAACTGATGAATGGATAAAGAAGTTGTGGTTTATATACACAATGGAATACTACGTGGCAATGAGAAAGAATGAAATATGGCCTTTGTAGAAACGTGGATGGAACTGGACAGTGTATGCTAAGTGAAATAAGTCATACAGAGAAAGACAGATAAAAACTTAACAGAAGACCATGGGGGAGGGGAAGGGGAAAAAAGTTACAGAGAGGGAAGGAGGCAAACCATAAGAGACTCTTAAAAACTGAGAATAAACTGAGGGTTACTGGGGAGTGGGAGGGAGGGAAGGGTGGGTGACGGCCATTGAGGAGGGCACCTGTTGGGATGAGCACTGGCTGTTGTATGGACTCCAATTTGACAATAAATGTCATATTAAAAAAAAAAAGACTAACGTTCACGTCCCATATAAATATGTGTTCAATGAATGAATGAATCAGCGAGGCTGGATGTAGCTGACATTAAATGCATGGTATTCCCACCATATCAAGTTGCCCCTGGATTTCATCTACAAACTTCCCCTTCGTCATCAGTTGTTGCTAAAAGCAACAGTTACAGAAATGCTTTTTCAAACAGTGACGTCTGAGTCAAAATGGCACCATGGAGCTTTAGTACATATACTTTTAGGGGCGCCTGTGTGGCTCAGTCGGTTAAGCATCCAACTTTGGCTCAGGTCATGATCTCACTATTCCTGAGTTCAAGCCCTATGTCGGGCTCTGTGCTGACAGCTCGGAGCCTGGAGCCTGTTTCAGATCCTGTGTTTCCCTCTCTGCCCCCCCCCCCCCCGATTCTGTCTCTCTCTCTCTCTCTCTCTTTCTCTCTCTCTCTCTCTTTCTCAAAAATAAATAAGCATGAAAAAATATGCTTTCAATGTTCATGACCACTGAGGACAAAAGTCAGAGTGCAGGAATTGATCATTAGCAGAACTGGCAATAATGAGGAGCTTTGATTTGCCTAGTTGCAGGGAACACGTTATCCTCTTACTGAGGATTCAGTTATGGGGTTCAGGCCTCCTTGCTACATTAGTTCCCTGATGGATAGATTAACCACTGCTTCCTACTGGAAGAACATCGTTTGTGCAGCTCAGCTTAGAGTCACAAACTGGATTAGGAGATTCGAAGGACCTCCAGGGTCTAGTCCCCCACCTGAGGTATTGTTTTTCCTCACCATACTCTGTCATCAAACTTTATCATCCCTGACCTCAGGTGGCCTCACTCACCTTTATCTTTTCTACTTGCCCTTTCTGGGCAATAACCCAGAATAACAGCAATTCTCTGTTATTCCTGCAGATCCTCCCTCCTTCACCTGCAACCCTTTCTCCCCAGAGCCCCCCCCCTTCCTTCCTTTAGTTTTGCTGAGTTTCCCACCCCTGCCCCAAATCTTCTGGTCATCCCTATCTTGCTGTTCTCTTTCTCAATGGGGGCAAGTGGGGTTTGGGACCAGGTCCCCATTCGCCTCCCTCGACTACATGCTTGAAGCTCTAATAGATAGCAAGGTAGGGAAAGATACATGGCATTTCATAACCATGCTGGAAAATTTTATTTGATGTTCTGTTCTTGATGTTTTTTTGTTTTTGTGTTTTAACATTTATTTATTTTTGAGACAGAGAGAGACAGAGCATGAACGGGGGAGGGGCAGAGAGATAGGGAGACACAGAATCTGAAACAGGCTCCAGGCTCTGAGCTGTCAGCACAAAGCCCAACGTGGGGCTTGAACTCACAGACCGCGAGATCATGACCTGAGCCAAAGTCGGACTCTTAACCGATGGAGCCAACCAGGTGCCCCTGTTCTTGATGTTTTTATTTTTTATTTTTTTATTTTATTTTTTTTTTTTTATTTTAGAGAGAGAGAGCAAGCTAGGGAGAGGGCCAGAGGGAGAGAGAGAGAGAGAGAGAGAGAGAGAATCTCAAGCAGGTTCCACACTCAGCACAGAGCCCAACATGGGGATTGATACCTTGACCCTGGGATCATGACCTGAGCTGAAATCAAGAGTTGGATGCTCAACCGACTGAGCCACCCAGGCGCCCCTGTTCTTGGTGTTTTGAATGCACTTATTGGGGTGGTGGTTGTGGGGTGAAGTTTTCTTGGCCTCTCTGACTCCTGCAGAAATCATCTTTCAGCCTGGCAAGTGATTGATAAGTCTTTCCTCTCTGAAGTCTGTCGCATATAAGCTTTAAAAATAAATTGGGTGTCATAACACTGGGTATTTGATATTCTTACCAAGTGCCATGTTCTGTGTTTATTTACTTCTCACAGCAACCTCGTAAAAATGATTTACTATTCTTATTTCCTAGCTAAGGAAATGTACCGGGAGAGATTAAGCAACCTGTCTGTGATGTTTGGCTCTAAATCTCTCTCTTTCTGCAGATCATGTAAGAATGAATAATGTAAATTCATAAGCCAATCTCCTGGCTCCTGGCCTTTCCCTCACACTGACCCCACACTCCAGCCGCAGAACCCCAGTTTGGCACTCTCTCAGGCCCCAAATCCTCATTAATAATCCACATTTCAGATGGGCATCACACTGTAGTTTCTCTTGCATATCAAAAGGGAAGTTCAAATAGCCAAGTGGAATACAAATGAACAAGGCAGCCTTTTAGTTATCATATGGACGTTTTTATAATGAATTTTCCAAAATGTTTAATTATGAAGCATTTCAAGCATGCGGACCACCTCTATTCCACATGACATGCGTAAGTACACACACACACACACACACACACACACACACACACACATCCCTACACACCACCACCACCACCACCAGAGATAACCACTATCCGGAAAACAGAATGTATATTTCCTGGTTATGTTTGTTTTTTCATTTAATTTGCTTATTTATTTTGAGAGAGAAAGAGACTCACAGCCTGAGTGGGGGAGGGGCAAAGGGAAGGCGAGAGAAAGAGAGAGAGAATGAGATTGAGAATCCCAATCAAGGTCCACACTGTCAGTGCAGAGCCCGATGAGAGGTTTGAACTCGAGATTGTGACCTGAGCCAAAATCAAAGAGTCCTGTGCTTAACTGACTGAGCCACTCAGTTTCCCCTTTCCTGGGTATGTTTTTTGTGCTTTCATACACACACACACACACACACACACACACACACACACGGGCAACACACATTTATAAAACGTGTCAATTTATATACGTGTGTGTGTGTGTGTGTGTGTGTGTATGCAAAGACATTATACCATGTTACTTCATGTCTCAAAGTTTAAGTCATACCACACTGTATTTATGCATCTTATTGCAACTTTCTTTTGCTTTTTGCACGTATTATATTTTGAGATTTACCTTTATTGAACACATAGATCTATGTATTAATTCATTTTTATTCTTGCATAATACCATTTTTAAGTGCTTTCTGGGTATCAGGTTTTATTTAAGCATTTTGTGTATAACTTCCTATGTAAGCCTCACAACAATGCCATGAAGGAGGCATCAATACTACATTTTCTTTTTTAATCTATTTTTGAGAGAGAGAGAGAGAGAGAGAGAGAGCACTAGCAGGGAGGGGCAGAGAGAGAGGGAGATGGAATCCAAAGCAGCTCCAGGCTCTGAGCTGTCAGCACAGAGCCTTACCGTGGGGCTCTAACTCAATGAACCATGAGATCATGACTGTGAGATCCTGAGTCAGATGCTTAACTGACTGAGCCGCCCGGGTGCCCCAGTACTACGTTTTCCAGATGAAGAAGCTGGGGGGACGGTTAAGGAGCTCCCTGGGGGATACAGTGCTAGTAATTGGCTCATCAGGAGTCCAATTCCTGAGCCCAATAACCTAACCCATGGACCATTCTGGCCATTCCACAGACTTGCTGTCCACTCTCTTAGACGGAGACACATGAGTATTTGGGTCCACTTTCAGAGGAAGGAGAAAACACTTATTAACAGCCTGTGCCCTCCTCTCCAGACTGGCCTGCTCTGCACACACCTAGCAGACAGTGTTACTCTGGCATAAGAACACAGGTGACCACTGAAGCTTCAAAACAAGGGTTGAAAGGAGACAGCCATACTCAGCCCTCAGACTGGAATTTTTTTTTCTTTTATTTTGGAATCACAGGCAAAAGGGAGGCTGGGATCAGAGGACCCAACAGGAGTCAGGAGAGAGGAGACCCTGCTCTCTGGGCACCTAGATATACCTCGATAATGGAGTTTATAGAATAATCAGAGTTGCATAAAGAAGGGGTGTCTTTGGAGGAGGGCAGTGGGGCGAGGCAGCAGGAGTGTTTAAAGGGTACTGAGTTTCGATTTTGCAAGATGAAACGCTTCTAGAGATCTGTTGCACCAACTGTATGAGGATGCTTAACAGGAAGGATGGACGGTACACTTAAAAATGGTTAGGATGGTACATTTAATGTGATGTGTTTTTTACCACAGTAGAAGGTAAGTAAATATAAAATAGGAAAAAAGAGGGGGCGCGATGGGCTTTAGGGACCCTGCCTCAGAGGAGGGCAAATGGAGGTGTGAGAAGTAGAGTCCTGCAACCAGCTTTCTATTTCCAGCGTCTGCCTCTGCTGTCTCGGGGTCTTTGTTGGTGGGTGAGCCACCCCCTGAGGCTGGGGCTGTGTCCGGCAGCTCGCCCTTGTCACATCAGCAACACTCATGCGTGCCACACACGCAGAGGCAACTTGACAAACACTGATGGGTTTCCACGGTGTCTGGGCAATCTCTGGTTGCAGGTGACAGTATGTAAAGAAGTTCAAGGCCAAAGGGAAATGACTAACTCATGAGATCAAGGGCAAACTGAGCTAACCTCTGCAGCTGTATGGACCACAACACAGCTGGACCTTAGGAAATGTGGAGCCAGCAACTTGAAGTGTCCCTGCTTTCCTCTGCAGTTTTCACCATCGCCTCCCACTGAAATGAGAGCTTCCTCTCAAATGGGAATCATCCTAGGACTCTTTTTCTGGGATGAGTTGATAAATGTAATTACACGCATTAATGCATATAAAGCACTTAGCATAGTGCCGCGTGCAGAGTAAGTGCTCAGTAGATATTTGCAAGTATTGGTGTTATAATACCAATTATTATTATCATAATCATTGACTGATTCTGGGCTATATTTTACACTTGCATATTATGTATGTGTATATTTATGTCTCCCCAAGAAGACCAAGAAGGCACGGTCTTCTCTTCAGTGCCACGGTCTCAAAGCCTAAGGCAGTGTCTCACCCGGAGCAGGCACTCTGCTTCAGGAATGAGAGTGACACTGTCCCAAAGCCACAAATTCCAGAAGAGGGTTCTGATTGGCCTAGCGTAGTCAGGTGCCCATGCTTAAAACAATCAGCCGACGCCAGAAGGACAGATGTATGTGGTGCAAAATGTTGCCTCCCGTTAGTTGTGATGAAAGAAGGGAGAGGTGCTGGTGCCAGATAATCAACTGATGTCCACGAGAGTTCAGGAGGACCCTCTCCAGATACCCAATTAGAAGCTGATAATTTATCTCCAGTAGCCATTGTAGGGTGATCAAAAGTCTCAGAGCAGCCGTAATAACCTCCTAATCTCAAGGTTGAGATATCCCTTATGCCACATGTAAAGCTGTGCGATGTGGTTTTGGCAGACCAAAAAGGAATATACTGAGGAATGAATGTGAACAAATTTGCAAGTCTTAAAAAATTGGGATGATGCCAACGTGCCTGTGGGCCTGTTCAGAAAACGATTAAGTGAAATCTAATTCTAATGCATTGATACGCAATAAAAATATTACCTGAGACAGACTCAGAGCTGTTCTGCAAGCCAGGATCTGGGAGAGAGACCTCGGCGCATTGGTCGCCTGGTATCCTCCCACCTCTGTCCTTGTTGCTTTGTGTCACCCACCTCCCCCACTGTTTTGGGATGGCTTCTGGAGATGGTTCCAAGTCTCGTTTCTCTCTACATTCTCTCTAGTACCTGGGTAGTATGCTTATCAGTAGCCACCAGTAGCCAGTAGACTGGTTAGGTCATAAATGAAGGAAGGTATGGGCATAGGTTAACCACCACCAAGTGGCCGGGCCCACCCCAGGAAATAGTAGGGGTGGAGAATCAGAGTGCCTTAGTCGTTGGACTGCACTATCCCTAAGAGGGCACAGCCCCACCCCCCCAGCTCCCGCAACAGCCCCTCTACCTGTATGGGGTAACTGGAAGACTTTTCTCACGAGAGAAATCCCTTGGGCTCTTTGATAGAAAGCATCCTCAGCAGACTAGCCAAAGTCTTATACCTGCTCCCTTTTTTGCCCTTTGCAGATGGATTTGAGGGTGGAACAAACAGTGTGGCTTTCAAACCACATGGTTTTCTTTTCTTTTTTTTTTTTAACGTTTATTTATTTTTGAGACAGAGAGAGACAGAGCATGAACGGGGGAGGGGCAGAGAGAGAGGGAGACACAGAACTGGAAGCAGGCTCCAGGCTCCGAGCCATCAGCCCAGAGCCTGACGCGGGGCTCGAACTCACGGACCGCGAGATCGTGACCTGGCTGAAGTCGGACGCTTAACCGACTGCGCCACCCAGGCGCCCCACCACATGGTTTTCATCGCAGTATCACTAGGGAACTCTGGGGAGATACAGGTTCTTGAGCCTTCCCCAGACCTATTCAATCCAAAGGTCAGGTGGGGACTGGCCAGGATGAGGTTTCTCAGCAGCTCCCTGAGTGACTCCATTATGCATCTGGGGGTTCAGCAATGGCCTTAGACCAGAGATCAAGGCATCATGTTCTATCTAGTCCAGCTCTGTCCCTCACCTTATCTCTCCTCTTGGGGCCCCAGCTCTCTCCTCATAAGATGAAGGGCTGGACAAGGCAACTCAAACGTCCCTCTGGTGCTGGTGAATGATCAGACCAGGTACAGATCTTCCAGGAGGGACAGCAGGAAAATTCTATTTTTGTCTAAAGATCCCAGATCCCCCCACCATACCAAGAGGCAGACAGAGAAAGACACTCAGTTAAGTGCCATCCCAACATAGATTCAGCTATGAAGTCTTCAGGAGCCATCCATCATTTTTTCACTTTAAAAATAAAAATAATCGACGCATAACATCGTATGTTTCAGGCATACAACACCGTGACTTGATATGTGTATATATTGCAAAATGATTGCCCCGGTAAGTTTAGTTAACATTTTTTTTCTTGTGATGAGAACTTTTAAGATCGACTCTCCCGGCAACGTTCAAGCATAGGATACAGTGTTCTTAACTATAGTCACCAGGTCGCACATTGTGTCCCCGGGGATTTATTTCACTTACAACTAAACGTTGGTACCTTTTGGCCATCTTCACCCATTTCGCTCATGCCTCACTCCCGCCTCTGGCAGCCACCCATCTGTTATGTGTATCTATGAGCCTAGAACATTTTCACGCACTCAAACTGCAGGCAGCTCCCAGGGCTGGTCCCAGGTTTGAACCTCCCAGGGCTTTCAAACCTCATGGTTTTCATCGCAGTATCACTAGGGAACTCAGGGGAGATACAGGTTCTTGAGCTTTCCCCAGACCTATTCAATCCAAAGATCAGGTGGGGACTGGCCAGGATGAGGTTTCTTGGTCTTGCTTGTCTTGCTTTTCTTGTCCCTTGCTTTTCTTCCTTTCCCTCCTTCCCTCCTCCTGTCCTTTCCTCCTTCCTCCAGTCTGTTTGTTTACTCAGGTGCAGAGGACTTGGCTAACATACCTCGATTCACAGCACACTCTCTTCACTGGCAGTGCAAAGCCCCTCTCCTGTTTTACTTTCCAGTCTCATCCCCCCACCCCACCCCACCAGCAAATGTTCTAAGGGTTTGGTGTCTGCCTTTTTGGTTTTTGCATTTGTAAAATGTATAATGTTTTGCATTTCTACAAATAGAACCGTGCTTAGAAATCATCTTAGGCAAACTCTGTTTTACTTGTAAGACCCATGTGTGCTGCCCTGGGCTCCCGCAGACCTCGGCCCCCAGAACCAGACATCTCCCTCCCTCTTCTCCACCTCCCCGAGATGGACACCCTGACTGTCCCTAGGCACCCCCCACAGCCACCACCACCCAGACAGTGCTGCAGGATCATCCTCCCTGTTTCCTGTAGATCCAGGGGCGACTTTCCCCCGGGAGGACAATCCAGAGTGGAACTGCTGAGTCATAGGACGTGACTGCGCTTCCACCTTTCGGAGTACTGACAGATCGCCCTTCGGGAGTGCTGCCCCTTCTGCGCATGTGCCGGCCCAGCCTTCCTCCTCGATAAAAATCTCTCTCCCACCCTTGTTATAAAGTGCGTGAAATTCCACCAAAAGAAATCCCTTCAGGTCGTAAAGGGTTTTTAAGACCTTTTAGGTCTTTGAGCGTTCTTCTAACGAAATTTAAATGTCCCTCTGTATGAAATACGGGACATGTTTTTCCTCTCTTTGGGTTTTTATGAAGATCGAATAAATAGCTCATCAAAGGTGCCAAGCCCAAGTGCCTGGCACATTCATGGACGCTCAATACATTTTGATTTCTTTCCTTTCTTTGAATGCAAGAACTGCTGGGGGAAAAACACTTATTTACAACACTTGGGGAAGGAGAGCGATTGAGAGGGGGTGGGGATGAGGTACCTTCCAGAGCACAGCTGCCAGAGGAGGGAGGAATGTAGGAGAGCAAAGTCACCTTCCTCCTCAGGATTGTTGCCTAGGGCACATGCCACAGGGAAGCTCATCCTTAAACCAGGACACTCTCGAGTGTGATGTGAATTTCTTGAAGAGCTTATTAAAATACAGAAGGTGGAGGGCGCCTGGGTGGCTCAGCGGGTTAAACATCCAACTCTTGGTTTTGGCTCAGATCATAATCTCATGTGGTGGGATCCAGCCCCACATCGGGCTTTGTGCTGACATCCCGGAGCCTGCCTGGGATCCTCTCTCTCCCCCTCTCTGCCCCTCCCCTGCTGGTGCGCGCGCACGCGCACTCTCTCTCTCTCTCTCTCTCTCTCTGCCTCCAGATAAATAAACAAACTTTAAAAAAATGTACATGGAAGGTGGGCCACCCTCCAAAAGTTTCTGATTCAAGAGGTCTCAGTGGGACAAAGAATGCGCATTACTCCCAAGTTCCCAAGCCACACTGCTCTACTGAAATAATTTCCTTAGAAATACTTAACTCTGATAAGACAGACAAAAGCTAATTTCAGGCATCCAGAATGAATCAGATGCAGACTACAGTGATATGAAGAAGCCAAGAGACACCCTAAGATTTCATCTGATATATTCTTTTAATATGAAACCTTGGCAAATGGATTTTTATTTTTAGATTTTCGGTTGGATGGGCAAATTCACCTCTGTTACCTCTGTTGAGCCTATCATCTCGCTCAATGTTTGTTTTCCTACAGGAACGTTTTCTGACAGCTCACGTTTTGAAAATTCTCAGGTGTCAAAGTGTCTGCCACCTGGGGGTGTACCTTGGGGCTTTCGGCCCTTTCCGTCATCCCTACAGCAGGTCAGAGTTGGTGGAACTGCAGAGAATCTCTATTCCAACGTTCTCAGTTTATAGAAGTGAAGTCATTTGCCCCAGCATTAAGAAAGAATCCACGTGGCAGTCTAAAAACCCCAGGACTGAAGTCTGGAATGGACCTGGGTCCAACCTGTGCCATTCCTTGTTAACTTGACCACTAGGCCCGAGGTACGTGTCCATCTCTGCAAACCACAACTTCCCTTCCACAGAATGAGTATCAGAATGCCTGCTGTCCAATGAAAACCAAACTGAATAAGGATTATTGCAAGGAGAAGGGAGGCATGGTGGTGGGGGGACAGAGGACTATCACAATATGGAAAACTTCGTAACCCCTGAGACCTTCAGGCATCTCAAAAGTTGGGCCAGAAAGGTGTTACTTCCATAGTGGGAGAAGTGAACCAAGCTAGGAATATCCTGGTGTAGGGAAGTGGCACGAAAAGGTTGACCAGAGAATATTCTACCAGCCCATTTTCTAGGTGGGACACTTGAGGAAAGTTTCAATGCTGACTCAGGCTGGGGTGGATCAGAATTCAGGGTCCTGGGGGAAAAGGGCCTGTGTCATCAAAGTTTGGCTGATGAACATTTGGTTCCAGTTAATCAAGGCGGACTAGCAGTCCAGCAAAGCATGAAGACAACCACTTATGAGGCAGAAAAAGGAACTTGTGGGGTCTGTGTCTGGCCTTGACGTAGGTAAAGAAGGGATGGATCTAGGAGTGTTCCCAGAAGTCATGGGGGGAAGGGTGGTTCTTTACAGTAATTCTCCAGAGCACAAAAGAGTGAGATTTCTTAACATTCAGGTAAAATTCAACCTTGTTGTTGCCCTACCTCTCACGGAACTGACAAGAAACCAAGGTAAGGTGACTATGTGTGACTATTAACCACTGGAAGGTCTGATAGGGACTGGCCCAAGCAGGAATCTGGTTCTCCTAATTTCCACTGGAGAGAACACCACTCTCCTCTCCTCATTTCACACAGGGAAGCTCTGCCTCTATCTCTGGTACAGATTGGAGTCTGAGTAAGATTTCAACGGCAAAGATCTCTCGAACAAAATCAAGAGACACAGAGGGAGACTGAAGGTCACCGAGAAGCCATGCCACTTCTAAACTCTTTCTTTCTAGGAGATTGTGAAATATGGAAGAGAAAATCCTTTAAGCCACAGCAGGATGGTGGGATAATCGGGATGCGGTCAGATGAGAAACCCAGGACGTCAAATTTCAGCCCCTTCAGGTAGATTCTCTGAAACACCAGTGGCTTACAGAGGGCAAGGTGAAAGAGGAGGGCACAGGAAGCTGGTTCTCAGATAGCCCATTACACCAGCTTTCAGAACTGGGAACTCTGGTTGGTGCTGTCCAGGGCTGGACCATCCCTGATGACACAGCAGCCCCTCTGCCCTGTGGGCAACGTTTGAGGTGCTTCTCTCATCTCTTCCTGTTGGGACTGGTCTCCAGGCCCTGCAGACCACCCTCTTGCCCCTTTTTCCTCATTGTTTTTTCCCATTTCTCTTTTTTCCTTTTCACCTCCTCTAAAACAAAAGTGCTCTCTCCCTAGTTTCCGTGAGTCTGGCAGAAACAGGCTTGAAATATTCATATGCGTCCTGGTAAAATAAATCAAATATATTTATTGGATGCCTGAGCTTGGAGACTGAGATACATATCTCTTGTGTTTCTTTTCTTAATTCTACATCAATCACTTCTTTGGTTTCGTAATGTAACAAGAACACTGAGAATGTGCTTAAGATGGGCAGGCTGTCCCCGTGGCCGCCCCACAAGAGCACCGAGCTGTAATCCCTGTGGTGTATCTTACTGCCAATTGAGGCTAATAAATAAAACTTGTCATTTTCACCCCCTAACCCAGAATTATTCAAATATGTCCTTGTCAAAATAACCTATGTTGAACAAGCACTGCTAAAAATTGCCATTTTCCCCCCTTTAATCAAGAAGAATTTCAGTTCCCAGAACGCTGAATAAACAACAGTACAATCAGAACTGAGTTAGTTCAGAACTCACTTACTCTCATCTCATGCAGCTCTGCGTGCCCCTCTCCAATTCCCGCTCCTGAAGCCTGATCCTCTCTCTGTAGTCAGTTCACAATTTTTACGACTTTGACCAAAGTCTTGTAAGATCCAGAGCTCAAGGAGAGAAGACACGGTGACCTTCTTAAAAAGTTGCAGATCAAAACAGAGGTGAAAATGAGTTCCTAGTGACTCAACCTGGTGATATTTGAGAGTCAACTTTATAAAGTCAGGTTGCCAGTGCACCGTGTTTGTTTTAACTAAGAATCTGAAATACGTGTAACTCGAATTTTGTTTAGTTCGACACTGAAGATAGAGACACTCTCAGTTAAATAGATCGCATCACAGATAACATGACTTCAGTGCAAAGTGAACAAAGTATTATACGTTAAAAAAATCTATGCTGGGGCGCCAGGGTGGCTCTGTCGGTTGAGCGTCCGATTTTGTCTCAGGTCATGATCTCGTGGTTCGTGAGTTTGAGCCCCGCGTTGGGCTCTGTGCTGACAGCTCAGAGCCTGGAGCCTGCTTCAGATTCTGTGTCCACCTCTCTCTCCGCCCCACCCCTGCTTGTGCTCTGTCTCTCTCTCTCTTTCAAAAAATGAATAAACATAAAAAAATAAAAATTAAAAAAATTAAAAAATCTATGCTAAACTATTATGTTTCTTGTCCTGATTCCATACACCTAGGTCTATCTAAAAGGGAACATGGAAAGTTGTCATTGTCTGTTTTCATTCATCTTCACCTCCTACCTATGCCACTACCAAAGTAAAAACAAACAAAAAACCAGAAAGTCCCGACAGTGATCACTGGTAAGGAAAATGGAAAAGTAAGACAGGGATGGGAGAGAAGTTGATTAATAGAACAATAATTAGCAGGTTACCAGTAGGGACAATGGGATCAGACTTATTGGAGATATTCTGAGAGTTTATGTGGAAAACAGCCAAAGGGGAGGAAACAGGGGTTTTTATCCATCAACTTCTATCCTCACAGGCAAAGAGTAACATCTTGGGCATTCTTAATCTTCCTGCTGATTAAAAAAAAGCAATGGAACTAGGGGTGCCTGGGTAAGCGTCTGACTCTTGGTTTCAGCTCACATCATGATCTCACAGTTTTGTGAGTTCAAGCCCGGCATCGGGCTCTGTGCTGGCAGCATAGAGCTTGCTTGGGATTCTGTGCCTCCCTCTCTCTCTGCCCACCCCACCACTCACACTGTCTCTGTCTCTCTCAAAATAAAGAAACTTAAAAAAAAAAATTAAAGCAATGACTATATGCCCAATACTGATTTGGCAGACATGTTAGAATTAATTTGACAAAGATTTTAAAGCAGTCATCCTAAAAATACTCCAATGAGCAATATGAACAGACTTGAAACAAATGAAAAATTTTAAACAAATGTCAGAGAGAGAATTGAACTATAGAAAAAGAACCAAATGGAAATATTGAGACTTAAAAATATAACAGCTTAAATTAAAAACTCAAGGAATGGTCTCAACAGCAGAAGGAGGGGACATAGGAAAGAATAAGTGAACTGAAAGACAGAATAATAGAAGTTACTCCAGGAATAGAAACAACTGAGAGCGAGAGACAGAGAGAGAGAGAGAGAGAGTGTGTGTGTGTGTGTGTGTGTACACAGGGTACTACGGGATGATTTTAAAAATTCTAACATTCATGTCATCAGAATTCTGGAAGGATAAAAGAAGGAAGCAGGGCTGAAAAGTCTTTGAAGAAATGATGGGTGAAATCTTCCCCAAATTGGCAAAAGACATAAACCTACAGATTCAAGAAGTGAGTGACCACCAAACAGAATAAACTCAAAGAAATTTACACCACAAACATCACAGTCCAACTTATAAAAGCAATGAAAGAAATATGGCAACTTATCTTAGCAAATAGAATTCAGCAACATAAGAAATGAATTTTAAAAGGAATTATTCACAATGACCAACTGGGTTTTATCTCAATGATACTAGACAAGTTCAATACTCAAATAGTAGTCAATATAACCCACCATACTAACGAGATAAAGGAGAAAAAAACACATGATTATATCAATTGATAACAGAAAAATTATTTGATGAAATTCAACACCCATTCATGATAAAGCTCTTAGAAAAGTAGAAATAAAGAGGAACTTCTCCAACTTCAAAAGGAGTATTTACCAAAAAGCTACAAGGAACATTATATTTAATGGTGAAAGTCTTAATGCTTTCCACCTAAGATCCAAGACAAAGAGTATCCACTTTCACCACTCCTATTCACATAATGTTAGAAGCTAGAAAAGAAAATAAAAGCTAGATGGATAGTAAGTAAGATTGGATAGGAACTGTCCCTGTTTGTTGATGATATTATGCTTACATAGAAAATAACAAGGAGTTGGGGCGCCTGGGTGGCGCAGTCGGTTAAGCGTCCGACTTCAGCCAGGTCACGATCTCGCGGTCTGGGAGTTCGAGCCCCGTGTCAACTCTGGGCTGATGGCTCAGAGCCTGGAGCCTGCTTCCAGTTCTGTGTCTCCCTCTCTCTCTGCCCCTCCCCCGTTCATGCTCTGTCTCTCTCTGTCCCAAAAATAAATAAACGTTGAAAAAAAAATTAAAAAAAAAAAAAAAAGAAAATAACAAGGAGTGGTGCCTGGGTGGCTCAGTAAGTTGAGTATCTGTCTCGATCTCAGCTGAGGTCTTGATCTCAGGGTGGTGAGTTCAAGCCCTGCATTGGGTTCTGCACTGGGCATGAAGCTTACTTGAAAAATAAATAAATAGGGGTGCTAGGGTGACTCAGTCAGTTGAGCATCCAACTCTTGATTTCAGCTCAGGTCGTGATCCCACAGTTTGTGAGTTTGAGCTATGTCAGGCTCTCTCTGCACTGGCAGCAAGAAGCCTGCTTGGAATTCTCTCTCCCTCTCTGCCCCTTCCCTGTGCATGCACATGCTCTCACTCTCTCTCTTTTCAAGAAATAAATAAACATTAAAAAATAAATAAGAAAGAAAGAAAGAAAGAAAGAAAGAAAGAAAGAAAGACACAAGGAATAATAATTTAAAAAACAAAAACAAAAAACTCCAAGAAAAAATAAGTGAGTGTTCAACAAGTCTTCACGTTACAAAATAAAATACACAAACAATATTTCTGAACACTAGTAATAAACATGTAGACAACAAAGTTAAAAATACAGTATCATCTGTAATCATTCAAAAAATAATATACTTTGGTTTAAGTCTAATAAAACATGTACAGGAAATGTATGCTGTAAACTAAGGCACATTGAAAGAAATAAATAAAATCTGAAAATATGGAAAGGCATACCGTGTTCATGGATTGAAAGAGTCAACATAGTAAAGGTGTCAATTGCCTTCAAATGGATATATAGGTTTAACACTATTTGTATTGAAATCCCAGCAAGAATTTCTGTAGATATACATAAGATCATTCTAAACTGTACACAGATGCTGGCCAGGATGTGGAGAAACAAGAACCCTCTTGCACTGTTGGTGGGAATGCAAACTGGTGCAGCCGCTCTGGAAAACAGTGTGGAGGTTCCTCAAAAAATTAAAAATAGACCTACCCTAGGACCCAGCAATAGCACTGCTAGGAATTCACCCAAGGGATACAGGAGTGCTGATGCATAGGGGCACTTGTACCCCAATGTTTATAGCAGCACTTTCAACAATAGCCAAATTATGGAAAAAGCCTAAATGTCCATCAACTGATGAATGGATAAAGAAGTTGTGGTTTAAAACAAACAAACAAACAAAAAAAAAAGAAGTTGTGGTTTATATACACAATGGAATACTACCTGGCAATGAGAAAGAATGAAATCTGGCCATTTGCAGCAACGTGGATGAAACTGGAGGGTATTATGCTAAGTGCAATAACTCAGGCAGTGAAAGACAGATGCCATATGTTTTCACTCATATGTGGATCCTGAGAAACTTAACAGAAGACCATGGGGGAGGGGAAAGGGAAAAAAAAGTTACAGAGAGGGTGGGACGCAAACCATAAAAGATTCTTAAATACTGACAACAAACTGAGGGTTGATGGGGTGGGGGGGGAATGTGGGTGATGGGCATTGAGGAGGGCATCTGTTGGGATGAGCACTGGGTGGTGTGTGGAAACCAATTTGACAATAAATTATATTTAATATAAAAAATAAAATGTACATGGAAAGGCAAAGAAACTAAAACAATTTTGAAAAAGAAGCCTAAAGTGAGAGAATTCGGTCTATGCAATTTCAAGGCTCATCATACAGCTACATGAATCGGATTGATATTGGTGCAAGGATAGAGATATAGACCAATGGATCAGAGTGGAGGACCCAGAAATAGACTCACAGAAATATATCCAACTGATGTGAGAGAAAGTTCAAAGGAAGAAACATAACTTTTTCAACAAAGGATACTGGAACAATTGAACATCTATAAGCAACAAAATAAACCTTGACCTAAGTCTCACACTTGATACAGAAATTAACTCACAGACTTCAGTGGAAAACTATAAAGCTCTTAGGAAAAAATAGGAGAAAACCTTTGAGATCTATAGCTAGGCAAAGGGCTCCTAGACTTGATATCAAAATCATGATCTATAAAAGAAAAAACTCAGTAAACTGGATGTCAACAAAATTGAAATTTTGCTGTACTAAAGATGTTGCCAAGAACTGAAAAGACAATTTAAAAATTAAGAGAAAATATTTGCAAGCCTCAAACATAACTGAAAGGACGGGCCTACGCCGGCCAACTCCATCTTGTTCTGTGTTCTCCATCTTGAGTGACTATGTCCCCAACATGACCCCTTTTCCGGGAAAATCGCAGAAACCTCAGACCGTGCCTCCTCCCCTTGAGTAACCTCCCCCTCACCCGTTCAAACTTCCTGATCAAAACACGCCCAGCGACCTGCGTAACAGGACTCCGACCCTTCCCCAGCCAATCGGCCGAGGCCACGACCCTTCCCCAACCAATCGGCTGAGGCCACAGCCATTACCTCACCAACTGCCCCTAGACCCCTATAAAACCTTTGTGCTTTTGAAACTCGCTCTCTCTCCCCGGTATCTCACCGCTGCATCGGTGCAGGCAGGGGATTGAGCTCGAGCTACTCGAATAAAGGCTCTTTTGCTTTTGCATCGGACTCGGCTCCCTAGTGGTCTTTGGGGATCACGAATTCTGGGCATAACATAACATGAATGCTTATACTGAAAATATTAAAAAGAACTCTCAAAATTCAACAGTAAATAAACAATCTAAGAAAATGTGAAAAATGGCTGAATCTTGGAAAGAACGGTGAATTGTGTGACATTTTAACTTGCCCTATAACCTAGAGCCCTCTTGCTAATTAAATGCTACCCTTGGAAACCAGCAGTCTCACACTCGTGATAGCTGTGTAGAGCTAGAAGCTACTGGATGGGAAAGACAGGGTTTGGAACATCTTCAAAATGACAGAGAATGTCATTATTTGACTTGTCTGTCATCTACCTGGAAAAGGTTGATTTTCAGGGTTTGCCACCATGTCACCTTATTCAAAGCTCCTCAGAGCAAAGAGTCCTATCCCCAGAGCATTTGTAAAAAACAAAAACAAAAACAATTACAGGCACCACTTTTGGCCTGGCAGTGTGAGTTCCACAGACCTACTCCCCAGAAAAACTGGTGAAAATTTTTTTTAAAAACATTGAAAGTCTCTGGAAACCATCCTGAGAGCATCTAGCAAAGGAAGAAACATTTACTCAAGAAAATCTACTAAAACGTGATTAAGAACCATAAGAACCTGTGACATATAAACCAAGAGCCTCTTCTTCCCTCCCCACTCTGAGATCAGCAAGACAGAAACCTCACTCCAGATTGCTGCAGCCCACAGCAGAGTCCCTTCTTCCCTGAGCTCCCACAAGGAGGACTATCTGCCTAGGGATAGGGCAAGACACCAGCATTTTCCATCTTGCCTCCAGCTGTTACTGCGTCTACTCCACTCATTACTGAGGTACAGTACATTTTGGGTGAGTGAAGTGGAGAAGTGATGGCTCCCTTATTTCACCCAGACCCCGTTGTCAGGATGGAGGCTCTATCTTGGGTATGGTGCTGTTGCGTACAATGGGACCCCAGTGGCTTTTGTCACAGCTTATAAGACAGGTTTCATGATGGGGGAGGCAAGCTAAGGATACGTGAGACCACTGCCTCTTCTCTACTGAGTGTTCCTTTAGAAACAGGGATAGCAGTCAGAGAGAAGGGCACCATTGTCCCTACCCCAATCTCCAGAGCCAGGGCTCAGAGATTTGCCTGGGGAAGAGCTCTGAATCTCTTTTGGGGACATTTAAGTTTCTAAAAGATCTGACTTCATTTGCAACAGAATGTGGAGAAGTTCACACTTAAGGGCACTGTGAAAACTAGTTTGCGTGTGAAAGGCAGTTGGGAAGAGAAGAGATTCTGCTGAGATAGTGGCTAACTATAGTCTGGCTACTTTGCAGAAGAGAAGGAGGAAGGAGGAAGAGAAGGAGAAGGAGAAGCTGGTAGGATCCCTCTAGCCTGTCTGATGGTGGTCCAGTGAAGAAGAGTCTCCGGTGCCTAAAAACAAAAGCCTAGGGGAGTGAGGGGAGTGCGCAATGATGTGATACTGACAGGACACCAGCTTATTGGCCACACATTACCCAGAAGGTTAAGTGCAATGACCTAGAAAGAAATTTGTTGCCTTTCACCAGTGCCTCTAACCTCTAACCCATCTTATCCCCAACTGCAAGACCCCACTGTTCTCCAAACTCTTTAACCTCCTCCTAACATGCCATGCTTCTCAAATAGCTGTCTTTGCCTATTTCTTCTTTATCATTAATATTCATTAATAATTATCCAGCTAACATCACCTCCTCCATGAACCCTTTTTTTCTAATTGCTGCACCATTAACTACGATGAATCGTTCCATCCTCCCTGTTCCTTTAGCATTGTATTTATTTCCCTATTTTAGCTCCTAAATATTACATTACTAAAGATGTTCATGGGGCTGCCTGTCTCTTCCTCTAGACTTCTGGAAAGCAGAAAGTGTAGGATTCAGTGTCGTGGTCTAAGTTGGATGTAAGAGGCTGTGGACAGTGGCCCTTAATAAAAGTCAATTCAAATTATTTGCCCCACAGATCCAGGGCTGTGCACGGTTCACTGTGAGGAACAGAAGGCAGTGTGCCTCCTCTTGTTCCACTCTCAAGCATACTGAACTTTCAGGAAGGCAGCCTTATATACTGCAAGGAGAATGCCATTTGACACACCAAATGTGTGTGATCTTCAGATGGGAGCCGTCTTTTTCACTCTTAAAGCAAAGGAAGATATCAAAAAGAAAAATCTGCTAAGTCTGGTGAAATTTAAAGTCAATTTCTGTTTATTTCAAGACTAAAATCAAATGACAAATTAAAGGCAAGTGACAACCTGGGGGAATATTACAAGAAATGTTAGATAGCCTAAGAATTACAGAAAGTACATATATACATACAAATCTATATTTCATATTAAAAGAGTAACACCTTCTCCCCCCCAAAAAATGGGCAAAATTCTGAATAAATAATTTGCAGAAATAATATAAATGGCCAAAAAGCACATGGAAAAACACACTACAATTCAGGGAAATAAAAATTAAAACAAGGCTTTATTTCAATAGTCTGAGGTAAAAGGAAATTATAGTACTGAATGTTGACAATGTAGCACAGATTCATTTTTGTATTGGTGGGAATGTGAATGAACACAACCCACCTGGAAAGTATTTTGGCACTATGAACTTGCACTTTAAAATATGCATACCCAGGGTACCCAGGTGGCTCAGTCGGTTAAGTGTCCAACTTTGGCTCAGGTCATGATCTCATGGTTCGCGAGCTCCAGTCCGTAATCAGGCTCTGTGTTGACAGCTCAGAGCCTGGACCCTGCTTAGAATTTGTGTCTTCCTCTCTCTCTGCCCCTCCCCTGTTTGCACTCTGTCTCTCTCTCCTTCAAAAATAAATAAACATAAGGAAAATTAAATATGCATCCCCATTTCACAGATATTTACTAGGCACCTGTTATGTGCTAATCCTCAAGGACTCTGAGGGTGCTGATTTTTCTTGAATATAAAAACACGGCTCATTATCTGACCCAATAATCCTTTTTTAAGGACCTAACCTAATAAAATAACCAGAGTCCAGAAAAATTGAAAGTATGCTCATCCTAGCACGATGTCCAATAGCAAAAAAAATTGCTATAACTTAAATATCCCCACATAAAAAAAATAGTTTGTCTAGTGAAGCTCTAATGCCACCATGAAGCACATTTCAGCCCTTAAGTGACGTGTGGGTTTTTAAAAATTTTAAATGGCACGGAGATATGTTGATGCTATAACTCTCAAGTTAAGAAAAGCAAGCTGCTTTTGTCCTTCTGTATAAAATATGTTTTTAATATATATATTTTATTTTAATATATATTTATTTTTAATGTATAGTATATTAATAAAAATAATATTTTTGTATTTTTCTTATTTTTCTAAATTTTCTGTACTGAGTATGTATCACTTTTATAATCAGAATAAAAAATGCTAAATATAGGTAACTACTGCCTGCAACATTTTGTAAAGAACAATTATGTCACTTCAGTTTTACAATTTATCCTAGGGAAAATCAGCTCTGTTTGCAAAGATGACTGCACAGGGATGTTTCAAAATACTGTTTTTCACAGGGGAAAAAAGGGGGGGATCAACCTAAATAACAAAGAATCGATAGATGAAGGGTTACATTAATTATGGCTTATCCACAAGACGGTACCCTACAGCTGAAGTCATGAGGAAGCACCCAAGAAAGCACTTGTCCTCATATCTGGACATTCACACCCATCTCAGAACGCCCATTCTTGTTCCTTGGACCCACTCCCCAGATAAGCTCCTTGCACGTAAGCCCTTGTCACAGGCTTCCTTTTGAAGTCATCAGAGTTAAGGCAAGTGTATGTCATTTCCACTCTAGAACGTGGGCTTGGTGGTTATCCACGAGTTCTCTTGACATCTTCAGAAAGTCCCAAGCTAAAGTACCCCCTCTAGACGGTTCGGCACATGAAACCCTGGTGTGGGCAGACCCCGCCTAAATTTTCAGAGTCAAAATCCTGGAGCCTGGGATGGCAGAACCAGGTAACGATCCTCATGTCAGGATACCATTTTAAAGAGACTTACTTTCTGAGTATTCATATGACATGTGTCCACCTTATCCACTTTGCCACAAACTTCTTCCTGTTTTTTTCCACATGACATCTGACACTTTGTTAATTACAAAGATATTCAATAATGTCTCTGGCTAGCCGGACCATTAGCTGGAGCCAGCAGCTGAAATATCAGAGAAAGCCTTTTAGACCGTGTGCAAGCGGGAAACTGCCTTTCAGAAAAATAATCTGTCGTGACCTATGAGAGATTGGGGCACCAGAACTTGTCAGTTTAAAGCATCAGAAGCCCATCCTCCTCTTCTTTAGGAGTCTCTAGTAATGGGTCCACTTTGTGGATGGAGAGCAGAGGCAGGGGTCTGGGGGCTGGTGATGGACAGGCTTCTGTCATGCTGTTTCCTCAGGAAACGTTGTCACTAGTATCAGCAGAATATGAGCTCCGGATTTATTTTCCCTGTTGCAGGGGTGGGTCATTCTTTCCTCTTCCGGTTGCCTTTATTATCAAGAGCACAAACCACATTTGAGGGAGGGAGCAAGGCTTGAACTAGGAATGGTAACCAGGGACCCAACACAACTTCTCTTACTAAGTTTCCCAAGACCCTGACCTTGCTCTGAGTCACAGCATTGTGTGCCCAAATGAACTACTTGGGATGTCCCTCCCTCTCCCTCAAACTCTGGGATGTTACAGCATTGGCTGGTAAAGTCTGTGGCCCCGGAGGGGCCGCCTGACCTAGCACGCGTTTACCTAACAAACTCGCAGTGAGTCTGCGTTCCAGACACTGTTCTAAGCATCTCATTAATCCCAACAACTCCCTACCAAGTGAGTACTGTTATCAACCCTATTCTATTAGTCCCACCCACCAGAGGGTTGAGGGTAGTTTATTTCCTGATTTCTTGTCCAAACCTCACAGTGGGCTCCAGATTTCTCTCCCTATTGCTAGTCTCTCCATTTTATCCATCCTTCATCCTGCTTCTAGAATGTTCTTCTTGCCCCCAAGCCTTCCCTGGTCCCCCAACTGCCTACAAGGCAAAGTTATATTTCTTTAGCCTGGCTTAGCAGACCTCCTTTCTCACCTGCCTCGGCATTACTGCCATATATTGGTCTCCCTACAGTTAGCAACAATAAATTAGGCAGCATCCCACAGAAAAAGCAAGACCTTTAGGATCTGCATGACTTTACTTCCTCTCTTAGGATGGATTTTGTAGGAAACAGACTCCGATGTGGAGATTTGCAGGAAAGAAGTTCATTGGAAATCTCTTTCGAGGAAAACATCCATAAGGGTGTGTAAGCTACCTATTAGGTAAAAAATTATCCCCAAATTCTGCGACTTAAGGCAATAAACACTTACTGAGTCACACAGTTTCTGTGGGTTGGGAATCCAGGAGCAGCTCAGCTGTGTGGCTCTGGTTCAGGGCCTCTCGTGAGGATGCATCGAGCTGTCTGTCAGGGGATCCACTGCCAAGCTATCACATGCTATTGATAGTACCCAGTCCTTGCCCATGGGCCCCTGCACAGTGTCCACACAGCATGGCAGCTGCTTTCCCCCGGAAGGAGTGGAAGACAGAATAAGGGTGGGGAAGAGTGTACCCACGACTGAAGCCAGAGTCTTTCCATAAACTAATCTTGTAAGTGACACCCCATCATATCTGCCACTAATCTATTCTCTAGAGTCACCCAAGCCCAGCCCACACACAAGAGGAGGGGAATAAAACCTAATGTCTTGAGGGAAGGAACACCAAGGAATTTGTGCACATATCTTAAAAGATACCATGGAGGGGCGCCTGGGTGGCGCAGTCGGTTAAGCATCCAACTTCAGCCAGGTCACGATCTTGTGGTCCGTGAGTTCGAGCCCCGCGTCGGGCTCTGGGCTGATGGCTCGGAGCCTGGAGCCTGTTTCCGATTCTGTGTCTCCCTCTCTCTCTGCCCCTCCCCCGTTCATGCTCTGTCTCTCTCTGTCCCAAAAATAAATAAAAAACATTGAAAAAAAAATTAAAAAAAAAAAAAAAAAGATACCATGGAGGGTGAGGGAAGCAGGGATGGGCAGAGGGAGAAGGTAAACAGTGATCCAGTCTCAACAGAGCCTCTGCTGACCTCAGGGCTCTGGAGAATGGATGGTCCCCCAAATTCAGGGAAGGGGGCCAGCCTTTTTTTTTTAATGTTTTATTTATTTTTGAGACAGAGAGAGACAGAGCATGAACAGGGGAGGGGCAGAGAGAGAGAGGGAGACACAGAATCTGAAACAGGCTCCAGGCTCTGAGCTGTCAGCACAGAACCCTGATGCGGGGCTTGAACTCACAGACCATGAGATCATGACCTGAGCCGAAGTTGGACACTCAACCGACTGAGCCACCCAGGCGCCCCTGGGGCCAGCCTTTTTATGCCTGCATCTCCTAATCGTGGAAGCACATTGGCCCTTGGCAGGGGGTAGCATAACCTTGGGATGAGCAGCACCTTTTGGCGGAAGACAATTTGGCGAGGGCAGAGCTCAGCTGGGGGGTGTCAGCAGTCAATACATCCAGCAGGTATGAAAACTTTGGCTCTGAGGAGGGATTTGGGGCCACACAGTAGCATCTACTAAATCCATTCTCTGTGCCCCTTGGATCCAACTGCTTCAAATAATAAGTTAACCCCGTCTGGGTGAAGCTTCTCTGGAACACTGGTCGGAGAAAACTTTCTTGGAGAAAACGTTCAAGACGAAGGTTAGGATTGGCCCCGGGGCCACAAGTGACACTCATCATTTCTTCCTCTGTTAGCTTTTCTAGCTCCACCCCCACACGCACACCATATCTTCATCTATCACATCTGACAGTCTAGGTGGTTTACTGGTGGAGTGTCCCAGGCTCTCATCCCTGAAGGGTCTGCGCCTCTGGCCGCCATGCTCTCCTCAGGTCAAGGCTGTTACACTTGTCCATTCTCAGTCACAATTGGCCAGGGTAGTAGCCATACCAGGAGACAACCCTGTTGAGTTGCCAAGGTGCCACAACTAGTTATCACCCTTTGTGTAACAGCAGCCCTACCTCCTGTGATGATCAGAGTCACTTACTGCTGCCACGGTGGTGACTCCTTTCCTAGCCTGCTGTCTGCGTAACATGACAAGCCAGAAGTGACCAGATGACAGCAACGCCTGAAAGTTTAATGGGACTCTTACTGTCTGCTGGTGAAAGCATTAGTGCTCGGAGAAAACAGGACCTCAAAACCTACAGAGCTCAGGGCTGTAGGAAGAGAAAACACAATCTCCCAAACAAGCCATTCAAAGTGATGATAAGTGAGGCCACTCCTGTATCTTCTCCTTGGTTCCCAACACATGTGTTCTGCATGCTAGGGACACAGCCTTGTGCAAAGGCTCATTTGAGATGTATACTGCCTCTTGGAAGATGATGCCCTGGCCTTGTGGGTATCATTTCTAAGCCAGTGCCTCAGCTACTTCAGAAGCCTCTAGGAGCCTGGCAGCTTCTGGATGGTGTGATATGTGACAGGACCAGAATTCCCATGTCATGGACCCATCACTGCAACTCTTGCTGTACAGCGGGCCCCTTCTAATGAGCTGCCATGTGGGACTCCATGGTGGTGGGTCCAATCCTATCCTCCAGCCTTGGCTACTCCATTCACGTGTTCACTGTGCCAACTGTGGAGTGGCCGATGTCAGAGGCTGGTTGACTTACACTGACCATGTCATTCCGGCCACGTGGTTGCTATGTCCCTCTTCCCAGGAGGGAGCTCTCAATGAAAACAACAATCTTCACATTTTGTCCCTTTTTGTCCATCTGGTAACACCTTTACCCGGACCTTCTTGTCCTTGATCTTTGATTCCTTCCCTTCCCAGATGCCTGACAAAGCAGCAAAGCCATTATTATTGCTTATGAATTGTATATATTCTCATTTAGGAGCCCTTCTCATTCCACAGAAAGTAAATGAGCAAAGCCCTGCCCAAAATTGTGCCCATTGGGAGAATTTCATCCTCACAGCCATGTTTCAGGGCCACAAGCTCCACCATTTTCCTCAGGGTTGTAAGGAGTTATATTGGAGTCTCACACAAACACACACACACACACACACACACACACACACACACACCATACATACACACCACATTATACCACACACATACACACACATACCACATACCCCTCACACACACACTACAATACACACATACACACACACACAACACACAACATATACACTACAATACACAGACACACACAACATACACACACCCCACACACACCCCACACATACCACACACACACACACACACACACACATATACCACACAGTCATAAGAGATGTGAGCTGGAGGAAAGGATCTGGTACAACTGCGCTGATGACATGGGGATCCAGGTCACTTGCTCCCTTCTGTCCCTGCTTGTGCCCAGTCTCAGTTGTATGGTTTCCATTGTATAGTAGATCGCTGCTGGGTCCATCGCCCTTATAACTTGGCAGATTTGGGGCGCCTGGGTGGCTCAGTCGGTTAAAGGTCCTACTTCAGCTCAGGTCATGATCTTCTGGCTCGTGGGTTCAAGCCCCACATCAGGCTTTATGCTGACAGCTTGGAGCCTGCTTCGGATTCTGTATCTCCCTCTCTCTCTCTGCCCCTCCCCTTCCCCCATTCACACTCTGTCTCTCTCTCTCTCTCTCTCTCTCTCTCTCTCTCTCTCTCTCTCAGACATAAACATTAAAAAAAAACTAAAATTAAAAAAACAATGACTTGACAGATTTGACAAAACCATGTCATGACGGGCAGGTAGGGCCCATGGTTAGGTGATGCCCCATTGTTGGGTGCCCTGCCAAGCCCAGCAATGCACAGAGCTCTTTTTCTCGAGGTGTAATTCTCAGCTGAATACAGTGCAGCCTTACTCCAGAGCCATGGAGGTTTAAATTGATTTGCTTAATAGGTCTTGGCAAAGTCCACATAGTGTCTTTTGCCCCATAAATGCCCCTAATGCCTCAGGACTTGATGGACCATCCAGGCAGAGCAGCAGGGCTATTTATACCACAGCCTGGGGCTGCCACAGAGTCCTTCCCTCTTCTGGAACCCACCGGAAAGTGGCAGCCTTCCATGTCACCTAGAAAATGGGTCAGAGCAGTACACAAAGTGTTGAACATGCTGCTCCAGAGACTGAAAAGTCCCACCAGGAATTGTGCTTCCTTCTTAGCGGTCACGGTATTGGGAAGACCTGATACTTTGCATGGAATGTGTTCCCAGACCACCGTGTCCCTAAACATCGCACTGACATAGAAGGCCCTGAATCTTTGTAGATTTTACTCGCACCTCTGGAACATATGTCTTTCGCTGAGACCTCTAGTACTCTTGCCAATCTTTGCGAATTTAGCCCAAGCAGCGTGATATCTTCACCACGGCGCACCAGCGTGCCGCAGGATGTCCAGATGGTGATGATGGGACCACCTTCTCTGGAGCTCTGCCACTCTTTTGATTAAGTCCTAGACCTGGTCCTTTTGCTGCCTTCCAGCTACAGGATATGACAGCTCCCTTCAGCACGGCAAGAAGGTCCTCTGACTTTCACATTTTGCCTTAAATTGATGATTAATCACTCTTGACCTTTTGTTGAATTTTTCCAACTCAGCATTTGTACTTAGCAAGAGGCGTCCAATTCCGTAGTCATTATAATTACTACTTCCCCGGTGCCTCTCAAATGCCTGACATGTTGCACCTGCCAGAGCATTCTGTTCTACAGGAATCACACTCCAGGTGACCAGTGGGAAAATGTTAACAACTTCACCGCTATAGTCTGACGTGCTAGAGAGTTATCAGCGCTCTCCCCAGCTCCAGCAACAGGGTCCTCGTTGCCAGAGGGTCAGTGGCAGAGGGTCTGTGATCCAGCTCCAAGATCCCATTTTGGATGCTGTTTCCTTGGACCACTTCTAGTACCAACTCTCTTAGGTTCAGTTCCTCAGGACACATATGTAAAGGGATTTGCCTGCGGGTTTTTTTATGGGGGAGGACTCTGGAATGCACCTGCCCAGGAGTAAGGAGAGCAGGATGGGGCTGACGCAGGTATTGAATTGTGATTCAATTGTAACAAAAGCCTCATCTGGTCTCATGAGGAGTTTGGAGGCTGGGGTGGTCCTTCAGATGTGTCCCAGATTGAGACACAGGACTTGTTTTTTTAACCTCTCTCTCTCCACCAGCCATTGGATTTAAGTTGCGTCTGAGCAGAGGGAATAACCTTGGGCAAGGCAGCTACCTTCGTGGAAGGTCATGCCTGGGGAGTGAGCTGGCTGAGAGCCGTCAACAGGCAGCACTCTGTGATCCGTACCCACCTCCCTTCCTAGTCACACCCTACCTATGCCACCCTTCCCTTGGATACTTTCCAGCCACCCTGTCTCCCTTTCATGCTCCTGCCATGTGACAGAGTCTTTCATACTTTGAAACCCAAAGAACTTGTGGTCTGAGTCAAATTCTCCTCCTTTTCCAGATCTTTCCATGGCTGCTTCCACCTCAGTCTTCAAATGTCAAGATTCAAAAGACACTTCTTAAAAGAAACCTTCCTTGACTACCTGAATATGCACGCCCACTCCAGTTCTCTCTACCACAGCACCTGTGTATTTCCATCATAATACTTATTACTCCGTCTCACATCACCTTGTAGTTTTATCTGCATGCCCTGGTCCTTGTCTAGCCCTTCTGCCCACATGACAATATAGACTCCTCTGGTTAGAGATTTGGGGTCCTTTTCCCACTTGTCTCCTAGAACAACACCTGACATTTAGTATTCCTTCAAAAAACATGTGTTAAGATTTCGATAACTTCACTGACTTCTGGCATCACACTCCTGACATCCCATCTGGCTTATGCTATTCCATCTTTCCGGAATATTCTTACTCAGCTACTAAAATACAGCTAAATCTCTCTCTCTCTCTCTTTCTCTCCTTTCTCTCTCTGTCTCTCCTTCTCTCTCTGTCTCTATCCGTGTCTCTCTCTGTCTCTCTCCTTTTCTTCTCTCCTTCTAGGACTTCCAGTCATATAAAAGCTGATTTTTTTTTTGAAGGGGAACACAGTAAAATAGATAAACCGTTAGCTAGCCCTATCCACAAAGAGAGAGAGACAGAAAGAGAGAGAGCTGCACAAAATGATCAAAATAAAAGAGAAGTTCTGGTAAATGATACAAGTAAAAGGACATTTAAAGACTAATAAGCGATTGCTTTGTTCAATTCTAAAATTCAAAAGTGTAGATGAAATTGATGCCTTTCTAGGATATATAAATTATTAAAAGTGACCTGAAAAGAGTTAGAAAATCTGAAAAGACTAAATACCACAGAAACAGTTGAGAAAGACTGCTCACAGAATTATGTCTTCCCCTCCACATGCTTGAAAAAATGGGAAAAAAAAAGTTCAAAGTTCTGGGCTTTTCACAGATTCTATCAAATCATTACAAAATAGATACTTCAGCATGTATTTAAATTGTTTCATATCACTGAAAAAGGAAAACTCTGAGTTCCTTTTTTAAATTTTTTTAATGTTTATTTATTTTGGGGAGAGAGAGAGAGAGAGAGAGAGAGCATGAGTAGAAGAGGGGCAGGGAGAGAGAGAGGGACACACAGATTCTGAAGCAGGCTCCAGGCTCCAAGCTGTCAGCACAGAGCCTGATACAGAGCTCGAACTCACAGGCCACGAGATCATGACCTGAGCCAAAGGCAGATGCTCAGCCAACTGAGCCACCCTGGTGCCCTGAAAATTCTGAGTTCTACCTACAAATCACAGTGATGCCAAAACTCAATGCACAACTCCTAATACAATATTATCAGATAAAAGCACATTTGGAGCAACTTAACACATGAATAACAAATGGTGTTTAGTCTAGGAATTCAGGGATGTTTTAATATTAGGAGATTTATTATTACATTTAATATATTCATAGATCAAAAGGAAAATAGGACTACCTCTGATACTGAAGAGCATTTACTAAAACTCAATATTTATGCTTACTAATAAGCAAACAGCCTCCTAATTAAATAAGACTAGAAGCCTACATCCTTACTATTATTATCTTATACAAACATTGAAATGTCCTGTTTAATGGAGGAAATAATCAAAGCATGACTAGGCAAAAATGTCCACAGTTACTGTGATTATTTAGCATTGTTCTGGAGGTCTCAGCCATTGCATTTAAGCAAGAGAAAGAAGTAAGAGATATTTTGAGTTGGAGAGGAGGTGGTTTAATTACTATGGATTATATATGATATGATATGATGTATATACCTGAAAAACACGAGAATAAACTGGGAATCAGAACCCGAATTCAGTAAGCTGCCCAGGCACATTACTATACAAAAATCAACACTCTGTCCTACACGAACAACAACCAAATTAAAGTTAGAACAAAAAAAAAAGAGCCCACATAAATATCAATATAAAGAGAGTATAGAAGAAATATGCTAGTTTATATGAATAAACTTAATGAAACATACAAAATGTAGATGAAGAAAACATTAAAATGCTATATGGAAACATGAAAAAATGCACACCCTGTTTTATGATAGAAAGGATCTATAACATATGTTAATTCATTTAAAAATGTGCAAAAAGGATTTTTTTTTTTAATTTCAGAGAGAGAATCTCAAGCAAGAGCGTGGAGCCTGACATGGGGCTGGATCCCAACCCTGGGATCATGACCTGAGTCAAAACTAAGAGTCAGAAGCTCAACCGACTGAGCCATCCAGGTACCCCCCAAAAAAGATTTTTTCAAAAGAATGAATTCAAAGTTACATAGAGCTTCTTCTAAAGTTTAAATAAAATATAAATAAGGAAAAATAGCCAGAATGTTAATGAAGGAGAACTGTCCCAATCAAGTATCAGAATATATTTATAGGGACAGTATAGCCCTCAAAAACAAGGCCACAATGAAACACAATGAAACAAAGAACCCGAATTTTACTGAGAGTTGGCATGTGATAAAGAAGATACCACACATCAATGGAGAAGATGAATTATCCATGAATGGTACAAACCAACCAAGTAGCTTCCAGGTAAAGACACGTGTTTACCTCTCTGCCTATACCAAATACTTCTTGGATTGATAAGAAATATAAATGTAGAAACAAAGTCCCAAAGCACTGAACTAAAAACATGGGAGGTTTTTCCAAACCTAGAAGCAAGGAGCACTTTTAGGAATAAAGGAAGAAAGAGAGGTAGGAATGAGGAAAGAAAGGGGGTGTCAGGGAAGGAGGAGAGAAGAGGAGAGATTAAGGGCACCTGGGTGGCTCAGTTGGTTGAGCTTCCAACTTTTGATTTCAGCTTGGGTCATGTTCTCCCAGTTTGTGAATTTAAGCCCCGCATTGGGCTCCTCACAGGCAGTGCTGAGCCTGCTTAGGGTTCTCTCTCTCTCTCTCTCTCTCTCTCTCTCTCTCTCTCTGCCCCTCCCCCACTTGCTCACTCTCTCTCAAAATAAATAAACTTTAAAAAAAAAGAAGAGGAGAGATTACATAAAAATCCAAATTTTAGCATCCCCAAACAGTCTTTCAAAAGTCAAAATGCAGCTAGAATCCAACATGGCGGAGAAGTAGGGGGACCCAAAGTTCCCTTGTCCCTAAAACACAGCAGTGTTGAGGCCAGAGGACTTGGAATTCCAAGAGTCCGAGCTGCAGAGTGCCAGAGACATCTCCAGGGACCCATGGGCCCAACCTGGCAGGCTATAGGAGTATGATTGTGAACTGGGAGAGACAAAACTGGTGGTGTAGGCACAGAGGGGAGGGATCCCCTTCTGCACAGGGACAAAGGGAAGAGAAAGAGAGGCTGTAGAATTATAGGATTGTATTTGGACAAGAGAAAAACCATGGACCAGGGATCAGAAAAAAATGGAGAAACATCCAATCTCTAACTGCAGGGCTTTCTCCGAACTGGGGCTGGCTGCACTGTTCGGGCACCTGGAGAGGAGGGGAACCGGCCCCAGCCTCAATAACTTGTTCAGGGGTGCAGTCCACAGTGGGAGAAAGCGATCCCCTCCCTTGAGTGCTGTGGGAAGAAGGTATATAACCGTTTAAAGGACAAAGACTGTCTTGCCTGCCAGCCAGAAGCCCTTTATTGGCAGGGCAGAGCGTACTTCCCCCAACGGGGATGCATGGAGCGGGACCCTTGAAGACATCCGGGTTTAAATTCCAGCCAAGCCCAGGGAGGTGCAGGAGTAGGCGGAGCGGGACAAACCGCCTTGTTCAAGCCGGGCAGCACTGTGAAGAGGCCCTTCATCGGTGGGGTGGAGTGGCACTTCCCTGGAGCCAGGGTGCACAGAGCGGGACCCCCTTAAGACATCTGAGTTTGAATCCCAGAGGAGTCCCAGGGAGGTGCGGGAGACTGTGGAGTGAAAAAAACCCAAAACAGTCCGTCTGGCCTGAACAGGGTGGTTTGGGACACCCGGTTCGGGGAGGAGAGACCGGGGTGTCAATTCCCCCCCCCATCATCAACAAGATGGGGATTCAGGTTCTCCCCACAGGGGAGGCGGGACTGCCTACACCAAACCACGCCCCTCCATGCCTGGTAACTGCACATCTACCAGAGATTGACACTGATGGACCAGACAGCCCCTCCTCCAGACCAGTGCTGCCACGGCTTCCAAGGCAACCGCAATTCTGCATTTTCTGATTTAATTCTTGGACAATTCTTATAATATATATGTGGTTTTTTCTTCCTTTTCTTCTTCTTAGTTCTTCCCTTCTCTAGTCTGGTTATTTTGGTTGTTGACTTGCTTAAGCAGACCTATTCAATCTATTCTCTTTACACTTGTTCTATACGTCCTTGTTTATTTTCTTCCCTCTCTCTGGATTAAGCCATATAGTTTCTCTGCCCAGTCTTTGTTTTTTTTTTTTTCTTTCTTTTTCCCCACCCCTGTCACTCCTCTCTTTGTATGAGATAAAGCCTTTTCCACCACCACTGTCCCCCCCCCCTTTTTCTAATATTTTTTTCCCCAGGGCTACTTCAACAAACAAACCAAAGCACAACTGGTGGGGGGGTCCAAAACATTACTAGGAGTTGGGAGATAAAGCAACCAGAGTCACAACAGAGAGCATGTAACACACTCCAAAAAACACTTCCTGAAAGGCCAGGTTCTGGACAGTGTATGACCCCTCTTTAATATAGTAGTGCTTGCAGGTGCAGGACACATAACAAGCTTTTAAAACACATGAGGGAAGGGGACTTTGTGAGTGGAAGGTTTCAAAGACTACAAAGGACCAGAGACATCACCACAAGCATGAAACTTACAGATAACACAATGACTCTGAATGCATAGCTTTCAATAATAACGTTGAATGTAAATAGGCTAAATGCTCTAATCAAAAGACATAAGGTATCAGAATGGATTAAAAAAAATAAGATCCATCTATATGCTCCACAATAGACCCATTTTAGATCTAAGGACACCTTCAGATTGAAAGTGAGGGGATGGAGAACCATCTACCATGCTACTGGAAGTCAAAAGAAAGCTGGCGTAGCCATACTTATATCAGACAAACTAGATTTTAAATTAAAGACTGTAACAAGAGATGAAGAAGGGCATTATATAATAATTATGGGTTCTATCCATCAAGAAGAGCTCAATTGTAAATGTTTATGCACCCAATTTGAAAGCACCCATATATATAAAACACTGAATCACAAACGTAAGCAATCTTACTGATAAGAATACAGCAACTGCAGGCAACTTTAATACTCCATTTATAACAATGCACAGATCATCTAGGCAGAAAATCAATAAAGAAACAAGGGCCCTGAATGATACACTGGACCAGATGGATTTGACAGATATATTCAGAACTTTTCATCCAAAAGCAGCAGGATACACATTTTTCTCAAGTACACATGGAACATTCTCCAAGATAGATCACATACTGGGTCACAAAACAGCCTTCAATAAATATAAAAGAATTGAGATCATACCATGCACATTTTCAGATCACAATGCCATGAAACTTGAAATCAACCACAAAAAAAAAAAAAAAAAAAAAAAAAGGAAAACCTCCAAATGCATGTAGGTTTAATAACATCTTACTAAAGAATGAATGGGTCAACCAGGCAATTAAAGAAGAAATTAAAAAAATATATGAAAGCAAATGAAAATGAAAACACAACAGTCCAAACCTTTTGGGATGCAACAAAGGCAGTCCTAAGAGGAAAATACATTGCAGTCCAGGCCTATCTCAAGAAACAAGAAAAATCTCAAATACAAAAGAAGTTGAGACAGCTAAAAGAACTAGAATCAGAACAGCAAAGAAACTCCAAAGCCAGCAGGAGAAGAGAAATAATAAAGATAAGAGCATAAATAAACAATACAGAATCCTCCCCTACCCCACCAAAAAACAAAACAAAAAACAGTAGACAGATCAATGAAACTAAGAGCTGGTTGTTTTGAAAAAAAAAAAAAAATTGATAAACCCTTAGCCAGACTTCTCAAAAAGAAAAGAGAGAGGACCCAAATAGATAAAATCATGAATGAAATTGGACTTATCACAACCAACCCTTCAGAAATACAAACAATTATCAGAGAATACTATTAAAAATTGTATGCTAACAAACTGAACCACCTGGAAGAAATGGACAAATTCCTAGACACCCACATGCTACCAAAACTCGAAAGGGAAGAAATAGAAATTTTGAACAGACCCGTAACTAGTGAGGAAATTGAATCAGTTATCAAAAATCTCCCAACAAATAAGAGTCCAGGACCAGATGGCTTCCCAGGGGAGTTCTACCAGACATTTAAAGCAGAGTTAATACTTATCCTTCTCAAGCTGTTCCAGAAAATAGAAACAGAAGGAAAGCTTCTGGACTCATTCTATGAGCCGGCATTACCTTGATTCCCAAACCAGACAGAGACCCCACAAAAAAGGAGAATTACAGGCCAATATCCCTGATGAACATGGATGTAAAAATTCTCAACAAGATACTAGCCAATCAAATTCAACAGTATACAAAAAGAATTATTCACCGTGATCAAGTGGGATTCATTCCTGGGCTGCAGGGATGGTTCAATATGCACAAACTAATCAATGTGATACATCACATTAATAAAAGAAAGGATAAGAACCATACAATCCTGTCAATAGATGCAGAAAAAGCATTTGACAAAATACAGCATCCTTTCTTAACAAAAACCCTCAAGAAAGTCAGGATAGAAGGAATATACCTAAACATCATAAAAGCCATATATGAAAAGCCCACAGCTAATATCATCCTCAATGGGGAAAAACTGAGAGCTTTCCCCCTGAGATCAGGAACATGACAAGGATGTCCACTCTCACCACTGTTGTTTAACATGGTGTTGGAAGTCCTCGCCTCAGAAATCAGAGAACAAAATAAAATCAAAATTGGCAAAGAAGGAGTCAAACTTACACTTTTCACAGATGACATGATACTCTACATGGAAAACCCAAAAAACTCCACCAAAAAGGTACTATAACTGATATATGAATTCAACAAAGTCACAGGATACAAAATCAATGCACAGAAATCAGTTGCATTTCTATACACCAATAATGAAGCAACAAAAAGAGAAATCAAGAAATCGATCCCATTTACAATTGCACCAAGAACCATAAAATACCTAGGAATAAACCTAACCAAAGGTATAAAAGATCTGTTTGCTGAAAACTATGGAAAACTTATGAAGGAAATTGAAGAAGACACAAAGAAATGGAAAAACATTCCATGCTCATGGATTGGAAGAATAAATATTGTTAAAATGTCAATACTACCCAAAGCAATCTACACATTCAATTCAATCCCAATCAAAATCTCACTGGCATTCTTCTCAGAGCTAGAACAAACAATGCTAAAATTTTTATGGAACTACAAAAGACCCCGAATAACCAAAGTAATGTTGAAAAACAAAACCAAATCAGGAGGCATCACAATCCCAGACTTTAGCCTCTACTACAAAGCTGTAATCATCAAGACAGCATGGTATTGGCACAAAAACAGACACATAGACCAATGGAATAGAATAGAGAACCCAGAATTGGACCCACAAATGTATGGCCAACTAATTTTTGACAAAGCAGGAAAGAGTGTCCAGTAGAAAAAAAAAAAAAAACAGTGTCTTCAGCAAATGGTGTTGGGAGAACTGGACGGCAACATGCAGAAGAATGAAACTAGACCACTTTCTTACACCAAAAATAAACTCAAAATGTATGAAAGACTTAAATGTGAGACAGGAAACCATCAAAACCCTAGAGGAGAAAACAGGCAACAACCTCTTTGACCTCAGCCATAGCAATTTCTTTCTCAACATGTCTCCAAAGGCAAGGGAATTAAAAGCAAAAATGAACTAGTGGGAACCTCATGAAGATAAAAATCTTCTGCACTGCAAAGGAAACAATCAACAAAACTAAAAGGCAACTGACAGAATGGGAGAAGATATTTGCAAATGACATATTGGATAAAGGGTTAGTATCTCAAAATCTATAAATAACTTACCAAACTCAACACCCAAAAAACAAATAATCCAGTGAAGAAATGGGAAGACATGAATTGACAGTTTTCTAAAGAAGACATCCAGATGGCCAACAGACACATGAAAAGATGTTCAACGTCACTCATCATCAGGGAAACACAAATTAAAACCACAATGAGATACCATCTCACACCAGTCAGAGTGGCTAAAATTAACAATTCAGGAGACAACAGATGCTGATGAGGATGTGGAGAAACAAGAACCCTCTTGCACTGCTGGTGGGAACGCAAACTGGTATTTCTATGCTCTGGAAAACAGTGTGGAGGTGCCTCAAAAAATTAAAAATAGATCTACCCTAGGACCCAGCAATAGCACTGCTAGGAATTTACCCAAGGGATACAGGAGTGCTGATGCATAGGGGCACTTGTACCCCAATGTTTATAGCAGCACTTTCAACAATAGCCAAATTATGGAAGGAGCCTAAATGTCCATCAACTGATGAATGGATAAAGAAGATGTGGTTTATATATACAATGGAATACTACTTGGCAACGAGAAAGAATGAAATCCTGATATTTGCAGCAATGTGGATGGAACTGGAGGGTATTATGCTAAGCAGAATAAGTCAGTCAGAGAAAGACAAATATTATATGTTTGCACTCATATGTGGATCCTGAGAAACTTAACAGAAGACCATGGGGGAAGGGAAGGATGAAAAAATAGTTACAGAGAAGGAGGGAGGCAAACCATAAGAGACTCTTAAATACAGAGAACAAACTGAGGGTGGGTGAGGGGTGTGGGGGAGAGGGGAAAATGGATAATGGATATTGAGGAGGGCACTTGTTGGGATGAGCACCGGGTGTTGTACGTAAGCGAAGAATCACGGGAATCTACTCCCAAAACCAAAAGCACACTGTATACACTGTATGTTAGCCAACTTGACAATAAATTATGTTTAAAAAATAATAAAAATAGTAACAGATTCTAAAAAGAAAAGTCAAAATGCAAATGACGATCTATGAAAAAACTTGCAGCCCATAGCACAAGTAGATTTATTTTCCTTAATGTATAAAGAGATCCCAAAAATCAAGATGGAGAGGGGACATGAACAAAAAAGTGAGGAACATCATGAAACGATGTTCAACATCTTTCACAAGAGGAGAAATACAAGTTCACCTGCAGCGAAATTCCCTTTTCTCATTCATGACATTGTAAAGTCAACAAGTTTGCTAAAAGGCTTGGGGAAAATTTGGAGAAGCATGTGTGTTGGTGAGCACGCAGATAATTACAGCCCCTATGGAGGGCATATTGGCTCTCTCCACTGAAACCAAAAAGGTACATGCCATCATAAAACTGATGCCAAAAACTCATGTTTAGATACTTTTATAGATATCCAAAGTGACATGTGTGCAAGGACATTAATTGCAACATTGCCTTTTTAAAAGTTTATTTATTTATTTTGAGAGGAGGGAGGGGCAGAGACAGGGAGAGAGAGAGAGAATCCTAAGCAGGCTCCACACTGTCAGCGCAGAACATGATGCAAGGCTCAAACTCACAAACCATGAGATCATGACCTGAGCGGAAGTCAGAAGCTTAAGCCACTGAGCCACCCAGGTGCCCCAGTGTTGCTTATAATAGTAAAACAACATAAATGCTTATCAGTGGAGGCAGATTCAGTAAAAGGCAGTTAGGCTGCAAGATGAAAGGTTATGCCAGAATTATAAACCAGGGCTGTATATGATGATCTAATCAGACCTCGAAGATATATCTCAAGTGACAAAAGCAAGATACAGGACAGTATATGTCATTTGGAAAAAATACACGTGTGAAACATGTACGTCTATGAAAAATGTGGCTGGGAGAATACACAAGAAGCCACTGATAGTGTTTGTTTCTGGGGAAGGAAACCAGACAGGTAGAGGTGGGAAAGAGCTTCACTCCTCCCTATATAATATTTTGTACTTTTTACATTTTATTCCATGCCACATAATGAGAATATTTTTTAATGTAAAAAAATAAAACAAACAAAAAAACAAATTAAATTCAAATTGACGAGGTGGTTTTCTTCTAAATAGGAACGTGGTTGCTGGCGTTAAGTAGAGAATGGAGTGTGTGAACAAGTTAATGCTGCAGCTCTCCTTCAAGCTAGACAAATGTTTTATAAAGACAACACATCTCAAGCTGAGAAGACCCTTTTGTTTACTTAAGTGTGAATTGAAAATGATGCCTTCGATTATCACTCTAACTGTAAACACCATCAGCTGCTCTAAAAATATTTTCCGAGTAAATGCCACTTGTACCTTCTGGCATTTACTCAAAGCATTTTTTTAAAGCAGCTGGGAATCTTGTTAGCAAGAATCTGGATTAAGGAGCAATAGAATAAAACAGCAAAGTAGGTAGAGGCTTGAATTCTGGAAATAGCACCAAGGAGAGAAATCAGCTAATAAGAGAGGCTACAATAAATTCTTCCTATGGAACCAACAAATTCTTAATGAGTATCAAAAACGGACAAGACAGTTGCCATCCATTTCAGGGGGTTAATAACGTTTAATTAGTAGTGTTGCCTTCAAGGAATATAGGGTAATAATATAGGAATGGAAGTAACTAGAATTTTATCTATAAGTGCAAGAGAAAATTGCATCACAATTTTAAATATTACAAAAAAAAAGGTCTTTTGGAGAGCAAGGAAGAAGAACCAAATACTAATCTTAAAGGTACAGAAGTTAGATTAAGCAACTCCTGAACCCAAGGTGCCGTGGCAAGTCATGCCCAGTACACCAGGAGAGTGACAGCCCCTTTTAAAAATGGACAAGTCAGTCCAGGATTAAGCAGGATGTACACAAAAGAGAAATAAGTGAGCTGATGACATCTCTGTCTCCCCTTTCAAATAAACACATCTCTATGTCATAAATTATTTTCCACCCTAAAACCCAACAAACCCAAATGCCACATCATTGTATTCATGAGCCGTCTAAAGAATGAGTTTGTCATGAAAAACTTTTTTCCACTCCTGAAACCCACTGTCCACTGCTCATACTTATTGTCATGCGTGAGCACTCAATCAGATTCTACTTTCTGATTAATGGTCATCCTTTTTCGATTATAAATGTTCAGAGAAAGAGACAGTCTTACATTTCATTTGAACCAAACAGTGACTCAGTAGATGCCTAAATTCGATTGGTAGAAGACTAAAAAAATATTAAATTGAACTTTTCTTTTGGAATTTACAGGACCGAAAACAAATCTCCCCATTTACCGAGGACCTTAGGAAAAGTAAAATTCTCCTATCCAAGTACTAACCAGGCCCAACCCTGCTTAGCTTCCAAGATCAGACGATATCAGGCACGTTCAGGGTGGTATGGCCGTAGACTGGAAAAGTAAAATTCTGAAGATGCACGAAGTAGGTTTGAGATTTGGGTCTTTCATGTTTTCCAAACTTCTCTTGATGAATTCGTCAATCTCCAACTCCTATACATTTCAGATGGACTATATTGGTCTTAAAGACAAAAGACCCATTCAGAGAATCTTGAATACCTTAAGTATGTTGCACTTTGCTAACTGCTTCTAGACATTAGATCACTTCATTCTCAAAATGCCCTTGAAAGCTCAGGGGCTATTGTGTTCCATTTAATCTGTGAGTAAACTGAAGCATGGAGAGTCTATGCCATAGTGTGAACCTTTGTCATTTTATTTTGGCTATCCAGTGTCTTTCCCTAAGTTCAGGAAAATCTGTTATATGAATTCAAGTGGGAAGTTGGCCTCACGACCCATCACTAAAGACTGAGGAAGTAATGACAGTGGGATCCTTTCTATGGAAGGAACTTGGTGTGGTCACTTAGCTATCTTAAACAGAAAAAAAAAATTAAAATGTTATTTCATTCTTAAATAACCACAATTACTTCCCAATGGGTGTACTTTCAGGTGTCCTGTTAGGCAGGAAACGACTTCTGGATGCTTGGAATTGGATTGGACAGGGACACGTTCATTGCCTGCTTGTTAACATCCATGATTACACTCCCTCCCCCCCCCCCCCACAACTATGACGCCATCAAGAGCAATGCTGCATGTGCTAATGCTGAAAAGTAGTACCTTAAATTAGTAGTTTGTAGGGTGTCCAGCAGATGGCGCTGGATTCCCCTTGACTTTTTAAACTATCCTTCAGCACCTCTGTAAATTGGATTCTGTGCCCCTGGACACCTCAGTGCACACCTTGGGAACCATGGATCCAGGGGAAAGAAATCCAGGCAGACAACAGTCAGTGCAAATGCCCTGAGGAAGACAGAGTGGCTAGAGTAGTAATAAGTTAGCGTGAATCCGTGCAGTGACTTGGGTTTTCATTCCAAGTGGAAGGATTTTGAGACAAGGAGTGAATGGTCTGATGATGATGATTATAATTATTATCAAATAAAAATTTATTTCAGTTATTCTTTACTATATAATTTCGTAGTATAAAGCTCACTCTTTTTGGGGTAAAATTCTTTGAATGTTGACAAACATATACAGTCACATAACACCACCACAATCAAGGTGTAAAATCGCTCGATCTAACCCTAAATTCCACCATCTCTCTGCAAGCCAGCTCCTCTCCCCTGTTTCCAGTCTGTGGCAACCAGTGATCTAATTTCTGTCGTTATAGTATTATCTTTCCCAGAATATAAAAATACAATGTATAATAAATATGTAACAATAAAATAATATAAAGCAAATGGAATCATACAGTATGTAACTTTGTGAGCCTGACTTCTTTCACTTTGCATAATACATTCTGGGTTCCTCCATGCCATTCCATGTATCAATAGATGGCTGTATTTTTATATCCAGCTCCTGGATGTACCAAATTTGTTTTTCCATTTCTCAGTGGAAGGATACTGGGTTGTTTCCAGCTATAGCAATTATTAATAAAGCTGCTATAAAATGTGCATAATTCACAGTGGATCATAGACTTAAAAGTAAAATCAAAAGCTACAAAACTTCTAGGAAAAATCTTTGTGACCTCGAGTTAGTCAAAGATTTATCATATCTATAATACAAAAAGACATGATACATAAAGGAGCAAATGGATACATTGGACTTCATCAAAATTTAAAACTGCTCTGTGAAGGGCACTTCTAAGAAAATAAAAAGACAAGCCACAAGTGGGGAGAAAAGGTTTGTAAATCACAGATCTGATAAAAACTTATATTTAGACTAGGATATAAGAGAGTTTTTTATACTCTCAAATGTCAGTAATAATAAAGCAACCCAATTTTCAAATGGACAAAAGATTTAAAATAGACGCTTGATCAAAGAAAATATTCAATGGCAAATAAGCATCAGAAAAGATGTTCAAGATCATTAGTCATTTGGGAACTAGAACTTCAAGCCACAATGAGATGCCACCACAGACTTATTTGAATGGAAAACAGAACAAGACAAAACCTAAAAATAAGGCTAGTGAGAAAGTGGAGAATCAGAACTGTCATACATTGTTGGTCAGAATGCAAAATGGTACAGCCACTTTCAAAAACAGCTCAGCAGTTTCTTTTTTATTATGATTATGGCTATTAGTATAGCTTGCTTTTACTGAGCTCTTACTATGCTTGACATACTGTGCTAAGTTCTTATATATTATCTTTGTTTCTGTTCATGAAAGCCCTCTCCTCTCTTTTTGAGGGGGGAGCAGTTTCTTATCACATTAAAAATACACTTACAACTACTTAGTCATGTTAAATGGAAATCATGTTCACACAAAAACCATGCTGCATTTAAACACCCTCACTCTGGACTAGAGTGAAGGCAGGTGGGGTCAAGGAAGGAAGCAGGAAGATGGAATGTGGGAGTGGGGAGGGCTAGTGCAGGGACCCAGATGAGAGATGATGGTGCTCAGATCCCAGGGCGAACAGTAAATGGGGAAAAAAAGAGGCCACATTCCAGGTATATTTCAAATATGGAACCAGGAACAGTTTCCAATGGATTGAAGATGAGATAAGAGGAAAGAAGTGGAAGGGACAGAGAACCCAGAACCAACCAGAGGATGACCAGGGGGGAGCTGGACAAGGACAGGAAGAGCTTCTCAGTTTGGGGCAAATTGAGCTGAATTTTCTCTCAGATGTCCACTGGAGATGTTGGGTAGGCAACTAGATATGCCCTGGGGTTCGGGGAAGAGGTGGTGACATAAATTTGGGAGAGCATCAGAGAGAGAACATTGAAAGCCCTGAGAGCAGGTGAGATTACTAAGAGAATGAGTGCAGATGGGGTAAGAAGAAGAGGGAGGACCGACCCCAGGGCTCTCCAGCGCTAAGAGGTCTCCCCGCCATCGCTCATGACACCCATGTCCAAGGCATCTGGGGGAGCATCTGCTGCTCTGGTGGCAACCAGTGTCCATGATAGCAGCCCTCCAGTAGACGCTCCTGGAGTGGGACCTACATCGTGGTTCTGGCCACCTCGTTTCCTTGTTCTTGCCTGTTTTCATCTCCCCGAGTTTCCAGCCTTCCCTTCTGTTAGCCTTCTAATGAATTACTTCACTAGACACTGGCCTAAGGAAGCCAGAGTGTCAGTTGTTGCTTATGACCAAGAACCCAAGGCAAAGCCAAGTAATTCAGCCAAGTTTACGTGGTTGGTAAAGACTAGAGCGAATTGTGTCTGTCACCGAAGGAAATGCAGAGGGCGCTTTTTGAGCAATGGAAACTTGATCAAGGCAAAAGGGCGCGAAGTGACCCCAAAGCCCCGGCTGAATACAGACAGGCCCTTCAGGCGACCCACCTCAAAATATCCATAGGCTCTAACTAACAAATGGGTTACTTACAACCAAAAAAGGCAAAATTCCATAAGCCCCCATGTCCCCAGACCTCCTCACCTTCCCTGGTTAAGTTAAATACAGCTCCCATTCACTGCCTTGTGTAGACTGTCCTTCCTCTCCTGTCCTGCCTGCTGCTCCCTAGAGGTGTATTCAGCAAACTTCCATCCCCTTTGTTCTGTGTCAGGTGAATTCTTTCACCACCAGTGCTACTGGCTTCCCCCAAATGGTCGCCCCACATTTGGGGGCCCCCTCTACTTGACTACTTGGAGAGACGCCACGGGAAAAAACTTGCTTTTGATTGACCACTAGATGTGGCCTTATGTCACACATAGATCCCCTTAATTGTAAATGCCTAGATTTTATAATAAAATTCCCAGAATATATGTTTATTTTTGCAGCCTAATGTCACTCTTCTAAAACTTCAGCATAAATGCACTAACTTGGCTTCAAAGAGATGACAACATGAACTGAAATATGACCGAAGTTCTCTAGGCATACCTGTAGTCTCAAATTATTTTACAGTGAGGGCTAGTCTCTAAAAGAGCGTGGGACTTGGGGCGCCTGGGTGGCTCAGTCGGCTAAGCATCAGACTTTGGCTCCCTGTTCCTGAATTTGAGCCCCTCATGGGGCTCTGTGCTGACAGCTCAGAGCCTGGAGCCTGCTTCGGATTCAGTGTCTCTCTCTCTCTCTCTCTCTGCCCCACCCCCACTTGCTTGTTTGGGAGCTCTCTCTCAAAAATAAATAAACATTAAAAAAAATTACAAAAATAATAAAATAGCATGGGACTTAACAGAAATTCACATAAAACACTTGGTTTGCAGCTTTTTACAGTTGCAGGACTGTAGGAATTTGCAACCTAATAGGATTTTATCCCAGATTTATCTGTCCTATTGACACAGTGGCAGAATAATGAAGAGGGAAAAGAAAGAAACCCTACTTGCCTGTTAAAATAATTGAAATGTGGTTCTGAAAAGTTAGTTATCTTTCCTCTTTTATGTAGGAAGCTTCTTTATTGCTCCTGAAATGTCTTATCAGAAAATCTGAAAAGAGAAAGAGAAGTCCCTGTACCTCTATTGCTCCCTTTGGTTATTAAAACATAAATTCTATTTTAAAAAATAAATACGTGTCCATGTGTGCCCTGCAGAGGCTCACGTACAGTTCCTTTGTACACCCTTTCTCCAAATCCACGTGAAATCCCTAAGAACATCTCAGGCACCTCCTTTTAGAATCCAGAACAGTGGGGATGTTTGATCCACACCACACAATCGCTCTGCGGCACATCAACAACCTTCACCTTACACTGGATGGACGATTCTGCGAAGCTCGTGTGTTTTGTTGACAATGCGCACTTTCGATTATGGTTGCTTTTTCTTGCTTCCAAAAAGAAGGCATTTATATTCACTCATTGAGATGCACTTCCCATGTTAGAGACCGCAGGATAAGTGGACCTTTCTATTTGTTAAAAGAGAGAGAGAAAGAAAGAAAGAAAAAAAGGAAAAGAAAGATAACCTCCAATCTGGGAACCACTTCCCTCTCTTGTGGGTAAGATACTGTTCTAGGGAACTGATTTTGTTAGAGTTAGAGGCCTCTCTACAGGGGCAGAGATTTCTCATAAATACAGGCCTTTTGCTCTCTTGGGTTCTTCAGTAAAGAGGAAAATGGTTTAACTGATAGGACACATTTAAATTTAAGTCTTTCTAATCCAGATTCGAAGGATCCCAATGTTCCCTTGGCTGGAAATGAAACAGGCTGGCACAGGGGCATCTTTCCTGGACCCACAGAACTTCCTTAGGTGGTTTAACTGGACTGTGTTTTGGAAGAGACTCAAAGGCCAAATACATATCTGTTTGCAATGCTAACACGCTAAACAACGCTAGTCTTTGCAAGGTTCTTTCACAAGCACACAAACCCTCTCTTTAAACGGGTAAAACTCTTTAATATGAGCTACACACTAGAGACATGCAGCTTGGAAGCCTATAGGCAGATCCTGTTCAGGATGCTGGGATGGCAAAGACGGAGAAGCCCTGTGCTCAGGAACCTTTAACTCACAGGGGACTCTGGCGAGTGAGCAAATATTTTTATAAGGCAGAATGAAATAAGCAATATATTAAAGGTTAGTGTAAGTCATTCCAGAGGAAGGAGGATGTCAATCTTATAGGAGCATTGTGAAAGATGGCAGGAGGAGAGCCTTCATGTCACGTCCGGACATGAGCGGGGAGGCTTACAGTGCTATGTACTGACTTCTATATTCATTCATTCCCCTACTCACTCATCTGACAAATGTTCACTCAGTGCCTACAATGGACCAGGCACTATTATACACACTGGGGCTACGGTGATAACCAAGATGAAGCACAGACTTCAGGGCTTACATTCCAGTGAAAGGGGAAGCAGTAAGAGAGCAGCCATGGTTTCCACCAGTGGGTTTCTCTAGAAAGTAAAGCAGGCAAGGGGATGAAGAGAGCGTTCTGGGAACCCAGCGGGCATCTCGGAGGAAGTAACATTTGGGAAGGGGACTAGATAATGAGAGGAGGCCAATCTCCTTACTAGGAAGTTGGGTTTTATGCCACGTAAAATGGAAAACACTTGAGGGTTTTCCATAGAATGGACCATAGAATGACATGAATGGATTCATTTTTAGGCACCTGGGTGGCTCAGTCGGTTAAGCATATGGCTTCGGCTCAGGTCATGATCTCGTGGTTCATGAGTTCAAGCCCCACGTCAGGCTCTGTGCTGATAACTTAGAGCCTCGAGCCTGCTTTGGATTCTGTGTCTCTCCCTCTCTCTCCACCTCCCCTGCTTGTTCTTTGTCTCTCTCTATCTCTCAAGAATAAATAAACTTAAACAAAAATTTTTTTCAAGATTTTTTTAAAAGTCTGCTCCGGCAGACTGACTACAGGGAGGAAAGAGGAGGACCCTGTAGGAAGATGGGAAGGCACCAGTACAGCCCAGGCCGGAGATGCTGCGCTTGGTCCAAGACTGATAGGGGGACGTGAGAAGAGGGTCAGATCTGGGGAGATGCTCTACAGAGAGCAGACAGTCACAACTTACTCAGGAACTGGCTGTGGAGAGTCAAAGCTGAAAAGGACAGGAGGGTGGCTTCTGCACTGTAGAGTCGAGCAAATGGAAGGTGTCTTTGACTAGAGTATGGGAGACGGAGGAAAAGCAGGTAGAGAGTGAGTCCATCAGGAGTCGGCAATGCCTATTAGACAATAAGCCTCCACTCTGAAAACTCAACCACACACGCTATCTTATGCTAAGATACGTTTACCTAAAACTTTGAGAACTTTACATGTACCTAAAACTTTGAGAACTAGCGAATGGGGAGGAAGTGTTTGGGGCTGAGAAAACAATCCCATCATATGGGACAGGTGTGGCATAGGGGCTGCAAATAATATCACTCATAAACCAAATGTGCCGAAGACAAGAGGTCAATGGGGTAGAGGAAGATCGGGCAGAGCCAGACGGCAGACCTTCAGCACTGGTCTCTGTTTTGAAGACAGTGGACCCACCAGACATTTTGAGGTTCGAAGAGTGGCCTATATCAGATTCTGAACAATATCAGTGTCAGGATAGCACACGTGCCCAAAGTGTAAACAGATGAATTGGGGAAGGGGGCCACTGGAGCCAAAAAGTTTTGCAGTGGCTCGGGAGAGCTGTAGCTAAAGGGGCAGAGCCGAGCAGAGGTCTTCTAGATGGAAAGGAAAGGAAAACGGCTTCCCAAAGAAGATTCTGCCCCTCGGTAAACACCCAACACAACAGAAATGCCTGTATGATTCCACCGAAAGATACAGTCGTGAGTTGAAAATAAACTGTGGTATATTAAACAATGGAACACCTCATAGCAATCAAATGAGCAAACCGCTACGCACACTAACACTTTAAAGAGTCGATTCAACATAATGTTGAGTGAAGAAAGCCAGACGCCAGGGAGTGCTTGCTATGCGACTCCACCTGGGTAAAACTCAAAAACCAATCTGTGGGGTTAGAAGTCCAGGCAGTGGTGGCGCTTGGGACAAGGATAGTAGCTAGGAGAGCGGATGTGGCGTTTTCCGGGGTGACTGTTAGCATTCCGTTAACTGACTGTTGCTCGATCTGGGAGCTGGTCAAACAGGTGTGTTCACTAACCCTACTTGTATTCCACACCACGTGCCAGAGATTCTAAACAGTGCCAGTGAGATATGAGCACAGCATGATGGTTTTCTGTATCTGGGTAAAGATGTTATATTAAATCAGTAAACTCAAGGATGATTCAATCGGCCGAATGTGGATTTTTCCTCTCAAGGGAGAGGGCCGGTGTGCAGAACTTCATCTAGATCCACGGGCATCATTCCTGCTCCCCACTTTCTTAGGGGCTCTGAGGGCTGGGCAGGTGGTCCGCTGGGCCGGGGAGCTGGGAAGCCTGGAAGAAGGTTCCTCAGTAGAGTTTGAACTTGAGGAAGAGGTACCAGGAAGTACCAGTAGTCACCAGTCCTCAAGTTTTTATAAAACCCTCATAAACATGTAAATTGATTAAGAAACATGGAATTAACTTTCTTCTCTGTGAACTGGGCCAACCCTGTTTCACACCAGTAAATCCAGCACCCATCCCACAGAGGCAAGGCCTTCCTGGGCCTGGACTCATCAATACTTCCGCTCCCCTCCCCCCTCCCCACCGCCCCATTTATTTTTCCAAGATTATACTCAATCTCCAGCAAGTGTGCTTACAATTTCCTCCAAAGACTCCAATGGAATAGAAGACCCCTTGATTGCATCAAATTCTAGTGTTTCCTTCAAGGGTCAGGATTTGATAGCAACAGACCCTTCTTCCCCTGCCTACCCAAGCTCTTAGCTCACTATTATCTAAGAGAGTACACACATGATAAGCTAAGTGTGTGCACTAAGAATGCACACACATAATAAGCTCACAGATTTGATCCCCCCCAGTCCTGAAATTCAGGCTACGGCCTGAGCCCCTGTTTCTTCCCCAGCACGAAGACAATGGCCTCCCAAGCTGCTAGCCGTGACTGACCCAGAGCAGGGTGGTAGGTGCGACGTGCCCCAAGTTCAGGCGACAGGGTGCATTACCTATAGAGTCTTTGAGAATAATACTGACATCGACTGAGAGCCCATCTGCTTTCATTCATTCCCATGTGCCTAAACACACACTTCAAAACACTTTACTGGCTTTGAAGTCTAAACACTGTCAGCCAAGTCATACGCTTCCTCCAAACAATCTTTCTTGGTCCAAGTTCTAAACACTTACTGCAGCTTTTGTTGGGTTTTGGTCATATACTTGTAAACTTCAAACAGCACACACTGTTTTCATTATTATTACCTCTCCTTGAACAAATGTGATACTCCGCTTGGACATTAATTCAAAGAAGTCCAGTGTTAACTTCAGCCACTCTCACACAAGTGTTCTCTCATACGCAGCTGCTGTGAGGGTAAGTTCACGATTCTAAACAAGTCTAGGGGCTTCCTCTGGCTTCCTGCTTTGAGCACAGGCCTTAAACCCAGCTCCTGCAACACTACACATGCCTGCCCCAAAGCGGAAGGGTCAAAAATAAAAACAAGCACAGCACATTAATGGGAAAGATGAAAAACAGAATTTGAGTTATTTCACGGCTGTCACTTGATATAACTACCTGGAATTTTTACTTGCGTTTGAAAGTTAAAACAACTGAAACCGTGCACAAACTGCAAGGTGTAATCATTTTGTTCGATAAGGGTGAATTTTAGTTCATGGGTGGAATATTTTACTGGCTTTGAAGTCTGTTTTTAAAATTAAACTTCATGGGGCCCCTGGGTGGCTCAGTCGGTTAAGCGTCCGACTTCAGCTCAGGTCATGATCTCGCGTTCATCAGTTCGAGCCCTGCGTCAGGCACTGGCTGACAGCCCAGAGCCTGGAGGCTGCTTCAGATTCTGTGTCTCCCTCTCCCTCTGCCCTTTCCTCCACTCACGTTCTGTCTTCCTCTCTCTCAAAAATACATAAAAACATTAAAACATTTTTTTAAAAAATTAAATTAAATTTTATTTTCTTCTTTGAATTGTTGTTTTAAAAACTAAAGACTAAATCTAGACATAATAAATCAGGAATAAATCAAAAGAATAATTATTTTCATGATTATTACAAATATCATTGAAAACAATCATACTGTATAGCTGAGGGGACATGTTTAAAATGATTTGCTCCAGGTCCAAATACTCTAGGTATGTCACTGGCAATAAGGTAAAAAAAGTTCCCATTGTTCTTTTGGGAATAAAGGAAGTTGAAAAATCATCCAGTTTTTTTTTAAGTTTATTTATTTATTTTGAGAGAGAGAGTGAGAGCAGGGGAGGGGCAGAGAAAGACAGAGACAGAGTCCCAAGCAGGCTCAGCACTGTCAGTGGGGAGCCCACCACAGGACTTGAACTCATGAACTGAACCATGAGATCATGACCTGAGCTGAAATTAAGAGTCAGATGCTTAACCAACTCAGCTACCCAGGCGTCCCCAACTTTTTAAAAGATTTTATTTTTATGTAATCTCCACACCCAACTTGGGGCTCGAACTCATAACCCCGAGATCAAGCGTTGCCTACACAACCAACTCAACCAGCCAGGTGCACCGAGAAATCAACCAATTAAAAGACAAAACAAAACTAGGGCTCCTGGGTGGCTCAGTTGGTTAAGCGCCCGACTTCAGCTCAGGTCATGATCTCACAGTTTCTGGGTTTGAGCCCTGTGTGAGTCTCTGTGCTGACAGCTCAGAGCTTGGAGCCCGCTTTGGATTCTGTGTCTCCCTCTCTCTCTGCCCTTCCTCTTCTCTCTCTCTCAAAAATAAATAAACACTTAAAATATTTTAAAAAAAACAAAACCAATCAAAACAGATGAATGTATGTTAGATGGACAGTCTTTTGTTTTATGACTTTTAGAATCTACTTGAGCTTTGATCAGTGAACTGACCAAAGCAGGCCACTTACTGGAGGTAAATGTGTGTGTGTATTTATGTGTGTATGTGTGTACACAAATGCATCTTCATTGTGTCATCTGTCATGCTTGTGTGAACATAGACAGGATGAAGGTAAGCAGCTCAGTACCCCCATTCTGCAGAGGCAAGAACAGTGACCAGAAGTCAGAAAACCTGGAGTTCTGGTCCCGGCACACCACCATACTTACTGGTTATATGACCTTGAGCAAGTCACTTAAAAAAGAGTATGGCTCAGTTTAATGATTGTCAGGTCAACAACCCTTTAAGTTGTGAATTATGTAATTGGGTCCTAAAGAGATGTGATAGGCAAGTTGCATCAAATCTAGAATCAGCTATTCTAATTCCATGCTCTAAAATTATTATCGGTCCATAGCAGCAGCCCCCAGAAGCAAAAGCAGGAAAATCAACTTGGAAGAAGATCTTCCCCCACTGGTAGGGAGTTAGACAGTGAAGCAGAGAGAAGAAAGAAATACGGGGTAGGTTGGTTGATAAGCAGGTTATTGCCATGGGCAACTGGGACTCAATCTTGCCAGGGACCTCAATCATGCTGGGACGTTGTATAATATGCCTTGGAGCTGTCTCTACTGAGGGGCAAGGAGCTGGGGTACTTATTCTCCTCCATTCCATCACTGGCTAAGAACCACATAGGCAAGCATTAAGTACCCGGGTCTTACAGCCTGATCTTTGGGTAGGCTGAGAAAACTCATAGGCAGAGAGTTATAAGTGATTGCAGTAAGAGGCCATCAGAGGGCATGAAGATATGCTATTCCAAAGCTAAACAATAATGTGTAATGTCAACTTGAGTTTGAAGTGTTCCTAGCACTCATAACCCAGCTGTAAGTCTGTGTAATAAAATAAAGATGGTCACACATTTTTGTTACTCTTCCCATTAGGAAATCAAGTCTCTTTTCCCTTCTTTTGAATCTGGGCTGCCCTCAGTGACTCACTTAATCAATAGAATGTGATGGGATTGATATTCTGAAACCTATGAGCTAAGCTTCCACTTATGAATGCTTATGGGTACCACTCATGCTATTAGAGTACTCTAGAAACCAAACGACCACGGAAGAAATACAACTATCCCGAGATCATCTTTCAGGATATACCATACGTAGGTGCTCCATTCCAGATTCCCAGTAAGGCTCAGACTTCCAGGCATCCCAGCCATGATGTTAGATGCACGAGTAAAGTCATCTTGGACTGTCTTGGCAAGCCCTTTTGGTACCAATAGGTGACTTCAGTCAATGCCACACGGAACAGAAGAACCACCCAGACAAACCTGAAGTTTGGACCTAACAAACTGTCAGATTTGAAAGTTAATTGTTCTAAACCATCAAGATTGAAGACTGTTTCTTAAATAGAAATAAATCATTAGAGCCATCTAAACTGCGGGGGTGCCTGGCTGGCTCAGCCAATAGAGCATCTGACTCTTGATCCCAGGGTCATGAGTTCAAGCCTCACCTTGGGTATGGAGCCTACTTAAAAAAAAAAAAAAAAAAAAAAAAAACCATCTAAACTGTGAATCTGGTGGCATGCTAGTGTCTGTCATTCGGGGCTGCATAGCGGTAGCACATTCATTTACGGTGAATCAACTTCAGAAAGCTCCTTTCCAGCCCCAATTCCATTCATTATTATCTGAGAACATGGAGAGGTTGTAGCGCAATTTTTCCTGCTTTTGAAAACCGTTCGCGTTAGCCCCAACTGCGTCCCTCAGCTCCTACTTGGGAGAGTTAACGTATGGTACTTTTTCCCTGTTGTGAAGCTTCGGGTTGGGTTTTTTATTTGACAAACTGGCCTCTGAAGAGTCAGTTTCATATTTCCTTTCTGTGACTCATTTAATAAAACATGACAAAGGAGTACTCAGATGTTTTGCCTGCTCTCATTTACCTATTGCTTCCTGACTTGTGACTCATGTGACATCACGTATAAATATAACAAAACTTGCTATTAGTTGGCATTCAGTGACGTGAACGTTAGGAAAAAGGCGCCTCATGCCCGAATCCACTCAAATGAGTAAAATGAGGTTTTCTTTTCACTTTCTCAGATTTTGGATAATTTTTGATTTGTAGACAAAAGCCCATCCTTGGGAGTTCAGATAGCTTCCCATTCATTGTCCACAACTCTTGCTACACCTGAGGTGAAGGGAAAAAAATAACAACAACAACAACAACAACAACAAAATTGCTTCTGCTCTTCCACAGATTCATCTCCACCTTAGAACCACAAGGAGCGACATTATACTATGTGGCAGTCCTGAGTTTCCAGAAGGTTCAGTAACTCACTCCAGCTAACACATAAGTGACAAGACCAGGTACCGAATCCACATCGCCCTGACTCTAACGTTCAGGCCTTTATCACTACACTATTATGTCTCAAACCCAGAAGAAAGATTGAGCACCAGGATTTGAGGGGTGTTTTCTTCACTAGCATGTTGGAGAATGTAATTCCACATTAATATTTGAAAAAAAATCCCATAACGCATGTTTTTTCTCTCCTCCGAGCGGCAGGATGAGAATCAACCATGCTGTTCTTACCCCAAGGGTAGCATTTCTTACACCGTGCTATAAATTTTGGCTTGTTTCCGTGTGTCTCACGTTCTTGTGGCATCTTATCAGTTCATTGTGACATTAATCTTCTTTCATCATCGCATGTGACAGAAGGAGTGGTCCTTGAATGTGTGCGAATGAATGCATGAATCTGTCAATAACTCATTGTTCCGTTAGGGCAGAAGGTTGTCAGGAAAGGTAGGTCATGGATCAGCATCCTGGAAGTGGCTAAAGTTGACACCTCCTCATCCCTTGCATAGGGAAACCCCAACCATTTGAAAGTTCAGGAAATACTGACTCAATTTTTACTTCAATTCAATGGTCGCTGATTGATGCTTGCTCTGTGCTACTTACACGATCATATGAAGACGGTATAATTAGAGCCACACCCCAGGACTTCTAAATACTGGTGTTCTCCCTGGTCTACTCCTCCTGACCATCTGTGCCCTCTATTTAGTGACCTCATCCAATCCTGTGACTTAAAATGCCATCTCTTTTCTGAAAACTCCCAATATACACTCCTGGCATAGATTCTTAGAATCTTTTCTAGGTTCTTGGCTCTTAACATCCAAAATGTTCCATGGAAGAATGTCCAAACGGCTTACAATGGGAGTATGAAGGAGGGAGAGATTATTTCCAAATCATAGGGGATATAGATCAAAGATAGTTCCATAAACGGAAACAAGACACTTAAGATAGGATTTTGAAAATCAGGGAATGGGAGATTATGGCACCCCAGTAGCAGAAAACCACAGGCCAAGTTAAGCAAATCTAGTGGAAATTCAGGGGATGTGAGTGCAGTAAAGGGGGTGTTGAGAAACAGTGGGGTACAAGGCTGGATAGGTGAATAGGAACAAAATATTAGACAAAGGAGTTTAGGGTTTCTCCAGTGGACCATCAAGACCCACCACAGATTCTGTAGCAAGAAAATGGTTTGACAAAGTTATAACAGATGTCAGGAAGAAGGATGGAGTGAAGAGAAGGTTGTCCTGGGAAGCAGAATGGTCCTGGTGAGAGGGCAGAAGAACTATGGCCAAGCATTGATTCCCATAAAGGAAATCAATGAAGGAATGTTTACGGAAAGCTGAGGTGAAAAAAATGTGGCATGTAAGATGGCTTCTCAGTTGTGAGCCTTGGCCACCAGATGCGTGCTGAAGCCAGTGCTCAAGATATGGGGGCAGCAAGGTGTCCTTCTAAAGGAATGCCCTACCAGAGATTACATTTCATGATCTTCATTACGGTTTTGCTCCTTTGTGAGGAAAATCGCTGGTTGTATCTTAATATAGGCTGTGGCAGAAAAATCTTGAATCAGAGCTTCTCAGTTACACTCTCCACACACACATAGTTACAAAATTATAGCATTACATCATCTTGTACATTTCAAATCTTGCTCCTAAGAGGACTGTGTATGTCGCTTTTGGAAACCAGGACAACCACCTATGCATCTCTGTAGGATCAGTGAGAGGCCTAGCCCACCAGCCCTGTCTTGCTTTAGCCTTTATTTCTGTGGGTTTTAGCCAGTCATTCTGGGCTACCCTGACTGGCCACCCAGTTTGAAAGTTGAGGAAAGAGGAGTTCTTCCTATCCCAAAGGACCTGCACTCCTTCTGTTGAGTTCTGAGTTTCACCCTACTCACCAGCAATGCATACCGAGAGTGAAAGCAGGTTTTTCTCAAAATCTGTAGAAGGGAAAATTTTAATAAGTCTCCAAGGATTATGCAGCTCTTCGTACTCTCATTAAGCTTTAAAAAATGTTCAAATACTACTTGACCTGTCTACCTAGGTAGACAGTAACAGAAGAAAATCGAGAACATATCTGCACTTCTAGCTACTACAATTAATGGGTGCTGAGGCAGAATACTTTCAAAATCCCAGGGCCTCTGTAAGAAGTAATGTCACTCAGACACTCGGTCCAGAAGACATCAAATCCTGTAGACTTGTGCAGTTCCCCATGGACAGGAAATGACCTCCAGGGACAACTTTATTGGCATCTAAAGCAATTCCCCTTCTTGGGGTCAATGTTATCCAACAATGAGACTCAAGTCTGTTTCTCAATCCTCTAACTTCTGAGATGGTTCTCTGTCTTTACACTACCATTCTTCCCTTCAGAGATACCCAAGCATCACTATGTTTTTGAGGTGAGACAGGTAGTCTGGAATCCACCCCCTCCAGATACTCATTTCTCAATACATAAGGCAAAATATATGGGGCTCTGGAGGGGAATAAATCAGACTTCTGCACTGTCTTCTGTTACTCCCTATGTAGGCAGAGAGGTCAAGTAATTTCCCCAAGTTTATGACAAATAAATGGCAGAACCGGGATTCAAACCCTGGTCTGTTTGACTACCATACCAGATTGCCTCACGATTATGACTCTGTCTCTGTGTTCTGAGCACCTAGAACATATCTTAATACAATGTAGAGATGCAATATAAAGTTACCAAATGAACAAAAGAGTGACAGTAAGTCAATGTCCTTGCTTTATTACTTAATGCAGTTCTGCTAAGTGAGTTGACAGTGAATATTTTAAGTGATGCTCCATCAACTGCTCCTGGCTGTTTCAAAAAAAGATCCAAGAGGATATGCAATAAAACTCTAAATATAACCATGAAGTAGAAGAAAGGAGACTGGATAATGAATCACAACTCCAGGGTTTCAGATCAAGTCCTGATCTTTGAAGGAAACTCATGATTCCTCTGGGCTTCAAATTCCTCACCTAGATGATTGTCACAGTCCCTGCCAATTCCGGAGTTTTGCAGATCTTAACTGGTGGAGTCCTCAATGAGCTGGAATTTGGGGGCCAAACCACAGTGATGACAAAGAGCAAAAGACCCAAATATTTGTATCTGGAATTTTGTTAATACAATTATACATACAAAGGGGTGTCTTGGGTCCCTTGGATAATTCTCAAGTTTCATCATATTGAAAGCACTCTACTCCAATTGCATGGACAACGTGATGTCCATGGTGGTTTACCATCACAGTGTTCGGAAGCACACCAGGTAAGTCTGCAAGGCAGCCCTTCTGAGACGTGGAATTACACTGACCATACGAGAAGCGATTTGTGGCACTGCCATGACACAAAGAGACAGAAACATCTCGCACACAATGCTGGGAGCCACAATAAAGAAGAAACAAGGTTTTTTGACCAGCCCAGGTTACACGATGTCAAAAATTACCTCGAGAAAATTGTGTTTTAAACCTGTATATAAATATAAGCTAATAATAACGGCAGTAGCAAATATCAGGAGATTCAATTAACTTGAACACTCTCTGCTCAAAGGTTCTAGTTAATCAAGGTCTTTTTGGACTTTCTTAAATTGCTTTTTTTAATGACCTTCATTTTCCGACATGAGAGGCACTCGTGGTGCAGTGTTTCAAATCTAACTTCCCAAAAGTAGTAGAAAGCATACGCCTTAAGCACAATCGTCAAATGGCATTCTAATAATATATAAAGGACTATAAGAGGGGTGCCTGGGGGTTCAGTTGGTTAAGCTTCCAACTCTTGATTCCGGCTCAGGTCATGATCTCATGGTTGTGATATCGAGCCCTGCACTGGGCTCTGTGCAGGGCATGGAGCCTGCTTAAGATTTTCTCTCTCCTTCTCCCTTTGCTCGTCCCCGTTCATGCCCACACACACATTCTCTCTCTCTCTCTTAAAAAAAAAAAAAGGACTATAAGAAACAACACAGTGATATCTTTAGCAACCCATTAGGGAGTCAAATGAAAGCTTGTGTCTTTATTAAAATATAAAGAGAGCCTGTTTCTGTATCATATCTATAATGGTACATATATAAAATGACTCAAAAGTCCAGTAACAGAAGGCCTAGGAAAATATGGTACTCCATACCTCATGATATTACGCCACAGAGAAGTTACAAATAACCACTATAAAAGGGAAAAGGTGTTTATGGCACCAAGTTAACTGAAAGTAGAAAACACTGTCGACAGATTAGTCTACAAATACCTCTGTAAAATACATTTGCACCGTATGTAATATGCATAAGGACCAAAGAGGGATGAAACAATATAAAAATAATTGATATTGTAAGGTAGTATCATATTTCCTTTTTTTTTTCAGTGCCTTTTTTGCCAATCCTCCCAACCCCCTCTCTGGCAACCACCGGTTGGATGAAGAGAAGTGGGAGCTACAGACTTCTAGTTATGGAATGAATAACTCACGGGAGTGAAAGGTACATAGGGAATATAGTCAATCGTCTTGTAATAGCGTTGCATGGTGACAGGTGGTAGCCACATTTGTGGCGGACCCAGCTAATGTAACATTGTGTGTCAACCACACTTCAACGTTTACAAAGGTGCCCCTTCCTTTGTATTGTGATGCCGCGTGTGCAACACATTAACGCAGAGGGAGATGGAAAACATGGAAAACGAACCACCTGCCAAAGACAGATACACTAAGAGACAGAAGCTTACGGCTCAGAGCCCTGGTTTAGAGCAATCCATAAACATAGTGAAAACTGTTGTGGGCACCGAAACCTCACTGCCCTGTGCAGCTGGAAAGCCCAAAGGCAACACTGGATGGAAGAGGCCAACCAAACACGTCCTAACTCACAAAAGCTGTGCCGGACTCTCCTCTTGTTGAAGACAACAAAAATGGCGAAGAAAACAGGTGCAAAAAAACCCAGCTCTCGATGTTGAACTTCATTATTATTTCATACGTAATGTTTCCCCAGTAAGCGTGGGGTTACTTAAGGAGAGATGCCCTTTCTGCCGGCTACCTCCTGCACAGCAGCAACTGCCAACTCCCTCATTATTTTTGATGGATTACTCAGAACAAGCAGAGAACTGCTGACTGTCTGAGGGAACTGCAGGTGTGGAGCTAGCCCTTCAGGTCCCATCAGCCTAACCGATTGTCCAAGAGGAAAAATAGGAGGAATGGGAAGAAAATGTGCTCAGTAGTTTGCCTCTTCTTTCACACTTGGGGCCTGATGCGCCGGTGTTTCTGGGCACAGAGCCCCTTTCCTTTGGTAATGCAAGACTGAAATGAGCGGCCCCACGAAATGGTTAAAATCTCTTGGAGAGATCCCTCAGCGGTGCTTGCTTTGATCTGCAAAATGTGCTTCCTCATTTCTATAGACAGGTGTTTGCTCCAGTTGGGATGGCTTAAGTTCATGCTTTGTTCTAATGGCTCCCCAATGGACAGGCACTCTGGTGGGATCTTCTCTTTCCTTTTTTTTTTTTTTTTAATTTTTTAATGTTTCTTTATTTTTGAGAGAGAGAGAGAGAGAATCAGCAGGGGAGGGGCAGAGAGAGGGAGGCATAGAATCCGAAGCAGGCTCCAGGCTCTGAGCTGTCAGCACAGAGCCTGACGCGGAGCTCAAACCCACGAACCCTGAGATCATGACCTGAGCCAAAGTCAGATGCTCAATAGACTGAGCCACCCAAGTGCCCCTTCTCTTTCCTTTTTAAGCCTGTCTGGTTAGGAAGATGACTGCCACTTAAAATGTTTTCTGATTTAAAAAAAAAAAAAAGATAGATGAGATCTTGTTAGAAAAATCTGGGTTGTCCTTTCTTTGTCAAAAAAAAAAATATTTTTTTGCACTTCATAGAAAGAGAACAGCAATCTGCCATTAAGAGGCTGCTAATTTGGCTTACTTCAGGGATGATGAAATGGGGCTGCCAGAAGGAGGCAGGTCTGTCTGGGGGCTGACAGTTACCATGCAACCAGCCCAGCTCCTACATAAAATGGTACCTTATTCATTTTGCTCGCATAGGAAAAAAATACATATCGAGGATATTTTAGATTGAACACTGTTTAAAAATACCCTAGCATCCCCTTCACTTTCGGTGACCAGGAGCTCTGATTGTGAGAGCATTTACAAATGACTTTGGAAAAGATAGCCCATATGAGAAGGATTCCAGGTTCTAGAACCTTAGAACTGAGCTGGGCATTAGAGGCCACTTTCTCCCAGTGACAAATGAGTGGGAGGCTCTCCTTCAATGGAATTTCCATCCATTAACCTTCTCACTTCAGCCCATCACCTCTGGTAATGGGTGGTTTATTGCCTTATAACCTGCCCACCACTGAATGGCTCTGTTCACAAATCCTTTTCCTTTTTCCACATTATTATTTTTATGACACAAGAAATGTAGACTCATGGATAAGTACTAAAAGCCAGATAAATAAAAAGAAAACACTTTTGCATCTTAATCTCAGTCTTAGTAATTTTTTTTATTACGCATATATGTATGTTTTCCTTTTTATAAAGAGTGTATCATAGCATAAAGACTCCTCTGGAAAGTGGGATTTAATATAGAGTATATTACAAATATGTGGATACATCATCTTTTTTTTTTTAAACGTTAATCCATTTTTGAAAGAGGTAGTGTGCACATGCCCATGAGCGGGGAAGGGCGGCGGGGAAGCGGGGGAGGGGGGAGAAGATCTGAAACAGGCTCAGAGCTGATGGCAGAGAGCCTGATGCAGGGCTCAAACCCACAAACTCTGAGATCATGACCTGAACCAAAGTTGGATGTTTAACTGAATGAGCCCCCCAGGCGCCCCTGGGTCCATCAACTTTTTAAGACAGTTCTTTTACATAAGCGTGCTTCCTGGAATAACTTCTACGTGCCTAAGATGTCTCTGGACCAATACAGAATGATCTGTTTCCTCTTCTACACAACAAATTCTAAGACTTGGTTTGGAATCTCAGGAGTTTTATTCAGAAATCCTGGTATGATACCCTAAAGAAATTGTTTTACCATTTAGATGATTAAGAGGTTTGCATATGTGTGTGCATATATATATAATATATACTTGCACATATACATAGATATATATATGTATATGTGTGTATATACTTTTAAAAGAAAGAACCCAGAATTCCACAGGACAAGGCTACATCTTACTACATCTTAAAGAATGAAAGGGTGATGGGGATTGTTAAGCTTTTCTCTTCCAGTTAAAAACAAAAAATCCTCTTTATTTCTGATCTCAAAGTAGATTTTCGCTTCAGGAGAGGTGATCATAATAACCTCACAGGACATGGTAAGGCTTGAATGAAATCCCTAAATGATCGTACACTGGGGCCATGGGTTTATGATGGGAAGGGCAACCTCTCACACATAGACAGACAACCTCTGTGTCTCCGTAAGGTGACGCTCAGAAAGAACTTATCCTCCAAGCGCCTGGGTGGTACAGTCAGATAAGCATCTGACTCTTGGTTTCGGCTCAGGTCATGATCTCACGGTTTCATGAGTTTAAGGTTCTGAGCTGGCACTGCAGAGCCTGCTTTGGGATTCCCTCTCTTCCTCTCTCTCTGCCCCTCCCCCATTCGTGCTGTCTCTGTCTCTCTCAAAATAAATAAACTGTAAGAAAGAAAGAAAAAGAAAGAAAGAAAGAAAGAAAGAAAGAAAGAAAGAAAGAAAGAAAGAAAGAAAACCTATCCTCAAAGCATACACACCCTTAACAAGGATCAAAAAAATTATCCACAACACATCTTACACGTCCTAGGCTACTTTCACCATGAGCAGTAGTGAATTTCCACTCTAGCACTTACAAGCCCATGAAGGTGAACACTTCACAGCAATGCAAATCCAATTACATCAGATGTAGAAAATACCGCTAAAAAACACTAACCCAGTAAAAGCACATAGCCCTGCATTTTAATCATTGTAACAAGTATTTGTGGATCACAATATTTGGGTAGATGAATCATCATATTTCTTTATTTCTTTAAAATATATTAAGCCTGGCTCCCAGCTTTTACTCACCAAGGCCAGTAAAATATCCAAAGTCAGTTCTTACTGAGACTTCTCCATACTCTCTTTTGGATAATAAACAACCCAGAGCTTTCTTTTCTTTTCTTTCTTTCTTTTTGTATTTGAGAGAGAGAGAGAGAGAGAGAGAGAGAGAGAGAGAGAGAGAGAGAGATGGAGAGAGAGTAAGTGGAGTGGGGTAGGGGCAGAGGGAGAGAGAGAAAATCTTAAGCAGGTTTCATGCTCAGCACAGAACCCGACGCAGGGCTCAATCCCACAACCCTGGGATCATGACCTGAACCGAAATCAAGAGTTGGACGCTCAACTGACCGAGCCACCCAGGTGCCCCAAGAGCTTTTTGTATATGACATCAAGAACATAAGAAAGGAATGTGGCTCAGGAAAACCACAAGCTTGTCCCTCCCAAGTGTCCACCCCACTGACCACAGGCTGGACTCCTAGGGATGTTTGCCTCTGCCCCCCCAAGGCCCAAGAGCTTAATGCCCAGCCTTCAGAGACATCCATACTGACATCTTCTTCTCTCTTTTAGACCTGCCAGCCCCAAAGAGCTTCGGGGCCAGAGTTAAGGTCTTCTGGGTGCTCCAAAGCACCTTCGCATCCTAAAGATGAGAGGTCATCTTCCCTCTCTGAGATAGTTCAGCTGATCTTATAAGTGAAAGCAAATTTCATCTTAAGCAGAATAAATTCAAAATTAAAAGGCTACCCTTGTTTATTTATCACATCAAATACCTTGGCGTAATATTGGATCCTTCACACCAATTACGTACGAGGAAGAAGTCCTATTGCATGTATAGGAATGCTCAGGTTAGACGACGGGAAGAAGAACATTAAGACAGCAGAGGCTGGGGGACACAACACAATTCCCTCTGGAGTCCTTTCTAAGACTATAAATAATGGGCTGTGATCATCTTTTAATGAGGTCCCGACTCAGGGATGAATACACAGACTCATCATGTTCCTGGAATCTCTGGGGCTCCTTCCTCCCGTTTCATCCCGTTCCCTCTCGTGGGGAACTGCCATGTGACATCATCCTGCTTCTTCAGCGTCCCTTGGGTGTGTTGTTTCATGTCTGTTTCTCATGCTGGGGATTCCTGGATAAGTGCCCCTTCTTTCTTATCCAGACAGTTTTCCAGAGCTTCCAAACTATTCTTTCTGCTTGCAATCACCAACTTCCACCACTGCCAATTCTTAGATAATTAATCCACCCGTTACCAGGGTAAATTTCTTGAAAGGAAATGCTTACTCATCAATATTCTGTTCACAAACTTTTAGTGACTCCTCTAGCCAATTGCATGAAGTGCAAATCGCTGAGCTCTATATTTAAGGCACTCTCTCTCACTGTGCATATATGTGTGTGCACACATGCATGTTTCGTATTTGACATCTTCTGCACTGACACACACCCACACTAACACACACGCTATTCACACATGTATATACGTAAAGATGACATACAACGTCATACAATGAAATCTGAAGGTTAAAACTGCTTCCATAAGAAAAGATATTTTCAAGGTCCCGGGTACTGTGCAAAAATGCACAGTGTACCAGACACGAATGCTGAACACAAGTTGGCTTGGAGTCTACGGGAGCTGAGGAAACTGGCTGCCACGACCAATCCCAGGGAGAGGTGATCCGCCTCAGGGTCTTAGATTTTAACTGCCTGCATCTCAAATTCTATTTGTCTATTTCAAAGGAGCCCTGATCGGCCTGACCCTCTCTCATATCCCCTTGTTCTGCCAGGAGCCAGAAAGATGAAGAGCACTGTTCGCATTGGTTCTTTGGCCAAGAGGGAATGCCAGATAAAGCCCATGTCAGTGTCCACAGCTCCAAGCCTGCGATTTATTTTAATGTTTATTTATTTTTGAGAAAGAGAGAGAGAGAGATGAACAAGGGAGGGAAAGAGAGAGAGGGAACAGAGGATCCGGAGCAGGCTCTGTGTTGACAGCAGAGAGCCCGATGTGGGGCTGGAACTCACGAACCCTGAGATCATGACCCGAGCCGAGGTCAGACGCTCAACCAACAGAGCCACCTGAGCCTGCAATTTTATATAAATTTTTTTTGAAGAAGGATGCTCTTGTCTGAATTTGAACTCATAAAAGTTGACTCTTAAAATTATTTTTTATTATAAAAAAATTGGACTTACCACTCTAAATTTGCATTGCTTTGGTTTTCTTTGCATTTCATGCTTTCTTCATATTATCTGTGGCTCGCTCTACTTTTGTCCTTCAGTTGTATGTACCTGAAGCAAATGTACTTAGAAACAGAACCTCATAGACAGAGCCCGCATGAAAAGTCATGCAAAGTGGGTGGAGAATGAAGAGGTGGCCCATATTTATCTTGTCCCCCATTGGTGTCTTGTCTGCATTCTGTTTTGACATTGCATTATTAGCTGCGGAGAGGAGAGCTGGAGGGACAGGGAAACTGGCTGAGCAAATAATTCGGAAATTTATTTAAAGATGTTTTTCTGGGGGGCGCCTGGGTGTCTCAGTCGGTTGAACGTCCGACTTCAGCTCAGGTCATGATTTCGCGGTCCGTGAGTTCGAGCCCTGTGTTGGGCTTTGTGCTGACAGCTCAGAGCCTGGAGCCTGTTTCAGATTCTGTGTCTCCCTCTCTCTCTGACACTCCCCTGTTCATGCTCTGTCTCTCTCTGTCTCAAAAATAAATAAACATTAAAAAAATAAAAAATAAATAAATTTAAAAGATGTTTTTCTGGGGGCTCCTGGGTGGCTCAGTTGGTTCAGCATCTGACTTCAACTCAGGACACAATCTCACGGGTCGTGAGTTTGAGCCCTGCGTCGGGCTCTGTACTTGGAGCCTGGAGTCTGCTTCAGATCCTGTGTCTCCCTCTCTCTCTGCCACTCCCCTGCTCGTGCTCTGTCTCCCTCTCTCTCTCAAAAATAAACAAACATTAAAAAAAATTTTTAAATAGAGATGTTTTTCTTTCTCCTTCTATTTTGCAGAATTGCAACCAACCCATCAATAAATTAAAAGGCCCTCAGTGAGACAAATTAGTGAATGCCAGCTAGCTCTTTAATATCTCTGCTATGAAATTATCAAAATCATAGAAAAGATACACCCTCCTCCTGCAATGAGATGGGGGTAGAAGGGAAGGAGGAATACTGTCAGATAATCAATGAGGTAATCTTCTCGACTCACAGCTCAACAGCTAAAATTGAATATATCTTGTGGAAGGGGGTGTTGTGGATGAGGATTTTAAATCCCAGGACGGAAGCAGGATGACTCAAAGAATCCAAGGCCACTGCAAAGGTTTTTACTTGTCAGTCCAGCTCTCTGAGAGGAAGAGCGCATTTTCAAGGAAGGAGAAGAACACAGCCGGCACCCTCACACCCATCTGTCCCACTGGGGCTGAGGCCATCCCCTTTGCCTGCGGGTTTCAGGGAGCGGCCAAGTTCATTCTGCACTCTGCCCTCTTCCTCCCAGAATGCTGCCGGCCTCAAGGGAAGGGGGCACTGACATCCCCTGAGCACCTGGCCCCCGTGCCAGGAACCGGCCCACGGCCCTCCTTGAACACTATGCTGGTCAATCTTCACAATAAGTGGGAAGTGGCCGTGTTGTCCCCGGGGTGCTGACAGGGAAACGGGCCCAAGAGGCTTTATCCACTGCCCAGGGTCACTTGGGGCATGACTGGAGGCTAGGATTTGAATGCACATCTTAGAATGGGTTTCCCAGAAGCAGTCCCGGAGGCCAGCACTGGGGAACAGGTAGCTGTATTTGAAAGGTGCCTCCAGGAAGCAGGAGGGAGAGAGAGAACGAGCAGGGAAGATGGAAATGCACGTCAAAAGGAGGTTTAATGAATGGATTACAGCTGTGGGAAGCAGGGCCACCAGCTGGCCATCTCTGTGCAAGCACGTGGACCCCACGGGGGACAGGGAGGTTGAGAACGACTCCCCAGACCCCCATGGGTAGATGGCTGCCATCAAGGGCGCCGCGTCCCCTGTGTTCGGTGGAGCAGACTCTGGAGGTACAGGTGACAGTCCCCAGGCTTGGGAGAATGGCAGCATGCGGGCGGCTGCTGCTGGCGAGCTGAGGTGGGACTTGGGGTGTGTGGGGGGGCATCCATGCCACCTGCCACATCAGCTCTGTGTCTCTAGTCTCCGTGCTTCTCCCCCATGGCCCCCTAGCCTCACACACACACGAGCGACTGACTGCATCGAACGCTTCCCTCCAAGATGGCCATTCACCCGATTCAGACCATCAGCATGTCAGAATGTCAAACTCCGTGTAAGGGAGTGGCTCTCAAAGAGACCTCCCACACCAGTAAAATCAGCATTGCATGGGAACTTGCTAGAAAAGGCAGTCTCTCGGGCCCCACCTGCATCAGAAGCTCTAGGAGGAGAGCCCGGCAATCTGGGTTTCACAAGTCAGCTCCAGGTGACCGTGACGCACGATTAAGTGTGAAAACTGCCAATATCGTACTCAGGTTGCCCCCTTGACCTTGCACTCACAGACAGCAACTTAGAAAGTTTTTTGAAGATTTTAATTTCTTTTAAGAAAAAGAAAAAAGAAAGGAAGGAAGGAAGGAAGGAAGGAAGGAAGGAAGGAAGGAAGGAAGGAGGGAGGAGAATTCATTTGATCATTAAAGAAAAACATGTATTTAATATATTGTTCTACAGGAGAGGTTGTCAACCAGGGGGACCACAGACCTCTCCTGCCACCAGAAGTTTCTGGGATAGAATTGAGAGAGGATTCATGAGCACATGGGGGTGGGGGGTGGGCGGAAATTACGTATGTATTTTCACCAAACTCAACTATAATTTAACATGTTGTTCAATCACGAATGTAAGTCGATAACCCAGAGTAGTATTGGCAATGCTTGTAACTTTGCTACCAATACAATCACAACTATGTGCAGACTGCATTAGAATTATTGCACATGTCGGGGGCTTGGGTGGCTCAGTCGGTGAAGCATCCAGCTCTTGTTTTCAGCCCGAGCCAAGCTTAGCTCAGTTCGTTAAATCGAGCATCAGGCTCTGTGCTGACCTCATGAAGCCTGCTTGGGACCCTCTCTCTCTCTCTCTTTCTGCCCCTCCCTGCTCATGTGCGCATGTGCTCTCTCTCTCTCTCAAAAATAAATAAATAAACTTAATAAAAGAATTATTGCAAGTATCAAACATTCCCTATGCTGATCAGTACTTCTGCCTTGTTCTTTAATGTGTTAATAGAGAAGCTGAGGGAAAACCACTTCCCTGCTTGTAATACTTCAGACACTAAATGCGTAGGGTTTTCCCCACATCAGCAACCAATTTTCCAGTTCTCCAGTTGGACACCAGCTGGGGGTCCTACCTTTAATTCATGTCTGACTGTGGAGTTAGAGCAGACTCCACAGGTTGAGGGATCAACCCCAGAAGACAGCCCCCGCTTCACATGCCCATTGTAGTCCCAGCTTGCCCCCGAATGTCTGACCAGCCGACTATAGATCAGAGGTTCCCACAACCCCCTCCCGGGCTCAATAATTTGCTGGAATGCCTCCAGAACCCAGAGAAACACTACATTTATCGGTTTAACATAAAAGGTATGATACAGGATACGGTGAACAGCCAGAGGAAGAGGTACATGGGGCAAAGTCTGGAAGGATCTCAGGCTCAGGAGTTGGGAGTAGAACTAGGGCGCACCACCCTCTCCACACACGAATTGTGTTCGCCAACCCAGAAATTCTCTGGAGCCCTTAGTGTAGGGATTTTTTATGGAGACTCCATCACAAAGGCATAACTGATGGGTTATTAATTCAGTTCCTAGCCTCTCCTCTCCTAGATGATGGGGAATGAGGCTGAAAGTTCCAAGCTTCCAGTAATGGCTTGGTCTTTCTGGTGACCAGCCCCCGTCCTGAAGCCATCCAGGAGCCCACCAAGAGTCACCTCATTAGAATGAAAAACTGCTCCTATCACCCAGGAAATTCCAAGGGGTTCAGGCACTCTGTATCAGGAACTGGGATCAAAAGCCAGATATTAGAACCAAAGATGCTCCTGGCACTCCTATCAACTCGGAAATTATAAGCATTTTAGAAACCATGTCAGGAACTAGGGGCAGAGACTAAATCTATATTTCTTATTATGTCACAGAAACCCATGTATGAGAGATGGGAGGGGAGAGGAGGGGAGGGGGAGGGGAGGGGAGGGGAGGGGAGGGGAGGGGAGGGGAGGGGAGGAGGGAAACAGCTGCTCAGAGCCAGACTACACCATGTTGTCTCTCTAGAAGAGTCTGAGAAGGAGAAAAATGAGGAGGAGGTGGAGGAGGAGGAGGAGGAAGCGAAGAAAGGGCGTAAAGCAAGGAAGTTTTGAACATGGACACACAGATCTCAAGTCTACGATTGTGTATCAAGTGCCTGTACTGCTGCTCTAAGCAGGGCCAAGGAGAAAATGGTAAATTGCAGCCCTTTGCTTAGGAAGCTCCCTTTAAACTCAAAAATCATAATAAAAATTTGTATCAAGCAAATGTCAATCAACCATCCACATGCAAGCACTATTAATGCTGTTAGATTAACAGTGGGGTCTCCGGACTTCAAAAGCATAAATATAATCAACCAGACAAGGTACGAAACAATTCAAAATTACAGGAGGGTGTGTGATAATCCAGAACAATGTGCAGTAAATTGCAAATGGGTGTCTGGACAAGAAGTATTCTGGGGCTCCATGCTGGAGGGGTCCCTGAGGGCATCCTGTGGAAGGTGAGTTGGGCAGTCCCTGTCTGGGGAACTCAGAGGTCAGAGGGAGAAGGACTTCAAGTTTGGAAAAAGGTGTTCAGACCAGATCACTGTGGCTGAAACAGAGGGTCCCCATAGGGACATGGAAGAATTTAGAAGAGCTTAAAAGGTTAATCTAGAGAAGCCATGTTTCATAAAGTTCCAAATGCCAGGTCAAGACTAAGTTCTATTAACCACTAAGATCATTTTAGAATCTGAAAGTAATGGGTGCTCCTTTACACACCAGGATGTCATCAACACAGAATAAAAATCCAGTAAAGGTGTTCTCAATCCCCATGTTCTGCACATTCTTAATGTATTAATAATAATAATAATAATAATAACTCCCAGAAATATGGCACTCAGTCTTATATTCTTTATTCTCTCCGCCCACCCCCCACGATATCTGATTATCTGAAAAAATAGGCTTCAGAATGTTGGGGTGACCATCTCTTAAGGTGCAAGTCAGTTCCTAAGACGGTCATAAGCCTGGGGCGCCCTCTAGAGGCTTAATGAAGTATGTTCACTTAACAACCTTTTAAAACGGTTTTCAGTGTGGATTGCGCAGAGGAATTAGCAGGGGAGTTTCAAAACATCCTGGTGCTTGGCCCCCAACCCTTACAAACTGAGATTAAATCCTTCTGAAGCGTGGTTTAAGAATCAGAATATTGTAGACATTGCTGAGGTTTATAATGATTCTTGAAATCGAGCAATGTTAGCCCTGCAACTTTGTTGTTCTTTCTCAAAGTTGTTTTGTCTGTCCTAAGACTTCTGCATTTCTATAGGAATTTCAGAATCAGCTTCTCAGTTCTTACCTCCCCCCCTCCAAATGCCTGCTGAGATTTTGATTGGTATCATCTTGAATCTGTACATCAATTTGGGGAGAATTAACATCTTAATACTATTCAGCTTTCTGACCCATGAACATGGTCTATCTCTCCTTTCATTTGGGTCTTTAATTTCTCTAAGCAATTCTTTGTGATTTTCACTGTACAAATCTTGGAAGAACTGGATCCTTCACACACACACAGCTGTAGAAACAATAGAAAGGTTACTATCGCTTTGGAAAAGTTTAGCAGTTTCTTAAAAAGTTGAACAGAGACCTATTATGTGAACATACACATACGGAAAGTATGTGTTCACACAAACACATGCGCACCGGTGTTCTAGCACCTTTCTCTGTGAGTGTTCTAACTAATGAACTGTCCCTTTCCTGTGAGTGTCTAACTAATGAACTAATGAACTAATGAACTGAAGGAGCTTTTCCTCCTTCCTTGCCATCTGCCAAAAAAAAGCACTCTCGTGAAAACTCCTGACACGGGGTCTGCTTGTGAGGATCCCAATTTAATAGAAACTGCAAGATGAAAGAATGAGGTGGAAAACAACTCCCATTATTTATTAGCCAAGAAGAGCTTCTCTTGTTTTTTTTTTCAAAAATATCTTGACCTCTGCAGTGATAAACAAGCTGTCAAGCTGCAGAAGACAAAGCAAAAGCAGGATTTCTTCCTAAAGAAGGAAAAGTATATGGATCCAGGAAGAAAAGGGAGGGAAGGGACAAGAGCAAAGGAAGGATAGGGAGCAAAGAGCAAGCAGTTGGAAGGCGGTGGGACGACCTGAGGGAAGGGCTTGGCAAAGGAAAATGGAAATGCTTTCAGTTTTCCACTGCAAAGCTGCTTCTGTCGATGCCCTCCTCTGAACTCCCCTAAAATGCCCCTAAGTGCCCAGTGCTCATCAGTGCATTGAGTGGGTGGGCTCCTGGTAAAATACAAGGAAGGTGTTGAGTTTCACACATCGTGAGACAGAACACAGACTGCAAGTAGGGGAAGCATTGGAAGCCTGGAGTCTAAGAAGACTCCACGAACTTAAGCTTCCAGAAATTCCTAGTCTTGGAGATTGGGTCTTGGATGATCACCAGCTATGGCGTTAATGGTCAGACTAGTTTGCCTGGATCTCTGGAAGGCGGGGTAGCGGGGACGGTGATGAACGAGTTACTCTGAAAAATTAAACTCTCTTCTCGCATACTTGCCAGACCTATATGATGCTCCTCTTCTGCAGATGAAGAAATAGCCACCGCCTTTTTGCACCTGGCAGTGGGTAGAAGGAGAGTGAGCGTGAGTCATCCACAGCAAGGCTGGGGGTGTGAAATCAGCACAAGGCACAGGGATTCCCTTGAGGATGGTGGAGAAATGAAAATCGGGAGGAAAGAAATAGTGAATCCGAGGCAGCACAGCAAGAGGGATTCAGATGCAGAATAGGAGACAAAAAAGGTCAGAAAACGAAGTGACTCTGCTCCAGACCTTAGTGCAGTAACATCATCACAGTTCCTATTTCCTGGCAACTATAATTTAGAAGGGATGGATTACCTCTGAGTGCTCTGACATCGATACCTGGCGAAGAAATATCAACACTTTAAAGCATTGCTCAGGAGACTGGACCATTAGGAATGGGGACCTTACAAAGTCTAGCCTGCAGCAATCCTAACACTATCCCAGGTGGTGGGAACTACGTCTTTGGAATGACGTGGTTTCTCAGAACGGATTTCCCAGGTTATAAACAGCGTGAATATATAATGTATCACGTCATTTTTCACGATTCCAGGGCACTGGCATTTCTATGTATCCCATAGCTTCAGGATTGTGAAGTATGACACAGAATATTACTTCTGTGACTTTGGTAAGAGAAATTGAGTTTGTGGACCAATGGAGGATGTATGGTGGGCAAGGAGCCAGGGCCCGTTCCCGCAGTAACTTGAAGGTCACAGAAAGGAATTGTTCTCTTCATGTCAAGAGCAGCCAGAGCAGAGGGAAGGTTTCCTTCTGAGAAAAGTCTAACGTCGTGGAACAGCTGGGAACCCAGGGATGCTCTCCAGCCTAGATGTCGGGTGCAGAGGGGCCAGCACTCACTGGCCTAGGCGATGCCACTAACTCCTGCTTGTTTCATCTCTGCAGCTTTGGGACCAGCCTCCTTCTTCTATCTTCTTTCTCTCCCTAGGTGTGATCACAAGTTTTTCTAGGGCTTTACTAAGACTTAGAGATAGTCTTCCTCTCCCTATTGTCTCCTTCCCCAGCATCAACTCGTACAAAATTCTGGAGTCATTAAATCCATGGGGCAAGTCACTTGTGTATGCTACAGAAACTGAAGCCTCAGATTTAAGTCCGGGCTCCGGCTGTTGCAATGTGTACTTGTGGCGCCATCTCCTGGTAAAGTCTGGTATTGAACTGCGCGATCCGTAAAACAGGAGTTTCCAGGTTTTTATTCATAGAACCCCTTACACTCTTAAAAATAACTTTTGTGCAAGTATGCCATATCTATCAATATTTATATTATAGATTGAAACAAAACTGTTTTTAATATTTATATATTAAAATAACAGGGGCGCCTGGGTGGCGCAGTCGGTTAAGCGTCCGACTTCAGCCAGGTCACGATCTCGCGGTCCGTGAGTTCGAGCTCCGCGTCGGGCTCTGGGCTGATGGCTCGGAGCCTGGAGCCTGTTTCCGATTCTGTGTCTCCCTCTCTCTCTGCCCTTCCCCCGTTTATGCTCTGTCTCTCTCTGTCCCAAAAATAAATAAACATTGAAAAAAAATTAAAATAAAATAAAATAAAATAACAATAGTGAAGCCATTACATGTTAACATGAGTAACGTTTTTATGAAAAGCAAAATTATTTTCAAAACAGAAAAAGCAGCGAGGACAATTCAAGTGTTTAAAATTTTTGCATATCTACTGTTCAGCTTAATAAAAGGCATCTGGATTCGGGCACCTGAGTGACTCAGTCGATTAAATGTCTGACTCTTGATTTCGACTCAGGTCATGATCTCAAGTTTATGGGTTCGAGCCCCACTTTGGGCTCTGTGCTGGCAGCTTGGAGCCTCCTTGGGATTCTCTCTCTCTCTCTCTCTCTCTCTCTGCCCTTCCCCTACTCGCGTGCCCTTTCTCTCTCAAAAATAAATAAACTTTAAAAAAAATCTGGATTTTCATATCTGCTTCTACCTTCGGTCTATTTCAGTATGTTGTTTTGGTTGAAGCACATGAAGAAAAGCCAGCCTCAGCAACAACTAACCTTTTCAAACAACTGTGGGCATCCTTATTTGGTGCTACATCAAAAGTGGATTAGTGACAGTTTCTTGCAGTTTAATTGCTTTGTGAAATCCGTAAAAATATCAGTGAACTTTTCCTTCTCTGTTAGAGTAAAATCTGTGGGCCTTTCTTGCATTTTGAGTGAATCTTTATCCTCGCCTGCTTTTGTAACATTACCCCCAAGGCCTTTTGGAAAATATCGCTTGCTGAGTTACGTAGCCCTCCCAAGTTTCAACACAATGCATTACATGGTACAACTCAAAAAAAAAAAAAAAAAAAAAAAATACATCTGGCCATTTCACCAACAATTTCATTACAAAAGTCTTTCTTCACTGTACTGGACACAAGTTTCCCAAAATGTTAATTTTTGCTTGAAATCTCAAATTTGATCATCGGTAAAAAGTGCCAAGTGGTTATCCTTGAAATGACAGGTTCATTTTGTTCATTTTTAAGAAAATGTCTGCCCAATACCCAAATCTAAATAAACTTACTTAATCTGTCAATTGTTATTTAAAGAAAAATGATGCTTCATGAAAAGTGACTAGTTTAGCTCATCACTGAAACAACCTTACAAGGGTTTTCCCTCTAGACAAACACAATTTGGTATGTAGCAGAAGTACTTTATGGCCATTTCAGCATCCAGAAAATTTAAAAGATGTATATTTAAGAGGAATTAATCAATAAAATTAATAATGTGCAGTGCTTAGAGGCACCTGAGTGGCTCAGTCAGTTAAGCATCTGACTTTGGCTCAGGTCATGATCTCACGGTTCATGAGTTCAAGCCATGCTTCGGGCTGTGTGTTGACAGCTCAGAGCCTGAAGCCTGCTTCAGATGCTGTGTCTTTCTCCCTCTCTGCCTCTCCCCTGGGCTCTCTCTCTCTCTCTCTCTCTCTCAAAAATAATATAAACACTGAAAAAAATTAAAAACAATTTGTACTGTTTCTTCAGACACTCTTTAGTGAAACTGGCATTTTTTTAAAGTTTATTTATTTTCAGAGACAGAGTGTGTGAGTGTGAGCAGGGGAGGGGCCGAGAGAAAGGGAGAGAGAATCGCAAGCAGGCTCTATGCTACCAACGCAGAGCCTGACGCAGGGCTGGAACTCAGGAATCATGAGATCATGACTTGACCCTAAATCAAGAGTTGGACTCTCAACCAACTGAGCCACCCAGGTGCCCCAAGACTGGCATCTTTTTTTAACATTTATTCATTTTTTGAGAGGCAGAGAGAGATAGAGCATGAACGGGGGAGGAGCAGAGAGAGAGGGAGACACAGAATCCGAAGCAGGCTCCAGGATCCGAACTGAGAACACACAGCCCGACGCAGCACTCGAACTCACAAACCGTGAGATCATGACCTGAGCCAAAGTCAGACGCTCAACCAACTGAGCCGCCCAAGTGCCCCCCAAGACTGGCATTTTTAAAACTCAATCAGGACATTTTAGTGATGAACTCTTCACACTCTTGATTGCTGCTGTATCCATTAGTTTCATGTAAGAACAGAACCCCTTCTGTATATTTCAAGCAGGAGGAGGTTTAATACAGGGTCTTGGGTGCTTACAAAGTCACCATGGAGCCTAACAGAGCAAGTTCTAGGCTAAGCTTCTGGGGTTACTGGGACATTGTAGAAATGACCCACAAGGGGAACTAACTCCTCAGAGATGCCCCCTGGAGCTCTCCCCAAATCAAGAAGCCATTGGTTTCTATACCGCTGAGAAACTGGAGAAAGGGTACTGGAACGAAGCTACAGGAACTCCTGGCTTACCAGCAGAGTATGATCCACACCCCTATGATCCAAATATCATGTGAGTCCATCAGATTGGAAGGATCCAATTTTCATCCATCAACTCAGACAGCAGAGAATCCTGGGACTATATGGTATTTGACACTCTAACCTCTTGAACTTAGAAGACAGGTGAAATGAACTTTACATGAGCGAATTCATCATTCTAGACATCGTCAACAAAAATGAGCTCACAAAAGCCAGTGGTAACACATGGCAGATAATTTTCTGCCTTTTCTCCGAATGATGGAAAATCCTCCTAGACGCTCTATAGAGAGATTTCTCTTTTTCACTTTTACCCATTGACTTTGTCCAAACATGCCAACTGCAGGCTGTAAACCCAGACAGAATGGCATGGGTTATGAGGGATGGGTGGAGGTGTCCTACTCAGAGAGCCTGCCTGGACGCTGATGAGAAACCAGGATTTTTCTGTTAACATCCCTGAAATGTCCCAGTAGAGATACCACAGAATGTTCTAACACTTCTGCTAAGTGCCCCCTCCTTCTAGCCTACTTACCAATGCTTCCTCTAAGCCAATAATTCTCAAAACTTGATACTGTATTTAAAATGTAGGTTAAACTAGGTAGAGTCCTAAGCTGTACTGCCAGAGATTTTAATTCAGTATGTCTGAGGCAGAATCTAGATTTCTTTTTTATCTTTTTAAAATTTCTTCCTTCCTTCCTCCTTCCCTCCCCCCGACCCTGTCTCTCTCCGTTCTTTTCTTTTCCTCTCCTCTCCTCTCCTCTCCTCTCCTCTCCTCTCCTCTTCTTCTTTCCTTCCTTCTTTCTTCCCTTCCTTTCTTCCTTCCTTCCTTCCTTCCTTCCTTCCTTCCTTCCTTCCTCTTTCTTTCTTTCTTTCTTCTTTCTTTCTTTCTTTCTTTCTTTCTTTCTTTCTTTCTTTCCTCTCATTCATTAATTCATTCATTCACAGTTTAGCTCAGGAGATTCTGATGCAGCTCATCTATTGATCACAGTGTGAGAAACGCCATTTTAGGCCATCAGGTCCTGACCCTGACAGTTCAGACTTGCCTAGGGCACAGTTTCACAGGTGAAAGAAAACCAGCTCTCACTTTGTGGCCAGGCAGCTCTCCCCGGAGTACAAGGACACAGCAAAGTTAAGGGACAGTGATTTCTTGCTTTTAAGCTAAGGAAGTCATTCCCCATCCAAATCCAGCAAAAGTCCAACTACTTTTCCCCCTAGTCTGTCTTAAAAATACTTCTTTTCTTGTTTTGTTTCCATTAATTCCTTTTGGCTGAATTTTATTTGGGCGTATTTCACCATTGATTTGTGATATGTCCTGCATCCTATTTTGAGCAGTTTTTTTTTTTTTAATTTTAGGGTTCTCTTCCAGGACTCATTGTTTTATTGATCTGTATGTTAGGTTTTTGATCAATGCAACACTACGTTAACTCTTGTTTCTGTTCAATTTATTTTTACATTAGGAGGAACATGTTATTCTCTTTGTTATTTCTCTTTAAAATTTTTCTGGCTAGTTTTACCAATTACTTTTTGTCTCCCAGATGAATTTGAGGACTTCCAATTGATTTTTCTTTCCCTTTATTTATTCTTTAAAACTGGACCAAAGAGTCTTCTCAGACTTTGCATTTATTTCTTAACTTTCAGCAATCTCTCCTGACTTCCTTTATACTTAGAATTAACTGCTCATGACATATATAATAAACGTATTTCTTCTTTCGTCTTGAAGACTGTCTTCAACAGTCATATTTCCTCAAAAAAGACTGGCTTTCTCTCATGCTTCTCAACCCCTTTAAATTGTTCTATCTCTTTGACCTTGAAATAAGGACAATGTAAATAACCTTGATCTTTAGAGGTTTTTTTTAAAAAAATCGCTTTTGAACACTCTATTTATCTCTTCCTTTATCCTCTGAGAACAAAGGCTATTTGTTCTGTCTTCAGTACAATAGATGCTAAAATTATCTTCATAGTATCATTTAAATCATGCCTTTCTCTGCCTCATATTGACATTGCTTAAATATTCCAACACAGCTTTCTTTGCTGTAAACGCATTTCCCGTTGCTCTACAACCCATAAATCACCCATAAGCTAAACGAATTGCAAGAAAACAAATTGCAAGTTGATCGAGCTGGGGCATCAACATTGTCTGTGCAGACACCTAAGTAATACACAAAGATGCAATGGTGCCCTGTGGAGTGTGCCTCCAGGTCCCAAACTCATGTGCTGTTTATAGCAGGCAAAGCCATGACCCTCACCACCACCCTGGAGGGCCATAGATGTTCGGGTTCAGGTTGACCAATGAAGACCAACTGGGCCAATACATAGTCTCTCTTGGAATTCAGAGATGCCACAAATCCCCACTGATGATCACAGGGCATGTAAATTCTGACGATGTGACATTTTCACCCTTAACCATGAACACTGAGAGTAGAAATAACAATGGAGCAGAGAAATAACAATGGAGCAGATAATCTAAGAATAGAGATATGAGTGAGGGAGAGAGAATTGGGGAAAGTGTGAATTAGTTGACTTGGTCCTGATACACTTCCCCCTCCGGGCCCTCTGACACCTGCTTGCACATCCTGAAAACAAGGTATTAAGTTGCACTTCAAATATCCTTCTTTCGGTGTCCAGTTAAGGATACTTGAGCAATACAAGTCAAAACTCAGCAGCAGAATGATTTCCCAGAGCAATTCAGATTCCCCAAATTCAAGTATGTTCATTTACCATAACCTACTGATACATACGTAAAAAATAGGCTCATCCGTCTTTTTACACTATAGATTTTGGCATAAAACACAGTAACAATCTGAAGTGAAAACATGAAAGAACTCCCAACAAACCCTTGTTTCCAGAGTCATCCCCAACAGCAAACAAAATTTGCCTATAGTTGTAATTATACCATAACTGCTATATCTTTATGTTTAAAGCTTTAGTTTAGTTTTTTGGTGGTTATGTTTGTTTCCAAAATAATACATAGATATGGCTAAAAATTTTAAGTAGCAGAGAAGGGTCAAACTGAAAACCAGTGCTTTCTGAAAACCTGGGGTTCCCTGCCCGACCACTTTCCACTCCCCAACCCACTGTAAGAATCCATAACCTTTTATCATTTATCTTCTTGGTCCAACAGTGATTAGCTCCATGTTCTAAATGAATGATTATATCGCTTTCTTGATTTATCATTGTTTGACAGCAATAATTGATTTCCAGGTAAGAAAAGAAAGATGGGCTCACTTACATGTCAACCATGTATCCTCTCTTTCCAATTTTTTATATTTACCTTACCTTATTCCTTGTTTTAAAATTTTTTAACGTTTATTCATTTTTTGAGAGATAGAGAGCACAAGCAGGGGAGGGGCAGAGAGAGAGGGAGACACAGAATCCGAAGCAGGCTCCAGGCTCCGAGCTGTCAGCACAGAACCGATGCAGGGCTTGAACTCACGAACTGTGAGATCGTGACCTGAGTCGAAGTTGGACACTTATCCTACTGAGCCATCCAGGCGCCCCAACCTTACCTTATTTCTTATATTTACTTACATTACCTACAATTTATAAATTTTTTTATACTTACCTAATTGTAGAAGCATAATGATTTTTTAGGCTTCATTACTGCATACCTTCCCTCATGGGAAGAGTTTAAAGTGATTTTTGCATGCAATATGCAATTGCCTATCTGTTCTCAGTTCATACCTCCACCTCTCTGTCTTTGCTAAATATTGTAACGACAGTTGCTAATTGCTAACCTCCCTTGCCTGTTGGCTTCCAGAGAGTTTTTGGTAGTGAAAAGCACTGGCAAGTTGGAGAGAATAAACTCTTCCTCATTCCGTTTTCAGGTTGTGTCTCTGGCCACAACAGGGACACCAATCTTAATGATGGCAGCATCAATGGGACAGTGGTGGTGGCAGCAATGGAGGCTACAACATGCTGTGGCTGAAAGATGCAGGGTTCCTAATCAGGCAGTGACTTCCAATAGCAAGAACTTTTGCAGCACTGTGCTGTTCTGGATGATTCTCTCAGAACTTTTTTCCAGTTAACCAATTCTCTCTTTGACTGTTTTTAATATGTTGGTTAACTCATCTACTGGGTTTCTTTTATGCTGTAATTGTTGCTTTGTTGATGGACAGACCATATTTCCCTCCCCGCCCCCCCCCAACCCAAACGTATACTTCTTCAAAAGTCCTGGCCATGTGAGAGTCTAGGATCAAAGTCTCCAAAGAGGAGACTAAGACTAGGGATCATTTCTGATTTTCTCATAGCCATCAAAATAGAATTGCTTGGTTACCCTAATACCAGTAAAGCTTCACTTCCCACTTAGCACCTTGGTTTTTGGTTTCCCTGTTTGTTTTGTCCCTGCATATTTTTTCTTATACTTTCTTGGGAAATCACAAATGCATTTACAAAGATATTTGATATATTTTTCCTAGCATTTCTAGGTATTTTGTAGATTGTCCCCAAAATATATTTTCAGACAAATTATGAAAACAAAACCAAAATCAGCATTTCCATCATTTTGGGCTAAGATTTAATTATCAGATTCCAACGCCATTAGAACAGGTAAGTAAATAAATGTACCTCTTTCTCACCACATGCACATGTCAGTAGACTCTTGATCTTCTTTACTTTGAATCTGAAAATTAAACACACACACACACACACACACACACACATACACACATTTTATCCCAAAATAGTACTTCCTCTTAAACTAAGCTATAGCAACCTAGCTTTTTTTTTTAAGAATAAGATTTTTTTAGTTTTATAAAATAATCTCCAATATATATTTGTAAAGCACTGCCACAACTATTATGTGAAATATGCTATCGTTTATGTAAAAAAGCATGAGAGGGAAGTATTATATATATTTGCATCTACCTATCATCTATCTATCTATCTCAAAACAAAATAGGGGTGACTGGGTGGCTCAGTCGGTTGGGCGTCTGACTCCAGCTCAGGTCACGATCTCACAACTTGTGGGTTTGGGACCCGCGTCGGGCTCTGTGCTGACAGCTCGGAGCCTGGAGCCTGCTTCAGATTCTGTGTCTTCCTCTCTCTCTGCCCCTCCCCCATTCGTGCTCTGTCTCTGTCTCTCTCTCTCAAAAATAAACATTAAAAAAAATTTAAAAACAAAAAACAAAGTGAAACGAGGGAAGGAGTCTTTCTATCTGCCTAAGAATAACTTTTTTAACTTAGTGATTTTTTAAAAGCACAGTACAGTATTTTTCACTGTAGGCACACTGTTGTACAGATCTCTAGAAATTATTCCTCTTGCGTGACTCAAACCCTAAACCCATCAAAAAGCGACTCCCTGTTTCCCTCTCCCCCCAGCTCCTGGCAGTCACAATTCTATTTTCTGTATTTATAATTCTGACTACTCTGGGTATCTCCTATAAGTAGCATCATACGGTATTTGTCTTTTTGTAACTGGCCTATTTCACTTAGCATAATGTCCTCAAGGTTCATCCATGTTGTAGCACGTGTCAGAACTTCCTTCCTTTTTAAGGCTGAATAATATTTCCTTTGGGTGTATATGCCACGTTTTCTTTATCTACTCATCCATAAATAAACACTTAGGTTAGTTCCATCTCTTGCTGTATCGTGAATGATACAGCAATGAACACGGAGTGCAAATACGCCTTTGAGATCCTGCTTACAGTCCTCTTGGAGAAATACCCAGGAGTGGAATTGCTGGACCTATGCTGGATCCATGCTTTTTCCATAATGGCTGTGCCATTGTACATTTCCACCAACAGTGCATAAGGGTTTCAATTTCCCCCCATTCTTATCAAAACTTGTTATTTTCTGGTTTTGTTTTGTTTTGTTTCGAATAAGGGCAAGCCTAATGGGTGTGAGGTGTTATCTCATTTTGGTTTTGTTTCACATTTCCTGATGATTAGTGATATTGAGCATCTTTCCATATATCTGTTTGATACTTGTATGCCTTCTCTGGAAAAACATCTATTCAATTCCTTTGCCCATTTTTAAATAGGGATTATTGTTTCCTTGTCGTTGAGTTGTAGGAGTTTCTTATACGTTTTGGAGATTAACTTCTTACCAGATATACGTTCATATATATTTTCTCCCATTCTGTAGGCTGTCTTCTCACTATGTTGATGATTTCCTTTGCTGCACAAAAGCTTTTCAGTTTGATGTAGTTTCACTTGCCTATATTTGCTTGTTGTCTACATTTTTTGGTGTCATAGCCAAGAAATCACTGCTGAGACCAATGACACAAAGTTTTTATGCTATGTTTTCTTCTAGGGGTTTTATGGTTTCAGACCTTACATTTAAGCCTTTCATCTATTTTGAGTTGATTTTTGTGTAGGGTGTAAGAAAAGTGTCTGATTTCATTCTTTTGCATGTGGCTATTCAGTTTTCCCAGCACCATTTGTTAAAGAAACTATCCTTTACCCATTGTGCAGTCTTGGAATCCTTGTCAAAGATTGTTTCACCATATATATGTGGTTTTATTTCTGGGTTCTCTGTTCTGTTCCATTGTTCTAGATTTCTGTCCTTATCCCAGTACCATATTGTTTTGATTACTGTAGCTTTGTAATATGTTTTGAAGTCAGAAAGTGTGAGGCCTCCAGCTTTTTCCTTCTTTCTCAAGATTGTTTTGGCTGTCTGGGGTCCTCTGTGATTCCATATGAATTTTAGGATGGATTTTTCTATTTCTGTGAAAAATCCCATTGGGATTTTGATAAGGAGTGCACTGAATCTCTAGATGGCTTTGGATAGCATGGACATTTTAACAATATTAATTCTTCCAATCTATGAACATAAGATATCTTTCCATTTGTTTGTGTCTTCCTCAGCTTGTTTCATCAAAGGTTTTAGTTTTCAGTGTACAGATCTTTTACCTCCTTGGTTGAACTTATTTCTAACTATTTTATTGTTTTTGATGCTATTATGAGTGGGCTTTTTTTCAGATAATTTGTTAGCATATGGAAATGCAACTGATTTATGAATGTTGGTTTTATATCTTGCAAATTTACTGAATTTGCATTCAGTAAATTTGCATTAGTTTGCATTAGTTCTAATCTGTTTTTGGTGAAGTCTTCTTCATATGCAATCATATCATCTGCAAACAAAGACAATTTTACTTCTTTCTTTCCAATTTGGATTCCCTTTACTTTTTTTTTTCTTGCCTGATGCCCTGCCTAGGCCTTCCAGTACTATGTTGAATAAGAGTGGTAAGAGTGGGCATGGGTCTTGTTTCTTAGAGAAGAAGCTTTCAACCTTTCACCGCTGAGTGAGATAGCTGTGGCCTTGTTATATATGGCTTTTATTATGTTATGGTCCTTATATACCCTGTCTGTTGAATGTGTTCTGAAAGGATGTTGTACTTTATCAAATGCTTTTCCTATATCTATTGAGATGATTGTATGGTTTTTACCTTTCATCCTATTAATATGGCATATCACACATATTGATTTGATATGTTGAGCCATGCAGTTTAACATGCAATTTGCTTAGTTAATATTTTGTTGAGAATTTTTGTATCTATGCTTATCAGGAATATTAATCGGTAGTTTTCTTTTCTTGTAGTGTCCTTATTGGGCTTTAGTATCAGAGTAATGCTGGCCTCATAAAATGGGTTTGGGAGTATTCCCTCCTCTTCAATTTTTGGAAGAGTTTAAGAAGAACTAATATTAATTATTCTTTAAATGTTTGGGAGAATTCACCAGTGAAATTATCTGGCCCTGAACTCTTCTTTCTTAAGACTTTTTTATTATTCCTTTTAGGTCTGTTAATATTTACCTTATATATTTAGGTTCTCCTATGTTGGGTGCATAAGTATTTACAAATGTTATATCCTCTTATTCACCTTTTATCATTATGTAATGACTTCATCTTTTGTTACATTCTGTCTTAAAGTCTATCCCATCTGATATAAGTATAGCTACCTCATCTCTCTACCATTTTGCTGATATCACCAAGCTAACCCATTATTACTGACTCAGCTTTAGATTATTGACTCATCATAAAGAGAGCCAGCCTACTCAGAGAGAAATTACTTATCATGTATATATTTTTATAAAATAACTTGATTTATTTTTATCATATTAATTATTTTAAATTTGGGTCTTTTAAAAATGTTTATTTTTGAGGAAGAGAGAAAAAGAGCATGAGCAGGGGAGGGGCAGAGAGAGAGAGGGAGACAGAGGATCCAAAGCAGGTTCTGTGCTGACAGCAGAGAGCCTGATGCAAGGCTCGAACTCACAAACCATAAGATCATGATGTGAGCCAAAGTAGGATGCTCAACCAACTGAGCCACCCAGGTGCTCCTAAAGTTTGTTTTTAAATTAAGCCAACTTACTGCCATTATAAATAACTCTTACTCATGGCAAAAATAATGGTGTTTCCTATTTAACGGGGCTATTAAGGTTGTATGTTTAAGTAAAAAATGATCACAAAGTAAATTTAAGTAAATAACAATACAGGTTGTATAAGATATGGCAAAACTCATATGAACAAAATGTATCTGAAAGAGCATTTTCTTGTTTTATACACCTGCAAAAGTATGGCTGGACTCACTTTTGTAGAAGATAAAGATAAGAGGGCCCATTTTGCTTCTTTCCACTTGTCTCCCTTTCTCCAATTTCCAAATCTATTAGCCATAGGTTTGCACTTTCAAGATTGATAAGATTTACATTCTGTTTTCACCCTGATTAATTTCCATCCATTTTGCTTACTTTATTCTAAAAGTGTATAACTGCGAGCATTTATATTACAACTATGTTTTTATTCCATCACAGAGCCATGTAGCATACCGTCTTTATTTCTCCTATTTTACAACCGTTTCAGGTAGAGGAGAACACAACTGTGAAGACATAATGAACTCTTCTATTACATCCTACTATTTTTTAAAATCATGCCAAATTTCGGCTTCCTGCATACTTGGACCATGACTTTCTTTTACAGTTTTCTGTATATGATTTCCCTCTTTCTTTTAAATGTTTTTATTTATTTAAAATTGTTTAATGTTTATTGCTTTTTGAGAGAGGGAGACAGAGACAGAGTGAGAGCAGGGGGGAGGGGCGGCAGGGGGGGGGCGGGGAGACCCAGCATCTGAAGCAGGCTCCAGGCTCTGAGCTGTCAGCACAGAACCCTACACAGGGCTCAAATTCATGAACCGGGAGATCATTACTTGAGCGGAAATCAGACGCTTAACCGATTGAGACACCCAGGTGTCCTTAAATGTTTATTTTTATTTTTGAGAGAGAGCATGAGCAGGGGAGGGGCAGTGAGAGAGGGGGACAGAGGATACAAAGCGGGCTGCATGCTGACAGGCTGACAGCAGCAAAACTGATGCGGGGCTTGAAGTCTCTAACAGCGAGATCGTGACCTGAGCCAAAGTCAGATCCTCAACCGACTGAGCCACCAGGTGTCTCTGTATGTGATTTTTCTCAAGTTTCTCCACGCTTTTCTGTTTTTAAATTGTTCACACATACATTGGTTAAGTATATATTGAGTATATACCAAGTGTCAGGCAAGGAACCAATAGTCAATGATCCCCAACCTCATGGAGCCTACATTCTCTAGGGGAAGAAGGCAATAAATAATAGAGAAAATCAATGAACCAATCATATCGCATTCTAATAGAACAGAAAAGGAGAGACTGGAAAAGCCAAAGTGAAAGACAATTTGCAATTTTAAATATGATTATCTGGATACCCCTCACTTAGATGACATCTGCAGGAAAACTTAAAGAAGATGTGGGAGTTAAACGTATGGACACCTGGAGTAAATGCATTTATGGAAGAGGAACAGCCAATGCAAAAGCCCAAGGGTGAGGGTGTGTCTGATGTCTTTTGAGGAATGTTGAGGAAGCCAGCGTGGTTGGAGCTGAGTGACTGAAGGAGAGAGAGGTGGGAGATGGGCAGCAAAGGGCGCGAATAAGCAAAACTTGTAAGCCATCATAAGAAGGATAAACTAAAGAAGCCAAAGGAAACAAGTAATAGTTATATAATTATCAAAGTCGCTAATTAAAAACCAAAAGTGGGGCGCCTGGGTGGCGCAGTCGGTTAAGCGTCCGACTTCAGCCAGGTCACGATCTCGCTGTCCGGGAGTTCGAGCCCCGCGTCAGGCTCTGGGCTGATGGCTCGGAGCCTGGAGCCTGTTTCCGATTCTGTATCTCCCTCTCTCTCTGCCCCTCCCCCGTTCATGCTCTGTCTCTCTCTGTCCCAGAAATAAAACAAAAACAAAAACAAAAACAAAAACAAACAAAAAAAAAAAACGTTGAAAAAAAAAAAGAAAAAAAAAAACAAAACTAATAGATTTTGAGTGGGAGGGGCTTGATTTATGAGTTTTTTCTCCAATGCGTTAAAAATTGCTTTGTTTTAAGAAAACTTACAAAGATACAAAACAAGTGGGGAGAATGATGAACTCTCATTCAAGTAGCCACGCCTGACTGTCCTTGTTTCCTCCATAAACCCATAAACCCACCAACTTTTTCCTTCCCATCCTCTCATGTGACTTACTTGGAAGCCAGTCCCATCTCACACAGAATGAAATCCAGAAATCTTACCACGGCGTACCAGACCCAAGCCGTCCAGTCCCTGGAGAGGAACACATCTCCTTGCCTCTGAGTCTACCTTCCGCCCTCCTGACCCTCCACCCCAGGCACACCCAGCCAGATGCCCCCTCCAGGTTCGCCCTCGCTTTGTCTCCTACCTCAAATGCTCTGCAGGCAGATATGTGCGTGACTGATTCCGCACTTTTTGTTCCAATAGTGGAATTTTTCAATTTCTCTGACTACCCACAGGCATCTTCTATTCCCTCAGGACACATTTTTTCTTTTCTTCAAATGCTTACTGCTGCCTGACTTGAAATCAAATATTTAGCATTTCTTTATTATCTGTCTCTCCTCATTAGCATGGAAGCTCCATGAGGACAGAGGCTCTCTTTTCTTCGCTGCTCTGTCTCTGGAGCCTGATCACTGTCTGGCATGTAATAGGTTATCAGCAAATATATTCTGAATTTGTTCAATGAGCATTTTTGAAAGATTTTCATTTTTAAATTTGTTTAATGTTTGTTTATTTTTGAGAGAGAGAGAGAGTGATCAGGGGAGGGGCAGAGAGAGAAGGAGACGCAGAATCCGAAGCAGGCTCTAAGCTCTGAGCTGTCAGCACAGAGTCTGATGCGGGGCTCGAACCACGAACTGTGAGATCATGACCTGAGTCAAAGTCGGATGCTTAACCGATGGAGCCACCCAGGTGCCCCATTTTTGAAAGATTTTCAAATATGACTTCCCTGTTTAGCTGATGGGAGTACTTATTACACGAACATCTCATTTAATTCAGGCTTTAGCAATAACTAAAAAAGCAGAAATTTTATGAACTAGTGAAAGGAATGAATTACAAGACCCTAGTTTCTCAGCAGAGAAATAATTCAAGAACGAAGTAACTTAGGAGGCATAAGGATCCAGTTCACGATAGTGTAAAGGGGATTGTGGGAATGAAAATACTATTAAATGTTGCTGAAGTCATGTCGAAGGTGCTAGAAAACAGAAAATAAGATTTTAATATAACCTTTAGCAGTTAACTTAGAAAAAAATCTTCTACACATGGAATAAAACTTGAAACAATGCATACCTGCTCTTGCTTTTTTCCTGAAGACCTGCGATTACATGTTAGCAGAATGGTGAGCAAGTGCCTAGAAGCTTCCAAGCTCAGTGTGGCAGAGGGTCTAGTATGCACCTTTTGCAGCTGGAGGTAACTGGTGGCTGCGAAAGTATGTCTCTTGCTGCAGATTCTGTTCTTCTCCATAACTTTCATTTCTGACACTCAAAATGGTGCCCAAATTAAATTTTGTTTAAGATAAATGACAATGAAGATGAAGGCAAAACTTTAAAAGGTACCGCGTAAGGGGCACGTGGGTGGCTCAGTCAGTTACGCGTCCGACTTCCGCTCAGGTCATGATCTCTCCGAGCCCCGCATTGGGCTCTGTGCTGACAGCTCAGAGCCTGGAGCCTGCCTTGGACTCTGTGTCTCCCTCTCTCTCTGCTCCTCCCCCAGTCACACTCCGTCTCTTTATCCAAAAATGAATAAACATTTAAAAAAAATTTTAAACAAGGTACCTCATAAGAAAATGTGTTTATGGATTTCCTTGCGTAGTGTAACCAAAGAATTAAAAGCCAAAAGAGAACCGGCTGATACGAACGTGTCTACCAAGTTTTCACTAATCCATGTTTGGGGAGGTAGTTAGAAGAGAAGCCTTCTCCACCACTGTCCGAGTGCTGCCTTCTGTCTTCCCACCGCCCACATCTCTCTCCAGTTCCTTCTTCCTGTTTCAATCAGCCCAGGAAAGAGCAGCTGTTCTGAAGCACATCCAAACATACAATTTGGGGGAAAAAAATCAATGAGGCAAGAGAGTGGGGGGGATGGATGGCATTCTCCACATAGGCTGAGAACCCCCTGGTTTAGCCATTTTTCCCCCCACCAACTGTTCTAGATCCGTGCTGCCCAACAGAATTTCATACAATGCTGGAAATAATTCTGTGTTTGTGCTGTTCAATGACATAGCACTAACATCATATGCCTGTTAAGCATTCACAATGTAGTCAGTGCACCTAAAGAGCTGAACTTTCTAAATTGTATTTAACTGTTTTAAGTTTATTTATTTGTTTTTGAGGGAGAGAGAGAGAATGAATGGGGAGGGGCAGAGAGAGAGGGAGAGGAGACAATGCCAAACAGGCTCTGCACCACCAGCATGGAGCCTGACTTGGGGCTCAAACCCACAAACCATGAGTTCATGACCTGAGCCGAAACCAAGAGTTGGACGCTTAACCAACTGAGCCACCCAGGCTCCCCTAAATCGTATTTAATTTTAATTTCCATTTAATTAGCTGCATGTGGCTAGCAGCTACCCTATTGAACAGCACAGTCCCCAGGTAGGGATGAGATGATGGCCACCACATAAAGCTGGCTTAGCCACCTCTTATAGGGGCTCTTGTTAAATTAACCTCAGGTTTAAGGGTGTTTCTGTTTTTGTTACATTCAGAGACAAGAAAGAAACCCCTTGTTAACATCCTGATATCCAACAGGTGAACTGCCCATCCTGCAGCCTCAGGCAATTCTCAGCTTACATGCTGGCCTTCTCGCCTCTCACCTACTCATAAACCTCCCCATTGAGTTACCTTCAGCATGCTAAATGCTGCACTATCTTTCATCTTTTAAAACATTTTATGTTGGCCTCATATTTTCCTCTGGCTAAAGGCCCATTTCTCTGCTCCCTTTTATGGTAAACTACTCCTGAAGAGTGGCCTATTTCTCTCCACTTTGCCAGCTTCCAGATGTCCTAGAACCCATTCTAACTGGGCTTTTACCCCCAGAATTCCACCAAAGCTTCCATGTCACCAAACCCACTCATTGGTTCTCGATTCTCACCATTCTCAGAGCAGCGTTTGACACAGCTGATCACGTATTTCTTCTCGAAATACATTTTCTTTTGTTTCTGCTTCACTATCTGCTCGTTGAACAAATATGTATTGACTGTTACTTGAGAAATAATCCCTGTGAGTGTCTATTAGCACTCCTTTCTTTTCTCAGCTGCATGAATAGACAAAATGGGATAAAATAATTATTATAACCATGTATTAAGTTTGTAGCATATTGCATATATATATATACATATATATATGCAATAATAACAGCACAAAAGAAAGCAAAGCCATATAGAGCTAGTTAGGAGAAATACTTCTAAATCTCACCAGACAGAAGTTAGTGCAAATCTAAAGTAGATTCTGATAAGTTAAAATGTATATGGTAAGCGGTAGAACGATTACTAAGAAAATGACCACAAGATATACAGCGAAACATTCTTAGGGAAATTAGAGTGCTACACTAGAAAGTATTCGCTTAATGCAAAAGAAAGCAGTAAAGGAGACACAGAAGAACAAGAATGACATGAGTAATACAGAAAACAAAAAGCAAAATGGCAGGTGCCACTGGCTGGCCCAGTCAGAGGTGCATGTGACTCTTGGTCTGGGGCTCGTGAGTTTGAGCCCCACATTGGGGGTAGAGATCACTTAAATAAATAAATATTGTTTAAGAAGTAACATGGCAGACATAAATGCAAGTCTATCAACAATCATAGGAATTGGGAACAGATTAAACAATCCAATTTTTAAAAAACCCAGGGGCTAGCAAAATAGATTGAAAGACATGATCTAGCCATGTGTTGTCTGCAGGAGGCAAACTGTATTTTTTTCTACTTGAAGCATAATTCACATACAATGTGATATTAGTGTAGGTGTCAGGAAACATGTTTTCAACAAATAGGTTAAAAGTAAAAGGATGGAAAAAAATAAGAAGGCGTAAGATAGCACGGATGGCTTTGCTAATATAAGGTAAAATAGACTTTAAAAGAAAAATATGTTACTATACATATGTAGGGACATTTTATAATTATAAAAGGTCAATCATAAAGAAATCATAATAATTACAAACACACATGCATCTAACAACAGAGCTTCACATTATGTGAAGCCAAGGCTGACGAATTGAGGGGAGAAATAGGAAATTCAACATAATAGCTGGAAGCTTTATGCCCCATCTTCAGTGATGAACAGAACAACCAGACAGAAGATAAACAAGGAAACGGAAGACTTAACCAACACAAGTAACCTATACCTAGCTTACAACCCTCTACCCCAAAACATAAGAATAATAGATTCTTCTCAAGCAGTGGAACATTCTCCAGGAGAGGTCACAAGTTAAGTTATAAAACAAGCTTCAGTAAATTTAAAAGAGTTGAAATCAGGGGCGCCTGGGTGGCTCAGTCAGTTGAGCATCCAACTCATGATTTTAGCTCAGGTCATGATCTCAGGGTTGTGGGATCAACCCTTGCTTGGGGCGCTGCACTGATCATGGAGCCTGCTCAGGGTTCTCTCTTTCTCTTTTTCTCTCTCTTTCTCTCTCTCTCTCCCTCCCCCGCCTCTCTCTCCCACTGTCTCTGTCCCCTGCTTGCACTCTCACTCTCTCTCTCTAAAATTAAAAAAAAGTGAAATCATAAAAATTATGTCCTTTGATCACAATGTACTCATATTGAAAATTAATAACAAAAAGAAACCTGAGAAATTGACAACTACAGAGAAATTAAACATTACATTCCTAAATAATCAACAAGTCAAAAAAGAAATCACAAGAGAAACTAGAAGTCTTTCAGATGAATGAAAATGAAGGCATAACAGAGCATATGGGATGTAGTTTTTTTTTTTTTAATTTTTAAAAAAGGTTTATTTATTTGGGGTGCCTCAGTGGCTCAGTCAGTTGAGTGACCAACTCTTGATTTTGGCTCAGGTCATGATCCCACTAAGTGTGGAGCCTGCTTAAGATCTTCTCTCTCAGGGCGCCTGGGTGGCTTAGTCAGTTGGGCGTCTGACTTCACCTTAAGTCACAATCTCACAGCTTGTGGGTTCGAGCACCAGGTGGGGCTCTGTGCTGACAGCTCAGAGTCTGGAGCCTACCTTGGACTCTGTGTCTCCCTCTCTCTCTCTGCCCCTCCCCTGCTTATTCTCTCTCTCTCTCTCTCTCTCTCTCTCTCTGTCTCTCCCCCCCCCCCCCCCCCCGGCCCTCTCCCCCAACTCCAGTGTATGCTGTCTCTCTCTCTTTAAAAAAAAAAAAAAAGTTTCAGGGACGCCAGGGTGGCTCAGTCGGTTGAGTGTCAGACTTCAGCTTAGGTCATGATCTCACAGTCCGTGAATTTGAGCCCCGTGTCGGGCTCTGTGCTGACCGCTCGGAGCCTGGAGCCTGCTTAGGATTCTGTGTCTCCCTCTCTCTCTCTGCCCCTCCCCCACTCATGCTCTGTCTCTCTCTGTCTCAGAAATAAATAAAAACATAAATTTTTTTTAAGTTCATTTATTTAAGGAATCTTTACACCCAACATGGGGCTCAAACTCACAACCCTGAGATCAAGAGTCAAATGCTCTTCTAACTGAGCCAGCCAGGCGCCCCTCAGTTAAGTAGTTTTTACAGGGAAATTCACAGCTGGAAAAGCCTACATCAAGAAAGAATAAATATTGACAATTAAAATTCTACCTCAAAAAATAGAAAGGGAAGAGCAAACTAAAGTCAAAGAAAGCAGAAGGAAGGAAATAAGATTAGAGTGAAGGCAAATGAAGTCAAGAATTAAAAAAAAACAAAAACAAAAACAAAAACAAAAACAAAAAAAAACACTAGAGTGAATCAATGAAACCAAAAATTGATTCTTTGAAAAGATCAAGAGAATTAACAGACCTTTGGCTATACTGACTGAGAGAGTGGAGATTCAAACTACTAAAGTCATAAAAGAAAGAAGGGAGATTACAAAGAGGTATAAGTGAATACTATGAACAGTTCTATCCCAACAAATTAAATGACCTAAGTGAAATGGTAAATCCCTAGAAACTCACACTGCCAAAAAAAACTTGAAGAAGGGATATAAAATCCAAATAGACCTATAACTGGTATAGAGATTGAATCATTTAACAAAACAAAACTTCCAACAAAGAAAACCTCAGGACCAGATGGCTACATTGGTGAATGTTACTAAATATTTAAAGAAGAATGAACATCAATTCTTCTCACAACCTTCTAAAAAATGGAAGAGGAAGAAACACTTCCTAATGCAGTTTATGACTCTGACATCAAAGAAAGAGAAAGACACCACAAGTAAAGAAAACCATACACCAATATCCTTGATAAATATAGATGCAAAAATCCTTGGCAAAATGCTAGCAAACTGAATGCAGCAGCATATGAAGATAATTAGACACCATGACCAACTGAATTTACTCCAGGAATGCAGGAGGGATTCAACAGAACAAAAATCTATCAAATACCTCCCATATTCATAGAATGAAGGAAAACACCACATGATCATCCCAACTGATGCAGAAAAAACATCTAACAGAATGCCATACCCTCTCATTATAAAAATAGCCAACAAATTAGGACTAGAAAGGAACCTCTTCAACCAATAAAGAACATGAGTGAGGGGTGCCTGGGTGGCTCAGTCGGTTGAGCGTCCAACTTCAGCCCAGGTCATGATCTCATGGTTTGTGAGTTTGAGCCCCGCACCGGGCCCTGTGCTGACAGCTCAGAGTCTGGATCCTGCTTCAGATTCTGTCTCTCTCTTTCTCTCTCTCTCTCTCTCTCTCTCTGCCCCTCTCCCACTCATGCTCTATCTCTCAAAAATGAATAAAAGTTAAAAAAATTTTAATAAAAATAAAAAAAAAAAAAAGAGCATCAGTCACCGCCCCCCCTCGCCAGCTAACAGCATGCTCAATGGTGAGAAAAATTGAATGCTTTTCTTATAAGATCAGGAAAATGACAAAAATGTCTGCTCTCCCCACTTGTATTCAACATGGACTGGAAGTTCTCGCCAGGGCAAGTAGGCAAGAAAAAAGCAAAACAAAACAAGAAACAAAAACAAAACAGTAAAAGGCATATCCAGATTGGGAAGAAAAAAAATTAAAAGTATCTCTTTTCATAGAAGACATCCTCTTACATATAGAAACCCCTTTTTAAAAAATTTATGCATGGGCACCTCGGTGGCTCAGTCGGTTAAGCGTCCGACTTCGGCTCAGGTCATGATCTCACGGTCCGTGGGTTCAAGCCCTGCGTCAGGCTCTGTGCTGACAGCTCAGAGCCTGGAGCCTGCTTCAGAATCTGTGTCTCCCTCTCTCTCTGACCCTCCCCCGTTCGTGCTCTGTCTCTCTCTGTCTCAAAAATAAACATTAAAAAAATTATGCAAAAACTATGCAAATTAACAAGTGAACTTGGCAAAGTTGCAAGATACAAGATCAATTGTTTTTTATATGCTTGCACTGAACAAACCAAAATAAAATTATGAAATTAATTCCATTTATAATAGCATCAAAAAGGACAAAATACTTAGGAATAAATTTAACTAAGGAATTACAAGACCTTCACATTGAAAATACAAAATATCATTTAAAGAAATTAAAGAAGACCTACTAAACAGGAAAAAAAAAAAAAAACTCATGTTTAGATGTTAGAAGATTTAATATTCTTAAGGCAGCAGCTCTACCAAAACTCATCTACTGATTTGATTCCTATCAAAATTCCAACTGCATTTTTAACAGAAATGGACAAGCTGATCCTAAATTTAATTTAAAATTTTAGGATAACCCAAATAGCTAAAATAATCTTCAAAAAGAAGAACAAAGCTGGAAAACATATACTTCCTGATTTCAAAACTTACTAAAAAGATATGGTAATCAAAAGCGTGTTACTGGCATAAAGGCAGACATAGAGATTAATGGAATAAAATTGAAAGTCCAGAAATAAATTCATACATCTATAGCCAATTGATTTACAATGAGAGTCGCAAGATCATTCAATGGGGAAGGAATATTATTTTCAACAAATAGTCCTTGGGACAACTGAATATGTCCATGCAAAAGAATGAATTTAGACCCCTACCTCACACCATATACAAAAATTAACTAAAATGGATAAAAGATCCAAGTAGAAGAGATAAAACTCTTAAAAGGAAACTGTGTGTAGGGGTGCCTGGGTGGTTCAGTCGGTTAAGCATCCAACTTTGGCTTAGGTCACAATCTCACAGTTTGTGAGTTTGAGCCCCACGTCTGGATTTGTGCTGACAGCTCAAAGCCTGGAGCCTGTTTCAGATTCTGTGTCTCTCTCTCTTTCTGCCCCTTCCCCATGCTCTCTCTTTCTCTTTCTCTCTCTCTCTCTCTCTCTCTCTCTCTCAATAACAAATAAACATTAAAAAAATGTTTTAATAAAATAAAATAAAAGGAAACTATGTTGGGGGGCCTGTAGCTGGTATATTAAATTTAAAAATATGCAGATTATAACCTGCCAAGTGGGGAGACACAAGCTATCAACACAGTGTCAATCAGTAGCTTTCTCAGCATCTGAGTTTCCTCTTTGAGGAGGTGAAAACCCTGGGATCTTTGTGATTGAAGGCAGTTTCAGTACACTCACACAAAGAAAGTCAAGTCACAGTATTAACTCCTTACATGTCCCAGAAACAGGAGCAGAGATGTGCAATGAGTTGGGGGAAAGACGGTCCTCTGTCCTAGGTCATGAGGGAGCTGGGGATAGAGAACAGGGTAGCAAGCATCTATTACTTACAAGGTGGTTGAGGCAGAAGTCACTAATTTTTTGCAGGCTCAACTCTAAGTGGTTATTTTAAAAGGTGCTCCAGGAAAAGAAAGTGGGAACTTGGGGTGCAAATCCTAAACTCAGGTCCTGATCTAAATGCCCAGACTCTTTCCCTCTCTCTCTGCCCCTTCCCTGCTTGGTCTCTGTCTCTCTCTAAAATAATAAACATTAAAAAAAATTTTTTTTTAATTTTTTTTTCAACGTTTATTTATTTTTTGGGACAGAGACAGAGCATGAATGGGGGAGGGGCAGAGAGAGAGGGAGACACAGAATCGGAAACAGGCTCCAGGTTCTGAGCCATCAGCCCAGAGCCTGACGCGGGGCTCCAACTCACGGACCGCGAGATCATGACCTGGCTGAAGTCGGACGCTTAACCGACTGCGCCACCCAGGCGCCCCCCAAAAAAAAAATTTTTTAAAAAGGGTCGCCTGGGTGGCTCAGTCGGTTGGGCGGCCGACTACTGCTCAGGTCGTGATCTCGCGGTCTGTGAGTTCGAGCCCCTCATCGGGCTGTGTGCTGACAGCTCAGAGCCTGGAGCCTACTTGGATTCTGTGCCTGCCTCTCTCTCTGCCCCTTCCCTGCTTGGTTTCTGTCTCTCTCTCTCTCTCTCTCTCTCTCAAAAATAATAAACATTAAAAAACAAAAAACAAAAAATTTAAATGCCGAGACTCTGGATGTGAGCAGGGCTGTCATACCATAAAATACTTATGCAGCAACTCAAAAAAAAGCTGTTTTTTTTTTTTTTAATATCAGGAACATAGGTCTAAATCTCCATGATCTTGCATCAGGCCGTGGTTTCTTAAATATGACACCAGAGCACAAACAATAACAAAGAAAAGAGATTAGTTTGATTCATTAAAATTTGCAACTCTGGTGCATCAAAGGACAGTACTAAGAAATTTTAAAGACAGTCCACCTAATGGGAGAAAATAATTGCAGATTATATATCTGAGAAGAGTTCAGAAACCAGAATATAGCAAAAGAAACCCTCCAAAGACACAAACCACTCAGCTGAAAAATGAGCATAATACTTCAAGAGTCATTTCCCCAGAGAAGATATACAAATGGCACATAAGCTCATGAAAAGATGCTCAATATTGTTAGTTCTAAGGGAAATGCAAACCCAACCACAATGAGATACCATCTTTATATACATTAGGATGGCTATAATAATAATAATAATATTAATTGTTGGAAAGGATGTGGAGAAATCGGAACTCTAATACATTGCTGGTCAAAAAGTAAAATGGTACAGCCACTGTGAAAAACATTTTGGTTGTTGCTCAAAAAGCTACACGTACTATTACTGTAAGACCTAGCAATCCCACTCCTCTGTATAGACCCAAGAGAAATGAAACATCCACACAAACACTTGTCCGTGAATGTACATATACGCATTATTCAAATAGCCCCAAAGTGGAAACAACCTGAATGTCCATGAACTAATCGACAGATAAATAAAATGTATTATCTCCATACAAAGAATATGACACAGGAAAAGAAGAAATGAAATACCAATATATGCTACAACATGGACAAAGCTTGAAAATATTATGCTACGTGAAAAATCTAGATGACAAAAGGCCACATACTGTGTAATTCCATTTAGAGAAAATGTCCAGCATAGGCAAACCCATAGGGACAGAAAGTAGATTAGCGTTCGCCAAAAGCTGGGGGCAGGGCAGAACAGGGGAGCTACTGCTTCCTGGGTGCAGGGTGTCTTTTTGGGTGATATGCTCCAGAATTAGACTGTAATTATGATCACACAACCCTGAGAACGTGTTAAACACCACTGAGCTGTCCACTTTAAAAATGGTTAAGGGGCGCCTGGGTGGCTCAGTCGGTTGAGCGTTCGACTTCAGCTCAGGTCATGAACTCATGGTTCGTTGAGTTCAAGCCCCCCTTTGGGGTCTGTGCTGACAGCTCAGAGCCTGGATTCTGTATCTCCCTCTCTCTCTGCCCCTCCGCCGCTCATGCTCTGTCTCTATCAAAAATAAATAAACATTCAAAATAATTTTTAAAAAATGGTTAAAAGGGTGAATTTAGGTTGTAGGAATTTTTATTTCAATTAAGAAAGAAAAGAAGAAAAACGAATATGGCAGAAAGGAGAAAACAATTAAGAAGCCTGGTGCAGGTCTGTGTCCACAGCTGCAGCAGGACTGGACAGACCACAGAGCGGTGGGTGGGCACATCACAAGCACCCACAGCAGGAATCTTTATCCTGAGTGGTCTGTGAACTGCTAAAATTTAGGAACTTGCTACTGAAAGAAGAAGGAGAAAACGAATTTGAGGAATCAATTGGTGGCCTCTGTCAAATATCCCTTGACTTTTATCTTTAATGTTTTCTCAATAAAGCCACCAACAGGGAAAGTAAAACCAGTACCATGTAAAGGCCGGGGCCAGAACTATAGTCGGTATTTCTGCCGATCATTCCCACAAGGTCAGGCGCCGTGCCAGACTGAGGCTTTGTTACGATCCAGAGCTCTGTCTGCCCTCATGCATTCACTTGGGTCAGCTAATGCTGCATTGGCAGACTCTGTGTCCTTTCGGGTACATTCCTTGTCATGAGTGATACCTGAGCAGCTCTTGTTAGCGGTACGCTCCAAGGCAGGGAAGAACAGCTCTTGCTGCATAACTTCCTGTTTTAAAATAACATTTTTCCTGGGGCACTTGGGTGGCTCAGTCGGTTAAGCATCCAACTCTTGGCTTCGGCTCAGGTCGTGATCTCCCGTTCACGAGTTTGAGCCCTGCCTCAGACCCTCTACTGATGGGATTCTGTCTCCCTCTCTCTCTGCCCCTCCCCAGCTTGCTGTCTATCTCTCTCTCAAAATAAATAAAAATAAACTTAAAAAAAAAACTGCATGAGAATAACTTTTTTTTTTTTTTTTTTGCCTGTAAACATGCAGTTTGGGAAATTCTCTTGGAGGACAGCTCATCTCTGCACCACATTGTTCCACCAGAGCAGCTCAAAGGCTCAGGGGGGGCATCTTCTGAAGCCTCGCTCACTCGCACATCTGCTGCTGATGATACTGATGGTGGGTGATCAGTGCTGATGGTCTGCTAGGTTTGTGGCCAGAACATCTACAGTAGCCTTTCCATGAGGCTGGTGGCAGGATCCCCAGGTCAAGGATCCTGGGAGGCCAGCGAAAGTGCATTGCCCTTTATGACCTATCCTTCCAGCAGTCACGGGCCCACCAGGAGCAAAGGGAGGAAGAGAGACCCCCCACCTCTTGCTGAGAGAGAGTCTGTGTCCATTGTAAGAAGAACATGTTGATGGGACCATCTTTGGAAATTACAATCTTCCCCAACAAGCACAAGATTCAGAGTGTTCCTACCCAAAACCCAGAGTGCGTGCGTGTGTGTGTATGTGTGTGTGTGTGGTCTTTCTTCTTTAACCAACTCATATCCACGGGCTCCCTGCTGCCTAGAGTGTGACCTTGGCAAAAGCCCCTTATCTCTCCATGTCCCTGGCCACGGGACACCTTGAGAGGTGCCAGGCTTTATTTAGTACTTTATAATGAAATCCGCAGAGCTCTGAGGGTTATAAATCATGTTCCGAGAGTTTCGGCTTTGTGCTTAATGGCAAAGCTAAGACGAAATGCCTCCCTCTTGGGTTTCCAGCAAGTTATTAACTTGGGTTAGAAATATTACCACTCAGCAGTTTCCAAAGTTTTCTAATAACCCTTTCATCTTGTTAGTACACATTATAGATCTCTTCTCTCTCTCTCTCTCTCTTTTTTTTTTTTTTGTGTCCAAATGAAGAAATTCAAATTATCCTTCTTGGACTACCCTGAAGTACTTCTTTTTCCTAAGATTCTGCTTTTTACGATCCTCTCCTCTAACCAAGCCAGGCTTCTCAGTCTCCTTCCTTTTGACCACATGCCCAAGTTGTTACTCAGATAACAGACCATGGGCCACACACAGGGCATGATCCTGACAAGAGCTTATCAGTGAGGAATTCATTCAGCTGCAAGTAACCAAACTCTCAGCAGCTTAAATGGTGATTGATCTGCCTCACATGAAAAGTCCATAGATGGCTCCCCCTTCAAGTAGTGAGAGACTAGCTTATTTTTTAATATTTTTAATGTTTATTTATTTTTGAGAAGGAGCATGAGGGAGGTGCAGAAAGAGAGGGAGGACACAGAATCCAAAGCAGGCTCCAGGCTCTGAGCTGTCAGCACAGAGCCTGATGCTGGGCTCTAACCCATGAGCTGTGAGATCATGGCCTGAGTCGGACGTTTAACCAACTGAGCCACGCAGGCCCCAAATAGACTAGCTGATTGGATAGCATTACTCTCACCAAAAGCAACCAGAAAGGCTGGACAAAATACAGGAAATGTGTCTGAGCCATGAGAGTTTCCAAGGTGGTGAGGACTGGAAGGGAAGTGCAAAGAGCCCCGTCCCACCAGATCAGTATATCTGAGATTGTGTGGGCACCAGCCCATCAGAATGGAGCACAGTCCTGAGGACAGATGCTGTTCTGGGAATTAACCTTGTACCTGTTGGAAGCCCTGGTGATCCCAGAGAAGGGGCTTGTGAGATAGGGGTGTCAGTGAAGGGACACTTGAGGGATTTTCAGGGAAGTGGACTATTTACCAGCCAACAAAGCAGTCTTTCAAAAAATTAACTAGTACCAATAAATCTTGGAGAAGTTAACTAACTACCTGCCATTAATCTGAGACAGGCAAAACCATCTGTCCGAGTCAGGTATACCAGGGTATCATTTGTGTACCATGCAATGAGTCTGACAAGTTTCTGAGAGGGCTTGATGAAGTCACGGGATGAGCGAAGGTGCTGAGGTTGCTACAGCAGAGCGCGGCCAAGGCTTGGGAAAGCACCACACAGCACCCCCGCCTCTTGATTCATTTGGTTATGAAACAAGTATGCATTGCCTGGAGCCCGCTCCAAGTATTGGCAATCTCCCACACGTGGGGCTTTAAGAAAATGGGGGAGCCACCCAAACCTGGATATCGTCCCCAGAAACCTGCCAGCCTCTGTAATCCCTTCCTCTGGCAGAAGGGCACTGTGCTCGTGGTACCTGTACAATGTCGAGTATCTGGTCAAGGTTCCAGAATGGCTACTCTAGTCCCTAATGCACCTGTCCCCTTGGGAAATGGGACTCTGGGCCCGGCAATCTGGAACGTGGGAGTGCCTGGGGAGCAGGTGCTTTGAAGGAACAGGGCACTTGGTTGGGTCATGCTGGGAAAGGGGAGGTGGACACCTCCAAGTACTTGGTCATTTTCCTCCCATTTCAATGTGAGGCCGCACTGCGGGCCAGGTTAGCTTCACTCTTTGTTTTAGAGAACAATTGTGCTTCTAAAACTGACTATGAACTTTTGAAACTTTGAAAGCAGAGACAAATCTCCACTTAGAGCCAGTCTCCCTTTAAAAAAAAAAAAAAAGCCTATTTCACACTGTTTTTATCTTTCCCATTATATTTTGGTTTGACCTTTAAGTAAAGACCTTTCTTAACCTGGCAGCCATTTTATTCAGCTTCCGACTTGAGAAAATGTTCCCTGCCTGTTGAGGATGGAGGCGTTAAGCAAATGTTTGCCTAACCTTTGCTTCGAGCATAATCTTACCTTTTAATAAAATACACCCAAAAGGCTGCCCTACAAGTTTTTCGTAGCTCTGAGTCGTGTTCATAGCAGGAAGTGGAAGAATTTAAGAACTGTTTTGTTTGAATAGTTAAGTCCTAGCGCGATGAATCTGAAAGGGATGTGGCTCGGAATGGTATAAGAAGCTTTGAATATGAAATAGAGCCAAATACCATTCCATCTTGCTGCTGCGGGGATGTGAGTTTGCCAGGAGGTCTGAGCACAGTTTGGAATGTTTGCCACCCTGAAATGGGAATAGACCTGAGCTGTTGGGAAGAGAAATCTTTCTGTTCTGGCTTTTCTCTTTGCTCTCAGGGCTGGGGTGGGGTGGGAACCTGAAGGAAATCTCAAACTTTGCACCCCTCTCTCTTCCACCATCTCTTCCCCAATGAATAAGGAATCACAAATCTTTAAAAAAAATTTTTTTTAAGGTTTATTTATTTTTGAGAGAGACAGAGCACAAGCAGGGGAGGGGCAGAGAGAGAGGGAGACACAGAATCGGAAGCAGGCTCCAGGCTCCGAGCTGTCAGCACAGAGCCCGACGCAGGGCTCGAACCCACGGACCGCGAAATGATGCCATAAGCCAAAGTCGGAGGCCCAACCGACTGAGCCACCCAGGTGCCCCAAATCTTTTTTTTAAGTTTACTGATTTTGAGAGAGAGAGAGAAGGAGAGAGCTCACATGAGTCGGGGAGGGGCAGAGACAGAGGGAGAGAGAGAATCCCAAGCAAGCTCTGCATGGTCAGCATGGAGCCGGACACAGGGCTTGAACCTGGGAACCATGAGATCATGACTTGAGCCAAGATCAAGAGTCAGACGCTTAACCGACTGAGCCACCCAGGCGCCACAAGAAGGGTAAATCTTACAGGTCAGAATCCGAGACCTCCAGTGAGTTCTACTAGCGGAGAGGGACCACTGGGCTGAGAAGACACACGGCCTTGCCCTGCCACGTCCTGCACCCCTGCATGCCAGGCCTTCTTCCCACGTCCTGTTCTGCTTCCAGCTTCCCAGCACAGGGCCTGCCGGCCAAGGACAGCACCAGTCACATGTTTTGTCTTGGTTTAGAAATGGGCCCTGAGACCAGGATACGAGCAGAATTAATTTTGGGGGAGATGATTCTAGAGATCATAGTGGGGGGTGGGAAAGTGAGGTGGAGAAAGAATAGACAGGCACCGAGGGTGTCTTATCAAGAAAGTTCTCCCTGTGGACACCTGGCACTGAGTTTCACCTGGCACCTCTGGGAGATGGTGTAGTCTCTACACCCCTCCGAGGATGGGGGTGCTGAAGCTTTATACACCTACCCCCACCGGTCGTTGGTTAAGGGCTCCTCCCAGGAAGTGTCAATCCCCTAATACCTCTGGACCACCATGAAAGGGGAGAGCAAACTCCGGGGACTATAAAGGCTGCCAGGCAGAGATGCAGGTGTCTTGGACCAGGGGTCAAGAGTATCTGCTCTTCTTCCTCTCTATTGTTGTAACTTCTCCATCTATACTGGAGTGGGATGAGCCACCTGTCACATGGCGACTGGCATCTAGCGCCACAGACCCAGGTGGCCGAGACTCAAAGAAGCAGGAACCAGGAAACCGTATGCAGACCTACCTGCCAGTCCGAGCCACACTGCCAATCCGGCCTGTGCCTCAGAAGCTCTACATCAGGAAATGGGGGCATCTTCTGGTGTTGGCCTAACATCCACTAAGCTGCTATTCACAGCTCACTTGTTTCTTTCACCTTGTGGGTGCCCCTTCCTTGCAGGAGACGCGAGGGTGTAGGACCTGGAGCACCCAAGCCCACATCCCAACCCCTAGTGTGTATTTTAGCCATCCGATGCCCTCCTGTTGTTCAGTGTCGATTTTGAAAAATGTGATACTAAAAAAACAAGAAAACCAAAACTACTAAGTCACATGAGGGCAGGAGGTTTTGAAGAGAAGGGCAAGAATGTTTTTTTTTTTCCTTTTAAACTTAAATTCATTAGCAACTTCATAGAAAAAAAAGATGGGGGGGGGAGGCTGCCTGGGTGGCTCAGTCAGTTAAGCGTTCAACTTCCGCTCAGGTCATGATCTCACGGTTCGTGGGTTCAAGCCCCACCTTGGACTCTGTGCTGACAGCTCAGAGCCTGGAGCCTGTTTCAGATTCTGTCTCTGGCTCTCTCTGCCCCTCCCCAACTTGTGTTCTGTCTCTCTGTCTCTGAAATCGATAAACACTAAAAAAATAAAAATAAAAAAAAAGAAGACACAAGCCCCATTCAAACTCACGAGCCATAACAAGCAGGGGTTATATTCAGGCTTCCAGTATGAGATAAAGTAACACATTTCAACTCAGGCTTTAGTTCTCCAATTACGTATCTCTTTTAAACAAACCCGCAAGTGTAATATGTGAGGGCTGCATGGCCTCTTTCTCCCCTTCTCAGAACTGGAGTGTGCGCTGAAAAGTACATCGCACCTGTACTTACTAACGTCTAAGTAAATTCTTGCTCCAAGGAATGAGAAATGTCAACACTAGGCTAAGCACACAGTGTTTAAAATTTAATTGTGTAAGGGAGGAAAACATTTCCCTTCTTACCTTCTAGGTTCTTTGGATGGCCTAATAATTGAATTGACATAAAACAGATTAACAGGAGAAAAACGGATTTAATTTTGTCCACACAGGAACTCATAGAAGCAGGATGCTTGGAGAAGTAACCAAAGCTAGCAGCTTTCTGCCTTTTACACAAAGAAACAATAAGCTGTGAAAATTGGACAAAACCAAGAGGTTTGGATTTGGGTAGCTGGTTAGTGAAGAGGTAGCCTGTAGCTTATGGAGACCTCTCCGCCCGAAATTCCCTACCTCTGGTGATCAGGATGCCTCCTCCCCTCCAGGGGCAGGGAGGGTATCCTTCACATGGGGAATTTATTTCCTGCTTTCAGGGGGACAAGGGAGGGTCAAAGTGTCCTTCTTGCACTGGCTGTTTCTTAAGTAACTTTAATTCAAAATAATCAATATGCCAAATGGCATTTTTTGGGGTGATATATTCTGCTCCCCCTCAGTTGTATCCACAAATGTATAGATACTCCATAAATATAAGCACACAGTGCTTAGGAAGCTCTCCCAAGAAAGGTTAAACAGGATGACAATAGCAAAGGAGGAGGGGGGAGATAAAGGGAAAAAAGAGATTCATGTCGGGTAAAGACAGTTGATGCTATTGAAATTGACAGTGCATACATTACTGACGGGTAAGGAAGCACTATTTTTGCTTGAAAAATAATAGGACATTGTAATCATCTTCTGGAAGAAGCTGTAAAGCCAGGAGGACATGATAGCTGTTTGAAAAGCAATTAAGCAATCTCCTAGAGGAGACTGAAAGGGATGTAGGAAGAAATGCAAATAGCCTTCAGCCCCCATCATGTGTCAGCCCTTCACTAGCCCTGAACCTTCCTGCAGCTGATGAAGGGCGTTTGGTGAAATGTTACATCAGGAGCAAGGGCGTGCACAGCTACAGCATGAAGCAAAAGGACCGTGTTTCAAATTATAAAGAAAGGGAATTGCTGATGGTCATTTGTAACGAGCTGATTGCAAAATGGAGGTTCTCTCTGTGCTGTCATAGCTCCAGACGGTGTGGCGTGCATGTGTGAGGATAATCCAACTCTATCTAGTGGTTCATTACAAATTTAGAAAACAAAGTACCTGGATGGCTCAGTCCGGAAAACATGCAACTCTTGATCTCAGGGTCCTGAGTTCAAGCCCCATGTTGGGGGTAGAGATTACTTTAAAAAAAGAAAGAAAAGAAAACAGAGGAGAGGAGAGGAGAGGAGAGGAGAGGAGAGGAGAGGGGAGGAGAGGGGAGGGGAGGGGAGAGGGGAGAGGGGAGAGGGGAGAGGGGAGAGGGGAGAGGAGAGGGGAGAGGAGAGGGGAGAGGAGAGGGGAGAGAAGAGAAGAGAAGAGAAAACACAGGGCCAGATAATTGCCTAGGCCTTCCTAGCATTTGTCGCTCATTCAAAATTCACCTGCTGATTAATATCACCGCTTACAGTAGGCTTTCTCCACTTGAACATGACTGACGTTTGAGTCTGGATCATTCCTGAAGGGGGGGCCACTCTCATGCAGGATAGCGTGTTTAGAAACATCTACCCTCTAAATGCCAGTAGCATCTCCTCCGTTTGTAACAATCAAATGTGTCTCTAGACATTGCCAAATGTCCCCAGTAGGAGGGAGGGCTGAGGTCAAAATCACCCTGGGTTGAGAATCACCCTGTTAGATCAAGCAGAAACCCAGACTTTTTTCCTTTACTCCTATTTCAGCACGGTGTCATGGACAGCTTGTGAGCTTGAAGCCAGGCGGTCTATCTGCAGATCCTGCTCTCACGCTTTTAGGTCAATGATCTGGGACACTGAGCCTTATACCTTTCAGACACTCTGTGGCACCCCTAGAGGGGGCTGGGAATTGTGTTAATTTTTTTCTAGAGGAATTTCTACTCTCCCAGCTCAAGGTGCTATTGCTGCTTTTCTATAAGTGAATTAAATCAAATGAAACAATCTCTAAGCTCTGCAGGGTTCCATATTCAGAGCAAATATACAAAATGGGTCTGAAAGTGAAATGTCAGCTTTCCCCTAATGTGTGAATTTTCGAATCAGTTGAATTTATGAGAAGATCAGCAGTAAAGGCATAATACTACCCCTATATCTATGCCATGTGACAGGCAGATTTTAAGATTGCACATATTTGGAGGAAGGGGTGAGGGTGGAGAGTCCACCCAAAGAGGTGGCCCTGATATTGATGATCCTGAAAGCTATGAAGGACGTTCACAGGGTGGGCAGCCGACTCCTTTGGAAAGGTCTCTCTGTATGCCAGATCCCAAGCTTACCACTAGGTGTCACCCTGGTCCCTCCAAAGTTCCTCACTACAGCTACAGGGCATCAAAGTTTCAGGGACCTTGGAAGCTGATCAAGGGAGAAATCTGAGACTGGATTAGCCCCCACTGCAACCTTTAATCAGACATGGGCCAAAAGAAAGTTTAGCTTTCTTGCTGGGTCCAGACAGCCTCGGAGGCGGGGTGGGGAAGCCTCATGCAAGACACTGGTTTATAGGTGGTGTTCCAAAATACTGGTTCTTTTCTCCCGTGATCATCTCTCTGCCTGCTTTGGTGGGATTCAGGGACACATCTCACCTAGAGTAGTAGCCTTCTGCAGGACAGATCAGCATTGCAAGTCTATCCAGCTGGCCCATTCTCCTTGACCTACTGTCTCTCGAGGAGCCAGCTTGTCTGCATGTGTGGCCCCTGGGAGTCAAGACTCAAGTCCTGTCTTCTAATCCATGTGTGGTGGCATTAATCATTAGCAGTAACATAAGTCTCAGGGAAAGATCTAGAGTAGGCCTTAAATCATTTTGTCTCCAAGGGCAGGGGAGAGAAGAAAGACCTGGGAACCCCTGAGTGACTGAGGGTCCAGTGAGGTGAGTGGGTGGACAACCAGGGACTACAACTCGGGTTTTCTGCCCTTAGTTTATAGAAATCTATAAGGGGGTGGGGAGGATGTGCCTGGGTGACTCAGTTCATTAAGCATCGAACTCTTGGTTTCGGCTCAGGTCATGATCTGGTGGTTCTTGGGTCTGAGCCCCTCGTCAGGCTCGACTCTGCTCCTGTGGAACCTGCTTGGGATTCTCTCTCCCTCTCTCTCTCTGCCTCTCCTGCTTGTGGTCACTCTCTCTCTCTCTCTCTCTCTCACTCTCTCTCTTTCTCTCTCTTGGAAAATAAAACTTAAAAAAAAAAGTAAAAAAGAAATCTAAAAGCTGGCATGGATTCCCCCCAACCCAGCTTGACACAGAATTGCTTAAGCAGATTAAAATTCCCATCTCCACGAAAGCATTTGGCCAGGATAAATTCACCTGCTGAAACAAGTAGGAAAAAGGGGAGCGAGAGTAAGAAGAGATGAGAGGCGGGGAAAGCGGGTGAGATATTAGTAGCCTCGTCTTTACCTCCCAAATACACTCATTCCAGCACAGCTTACACTTGCAAAGAAATGATTAAAACAATTGCTCACGTGTGACAGAAAAGTCATTTCCATTTAGAAAAATATTTAAATCACAGCTTGGGGAGCATTTCTCTGTCTTTTTTAATGATGGGTTAGAGGGGGGATGCTCTAAAGCGTGCGGATCGATATGATATGTCATTTTCCTGATTAAATTACTGACATACGGTGGTATTTGCAGGTGATGCAGCTAAGACGTCGTAACGTTGGAAGGCCTTTAAAATCCCCAAAATTGTATTTCAAGGGAAGAGCATGGAATAGTATTAGCTTGTGTAATTTCTTTCTTACTTTTCTTCCTCACCATTTCAGACAGATGAGACTGATTGTTGAAGAAATGAGATTTTCTTCCTGGTGTTCACTCTTATTTCTTCTCTCCACTCAGAGCTGAAATGCCCACCCCTCCAGAGATTTGTTTAAATACTACATGAAGGCGCTTGATATTTCCTTGTATTAAATCAGATCCGGGAGGGCACAAGCGTCTGCTCAGCCAATAAACATGAGAAGCAATAAATGCCCCCATTTATCTAGGGTCAGGAGTGGGGGTGCTGAAGGCACCGCCATCTTGACTTCTCTTTCTTCTAAGCTTATGAAATATGCTAGGGTTTTCTGAAACTTGACTGCACAAAACCTGCTGCCGAATTTAGTCACGCTGCCAACAATGAGCTAAATCAGCTGTGACTCAAATATTTTTCACACAGACTGTCTTCACAAAAGCAGTTGGGGCAGGGGCTGAGGGGGGGTGGCGAGGGCCCCAATAACTTGGATGTTTCTGGTAAAGTCAACTTGAGGCCCAACATTCCAACAGTCACCCCAGTTACCCCATTTCTCCTAGCGTGTCTGAAAAACCTTGCTAAGCCTGGTTGGGAAAGGGTCTTATAAGTTCATGGTCAGGAATGGAAAGGATAGGTTTCCAATCTTAATGTCTGCCAGGGATTCTGATTTACCTCTCACAGGTTTGCATTCCCAGCCACTTGGCCCTTGAACAAAGGGTAGGACTTTTAACAAAAAGGATCGCTGTTAGTAGGAATATCCTGCTTGACCTGCAGGGATGAGCTCACGGTGCTTTCCTGGGATAATCAAAGCCCTGCCTTACATTGTCCTTTCTTGCCATTTGCTGACGTTTGTTCATTTGTTCGTTTGTTCCCAGCAAGTAGCCAAAAAAAGGGAATTCAAAAGCTCATACTCTGAACATGAGGTGTCCCTACACATCTATAGACTCATTAATTAGGTCAGTGTCCCCAGTTTCTGCAGGACTGCAAGAGCTTCACTCAAAAGGACCCCCAGCTACTTACTTATTAGCCAGCCCAAGCATATGTCACAATGCCCAGCACCCAGACGGAGTATCTGAAATCAAGTCAAGTCGCCGTTGGCGGGGCATCAGATAGCAGAGAGAATCCGGTGGCTTGCTGCCATTTACAACATTCTCTGAGGATAAGGGAGGACGTGCGAGGGACGGGCTGGAAGTTGGAGAGCACTGGGGCTTTATCTCAAGGGAACAATATCCCCCTGGTTTGCTCTGTTTTGCCAGGTGTTTTTTTAAATGTCTCTTGACAGACCAGAGACATTCCCCCGATAATGAAGGCAGGGAAGACGCACCATCCCAGACATTAGATCTCGCATTCGCCAAGCTCTGCATGTGTGTGTGTGTGTCTGTACTTTCGTGCTAAGTGTTTGCAGTATACCTTGCACACACCTTCAAAAAAGCCATGGAGAAACACAAAAGTGTTCTAGAAAGAAAAGATGCTCAAGATGTATTTTTGATTCACTTAAAACAACAACAACAACAAAGAACCGTAGTTCCTCAAAAGTTTCAAACGTGTTTTAAAAGCCTCTCATTTTGAACTTAATTCTACTACCATTTATTACATACCCACTGGTGTATGCTGGGTGATTTTTACATACTGTATCTTATTTAACCCGATCCTTATAATCACCCCCCCAAAGTTAGTTATTATTATCTCAGAGGCATTATTATTCCCACGTGTAGGCGACTAAAGTGGGGGACAAAGAGGTTCAATGACATGAACCTGGCCACACAAGCAACAGAAGTCTGAGCCATCATGTCACACAATGTGCAAGACCCCCAAGGGGTCTCAGGTCTACAACAGTTCACATTACAGGGATTTCACCGGCTGTGACATAATATGGGGAACCCACCAAATGCAGCCTATTCAAATTACTTGTATTTATTTTTTAAATGACTTGGATTTATCATAGGATCATTTAACACAACAAAGGTGCAGCCCCTAAGAAATCCTGTTCTCTAGTAATTTAGTCAGAATAAACTTCCCAGGACCCCTGGGTGGCTCAGTCAACTAAGCGTCTGACTCTTGATTTCGGCTCAGGTCATGATCTCACAGTTCATGAATTCGGGCTCTGCTTGGGATCCTGTCTCTCTCCCTCTCTCTCTGCCCCTTCCCCGCCTGTGCTCACTCTCTCTCTCTTTCTCAAAATAAATAAATAAACTTAAAAAAAAAAAAAGGATAAACTTCTCATTAGCATGCATTCCACACGCGCACATAATTTTTAGAGAAGTAGAAGCCACGGTACCTCAGTCTCAGGTGGGTGCCTGTTGAGGTCCACGGAAGCCTTCTCTCTTCCTCATGTCTTGTGCTTTGGATCCTGTATAAGGCTCTTTTCAGAGTAAGGGTCAAAATGTCTGGCCGGAGACATGAACTTCCAGCATCAGGAGAGCGGAGGAACAGTATTCACCCCTGCTGTCAGACGGAGTCCATGAAGCCTTGGAAACACAAGGCGCTTGTGGTCTGGTGGGACACGCCCCTTCCAAGGCTGATTTCCCAAGAGGTGTTGTTATTTACACCCTCACTAGGATGGCTATATGCAAATGAGACAACCCAACTTTGTTGAGCCTAAATAAGATTAAGTTACATACTAACATCCATCTGGCTATAGGTCTCAAAGATACACAAATACATAGATATATTTGATTCTTGTAAGAATAATGTCTTGATTCTTGTAAGGTATGGTGGCCCTCAGTGGGAAGTAAATGACCCTCACTTGCTGGTGTTAATGAAGGGCTGTGGCCAGAACCGAGACTTCAAATCAAAATAATACACTCCACGTCAGGTCACCAAATTGCTAGTGGAATGACTTGGGACTATTTCAGGTAATTTCAGGTGTTTTTTCTTAAAGAGATGAAACGACAAAAAAAAGCATGCAATCTGGAAATATCTTTGATTTAGAAATTCCAGATGGTCTGAATGGGAAATTGCAATTTCTTATCAGTGAAGCATCTGGCAGATTACAGCACAGCTCCTTGAAGGAAGGCCGTCCTCCTTCCAGCCCTCTCGGGTCAGGTAATACCGCTGCCACATAGGGGCCCCGGTCCTAGGGCCCCTGGATTCTATTCCACACCCCCATTATACTTAAGGCTCGCAACAACCCAGCAAGGAAGATGCTGTTAACCCCATTGATAGCTAAGAAAACTGAGGTCCAGCAAGGTCCAAACCGGATCCAAGCATGCATAGATAGGGGACTACAGCGCTGTAAGAAATATAGCCTATCTTGTTCCAGGGTGCCCTGGGCTCTCTTCTCCTCCAACTTCTCTGAGCTACCAATTACACAGTTCCCTTAAACAAGATTTCATTTCATTTTATTGCTTGCCAGTGTGTATCATGCCCTGACTGTTCTCACCCCTGATGGCTTTCAAGTACTTCTCTTGTCCTGTGCTGCCAACTCCTTTGAATAGCTCTGCTGTAGGCAAAGTCTCACCATTTGCCCTAAATTGGCTCCTGAAATCTACTTGCCTGTGCTACTCATATACATCCCCCGGTACTGTTTGCTGTGTTCTCTGAGGTCAGGGAGGATGAAATTCTTTTTTTTTTTTATTTGTTTCAGGTGTACAATATAGTGATTCATCAATTCTATACGTTACTCAGTGCTCATCATAATAGGTGTGCTCTTAATCCCCTTCCCCTATTTCACCCACGCCCCCATTCTCCTGTCCTCTGGCAACCACCAGTTTGTTATCTGTAGTTAAGCATCTATCTTTGGGGGGCGCCTGGGTGGCTCGATCAGTTAAGCGCCCGACTCTTGGTCTTGGCTCAGGTCATGATCTCATGGTTGGTGAGTTCAAGCCCTGCATCAGGCTTTGTGCTGACAGTGCAGAGCCTGCATGGGATTCTCTCTCTCCTCACTTTCTGCCCCTCCACCACCAGCACGCATGCTCTCTCTCTCTCTCAAAATAAATAAACTTTAACAAAAAAAAGGGTCTATTTTTCAGTGTGTCTCTTTTTTTGTTTGGTTTCGTAAATTGCACCTGAGTGAAATCATATGGTATTTGTCTTTCTCTGACTGATTTATTTCACTTAGCATTATACTCCATCCATGTTGTTGGGAAAGTCAAGATTTCATTCTTTATGTGGCTAATATCCCATTGTATACACATAAGAGATGGTGAAATTCTTATTTCTCTCCCAAGAGGAGACAGTACAAGCTACATGGAAAAATTTAAACACCACACACACACACACACAAACACACACACACACACACCCTCAGCTTGGGAATACCAAGGAAACCTACAAGTTGGAACTCCTTCATTCCCTAGGCCTAGTTGTTTGAAGTTATTTTCTTTCATGTCTGTTGGGAGAGGTCATCAAAAGGATGTGACTGCCAATTGACCCTAGAACTGCACGGGAACAGTCCGTAGAGGTTCTTCACCTGTCTTGCAGCCACCCATGACAAGCCTCCTGTGTAAGTCCCTTGCTTAAGGAAACTGTCACCTACCCTTATGGAGTGGTTTGCCCCTTTCCTGGTCTCCCCTTGCCCTCCCAGGGCCCAGTTTCAGATATCATGGGAGCTCCTGAGGTTGCAAAGCAACAATGTCAGTGATTGAGAACATCTGAGAGATATGATACATTCTTGCTCATGGGGCACCTGGGTGGCTCAGTTGGTTGAGCGTCTGACTTCAGCTCAGGTCGTGATCGCACGGTTTGTGGGTTCCAGCCCCACAGCTGCTTTGTTAGAGCCTGCTTCGGATTCTGTGCTTCCGTGTCTCTCTGCCCCTCCCCCCTCAAAAAAAAAACTAAATAAATATTACAAAAAATAAAAAGATATCCTTGCTCATTGTGGGAAGGGAGGAAGATTCCCCAAGTGGGGATGCATCCTAGAATGCCTCACTGCACCCCAAACTCTCAGTCCCCTACCCCATGGCTCCCTTTTCTCTAAGGTAGAGAGATCGGTAGACTACCAAGCCAGTGCCTGCTACATAGGGGAATACTGGTTTAGGAAAGTTGAAATCCTGCCTTTTAACCTCGGGAGAGCTGCTTCAACTCTCAGGTGCTCTAGCTTTTTTAATTTATTTCTTTATGTGTAAGATGAGAGGAGGGAATGAAAATCAGTGTTGCTCATAACCTTTAATGTCAAAGGGATTCAGAACATGCTACCCCAAAATATGCCCCTTTGACATATTGATTATTTTGAGCTGAAGGCAGTTGAGAAACCACAGATGCAGGAAGGGCTCTTTCTGCCTAAAAAACAGGTCATAAAATTTCTCATGAGAAAGGTGCCCTCCCTGCACTGGAAAGAGAACCCTCTTATCACCAGGCACTGGGAGTCGGCACTGAAATGGATCTGTACAAACAACCTACTGAAACAACCCTTATCTTCTGCTGGTTCCCTTGTATATTTCCTAGTCACTGTCCCACGATTTACTGCCCTGAGCCCCAGCCACTTTGTCTTGTCATGTCTCACAATTTATTGTTCATTGTCTCAAGAGGTATAGAAGTATGTGGATCTCACGGCTTCTTTGGGTCTTCATTTTCCCATCTACATGTAAAAATATTAAATTAAACACATACGGTTTTCTCCAGTAATCTGTCTATGCCAGTTTAATTCTTAGGCCCAGCCAGAGACCCCAGCAGGTTAGGGACCCCAGCAGGGTCTTTCCCCACAATGCATACACGTATCTTGAATCTGGGGACTTATTAATATGCCGATTCTGATTCAGAAAGCCTGCAGAGGAGCCTAGAGGTTCTGCCATTCCAACCGACACCCAGGTGGGGCCGCGCTGCTGCCGGGCCAGGGATGGCACTTTGCCTTTTGAAAGGCTAGATGGTGTTTAAAGTCCCTGTGGTGCTTTCATTCTGTGTGATGGGGTTTTGGAGTGGTGATGGCGGTCCGGAGCTGACGGCCAAGAAGGGATTCTTGAGACATCTTTGGTACAAAAAGGTGATTTTTATTGAATAAAGCACGGGGACAGGACCCATGGGCAGACAGAGCTGCACTGGGGTTGTGAGGAGTGACTGGTTATATACTATGGAGTCAGGGGACATAAAGTCAAACGGAGGCCTCCTTGAAGGACGTCCTTGAAGGACGTTCACATGCCAGAGAGGACAAAGAAGATACCAGAGGCCTGGCTATGTCAAACTAAAGTTGTTTTTTCTCTAGTAAGGCGTTAATGCTAAGACAGTAGGGCGTTCCTGGAGAAATGTTACACTCTGTATTTGCCTCAAGTATTTGTCAGTGGGCTGCAGGTTATAAGGACATTTAGTTTTACCTGCCAATTCCTTCTTGCCTTTGTTCCCACCTCACTATGGAGGGGACGTGACGTTGGGGCTCTAGGAAACCGGAGTCTAGGTTTCTGGAAATTAGAATATTGATAAGATTGCCTTTCTCTTGTAATTTACTAAGACATTTGTAACCTGATGGAGACTGTCCTGCATGGCTGTGATCTCTATCAGTTAACCTTTGGTTTTTCCCTTTCCTTGGTTCTTGGGCAGCCGGGAGTGCCTGAGGAATGTCACGCCCATCCCACCTGGGGGCAGGGAGGTTGTTTGTGGGGTGTCAGTTTGCCTTTTGCCCTCTCCTCATGTTGCGACAGATAGGCCCCCAGGAGACTGAAACCAATCAATGACCTCAAAACTCCTGGATGAGAACGGTTCTGGTGAATGGGAGCCAGGTGCGGCCAGGAGGGCCTGGAACCAGGAGCCGCATGCTCAGGGAGTGAGGTTAGATGCATGAGGCCAGACAGATGGGGCTTTGGCAGACTGAGGGTGTCATGGGGGTGCTGGGTGTTTCAAGGGATAATGGGGGTGCCAGCAAGTGAGAAGCAGATAGAAACAGAGGTAGGATAATGTCTCTTACCTCAAAATTGTGTTGAGTGCCCTGGATACTGCCTGAAATATTTCATGGAATACAGTACTAATGAGGGAGCATAAGCCAAGCTGATACCCCATAAGCCCATTCCCCTCCCCACCCCCCCACCAACGGGATATGTGTGACATTCTTCAGGCACTCCTGGCTGCCCAAGAACAAAGAAATAGGAAAAATTTTAATTAAATTTCATCTTATCAATCACATCAATAGCCTAGCCTCCAGAAACCCATAAATTCAGTTTCCCGGAGCCCTACCATCACCCTCCTCTCCATAGTGATGTGGGTAACAAAGGCAGGAAGGAAATGGTAGGTAAAATTAAATTTCCTTATAACCTGCAGCCCATTGACAAATACTTGAGACAGAGTATGACACTCCTCCAGGAATGAGAAGACTCCCTATTGCTTAACATTAATGCTTTGCTAGAGGAAAAAAAGAAACTTAGCTTGACTATTGCCAAGCTAGGCCTCTAGTATCTTAGGAGTCCTCTTTAGCATATGAAAATCCTTTTGGAAACCTCTGTTTTGCTTTACCACCACCCACCCCCCCCCCAAACTGAATATTATATAATCAGCCACTCACAACCCCAGTGCAGCTCTTTCTGCCCACAAGTCCTGTCCCATGCTTTGTTTCATAATATCACCTTTCTGCACCAAAGATGTCTCAAGAGTTCTTTCTTGGCTGTCAGCTCTGGACCCCCACCACCATTCCAAAACCACATCAATAAGACAAACAAATAGACTGGTGGGTTTGCGTTTGGGGGGCTTTTGGGTGGTACCATTTTACTTGATGGTAAATTCCCATAGGAATTTGGCAAAAACATATTCATCCCAAGTCACGGTGGATGCAGCTGGAAAAATGACCCTGGGGTCCCAGTCTCCAACTTGTCATTAATGCCCTCCTCCTCACGCTTGTGGGATGAACAGACCACCGAAAACTGAGGAACCAACCCCATTTCCAGGCCCCTCCCAGACTTCTGATACCCCAAGGTGAAAAATGTCTTCAAAAAATTTTGAAGCCAGAAATTGTGAATTTTTTTGACTACAGGCATTTTAATTACACGTAAACAAAGACCCAGGACTACATAAAAAGAATTACACCAGGAATACACAATCAAAGCAAATTTCCAATTAAATGTAGAAAAACTTGTGGGCCAATTGGCTCACCAGATTTCTTCACACATCACCCTTGACTGGGAGGATTTACATGGGAAGAGGAGATTCAAAGTTGAAACAGAAGTCGAGAAATAACTCACATGCTTTTCTTTCCCTCTGTCTTTTGACTTGACAGCACATATGAAGGGGAAACTATTCTACTACAAATATTTCATAAGCTACTCCACCCTTATTACATATACACATACTTATTTAAAATTTGGGGAGAGGTAAATCAATCATTTAGAAGATAAAATTATTCAGTGGAAATAATGGGTGAAATTTTTTTAAGTTTATTTATTTCAGTAATCCCTATGCCCAAAGTGGTGCTTGAACTCACGACCCTGAGATCAAGAGTCACATACTCCTCCAACTGAGCCAGCCAGATGCCCCCGTGAAATTTTTTTAAAGAGAAAGAGGCATAGTCCAAACGTCTATGAGTCTAAACAGCTCCCCCACTCCCACCAGCTTTATATCCCAAAGGCATCAAATACTAAAAGCGACAACAATCCTAGACAACAATCAACAAGAATACTCCTTGATGATATAGCCCCGTTGGATATAACACTGCAAATGGCCAGAGAGACAAATAATTAGAAAACAGCATGTCCAAAGGAAGACTTATGACCTACCAAGTTTATATAAGGAGCCAAAGAGCTGGCAAGAATTACCATTTGGAAATAATACAAACAAACCATCTTCTATATGCATCCCTGCATAAAAGAAGATTCTCTAGGCTGAAAAATAATCTCTGCTTTCAGTTCTCCCACTTGAGCCAAACATCGCCCTGCCGCAGAAAACTGAGTGGAAACCCCTCCTTCATCTCCGACCGCAGGCCCCGAGGGCCCAGCCCTCCTGTAAGGTAACAAAGCCTCGACACCAAAGTTAGGAATTAGGGATATGTATTTTTGTTGTTGTTGTTGTTATTTCACTTCTTTTTCTTTATTTCTTGATGTTTCCTTTCTATTTGCAGGTTTGTCTACTTGCTCACTCACAGAAGAAGTCAATATCCTGGGGGGGAAAAAAGCAAAACAAAACAACAAACAAACAAACAAACAAACAAAGCAAAGATTGAACTGAGCAGACAGGCCCAGAAAACAGATATCGTTTATTTAAAAATCACAGGTAATCAAAGGGAAATTTGGATTTAAAGTAAGGATGAACCCCAAAGAGTATAACATAATTATCACTTTGAGTCAAAAACTTCTTAAAATGAAGGTTCTCAAACACACTTCAAATTTGTGGTTAGTTGACACATTCAAGTTCAATGCTTAGAAGCAATGACAGGTGAGCCCGGTGTGTGGGTTGGGCAATGTTTTGAAGTTATTTCATGCAGCAATTAGCTCCAGGAGAATCTCTTCAAAACAACCACCCTGCAAAGTAGCTCAAAGGGGATCTTTTATTTCTGTTCTGGGGTTTGCAAGACCCCCGGGCATTGGAAAGAGTATAATTTCTTTTTCAAACATAAGTAGAATCTATTTACCACAGAAATAAATCATCCAAAGATTTCTTTTTCCAGAATGTTTCGATTTGATTAAATACAGGCGCTAATTTTTTCCTAGCCCAACTGTTTTAGTAGATAAATGTAACCATCAGTTAAGAGTGCGTTCATAACTATTTTATTTTCTTTGTGACATGGCCTCCTTTCTAGGATAACTTGTATCTAAAAACAAAAGGGGGGTGGGGGGTGTGTGGGGAAAGTTCACTACTCTTTCAATAGTGAGAGTAGGTGTGAATGCGCTCCCAAACCTCCCTGTTTCAAGGAAGCCCTCATTGCAAGTAGGGGCATTTGCTCCATGCATCTTGTAAGTGACATGATGCATTTTTAACACCTGCCTGCATTACCCCAAGATCTGAGTCTTTCTCTGGCCTGCCCTGAGCCCTGAGACACTTACCGTGGTGGGGACTTCCTTGGTAGCTTCTTGGTACACATGTTGCTCCTCTACCAAGCTGCTGGGGAAATACCCCACGGTTCCCATCTCATCCTCCTGGCCATCTCCATAAACCTGAGTGTCCAGAAGAGTAACAGTTAGGGGAGGGCGGATATGAGCACACTTCTAGAAAACCCACTGGCATCACATTTGTTACTAAGTGCCTCGCTTCCCCCTCTGGGTTGGGGGTGGGGGTGGGGGTGGGGGACTGGGACCCAAATCTGAAGTTCACTCACAGCAACTAAGTCAACCCACGGAAAGCATGTATCTGTTTTTCTGTGGCCTGGTCTTACCAGGCTCACTTAGCATTCCTTTACTTTATGCAATCTTGTGAGCTGCCTGTAAACAAAGTCAATAAATTTCGTAAAAAGTGAATAGGCATTTTGACTCTAAAGGACTGTCACTTCTCAGTTGTTAAAAATTCAAATGCACAGATCCTTGAGTGAATTTAAGAATTAATCCTTCATTACTTGAGAATCTATCTGTGAGGCTGCAGAGGAGGAACAGGAAATCAGTCCTGCTTCGTCCCTCCCTGGGGCCCACCCCTGCATATTTGCGCCCAAGAAAGCAGATTCTCTGGGATTGAAGCGGGTGTGAAAGCTTCCTTTAAAATATTGAAGCCGAGACTGACTGCCAACACGCATGCGTTTTACTTGGCAAATCCGCTCAAACATTTTTGAGTAAGTTTCAAACCCTTTGAGGCATTCAAGCCCCTGTGCGGTTAGCTGGTCCTTGCCAAAACATCACATACGCCTACATTTGGCTTTGTTACGGAATTGTCTTTGTTTCTTCGACATGCGATAAAAGCAAATATCTGTGAATTTGTGCACTTGTCTGCCATCTCTCCATTGTTCTAAGGAGCTAGTTTTAAACATTACAATGCATTGAAGGTAAGTCCCAGAGAAAAAGTTAAGAGCACCGTATGTCAAGATGTATGTGTATTTGTAAGAATCTCCTCTTACACTGCCAGCCCAAAATTCTCCAGCTCCATTTTCTTTTACCAGCTTTGAGTAAACATAAATCTGCTGCCCTTTTTTAACATTAATGAACCTACAGTCGGGGGCATTGAAATCTTCTTGAGCTCTGGCCAGAGAAATAGTATCTGGAAGAAAAACAAAAACAAGAACAAAAACATTGCAATGACTACATTTTCGTCTCCTGGAATTTATAACAGTAAAAAGGCCAAGCTTATCAGAAAACTTGGAAATCAGAGTGATTAATAACTCCCGGCTCACAGCTCCTGTTTAGTTCAAGAAGAGTAATCTATCCAAGGTATTAAAGCTATATCCAACAGAATCTTAACCAAGTAAATTCACCAAAGGTACAGACCAGGAGAAACAATGTTAACACACACGTCAGAGAAGATTCACTAAGAGCCCTATTAGATTTCACGCTGTTAGTGGATTTTTTTTTTCAATTATATAATGGAAAGATAATGAAAGGCATAAGAAAAGTCCTTACACACACACTCGTCATCTGCACACAGCTTCTTGGAAGCAAGTCTGTCCATAAATATTCCATGCACGGCACATATGGCCACAAGACCGGGGAGAGAAAGTAATAAGAGTCTTGCCATCTTCCCTTTTTGCTGTTTTTGCTATCGTTCTTTAACTAGAAGTGGAAACTGACTGCAGTGGTTCCTGTCTTTTATGTGGAAGCCAGACATCTGGGCAAGTCCCCCCGGCCAATGGGAAGGTGCCCACCGTTCCTTCCTCTGCTTTCATAACATCTCCTGGGCTCCAGGAGCTATTTTGCATCTGGTTTTCCAAAGAGACTCAAAAGCTGTGTCCTTTTTTATACACAAATGATATCCAAAAATGGTCCACCATTGCTTTAGCTGTGGCATATCACATCAGCAAGGCATTGTGCAAAGAACTATGAGAATTTTAAATTGTTTAAAACATTTTTTTTACTATTGTGGTGATCATGCAATTTTATTTTTCATTCTATAATTAATATATCATATTTATTGATTATGTATGTTGAAGTATCCTTGCATCCCAGGAATAAATCCTACTTTGTCACAGTGTAAAAAAAAAAAAAAAAATAAAATAAATAAAACAATTTTTTTAGCTCAAGTCTCATATTCTCTCAACTTATAAGCAAAGATGTACTGACTCTAGGAAATCTGCTGAAAATGTGAGATCTATATCCTTAGTACACATATTTTCATTGGAACAAATCCAATTAATAAACACCTTTATGGGGCACCTGGGTGGCTCAGTAGGTTAAGCGTCTGTCTTTGGCTTAGGTCATGATCTCGTGGTTTTGTGAGTTTGAGCCCCGCGTCAGGCTCTGTGCTGACAGCTCGGAGCCTGCTTCAGATTCTGGGTCTCCCCCTCTCTCTCTGCCCCTCCCCCTGCTTACACTCTGTTTCTCTCTCTCTCGAAAATAAATAAACACTAAAAAAAATTAAAAATAAGCACCTGGATTCATATAATAGATAAACTGAGGATGCTTAAGTTTACAAATCACTTATGACAGGATTCTCAGAAGTCACATCTGTCCTGGGGCAGACATGGTGTGTAACACATGAGCTGTTATCACATCTAGACCCTACGATTGGGGAAAGGAAGGGATAGGCGGGATGGAAAGAAAGGAACAGTCTCTTTTTTCCTCTCTGAGATCTCTGAAATTCCGTCTCAAAATGCTCATGGATAGAGAAAGGAGAAAGCAAGAGGTTTCTGTTATGGCCCTTCTTCCTGCTTCCGGGAATCTTTCCCATGGAGAGAGGGGCACTACTAGAAATCGCCAGAGTTGAAGTGCCAATACACAGCTCCATCTACTCAACAACTATTTCCTGAACACCTACTGTGTGCCAGGCACTGTCCCTAGGCACTAGAGATATAGCAGTGAATAAAAAAGGCCCTGGCCCCAAGGATTTACTTTCTCTTAGGAGAGACAGATTTTAGGTAACTGCTTTTTATAGTGTTTGGGGCTGGTATCTCTTTCATAAGGTGCATCCCACCTTCATTGTTTCTAGAACAGAGGTCCCTGTCAGGATGCCCTGTCCAACTTGGCTGATGATGAGATATCAGAGCAGAACCTCCTCCTCCCTCCCTCCAAAGGTGAGGGACAAGCATTCAACTTACAAAATAGTTTTGTACAAAACTGGGGATAAACTGGTAAAGCAAAAATACTCATAATAAAAGGGTTTTCTTCGGGGGTGGGTGTGTATGCATGTGTGTGTGTTATTATCAGGGGGCGATCTTTCCTACAGCTGGCCCAGATTTGGAAGCTTGTTTAATTCAGCGTCTTCATCGTAGATGAAGCAACCGCGGCCCAGCAGAGGCCAGAGTCACCTGTCTTAACCACCCCATCTAAAGCTTCCCCAGCAGGACTGTGTCCAGAGCTGTCTCCATTCATCCACTGTCACATTAGAATGGAGATGTTACATTCCTCATTTCCTGTTTTACTTCGAGGAAAGGATGAGTTAGAAATCATTTCTGAAAGCAAACTGCCAGGGCACTTTTCCTTCCTATAATCTAGGGGCCTAAGAGGGTCTCTGGGAAAACTAAAGCATTGATTGAATCTTCTTAATCCCGATCGGGCAGCTGTTTTCCAGACCGTTACAGTCTCAAGCCAGCCCTCAACAGGAGAGTTAAAAGACAATTGCCGTTTAAGAGGCACTTAACAGAAATGGGGGCTGCGCAAACTCAGATTGCCACACCGTGAACAAGCCGCTGCAAAGCGGAGGGAAACGTTGAATAAAGCCAAAACTAAGCCATCACAACAACTTAGCAAACCAAGGCTGATGCTAACACAAAGCCATTAGTGGCTATTCGAAGGTGAGAGAAGTAAAGAAAAGAGATGTCAAGCCTGCTGAGTGCATACTGGGTAGGCCTGAGATGTCCTAGCATTCTGTAGTGGGCAGAGATGGGATGGAAATCGCAGTTTTGCTTGCGCATGGGAAGTTAAACTTACAATAACTCAGCGGTCAGTTGTACCTGGAGGCACGCCAAGGCGCACAGATACCCAGGGTCCGGAGACGTGATCTGTCCTGAGCGTGCTTACTTTCTTTCGATTTTCAGATGTATTCTCCGAGCATTTAATCCCCAGATGACATTCTCCTGCTTTAGTTACTAAATTAGTTCTCAACCTGGAGTTCTTAAAATGGAGGCTCTGGCTGCTTCAAGGTCTAAAACTAGGCTTGGGTGGTGGATAGGGTGGAAGCTGCCTCTTTGCTGTGACCTACAAGGCCCTGGATGATCTGGGCCCTCTGCCCCCCTGAAGTCACTCCCTGTCACTCTCTCCCTTGCTTGCTCTGTTCCGGCCACACCAGCTGCTCTGTCTTTTGAAAGTGCAAAGCTCGTGTCTACTTCAGACCCTGCTGAGCTTATGGCCGGAGAAGCTTTCCCTCCACATATGGGCACTCGGGTCTCTGGACAATATGTCTCCTCACAGAGACCAGTTTCACAAAGCCATTCTTGCCATTCTCCAACCCAATCAGTCCATCATGCGACTGTGGTACGTTCTCATCACTTACCACTACCTGACATGCCTTGTCTATTCAGGTGATGGCACTTGTTCCCCAGATACCACAGTGAAAGTTCCAGGAAGTGGGGACCTTGTCTATCTTGCCCATTCCTCCATCATTAGCACCCAGAAAAATCCTCGGTACTCAAAAATAGGTATTCATTGAATGAATGCATGACCCTCCTGAAATTGTATGCTTTTATTTTTGTTTTTCCTGGGGAAAGCCCTTCGGTTTTATTACATTTCAAAAGAGGTTCGGGACACCTGGGTGTCTCAGTCAGTTAACCGTCTGACTCTTGGTTTCCACTCAGGTCATGATCTCACTGTTTCGTGGGTTTGAGCCCCGTGTCGGGCTCTGCGCTGACAGTGTGGAACCTGTCTGGGATTCTCTCTCTCTCTCCCTCTCTCTGCTCCTCCCCCACTCACACTGTCTCTGTCTCTCTCTCAAAATAAATAAATAAAAAAACCAAAAGAGGTTCATAGGATGCTTTTGTAGTATTTTGGAGCCCCTAATGGCAGAGAAACATTGAATTATTTTAATAAAAGTAAAGGAGAATTAGATCAAGCCCTTGAATGAGATTTTCTGTAGTTTCCATCCTGCTGGAGTTTTTGTTTATTGGTTTTTTAATTGAGTTGCATTAATGGCAAAAATAGGGGTGCCTGTGTGGCTCAGTTAGATAAGCATCTGACTCTTGATCTCAGCTCAGGTCACGATCTCCTCATTCATAGCACCCAAAAATTAAGACTCACTGAGTAAATTAGGACAGAGACTCTGGGGTTTTGCCACCAAAGCATGGTTCCCAGACTGGCACCTTCAGCATTGTGTTACAAAGCCCCTCAGACCCCACTCCGGTCCTGCCAGATCAATGTACAGCTTAACACGCCTCGCAAGTGATTTGGAGAAACATGAAAGTTTGAGAAGTACTGCTCAAGGGCAAATCAATTACAGCACAAATTTTAAGCCAGGGCTTCACATTCCTCATCAGATATTTGCTGGCTACAATATTTCCAAGGGATAAAATATTTGCTAAATAACCACACAGAAAATACTTTAAGCTTTAAAGTTAAAAAACATGAGCATCTTACAACACTTTCCAGTTTTTACCCCATCTTCTACTTATCAATATGCTGCTTTTGAAAAATACAATTTGAACTAATGATTTAATCATTACAACCTACTTCATAAAGGTAGAAATCTGCTTTGTTCGTTCTTAGCTCACGTTGGAATCACTCAGGGCCCTTAAACAATATTGATGACTGGGTTTCATGCACAGAGATTGGGATTTAATTGATATGGGGTGTAGATTAGGCATCAGCATTTGGAAATGTTTCCTGGATGATTCGGATATGCAAAGTTGAAAATTAACCTTGAAGTTTAGACCCACATTAGCCGGGCACAACATCTACTTCCTCCCAAACTCCTGGCAACTCCCACAGATGGCAAGGGAAGGAAGGGCAGAAGATCCCAGCTTGATCAAATCAGCTTCAAAGTATAGTTGGCTCCTTTTTTCTTCCCCTTCTTCCCTCTTGAAGTCTTGCTTACCAGAGTTTGGCTACATTCGGGGAGATTTAAGCAAATAAGTAAATGCATGGAGGTTAATGGGAGCAGAGAAAGAGGTACAAATAAGGAGAGGAGGAAGCCCAGAATAAACTTGGAGTTGCTGGACTGCAAATAGAGGTACTACTGTAAATTCATTTTTAATATTGTATAGATATATTGTATAGCTAATATTGTACATAGCTATAGCTAATATTGTATAGATACAGCTGAAATTAGTCTCTACATACAATTAAGATCATGAAAGATTACACACAGGCTGAGGAACAGACAAGAGACTGAAGAGACACAATTACATATCACATGATCCTGGTTGGAATCTTGGGTCATTTTGGGGACATCAGGAAAATGTGGATCAGATGGGATACTGGATTTCCTGATCTTGCTGGTCATACAGTAGTTATGTAGCGGGGTGGTCTTGTACTTATGAAATACACAGAAGTGTTAAGGGGTAACAAGGAGTCAAGGTAGCACACTCCTAAATGGTTCAGGTACGTTTATGGGAGCCGTGTACTATTTCTGCAATTTTTATATGAATTGGAAATTATATCAAAATAAAAAGCTTTTGAAAGTAATCAGATGTCACTCCTGCACTCAAAATCTTCTGACAGAACGTGTCCACACAGACTTGCATGTAAATGTTCATAAGCTTTTATTTCTAGCAGCCCCAAATTAAAAAGAACCCAAAGCCCATCCATTGGTAGAACTGCTGATGCGCGCAATGGAGATGAACTTCAAAAGCATTGTAGACAGGGCACAATTATAGTGACACAAAGCAGATCAGTGGTTGCCTATGGTCAGGGATGGGGCTGGGGGCTGGGGAATAGATCGACTGCAAAGGGAGCCTTTGTTTACGAGGGGTGACGGAATCCTCTGTATCTTATCACACAACTGTATACAATTGTCAAAACTCGTCAAACTGGGCCACTCCTCAAAACTCATTAGAAATGGGTGAATTTTAGTGTCTGTAAATAACTCAATTAAAAAAAATCTGAGTTCCCCATTTCATAGCTTAAGCGAGTCCTTAAAAAGTCCTACATATTCCCCTTACTCTCACCTCACTCCAGCCACCTTGACCTTTCTACTTTCTCTCATACAGACACTCAAAGCAGGGGCCATCTGTGAAACCTTTTCTGAGACAAGATAAGGACAGTCACAGAGAATAAGGAGTTAGAAATTAGTAGCAATTGGCATTGCTCTAACAACCAGAAGTATGGTCTTATCTAGCAATTCATTGTTCGTACATTTTATAAAGGTACATGAACTTGACAACTAAGTTAAAGTTATTCAAATAAGAGTCAGATTCTAAATGTAGCCGCTTTAAGAATAAAAACGATTTTCCTTTTTCCTCCTTATGTACACACAAGAGTGATGGGATAAAAACCTACATGTCTAAAAGCAGACTTCCCGTAAGTATACAAATTCTAACTTTTGTTCAGGGAAATAGTGAGAAACACACACAAAAAAAATCAAGTGTCACTTTAATGTGTGCTATATGTGCAAAAAATTGTTCACTTTTAAAGATGCCCATGGTTCTACTAGCAGGGGACTGAATCATAACCCTAGGTATGAATCAAAAGCTAAAGAAAATGACCTTTGCTATTAAAGAATTAAAAACTGGTGTTTGAGAATTACGAGGTATCAAGATTAGAACTGGCAACCTTTACAAGTCAGCCCACGTGTCTTAAAAAATATTATAGATTGCAACTTCTTTCCCTTGGAGGTCTTTCAATGAAGAGGTTAGATTATTAGCCAAGCAGGTATTCCTTCAGAACAATTCCACATCAAGAGGATGAGAACATAAAATGAGAAGTTCGAAGACAGCATTCCCTTTCCCTCTCTCTTGCTGGAAAACATAAGTACAGTTACTCCGAAATGACCTTTATTCAATTAAAATTTTTTTTTTTTCAACGTTTATTTATTTTTGGGACAGAGAGAGACAGAGCATGAACAGGGGAGGGGCAGAGAGAGAGGGAGACACAGAATCGGAAACAGGCTCCAGGCTCTGAGCCGTCAGCCCAGAGCCTGACGCAGGGCTCGAACTCACCGAGCACGAGATCATGACCTGGCTGAAGTCGGCCGCTTAACCGACTGCGCCACCCAGGCGCCCCGACCTTTATTCAATTAAATGCTGAATGAAAAGCTTTGTGAAATGCCTACTGACTGCAAAAACAAAAAAAAACAAACAAAAAAAACCAATGCTCATTTATTTGAAGAGCACAAACTTCAAATTTAGATCCTGCCTAGGTCTCGTTTTCTTCTAACACCCAGGACAAAAATTTTTTTTTAAAGTCTATTGAGACCGAGAGAGAATCCCAAGCAAGTTCTGTGCTGTCAGTCGCAGAGCCTGACACAGGGCTCGAGCTCATGAATGATGAGATTGTGACCTGAGCCGAGATCAAGAGTCAGATGCTTATCTAACTGAGCCACCCAGGCACCTCTATTTTTACCATTAATGCAACTCAATTAAAAAAAACCAATAAACTAACAAAAACTCCAGCAGGATGGAAACTACAGAAAATCTCATTCAAGGGCTTGATCTAATTCTCCTTTACTTTTATTAAAATGATTCCATATTTCCCTGCCATTAGCTGCCCCAAAATACTACGAAAGCATCCTATGACAGGTTTATACACCATAAGATGTGTTCTAAACTAGTGTAGGCATTTGCTGACAGGACAGTGAAATGAATGAAACGTTATGTATAGAGTACAAATAATAGTTTATTGTACAAAATTAAGGCCTTCATATTTCATAGTTCACCAGGCTAAACAAAGACCAGCTATTTAAATCATTCAGCAAAATTTCACTTTCACTCCCCCTCACCCCCAACTATTAAAATGGGTTGACCAAATGTTATCAAAACAAACACTATAAATAACACCAAGTCCCTTAAAGACAACTATCCCATGTTATTTCTTGGCATAGGTGATCTTCATGGCATGGGAAGGTGTGATTTTAAATCCCTGTAAAGCATCCCTGGCGGCTCCAGCCTGTCCATCATTTTCAAATTCAACAAAGGCAATGTCATGCCTTCCAGGTACCAAACGTACTTCCTTGAAACCAGGAAATCTGTAAAAGGAGAAACAATTTACATAAATGCTATCAAATACATAAATGTCTGTTCTGTGTTTAAATTTGCTAAGCAACTTCCTAATACTGGTCTAGGAAACGTAACATGACCTACCAGAATCCTGAGTAGGTTGAAAGAGTCTAAAATATAATTAGGAATACGGTGAAAGAAGGGTCGGTATAACATAAGCTAATTCTATTCTTGTCATTGTATCAAGGCTTGGTTTCCTGTTTTACTCATCAATTAGAATTAGTAATTCAAACATCAGAGGTACTTCAGCTTTACATATGCTCACTCTGCAGACGGACTTCAATTCAGGATTAATCCCCAACCAAATCTGTGACCCTGGAAGTACTGCTGTGTGATACATAAATGGATTCAACCCACGGAAGCGCTCCACATCCTGTTGGGAGGATTTCAGAACACACATTGGTTTGCGAAGAGACTTACTGATTAAACAGCATGGATAACATCATCTCATTCGTTTCTTCCGGTAAATTATTAAGGAATAAAATATAGTTTGGAGGGTAATCAGGGACCTATTATAAAGAAAAAAGCAAAGTTAGCTTTCAGTATGAAAAGCATAGTACGCCATTTAGCTCTCACATTAAAATCTAAACTTCAGAGAGCTACGTTCCAGTTTATTAAGGAACACGAAATCGTAGCACTACATCAAACACTAAAGCTGAAAAACAAGGACACCATGCAAATAAACATAAACCTAACAGCAACTAAGGAGGCGTTCAAGTCACTTTATGCAAATTTGGATGACTGCAAATCTCATTACGTTTTAAGAATTTAATAGTACTGAAAACAATGTTTCAGTTGTAACGGGAGGACTCTGCCATCTGGATTACATAGTTGAAAGACCCTAACTAGAAAGGCAGCAATGCCCCCCATCTTCAGCTGCTTACCCGAGGAACAACACTCAGATACTCAATCTTCTGCATTATTTACAACCTCCCAGCGTTTAAGAAACTCTGGAACTACCGCTTAGGGCCACGACTGGGTGACAATGTTTTCTGCGAGTAAATGAGACCTACAGAGCATCTACTTCCATCCAAGTAAGTAGAAACAAACACCATTGTTAGATATTAAACTAATTCTCTGGCACCCCGACCTGGGGTTATGAGGACCTAGAGACAGGATCATCCTGTACCTGAGAGCCTATTTGTCTTCAGACTACTTTCATTTAGAGAAGACATGATGAGTAAAGAACAACTTAAGGCTTAGAGAATGAAGTACTGGCATTTGTAAACTGTACTATAATTGCCGAAAGACTTCAAAGAAGAGAAGTAGATAATATAGGAAGATGTACACAACTTAAAGTCAGAGAAGGAAAGCTCAGAGATGCAAGGAATTCTCTGGATTTAAGGATCTTGTCAGACCTGAGCATCCAAGGAACCAAAGAGAAAACCATTAGTATATAATTGAAGCTTTCTCTTTGAGGCCTCCAGCAGGGAGATTTGCTAAAAGGTTTCTAAAACATCTATACAAAGGGACATGTATTTATTCTCAGAAGAGCGAGCAAGGGTAATCGTAAACAACTTTGTTCTATTAGAAAAGATGGTTTAGTGTTTCAGGCAACTAGTATGGAAAGGGAGCCTGTCACCTGGCCAATTCCCGCAAGCTGTGTGTCTGTAAAGCCCTGGGCTTCAGACGTACTGTGGAGAAAACAAAAATGCTTGCTCCCAGCCTTCGCAGAGTTTAAAATCTGTCATTTTGATTCCATCACTGAATCATTATGGAAAGCAAAGAATAAAGTGAGGTTTCATTTTCTCCCCCTTAAAATAACTAAAATGTTTTGAGGAGTGAGTTTCTATATTAAAGTGCTATATAATTTAATGTCTTGTAGAGGAATTATTTTCAGTTTCTGGAGACATGCAAGTTGTGTATTATCGTAGTGGTTTATGATTTTATTTTAAAGAGCAAGCACCACATGGGAAAAATATTACCTGAGGATTTGGTGTTGAATTTCCTTGGGTATTTGCTGCATTTGGTGTTCCCTAAACAAAACAAAGAGAAAACAGTTATAACTTCCAATCACGTATGCCTGGGTGGCTCAGACAGTTAAGTGTCCTAACTCTTGATTTAGGCTCAGGTCATGATCTCACGGTTGTGGGATCGAGCCCCATATGGGGTTCCATGTGGACAGTGCAGAGCCTGCTTAGGATTCTTTCTCTCCCCCTGGCCCTCCCCCACTCGCACACGCTCTACCTCAAAATAAACTTAAAAAATTTTTCCAATCGCTCTAAAAGAGTTTATAATTTTAATTACTGCATAAAATTAACGTTAGTTTTTAAAAGACCACCTACTAAATGGGAGAAGACATTTGCAAATGACATATCCAATAAAGGGTTAAGTATTCAAAATATATTAAGAACTGATAAAACTCAACACCCAAAAAACAATCCAACTAAAAAAATGGGCAGAACACATGAACAGACATTTCTCTAAGGACATAGAGAAAGCCAACAGATAAATGAAAAGATGTTCAACATCACTCATCTCCAGGGAAACGAAATCAAAACTACAATGATATAACACTTCATATCTGTCAGAATGGCTAAAATCGGAAACACAAGAAACCACAAGTGTTGGTGAGGATGGGGAAAAAAAGGAACCCTCGTGCACTGTTGGTGGGAATCCAAACTATGGAGGTTCCTCAAAAAATTAAATCCAGTAATTGCACTACTGAATATTTATCCAAAGAATACAAAAACACTAATTCCAAAGGATAGATGCACGTCGATGTTTATAGCAGCATTATTTACAAAAGCCAAAAATTATAGAAGCAGCCCAAGTGTCCATCAGTAGATGAATGGATCAAGATGTGGTGTATGGGGGGTGCCTGGGTGACTTGGTCGGTTAAGCGCTGGACTTTGGCTCCGGTCATGATCTCATGGTTCATAGGTTCGAGCCCTGCATCAGGCTCTGTGCTAACGGCTCAGAGCCTGGAACTGGCTTCAGATTCTGTGTCTCCCTCTCTCTCTGCCCCTTCCTGGCTCACGCTCTGTCTCTCTTTCTCAAAAATAAATAAACATAAAAAAAAAAAGATGTGGTATATGTATATACAGATATATATATGTATGTATATGTATACATATATACACACAATGGAACATTATTCAGCCATAAAAAAAATGAAATCTTGCCATTTGCAATGACAGGGATGGAGCTAGACTGTATAATGCTAAGTGAAAGAAGTCAGAGAAAAAGAAATACCATACAATTTTACCCATGTGAAATTGCAGAAACAAAACAAATGAACAAAGGTTAAAAAAAAAAAAAAAAAAGAGACAAACCAAGAAACAGACCCTTAACTACGGACAACAGACTTGGTGGTTGCCAGAGGGTGGTGGCTGAGGGGGATGGGTGAAATAGAGGCAGGGGATTAAGAATACACTCCTCACTTATCATGATGAGCACTAACATATAGAATTGTTGGACCACTATACTGTACACCTGAACTAAGAACACTTATGTTAAAATTTGAAAACTTAAACCCATTAACTTAAAAAGATTTCTTATTCCATTTTAAGAACTGCCACCTTAACTGACTAAAACTAACTTGTCAGTTAATTTTGAAAGATCTAGTCCTAAATTTTAAGGACTATATCATAAAATTTAACCTCTAACCTTTAAGATTATAAAATAATTCATTAAAATTACATATTTATAATATGTAAATATAAAATTACTGAGAAATATATATGGAGAAACCAAGAACCTGTCTTCCTTTATTTTTTTTTTACTTTATTTTGAAAGAGAAAGTGCAAGCAGGGTAGGGGCAGAGAGAGGGAGAGAGAAATCCCAAGCAGGCTCCACACTGTCAGTGCACAGCCTGATGTGGATTCCATCCCACAAACTGTGACATCATGAACTGAGCCAAAATCAAGAGTCAGACACTTAACTGACTGAGCCACTCAGGTGCCCCTCTTAATTTTTTTTTTAAAGCAAGTACACAAAAGTCGACCATTATACTTCGTGAAACTGATTTCTAATCACTTTCAATCCAAAAGTAACTACTTTTATTTGGTATTTTAAATTAGATTTCTAATTTCCAAATTGTTTAAGGAAAGCAGTTTTGTGTGGCATACTCAAGATTAAAGATAGTATCCACAGTATTATTTACGGGCAGAAGTTGAGAAATAAGCCAATAGATATTAACAGATTTTGAAGAACGATGGAACTGGATGCCAAATTCAAACAAAACTGTTTCATATAAATCTGCAGATGTACAGGTTTATGTTTTAATTTGGTGCTTAAACAGAAGTCTTGGAATCCTATAAGAACTCAACCATTCCAGCTTCTTAAAAGTCCACCTTGAAACACACATAGGCACAAACATACACACACGCCTCGGAGACCCTCCCGTAAGTGGAACACGGACCCCTCCATCAAGTCTGCAGCATCAGCAGACCCAGGAGCTTTGGTCTGTCTTACCTGGCCAGGTTTTTTGTTGGCAGTTGTCGCAGTCTGTTCCACTGTTTTTGCTTTTTTCTTTTCCTTCTTCTTTTCTTTGTCGGCAAAAGTGCCACGCATTTTAGATATTATATCAGAATCTGTTTTTGCATACTGGATTCGCTGTTTTAATTATGTGGAGACAGGTTACTTTCAATTACGCTGAAGGCTGTTTACACTACTCATTAATATTTCAAATTTCATTACACAAATACACTACATGCTAGTTTGTAACACATCCCTAAGGAAATCTGTCTAACACACACCCAGTGAAAATAAATTGTGGTCTATGATTCACAATTTTTAGACAAAGTCAGACTCAACTAGGTTTATCAAAAGAAAACCCACACATTTTCAAATGGGAATAACAGAACTTTGCAATGTCTGCACCACTGCTTCTCTCCATTTCATAAAACAGAAAAGTGCATTGGAAAGTTGTCTGCTGCTTAGCAGGGAGTCTCAATATAAGGGTCGAGCTGTGTCAATTAGCTGTAGAATGTGTCATATGGAATTTGAGATTTTCAAAGTTAAGTACTAAAGATTGAGAAGAATTTCCCTTTGAATCCAATCTGCTATTTTTATATATTTTTTAATATTTTTATACATTTTTTTAAGTTTATTTAATCATTTTGAGAAAGACAGCAAGCACAGGAGGAGCAGAGAGGGAGAGAGAGAATCCCAAGCAGGCTGCATACTGTCAGCACAGAGCCCGATGTGGGGCTCAAACCCATGAAACCGTTGCGATCATAACCTGAGCTAAGAGTCGGACACTTAACCTACTGAGTCACCCAGGTGCACCGACCTATTGTTTTTCAACAAAATGACCAATAGCGGCATCAACTTAAACTGTAAAATGCTTTGAAAAGAAACAAAGGATGGCACCGCAACTAGGCACCCAGGCCACCTGCTCCTTCTTACTATGCCCGAGCCAGCAGGGACATGCTACTGAGACAGCAGGCAGGCGTTTAAATTTTTTTTTTTTTTTTCAACGTTTATTTATTTTTGGGACAGAGAGAGACAGAGCATGAACGGGGGAGGGGCAGAGAGAGAGGGAGACACAGAATCGGAAACAGGCTCCAGGCTCTGAGCCATCAGCCCAGAGCCCGACGCGGGGCTCGAACTCACGGACTGCGAGATCGTGACCTGGCTGAAGTCGGACGCTTAACCGACTGCGCCACCCAGGCGCCCCCAGGCAGGCGTTTAAAAACACTGGTCTAGGAGAGCATTTTGTAAACATTAATGTACTTTCCAACTACCTTGAGTGCTTGTAAGACTGCAGATTCTGATGCAGTAGGTCTGAGTGAGGCCTGAGATCCTGTACTTGTACGAAGCACAAAGTGGACGGTGGGGCCCACACTTCGAGTAGCACGGCCGTGGCTTAGAGCATTACCACACAGCTAGATTCAATCAGCCATCCCAAAATTGGCGCTAGGAGTTACAACTATTTTCTAGGGTGCATCTATCTGCAAACGGCAACTTCCACTTCAAGGAAACCTTTCTTCTCTGTAGCTGAATGAGCTGAAACAAGTTCTCTGACCATATCAAAACACAAGAGTCCTACAAATTACTATCTAAATTTGCCTTACAGAGTAAGAATTTAATCTCAGTCCGCAGGGAAACCAGAGACCTTCTAAAGTATCATGGGTTTAAAGGAGGAAATTTGTCAAAATCAAAAGCAAGTCTGTCTTTTCTTTACCTCAGCTAGAGATGAGTATACTGGGGCAGCAAGAGGAGAGCATGCCTACCCTCACCTTAGTATTCAGCACTTTCTCTGGCTGCTCCCGGCTGCTGCAGCACAGGGTTTCTAAGTGGTCTTATCTCTGCAAACAACTGTGGTTTTGCATGGCATTATCTAACCAGAAGGAACAGACTTAAACTAACGCTAACTTAGTCCCAAGGACTCCCTCTCATCTCCCCTAGTTCTTCAACCTTCTCCCTGACCTGAACAGATCTTGGGTGATCTTGGGTCTATCCTTATGACACAGTCACCTGTGAAAATCTCTGACCTCAGCCACCATTCTTAGCTGCCTGGTCTACACTAGTGATTCTCAAATCAGAGGTGATTTTGCCCACAGGAGAAGGCTGGTGCTACCGAATGGAGACACTGTGGGTCGCCATGCTACTGGCGTGTAGTAGATAGGGGCCAGGGATGCTGTTAAACACTCTGCAATCAACAAGATAGCCCAACACGACAAGAGTTACTCAGTTCAAAAGGGCCAATGCTGGAAAACTCTGGTCTAGACTAAATACCCATTAGCGATAAAAGCAGTACACCCAGAGCTTAGAGAAGGGGCAAGTTTTACATTTATGCTAAAGGTTCTTTAGGAAGATGGTTCTTCTGTTTTTGGCATTAAATAACCAAATATCCTTGAATTAGGGTTATGAGTTCCAAGTTATAGCAAATTTTGTTCATTTCTGATCTGGTATGTTGGGAGTTAAAACAGAAGAGTAACCAAAACCACCTAAATAAACACAAACAAGACAGCGCAAAGAATGTTCTTCTCCCTCTTCCAGGATGTTGGAGATTTGGCAGTATCTGCTACCTTCCTGAAGGCAGAGAATGGAACTCATAAACTACTTTCAATGCACTATCAGTCTACTGGACTTTTTCCATTGATTTAAAATCATTAGTTGCCAAAGTGAAGCCAGTGCCAAACACAGCCATTTCTAGCTTTCCTGTATCTGAGTAATAGGCACATGCAAACTTGTCATCTCAACAAAACAGCCTTAAAATCCTCTACGGGATGAAATTGTTCCTCCACATTAATGTAATTTTAGACTTAAACTAAAACTCAGTCTTACGCTCCTGCCAAGTGAGATCTCCATTATGCTATTTCTTCATACGCACTAAGAAAAAAACCCTGGTTTCAGGAAATACCGTTTTATCAAAAAGGAGGTACGTAGGCACAATCCCAGTTTTCTGAGGTGGGCTTTTCCACACAGATGATGCCCATCAGATACGAAGTGATGGGAGAAAGGGAACTTGATAGAAAAGGAAAACTTGGCTCCAGTAACAAAAAGTGCCCACTCCTGAATTAAACAACATGCTACATAAAGGCCCTCAAACTACAGACCACAGCCAACACCGCCTGTTTTTGTAAATTAGGTGTTTTGGAAGAGAACCACATTCATTCACTAGCATACCACCTATGGCTGCTTTTCCTGCTATGAAGGCAGAGTTAAATAGCTGCTGGGGGCACCTGGGTGGCTCAGCTGGTTAAGCGTCTGACTTTGACTCAAATCATGATCTCCTGTAAGTTCGAGCCCTGCATTGGGCTCTGCGCTGACAGCTCGAAGCCTGGAGTCTGCTTCAAATTCTGTGTCTCCCTCTCTCTCTCTGCCCCTCCCCTGCTCACACTCGCACTCTCTCTCGCTCTCAAAAAATAAAATAAACGTAAAAAAAAAAAAAAAAAAGTTGCTGGAGAGATCATCCAGCCCACAAAGCCTAAAATATTTACTACCTGACCCTTTAGGACAGTGTTCGGATCCCTAGTTTAGAAGAAAAAAAAAAAAAAAATCACAATAGTGGGTGTGATTGCACTGCCACTGGTTATATTAATATAACCTAGGTAGGCAACTTCTGTGCCTCATTCTCCATTTCTAAAATAAAGGGATTAGACCAGTAACTGCACTACCGACTATGGGCCAAATCTAGCCCATGGCCTATAAGGACTTTTTTTTTTTTTTAAACGGTTTTAAAGGGTTGTTAAATACACCCACACACATACACAAGAATATGCAACAGAAACTGTATGTGCATACACCTATAGCCTCAAATATGATCTATTCCTTTATGAAGTTTTTGCTAACCTCTGAATTAGCCCAAAGGATAGCCAATCTGCTTACATCTTACAGGTACTGAAAATGAACACACCGGGCACAGAGCCAGTTTATGGCAGAATGATGACCCAGGGCTTTGAAACTCTGGGCCTTGGCTTTCCCCAAGGCCCCTCCCCATCCCAGTCCCAGAAAAAAGCACTCAGAAATCCACACCCAAGGTACTCTGTATTCATTCACACATTTGGAAACCCTTGCTTTATACCCTGTCTCTACTCTAATCCAATCCTCTACCATCCCTTACACCAGCGGCCTGAGTTCCCTTACATCCTCCCAGCCCTCCCACACTCCAATCTTCTTCCAGCAGCTAAACGTGAATCTCAGTATGTCATTCCTTAGTTTAAAACTTTCTACGCATAACTATTTCACTTCTGTTCACTGTTATTCACCAACAAAACCTATGAATTTAAACCAATGATTTTTTCTCAGATCACTGCCTTTTCTAGACTGTCTAGCTTCTGATAGGAGTTATTTCACTATGCTATTTTCTGAAACATCAACTGGATTTCCTTTGACCATGATTTTGTTTTATATTATTTTATAAGTTTACAAAGGTTTCTTTTTAACGTTTTGAGCTATTAACTTCTAGTTCTTTCAAGATAAGAATATTGCCAATACTGCCATTGTTTTTTTTAAACGCTCTACATCTTGGGGCACCTGGGTGGCTCACTCAGTTAAGCCTCTGAATCTTGATTTCGGTTCAGATCATAATCCCACAGTTCGTGGGTTCCTGAGTTTAAGCCCCACGTTGGGCTCTGTGCCGACTGTGTGAAGCCTGCGTGGGATTCTGTCTCCCTTTCTCTCTGTTCCTCCCCCACTCTCTCTCTCTCAAAATAAAAGTAAACTTAAAAAAAATAAACACTCTATATCTCATTGTATTTTGTTATTGCCTGTCTGAACTGTCATAAACTAAGTGAATTACAAACTCTACTACTAATGTGTTTCTATAAACATAAATGTGTAAATAAAATAAACCAAACTTGCTCTAACACATAATTAAGGCAGAAAGAAACACCCAGTTTCATGCATATGTCTATAAACTTAACACACCATCAACAGTGATTATACCCAAAATAATAACATCGCCTTACCATTGGTTTACCATAAAATGGAAATCCTTGTAACTGTCTCAAGGCATTTGTGGATGAACCCAGCTCCTTAAATATAACAAAGGCTTGACCCCTCATCTTCATGGTCTTTAAAGCTACAATATCTACCACGTGGCCAAACTGAGAAAACAGGGCATACAGGGATCTCTTCAATTCTGAGCAAAATTAGAGGGGAAACAAGTTATTTGTGAAAGAAACAATGACAAAATTCTTCATAAAATGACACTGTATCGAGTACCCTCCATCACACACTTATTTATACAAAGTTACACATTTTAGTAAACATATTCCACTTATTTTCCGCCCCTACCTATTTTTGCTTTTAAAAAGCCTTGAAATCCTCACACAAAAAGAAACAAGGCACTGTTGCGGGTACTGACAAAGAGGACTACATGACAAGTTTTGAAGCCGCACAAGTTTTCAGATGCTGGTAATTAAACACGCTTTGGTTGTGAATAAATGTTTTTTTAAAGCACTTACCTTCTTTTTTAATTTTGTCATTCATATTGTTGATATAAATTGTATGATTTGGCCTTATATCCATGTTTGGGGTTAAACGGTCCAAACAGCCTAAGGAGATAGTAAATAATTCGGTTATAAATGGAGAGCGTTAACTCACTGTTGTATGGCATGAGGACATAAGGATTATTAACATCTCAATTTTCTTTCAATCCCAAGTGCAGAAAATATTAGTTTGTTAGCAGTCTTTAAAACCTCTCCAACACTTGCTAGCCCTTTTTAAACAAACAAACAAACAAACAAACAGTTCTCCAGCTCAAAACTTGATGGAGCACCAGGACCTAGGCAGATTTCAGTTAAGATTATTTCAACCAATGCATTTATTTTTATACTTATCTTTCACTTGTGACAAGCAATACAGTTTTTTCATCTGCCTCACGAAATAACTTTAATTTTTAATGAGATTATTTTAGAATTGAGATTTTAAGAAAAATAAAAAAGAAACTAGCAAATGTATGCCCAGTAAAAATCAAGACGCAACATTAACAAAGTTTGCCAAGCAATACCTCATGGGTGCACTTCAAAAGCACTTCGTACCTATTTATTAATTTATATACACTATCACCAGCTGTCCTGACTCTAAGGTTAACTCTGCCTGAATTGAAATTAGGGAGCTCAGAGAGAGCAGTACTGCGTGATGGTTAAGAGCTCAGACTCTAGCACAGACCACATCTGAATTCAAACCCTATCACCAGCTGTTCCTTAATCTCTCCGGTCCATAGCGGTAAAACGGGGCTGGTTTAACAGCATTTACCTAGTAAAACTCAGAAGACAACGACACATAAACTTCAAGCACAGCTCTGGCACGAGCAGTAAACACTTCAAGTAGCTGTTATTATTAACGGCTATTACAGGTTAAAGGACTTGCCCAAGGTCAGATAGCTAATAAACATCAGGCCGGGCAATTCCGCGGGTCTCCTCGCCCTTCTCTTTCACACTCACCTCGCTACTTAACTTTTTACGTTGTTTTCAGATGCAAACTGTGACCTCGCTTTATTTCCTTGGGTGCCCCCACATATTCCTTCATTTCACAAATTTTAGGCCCACTGCAGGGACCGCACTTAACAGGTGAAAGGTCATGCTTGTCAGGCTTGCGACCCCCGCCCCCTACTCCTTACCCGAAAAAGGGCTCACGTCGCGAAAACGACGAGAAGGAATTGCTCGGTCAAACTTAAAGCAGATCCCTCAGAGGAAAGACTCTCGCAACATTTCATGTGGGGTTTGATGGTGGTCTGCATTAGAGCAAGGGCACCGAGAGTCCAAAAGCGGCTTCCCGCCTCTTCAGCCACAGGCACGTTCGACCATAGCCCCAGTTAGCGGCCCCGCGATCCCCGATGCCAACCCTTCCCACCGAACACAAGGCTCCTAAACTCGGGGTCCTGGCGGGACCAGCGCGTCAGTCTCAAACTCCCCCCGCCCCCTCTGCGAACGCCGAAGCGAACGCGCGCCGGCTCCACCGCTGCGCCCCGTCCACTCCCGGCTCCCACAAGCGGGCATCGGGCCCAGCGGCGGCCGGTAGCGGGGAGGTCGCAAACGGGCAACGAAAACACGTTCCAACTCACCTGAGGCCTACGCCGCTCCCGCAAAAACCGAAAGCCGGAAACCGAGCCGCTACCGGAAATTACGTTACCACGTGCCTCAATCAAGTGCCGACAAGTCGAGGAGTCGAGCACGGAGTCGATCGATGCCCTGCCGGCTCCTGCGGCTGCAGCTGGGAATCTCTCTGCGCATGCGTACACCGGGGGAGCCGGAGGGGTGTCTAGGGAAGGGGAGAAGTTTGTAGGAACTTCATGGATTAAACTGTAATAGTGGGTAGTGCAGTGAAGGAAAGTCATTGATTCCTTACCCAGCCATTGCTTTGTGCACTTTTACCCCACACAACGGTGCCTTTCATCTTTCCAGATCCTATATAGTTTTACAGACAGCCCCTCATACCAACTACTGACAAGGTGCCCTGGTTTTGCCCTTCTGGGATCTCTGGTGGCCTCTGATTTAACCTCATCTTTAACCTCCCAAGTGTTCTCGAATTCCCGAGACTCTTGAGGGAACTCTCCTGAAACATTCCGCTGATGAGCTTGACTCTCAGAAGCAACTCAGTTTGAGGCTCCAAAGCAGAGGGAATTGATGTCTCCTGCTCTCCAGTAATAGCCAAGCAAGCACCCCTAAGATCATCTGCCTAAACTCAACTGAAACAAAACAAAACAATTCCTTACCACCCTTCCCATCTTTTCTCTCATACAAAAATGCCTAGATTGTTCCGGGACAACACAAGTTGTTGTTGATGCCTAGCTGAATGGGAATCCAAAAGAAGTACATGCGGTCATTCTTCTATTCATCAAACGTGTGTAAAGTATTGATGAGGTTTGGGAATGGTGGGGGTTTGGAGCTGATGGCCAAGAAAAAATTCTTGAAGGTGTCTTTGTTGCAAAAAGGTGATTTTAATTAAAGCATGGGCCCCAAGGGCAGAAAGAGCTGCACTGGGGTTGTGGAAAGTGACAGGTTATATACTATGGAGTTGGGGCGGTAAAGTCAAAAGGGGGGGCCTCCAAAGGGACTTTTATATGCTAAAGAGGACTCCTAAGATACCAGCGGCCTTGCTATTGTCAAGCTAAGGTTGTTCTCCCTCTAGTAAGGCATTAACATTATGACCATATGGGGGTCCTGGAGAAATGTTACACTCTGTATTTGCCTCAAGTATTTGTCAGTGGGCTGCAGGTTATAAAGAAATTTAATTTTACCTGCCATTTCCTTCTTGCCTTTGTTCCCCACATCACTATGGAGGGGAGGGTGATGTTGGGGCTCCAGGAAACTGAGTCTGTAGGTTTCTGGAGATTAGGCTACTGATAAGATTGCCATTTTCTTGTAATTTACTAAGACATTTGTAAACTGATGGAGACTCATGTCCTGTAGGACTGTGATCTTATCAGTTAACCATTTGTTTTCTTTCCTTTCTTTGTTCTTGGGCAACCAGGAGTGACGGAGGAATATCACCCAAAGGGAGGGGTTGTGATAGCTTGTGCTTGGCCCTCAGCTTGCCTTATGGTCCCTCATCAGTATCATCTGAAATATGAAATAGTTGTTAAGAGGCAAGGGAAATCTAATCTAGTATCTTCTGTTAACCTTAAAAATAAAACTGTTATTTCACCAGAAAAAAAAAAAGTTTGGGAATGGCAGGGAATTATAAAATTCAAGATAAAGAAGTTACGGGAAAACCATTGGCCAACCCCACAAATACAGCAGAGGAATTTCATTTTTATGGAGAAGAAGGAGGAAATTGGGCAGGTTGTTTTGAAGGAAAATCCATTGTGTGTGTGTGGGGGGGTGACAAGATCTCATGGTTATGAGGGTTTCTCATTGGATGAGTTGCAGGGATAGTGAATTTCTTGTAGAAGATGCAAAGTACATCTTTTTCTGTTGGGACCTGTAATTGATTATTCTTTCCTATGGAGGATTCTTTTGTTGGGTCTGTAACTGACACTAATTTTGGAGCTTGTAATTGACAATGCTTCCTGTAATTGATGTGGTATTCCCCTTTCTAGCCTACCCAAACCACTTTAGTGAGGTTTTCCTTTATTAATTTTCCCAATTCCCCTTAACTAATCTCTCGGAGCCTGCTTTCCTCATCTGTAAACTAAGGATCATAATAGTACTTCCTTATGGAAGGATTAAATATAAGGTGGTTAACACACTGTCAGACACAAAATAAATGACTTATAGATGTTATTTCTAAATGCTGTCTATGATTTGTACATACTGATTAAGGAGCCAAATAGGTTTTATAAGATGGAGATTTTTATTTTTTTTTTTAAAGATCACCTGAAGTTGCAACAACTTGAAAATAATGCAAGCTTCTTGAGGGTGGGGATTATCTGATTTGTTTTCTCAAGTACCCTCAGTGACTAGAAAAGTACCTGGTATTCATTAATATGTATTGAATGAATGAATGAATGTGCATGGAAAATTAGGTAGCACTAAACAAATGTGATATTTCATGAAGATGCACATAAGTGTAGGAAATAATGATAATCACAGGGATGCCTGGGTGCCTCAGTAGGTTAAGCAGTTGACTCTTGGTTGACTCAGGTCATGATCTTGGGGTTCTTGAGTTTGAACCCCACTGTCAGTGCGGAGCCTGCTAGGGATTCTCTTTCTCTCTGTGTGCCCCTCCCCTGTTCTTGCTGTCTCTCTCTCAAAATAAATAAACTTCAAAAAAACATGGTAATCACAGAAAAGCATTATTTTCATGTATATATTGGAAGAAATGTAACTAGTCCTGTCTCAGTTAAGGAAATATGAATGAATAAAAAGGGAATATCCTTAACACCTTGAAAGAGAATATAAACTAAACAAAAATGATTTCTGAATAACAAAGGACAAGCATTAGTATGAATTAAAATTACATTAACATAGGTATCTGAGCAATTAATTAATTCTGTTTGACGCTGCTGTGGATAGCTAAACTTATTTCTCTGAAAATAAGCTATAACCTGATAGTATTATACAAGTGCTTCTGGCCAAGAACTCCTCATAACTGTTTAAAGAGGATGAGGTAGGACTTTGCCAAGATGGGAAGAAAATACCACAGGAAACACAGAGACCTAAAGACAGAGTACACATCATGTTATATTAACAACTAAATAAAGGCTACCACACATTACTATGCTGGGAGGAAGAAATCCTCTAATGCCAACTCAGTGACAATGATCTTCTAAAAAGACAGGTTCTTCTAAAAAGAGCCAGTGCATTTTCCTGTCCTTGGGCAATTGCTTTGGGCTTTCCAATGGTCTGTTAATGATCCTCCAAAGTTTCCTGAATGATTTTGAGAAACTGGTAATTGAAAGCAGGAATGAGAAAGGACTAAAGGGGACAGAGGAGCTTTTCTGGTCTTGTGAGAAGCCTTGCATGGCCTGGTTCTAGAACTACAGGCAGAGCATTATAATATCTGAACTTTGGCCAAATGCACTGTAAAGCAGCTGAGGCCAGACCCCTGGTTCCCAGACCTATTTTGAAAGCATAAGTGCAGCTATAGTTGAGTTCATTGCATGATTAACTTACCTTCACTTCCGTTTTGTCCCCTACTTAATTATGTTTTATGCACCTCTTTTCAACCAGAAATTTTGCCTTTTCCACTCCTACTCCTTGTTTACTGACTGATGAAGGTAGTAACCTAGTGGGGACTGGATGCTAACATTTGTATTGAAATTATCTGAGTACCTGATCACCAGATCCCATGCCTCATTGCCTGAAGAAAGCATACCTCCAAATCGTTTCAAGGCACCCCCCTTCAAGTTTTTAAGAAATCCCTTACCCTCCTCCTTCCCCAAACACATATCAGCTGTTTGTAGGCTCAACAGGGCAAGGCAGTTTTGGGAATGACCCCCTGCCTTCTCCTTGGGCTCCCCTTCTGATGACAAAGCTTTATTTGCCTTAGAACCAGTGTCTCAGACATTGGCTTCCCGCTCATCGTGTGCACGGACAAGTTAGAGTTTGGTAATACAACTCTCATTCCTTTATAACCAAATTCACCTCTTGAGGGTCGGATCAAGAATCGGTGTCAAAAGCTTACATGTTTTTAAAAATAATAGAAAAGCAAATGGGTTTCCTTGGAGTTCTGCTCAGTCCAGTCTCTCATATTTCAGTTAAACAACATGATTGACTTTCCTGTGGAACAGGTTTTTTATCAAACTAAACCCAGAGGCAGTGCTATAACACCTTAGCCAAGCTTTATGTGTCTACTGATGATGAAACTCACTTATTTTAGAGGTAGAAGAAAAATGACTACAAACAATAGGGAATAAACCGTGTCAAGAGTCCTAAATTACGAGGATGATAACCGAGGTGTCTCTTAGTGACTCCGCATACACAAATATTTACTTACCTTATCTGCACATGTTTTATGTTTCTCATTAAATATTTTCCATATCTTGCTGCAGTGGCTCTGAGATGGAGCCATGTTTAAAGGAAAATGCATCATCAAACTGGTGGGTAAGTTTTAGCTTATTTATGTTAGATAGAGCCACAAATGTACCACAATTTGTTTGTAGCTTCTTTCTCTCCCCAGGTGGCGATTACATTACGAAATTTATGTAGAGTGAAATTATTTTCACAACAACCATTAAACAAACCCAGGCATTATTGTTGAGCACTAAATGAGGTTTACCTTTTCCTAGCTGGGTGGGATTATGTTTGCTGAAACTTTCTAAAAAGCACCCCCTCCCCCCCCCCCCCCATTTGGGGAAGAAATCATTTTGTGCAATTATTTCAGTTCACTTTGGCCCTTCCCTTTTACTCCTTTTGGACATATTCTTGTTTTCAGGGAAGAAAAAAAAAAAAAAAACCAGAAATGACTACCACCTCTGATATGTACTACTGTGTTACTGTTAATAATGGGGTGTCATTCACATCCAGATAGGAATCTGAGATAGGCTATAATAATATATGCATTCCTTAAAGTTTGGAAGCAGTAGTTTGCCTTTGAAGACCTGATAACTAATCAAAAGAAATGCGTGTGTATGTGTGTGTGTGGGTGGGGGGTGAAGGGACCCTGAACTTCTCACTGTTCAATATTAAGATAGGGGCAAGTTGTGCTCGCCATGGTGTCATCTGACCTCCCCTGAACTCTGCTACAGTAACATTGTAGCAGGATTCTGGAACAGAGAGTCTTGACACCTAGGCTTTTCTTTCCAGGAAGCAACTTTAATCCTGCGGGCACAGCTCAGTTGGGTTGGTACCCAAAGAACTGAGCCCTGAATGCCATGTGGCATAGTTTTTTAAAAATATATGTTTACTTCTTTGTCTCCCATATATGGTAACACACAAACATGCAGTCTGATTAAGTGGTCTCATGTTACAAGGTCCTGAGGGATGCTGTCACCTACATATCCAGGTTGCCTTGAGGCTTTTTTTCTTTCCTTAGGGAGGGGAACCCTACCATAACATCACACACCTGCCATTCCCTTCAGTACTAGCAAAATAAGATGCCAGTCCCATTAGGCCCACCTGACAAGCAAAATATTATGCAGATAACAAGTTTTTTTTAACCTTCTTTTTTTTTTTTTTTTTTTTGAGAGAGAGAGAGCACAAGCAGGGGAGGGGCAGAGAGAGGAGGAGGCAGAGGATTCAGAGCCAGCTCAGTGCTGACAGCAGACAGCCCGATGCAGAGCTTGAACTCATGAACCATGAGATCATGACCTAAGCCGAAGTTGGATGTTTAACCAATTGAGCTACACAGGTGCCCTGGAAAGTTTTTTTTTTTTTTTTTTTTTTTTTTAATGTTGGACTTCAATTATGGAATTTCAAATGTGATATATCATTGATTTCACAGGTATACTCCAGATATCCTAATACCTAGTGCTGCTCAAACATTAATGTCTACATGGGTCACCTAGGGATTTTGTTAAAATCAAATTTTGATTGAGTAGATATGGCACGGAGCCTAAGAATCTGCCATTATTGCAAGCTTCCAGGTGAGGCTGACGCTGCTGGTCCCCCATGATATTTGGGGAAGCAGAATCCAAAGCATTTCCTCTTTGACAGAACTAATTAATTGGTGGGTGATCGAGCATCGCACAGCTGTTAGCTCTGAAGCCACAGAACTATCAGATACAGGCTATTGTCCTCTTGTGCAAACACAAATCAACTATTTCTTTCCAAGGAGGTATTACTTATCTGAAACTTTATTTTAACTGCCTTCTACTGGGCATTTGGAAATAAATCTTAAATGAGAGTGAGGAAGTTTGGAATTTGTATTCCTTATTGAAAAGAGATTGCTTCATTTTTCGTGAGGCTCAGGGTCGCCGTCTAGTTGGTGGTAAGTCATATCTGTGCACAAGCATTCTGGTTCTTCTCTCTTTCCGGGCTCATGGAGGGCTTGCACTTCTCCACACCTTTGAAATTTGTGTCAGAGTAATGTGACTTGTCTTGGCTACTGAAGCCTTAGGACATGAGGGTTGCATCACCTCCAAGCAGGAACATCAAGAGCTTGTGCACAATTTGCCAAGTGCCCTTTTCTTTTTTTTTTTTTTTTAATTTTTTTTCAACGTTTATTTATTTTTGGGACAGAGAGAGACAGACCATGAACGGGGGAGGGGCAGAGAGAGAGGGAGACACAGAATTGGAAGCAGGCTCCAGGCTCTGAGCCATCAGCCCAGAGCCTGACTCGGGGCTCGAACTCACGGACCGCGAGATCGTGACCTGGCTGAAGTCGGACGCTTAACCGACTGCGCCACCCAGGCGCCCCACCAAGTGCCCTTTTCCTGGCTTTGTGATCATGGAGACATATCCTGAGATGGAATCGCTGTCGGATTTAGGTCCCTGAGTGATTTCAATGATTGGACACCTACCCTACACATACGTGTGCTGCTTCAAATTGGTTGTGTAACATAAGCAAGGAATAATCAACTGAGATTCAGCGGGTATTTGTTAAGGTGGCCTAACCCATCCTGACTTATATAGGAATTGAAACCATCTCTGAGAAGTAATTCTTAGAAAGTTCAAGAGTGTGGGGCTCCTGGCTGGCTCAACTCTTGATCTCAGGTTTGTGGGTTTGAGCCCCATGTTGGGTTGTAGAGATTACTTAAATATAATAAAATCTTTTTAAAAAGGTGGAGGGGGGGGTGACTGGGTAGCTTAATCAGTTAGGTGTCCAACTTCGATTCAGGTCATGATCTCACGGGGTTCGAGGGCTTAAGCCCCACATCGGACTCTGTGCTGACACCTCAGAGCCTGGAGCCTGTTTCAGATTCTGTGTCTCCCTCTCTCTCTGCCCATTCCCTGCTTGCACTCTGTCTCTCTCTCAAAAATAAATAAAACGTTAAAAAATATTTTTTTTTTAAGTTCAAGAGTTTTACACAAGTAGTTTCACAATCATGGACTGGTTTTGAGTGCATATGAGGTTATGTAGCTGAGGTGGCTCATTTCTTTTGAAAGGGAAATCAAAGTAATCAGTTTATAACTGCAACTGGCCCTTAAACAATTCGAACTGCGTGCGTCCACTTATACGCAGATTATTTTTGATAAATTCAATACAGTACTATAATTGTGTTTTCCCTTCATTATGGTTTTCTTTCTTTTTTTTCTTTTTTTTTCAGTTTATTTATTTATTTTGAGAGAGACAGAGAGAATGCAAGCGGGAGAAGGACAGAGAGAGGGAGAATCCCAAGCAGGCTCCCTGTGGTCAGTGCAGAGCAAGATGTGGGACTCAAACTGCAAGATGTGGGACTCAAACTCACGAAACCATGAGATATGACCTGAACCGATATCAAAGAGTCAGGAGCTTAACCAGCTGAGCCACCCAGGCACCTCCCTGGTGATTGTCTTAATAACATTCTCTTGTATCGAGCTTACTTTATTGTAATATAGTATATGATATATATAGCATACAAAATATGTGTTAATCAACTACTTATGTTATCAGTAAGGCTTCTGATCAACAGTAGTAGTTAAATTTGGGGGAAGATGAATGTTATATGCACATTTTCGACTGCGTGAGGGTTCAGCAAGCTTACCCCTACCCCCTGCCCCCCACCGCAGTAGGATCGACTGCATATGATCTGTGTTTTGAGTGACCTTTGTGTAGTAACCTAATCCTGGATTTACTGGGCATATATGTTAGATGACTTATATAAGAAAATATCCTGCAGTCTAGCTGAGAGAAGAATTTGTGGTTGGTAGCATTTTCACATACCTTCAGAGAAGGGTTCTGAAGAAACAAAGAGATGTCATGCTCACACTCTATTTTAGAGTGGTCAGGATATCGCCTTGCGACAAGAGACCAAGATATTATAATACATTTCAGGCAAGATTTAACATCATGAGACAGTTTGGATTCCTATCACAAAGAAAATGAAGGAAAAAAATGAAGCCTCTAGTTTGAATTGCAGATTATTTTTGGACAAGACAACCCTGGAAATTATTTCTGTCAAGGGAATCCAAAACAATTATGTAAATGAGCCTGGTGCTTCCTATTCTATTTTGTTTAAGGTGAATGGGGATCAGTTCAACTCTTGTAAATTTCCCTAATATCTACTGGCAGAAACATCATCACATAGGTTAATGAGTTTATTAAAATGGATGGTGAAAAAGTAAGAAATAATATTTATCTCTTACTGATATGGGACAGTCTCTCCTTAATCAGTCTCTTTTTTTCAGTTTTAATATGAAGCTACTTTCTGACCTTTAATGTTACCAAATTACTTCAGCTCCTGAAAGATATTAATATAGCATAATACATTTTGTCATTTCAGTAGAAGGTTCTGAGTAAGACTGGTCAGTTTCGGAGCCTGAAAAAAATTAGTTCTAAGTTATTTCCTCGTGACTGAAATTGCAAACGTCAGATTCCATTACAGGTGGCTAACAGTGGAAGACTTCCTCCCTTCATTCAACCTAGGGTATCTTGGAAATCTTTGTGCACTGTTTATATAGCTTAAAAAGCTTTGTATAGCTTTATATAAAAAGCTTTATATAGCTTACAACAGGACTAAGACTTTGGGATACTCTTATCTTTACTGAACACCTACACATAGTGAATCCTGTGCCAGCCACTGAGGACGTGATTGTGAGCAGCACAGACATGCCACCTGGTCTCATGGAGCTTCCAATCTCTTGGAGGCGTCAGATCCATAAGCAAATGTTTGCGAACGGCCACTAGGGCGGTGTTCCCATTACTATTGCTGTGTAACAAACCACATGAGTCTAGGCCTCATGGACTCTATGGGTCAAGGATTCAGGGTGTGGCTACGTGATTCTTCTACTCCTCCTGGAGTGACTGACGTTACTCAGTGGGACTCAGCTGGTGGATGGATGGACTGATCTAGAGGCTCCAAACAGCTTCACTCACATGTTTGGTGGTAGGAGTGGCTAAAAGACTGAGCTCACATGGGACTTTTAGCTACTCACTTATCCGAGTGGTTAAAAATCTGAGCCAGTGGGGTGCCTGGGTGGCCCAGTCGGTTAAGCATCCGACTTCGGCTCAGGTCATGATCTCGCGGTCCCTGAGTTCCAGCCCCGCGTCGGGCTCTGTGCTGACAGCTCAGAGCCTGGAGCCTGCTTCGGATTCTGTGTCTCCCTCTCTCTCTGCCCCTCCCCTGCTCATGCTCTGTCTCTCTCTGTCTCAAAAATAAATATACGTTAAGAAAAAAAAAAATTTTTAAAAATCTGAGCCAGCATCCATGCATGTTTTCAGCTTGGTGGTCTCAAGGTGGTTGGATTTCTTATAACGGGGTCAGCTTCCTCCAGACCACATGTCTCAACAAAATTAGGTGGAAGCTTCATGACCTTTTTGGACCTAGCCTGGAAAGTCACACAAGACTTTTAGCAACTTCTTGTCTGTTAACAAGTGAGTCATAAGGCCAGCCTAGATTCAAGGGCAAAGAAATTGGATCCCATTTCTTGGTGTGAGACTAGCAAATTCACACTGCAGAAAGCTTGTGGGAAGGGAGATATTATTATGGACCTCTTTTAATGGTGAAAAATGTGTACTTAGAATTAGCTAGCAGGACTCAGTTCAGATGATCCCACTTTTGTTGGTAACATCCAAAGTACCATAGTTGGGAACTAGCTGAACATATGCCTTATTCTCATCATCAGGATTGATCAAGGGATTGACTTCGACCATATCAAAGTCATACAGTTTCTTTATAGACTGTTTGATCTGGTGCTTGTTGGTTTTGACATGCACAACCAATAGAAGTGTGTTCTTGTCTTCTGTGTTCTTCATGGATAACTCAGTGGTCAGAGGGCTTGATGATGGTATAGGGGTCAATCAATCAAGCCTGTTTCTCCTGGGGGCATTCTTCCGAGGATATTTGGGCTGCCTTCAGAGCCACAGTGTCTTGGGCCATCAGAAGTTGGTTGATAGGCAAATCTTCTTTATGACTATCTTCACAATGCAATCTTCTAGAAAAAGAAAGAAAGAACACAGGGGATCCTCGGTGGCTCAGTTGGTTGAGTGCTTTTGACTCTTGATTTCAGAGAGTCATGAATCCTGGAGTTATGAGATCGAGCCCTGTGTCAGGAGCTGCTCTGAGCATGGAGCCTGCTTCAGATTCTCTCTCTCTCTTCCTCTGTCCCTGTCTCCTGATGGTGCTCTCTCTCTCCCTCTTTCTCATTTAAAAAAGAAAAAGAAAAAAACCCCACAGAGTTGGAGAGAAAGACTTTACAGAACTGTAGGTAAGAAAGAGTGGGCATTTAGAAAGGTAGTAAGTAAGAGGAAGGCAATGGAGACATCCCTAAGCAGAATAAATACTCCTCACAAAGGCAATGTGGTGAAGAGGAATTTGCCAAATTTGAGTAACTAAAAAAACAAAAACAAAACAGTTGTAGCTGGAGCATGGAGAGAGTGAGGGAGAGGGTGAGGTTCAAAGATCAAGTAGCATCTTGCAAGCCATGTTAAGACATCCGAATGCTATGCTAAAAGCAGTGGAAATCAGATGTTTAAGCAGAGAGTGAACATGATCTGAGGCTTTGCGTGGATCTTTCTGAATGAATTGAAGGGATCAAGTCTGGGCCAGTGAGGAAATATTTGCAGTGCCCACACTGATGATAAGGGTGGCCTGAATTAATATGGCAGCAGAAAAGTAGACAGATTTGAGTTCTAGTTAGAGATGTAATTGACAGATCTTGCTGGCAGATTGAACGTGAAGAGGGTAGGGATTGGGAGATGTATTGGTTTCCTAGGTCTGCTGTAACAAATGTGAAAGGTTTTATGTCAAGGGGTTTTAATGTTTTTATTTTTATTTTTGAGACAGAGAGAGACAGAGCATGAGCAGGGGAGGGACAGAGAGAGAGGGAGACACAGCATCCGAAGCAGGCTCCAGGCTCTGAGCTGTCAGCACAGCGCCCGACGTGGGGCTCAACCTCACGGACTGTGAGATCATGACCTGAGCTGAAGTCGGACGCTCAACCGACTGAGCCACCCAGGTGCCCCAAAATGGAGCAAGGAGGCCATTAAGGAAATGGGCCCTTATGCATGTCCTCACTAAATAAAACCATGAGCCTTTGAAATGGGCCAAACTCCAAATACTCCAAGGACTTTGCAACCCGCTACAGTAACAGACTTGGCTTAGTGATAGCTTAGCAACCAGCTATGTCTACCAAGATGTTTTCTGCCACCAACACCAATCAAAATCTTTGTAAACAACCTCTACAAGTGTCCCATTTTGTTTTTTAAAACTCCTGGCTTCGAGGCGCCTGGGTGGCTCAGTAGGTTAAGTGTGCAACTTCGGCTCAGGTCATGATCTGACGGTTTGTGACTTCGAGCCTCGCGTCAGGCTCTGTGCTGACAGCTCGGAGCCTGGAGCCTGCTTCAGATTCTGTGTCTCCCTCTCTCTCTGCCCTTCCCCCACTCACACTCTGTCTCTGTCTCTCTCAAAAATAAATAAACATTAAAAAATTTTTTTAAAAATAAATAATAAAAAAAATAAAACTCTTGGCTTCTGTTCCTTAGTGGGACACAATTTCAGTTACTACCTGAATCTATACTCCCCAAATGATACTCCCCATCACTTTGCTTCAGTCATCACATGGGGGACTCCTGTGTGTCTGTCTCTGTGTCTCTTCTCTTCTTAGAAGAACACCAGTCATATTGGATTAAGGGCCCACCCTACTCTTGTATGACCTCGTCTTTACTAATCACATCTGCAAAGACCCTATTTCCAAACAAGGTCACAGTCACAGATGTCAGGAGTAAGGACTTCAACTCACCTTTTTTTGTGCGGGGGCACAATTTAATCCACAATATGAGGAAAAGAAAGGATGCCCCTCAGGTTCCAGCACAAATCCTTGAAGGAGTAGTAGTGAATGGTGTTGAGGCGCAAGCAGGCTGGGGGAGGCAGCTGGGGAATCCAGCATTTAAGTTGAATAGGTTAAATGTCACTTAACAGTGAGATGCCCAGGCGGGGATGTTAAGCAGGTAGTTGGGTAGATAAGTCTAGAGATCTCTGGCTGGATATTTGAACAAGAAGCCCAATGATGAGGGAACTGTATCCTGCTAGGTGACAAGCAAGAGAGTGCAGGATAACTGGTTGGTGAGAACAGAGAGAAAAGCCTAGAGCCCAGGGGACCTCCATTGAGTATCTCAGTTCATAGAAGAGAAAATCAAGGCCGATGGTCTTCTAGTAAATGTTTAACAACTTGTGCTCACTTTGCCAGCACATATACTAACTACTAGCTCTCCAGGGGGAGGAGAGGAGAGAAAGACCTGATTTGCAAAGTTCACCAACTCCTGTGGTGTCAATATTCCTGCCATGGTCACTGGCTTGAAAAATTCTTGAAAATTTAAAAATCGATTTCTTACAAGCTGGTACAAGCTGGCTTGAACACATCTCTCCTGCTTCAAGCTAAACCATCAGCCTACCCTTTATGGGCCTTAGCGTCTTTATCTATGAAATGAATGGCTGCTCCAAATGGTTTCTTCAAAGTCCCTTCCTGCTTTCACATAGTGTAAATCCTAACAGCAAAACTTGGGGTCTGTCCTGATGGTCATGGGCCCTTTGAACACAGTATTTTCCAATTAAACAGTTGAATGGGTAAGGTATAAGTAGTGACACTCCTGTTCAGTGACTGTCAGCTCCTGGCTTTCAGATTTATAGGCAATCACATAGAGGAGGAAGGCTGGAAACTACTCTCTCACTCTCTGGAGTCCTGTTGGCAAGTCTAAGCTCTCTTTATCTCTCCTCAATTTGCCCTGCCCTTGCCCCAACAGGTCAACTACAGGCTACCCCTTGGACAAGGTCTGCCCTTGAGTGTGAAGAGGTCCATAGAAGCCCTGAAAGAGGACTCAGGCCACAGACAGAGGATTCTGAGGTCTCTGGACTCAGAGCATAATCTGTTCAGAGAAGAGATAGAGGTTCTGGTGGTTACAACTACTTGGCCCCATGGACTTGGAGGGGCTTCTCTTCCCCCTCTTGCCTAAGGGAGATGTTGTCAAAACACATGGATTATATGAAATCAAGTATGGTTAAACCTTGGTTTGTGAGCACAATTTATTCTAGAAACATGCTTGTAATCTAAAGCTCTTGTGTATCCAAGCGAATTTCCCCTTAAGAAATAATGGAAACTCAGATGATTCGTTCTACAACCCAAAAAATATTCATATAAGAATGATTACAATACTGTAATATAATACAAAATAACAAGGAAAATACAAAATATAAAGAAAAATAAACAAATTAACTTGCACTTACATTTGAAAACCTTCGTGGCTGGTGTGAGGGAGACCAGAGAGAGGAGGGTTGTTGTGTAGGACAACTTTCACTATCACTAATGGAACCACTGCTATCTATTGGCTCAATGGGATCTTTTTCTGCATGGGGGCCATTGTATATACTTGCATAGATGTTGAGTACAGTAGAGTATTAATAAACTCTTGTCATATGCTGTATTTTTTTTTTTAAATTTTTTTCAACGTTTATTTATTTTTGGGACAGAGAGAGAGCATGAACGGGGGAGGGGCAGAGAGAGAGGGAGACACAGAATCAGAAACAGGCTCCAGGCTCTGAGCCATCAGCCCATAGCCTGACGCGGGGCTCGAACTCACAGACCGCGAGATCGTGACCTGGCTGAAGTCGGACGCTTAACTGACTGCGCCACCCAGGCGCCCCCGTCATATGCTGTATTTAATGTAACTGACAATAAGGCAGCAGAGGAAAGGGTCTATATCTGACCTGGAATGAAGCAAAGCATTCCTAAGCTTACTCTTGTTTGGAAAAGGAAAGGACTGTCCACGGGTGCTTTGAAGTGACAAAAAATACACTAGCGCCAATTGTGGGCACCTTCCAACATTCCGAAAAATCACGGATTTCTGCCAAACACTGTGGCCTACGACTGAGCATCCGAGCATGGGAGACAGTCACCCGCAATCCCACAGCAAGAGAGAGAGAGAGAGATAAGAACCATTGGCTCATTTGTGATCATGTGACTTTCGGTGTCACGTACTACTCATATTGCAAGACACTGCTCATTTATCAAGTTAAAATTTATGAGAAATGTTCGCTTGTCTTGTGGAACATCCACAGGAGAAGTTACTCGCAATCCAAGGTTTTATTATAATAGGAAAGAACCTACTACATGTGTGACACATAGTAGGTGTTAAAAATGGTGGACTCCATTTCTCCTCATGGTTGTATTTGACTAAAAGAGGTTCTTTCTATAGGAATTAAATATATATGTATTAAGCACATGCTTTATACTGTGGGAGACACCAGCTGTGTGTAATACACTATCTCTGCTCTCATAGGCATTAAAAACTTGTTGAAAAAAGAAGACACTTCAAAGGTGTAACTGATCCAGAAGGCACTTTATGAAATGTACAAAATGGTGCATGACCTGGCTGTATGGAATACAGAGAAGTGGGAGAATTTGAACTTGGAACTTCAGAGAAAGCCACACAGAAGATGCTCTGGGAATAGACAGACAAATAAGGTTGTATTCAGGGTCCATAGTCAAATTCAGGGACCCTGAGTGGGCTATAGAGTTGGAAAGCAATATTAAATAAACTGGAAGAGACAATGCTGATCAGCGTCTATCTTTGATGCTGGAAAATGAAGAGCTATTGAAGAATTGCTTTCTTTTAATGCTAAAAAAAGTCAAAATAGTTACTCAGAGATTTTTAGGGGTTTTTTGCATGCATATTGACCTTTGCAAGGGAGATGATCCAAAGGCTGTTAATGAACCAAGGCAAAAGAGGATTTATGAAAGAAAGGAGAAAGGAAAGAGAAAAACTGTGGATGGTCTGGGAAAAGTGAACCTTGGTTTACTCGTTTTGGGTAAACAGATTTGCTGGTAGCTAGATAAAAAGTCAGCTGGAGCATCTGATCTTGAGCAGGTTAATAAGGTATTGAATACAATCATTTTATTTCTTTTCAGATGTGGGGAAAGCTTACCTTTTAAGTGTGGCACACACATGTGACAGGCCATCTCTTTGGAATCCCTGCATATTTCCTTCATTAGCATCTCCACCTTCCTTAGGCCACAATATACCATGTCTTTCTTCAGAGGTAATTTAGTGATGGTATAGGAAATTTTCAAAATCAGGCAGAAAATCACCCTTTTAGTACAATTTTTTAGCAGGGGGTATCACTTCATGGTCAATTTCAATTTTTTTTTAACATTTATTTAATTTTGAGAGAAAGAGGCAGACCGTGAGGGGGAGAGGGACAGAGAGGAAGGGAGACACAGAATCCGAAGCAGGCTCCAGGCTCTGAGCTGTCAGCACAGAGCCCGAGGCGGGGCTTGAACTCACGAACCGTGAGATCACGACCTGAGCTGAAGTTGGATGCTCAACCGACTGAGCCACTCAGGCACCCCTCTTCATGGTCAATTTCATATGCTTTTTGCCTCACATCACTTTTTCTCACTCCTAGCTCCTCAGGGGTTTTGGGGGAAGCGGTTAAAGAAACACCAAAAAAAGAAAAAAAAAAGCAATATTTAGAGAAACAAAAATTCATAAGGAGCAAGTAAGAGGTCTTTCTAGAGTTGAAAGTTTGCTTGTGGAGGAGAAGCCTGGCTTGCTCTGAATGGTCCCAGAGCTCTTGAGTTAAGACCAAGAGGTAGACATCACAGAGAGACACGTTTTACCTTGTAGAGCACACTGAAAACCGTGCCTGCTGTCTCAGGGTGGTAAGTCCCCATCACTGTAGTTCAGGTGAGACAGGAAGGATCACCTACCAGGGACACTTCTGCAGGTATCTAAGCATGGAATGTGGGGCAGGAATGAATGGCATCTCGGAGCCTAACATTTAGCCTGTTGGGCTGCTCTGGTGTTCTATAGTTGTGAACAAATCATCTTAAAAAACAGTGTCTTGAGGGGCGCCTGGGTGGCTCAGTGGGTTGAGCATCCGACTTCAACTCAGGTCACGATCTCATGGTTCGTGAGTTCGAGCCCTGTGTCGGGCTCTGTGGTGACAGCTCGGAGCCTGGAGCCTGCTTCGGATTCTGTGTCTCCCTCTCTCTCTCTGCCCCTCCCTTGCTCGCATTCTGTCTCTTTGTCTCTCAAAAATAAATAGACATTTAAAAAAATTAAAAAAAAATAGTGTCTTGAGGGGCACCTGGGTGACTCACTTGAGCTGGTTGAGCATCTGACTCTTGATTTTGGCTTGGGTCATGATCTCACACTTCGTGAGATCACTCACTGTCAGCACAGAGCCTGCTTGGGATTCTCTCCCCCCCTCTCTGCCCTTCCCCTGCTCACACACTCTCTCTCTCAAAATAAATAAATAAACAATTAAAAAAATTAGTGGCTTGAGACTACAATAATCATTTGATTATTCTTTCTCACAGCTCTGAGGTTCAACTAAGCTCAGCTAGGCAGGTCTTGCTAGGGTATCTCACATCAGACAGTGGTTGGGGTTGGGATCCTCTCAAACACTCCCTCACTCCCATGTCCACACCTGGGTTGGCAAGACTCAAACAGCTGCAGGGCTGGAATGCCTGGCATCCTTGGGCATCTCTCTCTTCTGTGTGCTCTTTTCAGTACTGTGACTTTAGGGGAATGGACCTCTTACAAGGTGGCTCAGAACTAGAAATGCACATGTCAGGAGAGCAACTGACACAGAGAGAGAGCGCACATGTGCCAGGCAGAAGGCATTTTGCCTTGGTGATTCAGCCTCCAGAGTCCCATAGAATCTCTTCTGCTGTCCTCTATTAATTGAGACAGTCACAAAGACCTGCCCGGGTTCAAAGGAAGAGGACACAGACTCTACTCTTGATGAGAGAAGTGGAAAACTTCTTGAAGTTCATGTGGGACCAGAGATAGTCTTATATTCACTTTGGAAAACACGAACTGCCACATGAGCTATCTCTTGGATGAGTTTTCTCCCATTTCTGGATGGGATGTCAAGGCAACATAATCGTAACTCTCTTAAGGTGCCTCAAGCTTCTGGGGCCATGGATGTCTCTAAGATAAATGTCATAACAGGGGTCTGCAGTCTTTATCTGAGGAGAGATAGTTCTTCTTTTTCCCCAGTTCTTGAGATCAACCCAGAACTGAAGAAAGGGGAATAAACAGGACAGACCTGATAGTGACATTCATGAATAGTTCAGGGAGCCAAACATGGGGCTAGATGCATGGATATGTATCCCTCTTCGCTGGGATTCCTGTGGAGAGGGAAACACTCAGCACCCACTGATTAGCCTTAATCTACAGGTTGGGAAAGATGGATTCTACATTTCTATCCATTTGCATCAGTGGAGGATCACGTTCAACTGCTAACAACAGAGATTCATTTGCAGTAGGTGGAACTCACAAAGGTTTATTATATAAAACACAGCTGAAAATCAGCAGGGCAGGGCAGTTCTGCAAATTCTTTGTGGGCCAGTCTTCCCCGTATTTTTTTGCCCTGTTTTGCTGCTCTATTTTTCCATTTCCATTCAAAAGATCACCTCATGGTTCAAGGTGGCTGCTGGAGTTCCAGCTATTATATCCACATTCCAGGCAGCAGGAAGGAAGGAGGAAGCTTATCTCATTGTCTTTTATTTTGAGAGAGAGAGAGAGAGAGAGAGAGAGAGAGAGAGCAGGAGTTGGGGAGACAGGCAGAGGGAGTCCTAAGCAGGCTCCACACTTGGTGTGGAACCCAGCGTGGAGCTGGATCCCATGACCCTGGGATCATGATCTGAGCTAACATCAAGAGACAGAAGCTCAGTAGACTGAGCCACCCAGGCACCCCTCACTGTCTTTTAAGTAGGCTTCTCAGAAGTCTCAAACTATATCACTTTGAACAGAACTTAGTTTTATGGGCTCACCTAGTTACAAGCAAGGCTGGGAAATATAGTTTCTTAGCAGGAGATGTCTGAGGTTTTGTTTTCTAAAGACAAGAAGTGAAAATTAATATTTGCCTTATCTGTCAAATTTCTACTTAATGATAAAAAAAAGATACCCACCCAGTTAAATGAATCATAGAGACCTTTCTAGTGACATGTAAGTGTGGTAACATTTCTTCTTTTTGAGTGCCTTCAAGAAATCAGAGATTTAATTCAATATTTCAGAATCTGAGATGGGAAATAGATTTTATAGAATCTATTTCCACTCTGAACAGTTGATGACAGCATACAAAGCATGTTTTTAACACCCCCTCACCGCCCCCCACCCCACACTTCTCCAATTTGGCCTTTTGGTCTAAATGACTGAAGTCACAGCTAATGCAAGATACAAGAGGACAATTTAAACCTTAAAGAATGGCATTAAGTCTCTGCAGCATTCAGTGAGCTGGTCCCCGAGACTCTCCCTGACGTGCTGGCAATTTAGGTAATGGCCGCTATTAAGACATTTGCGTGTGTTACATACACACGAATGTGCATGCCCATCCACTCAGAGAATATCAGGAAGTGTTCTAGCTTTCTCCACCTGCAAACATCTAACCCTTGAAGGGCCACCTGAAGTCCCATTTCATTCCTGAATATTCTCCTAACACCTGTGTTCTGCCATGTCTCCCCTCTCTGTACTCAGAGACTGATTCTACTGTTTGCGTTTAACGATGAGTACCCAACATTTAACAAACATTAAGAGAATGTATGGGCTGCCTGGGTGGCTCAGTTGGTTGAGCATCCGACTCTCGATTGGGGGTCGGGTCGTGATCTCGAGGTTGTAGGATCAAGCCCGGCCTCAGGCTCTGTGCTAAGCATGGGGCCTGCTTGAGATTCTCTCCCTCTCCCTCTGCCCATGTCTCCTGCTTGTGCTCTCTCTCTCTCTCTCTGAAAAAAAAATTAAATTAAAAAAAAAAAAGAGAATGTCTAACATGAGTCTCAAACACTTTAGGACTTCAGTGTAGTCTATTAGTGCCATATGTAGGATTCTTATCTCTCCAAGTTGAGCATGAGCTCTTTGAGGGCCTCATACTTGTTTTATATCATTCCATTTTAAGCATTAATTATTTCCTGGGTTGAGAGATTGCTCTGGTACTAGGCATCAGAAACTAGAGGAGTCTATACTAACCGGGTCATTGCATGTTTCCACTAAGGAAAAGCAAAACAAAACAAAACAAAAACCTTATTCCAAATCTTTTTTTTTTTTTTTTTTTTAATTAAACTCTATGCCCAACGTGGGGCTCCAACTCAAAATCCTGAGATCAAGAGGTACGTGTTTTACTGACTGATCCAGCCAGGCACCGCCTTACTCCAAATCTTTGAGTGTCAAAAGCAAACTGGAAGACAGATTCCAGAATAGTGTGAAAATGGGAAAGACAGACAATACCAAGTGTGGAATCACTGGAATGGTCATTGTTGGTAGGAGTGCAAATTAGTACAGCCACTTTGGAAAGCTATTTAACCGTATCAACTAAAGTTGAACATAGGCATATTTTATGACCCAGCAACTCCACTTTGACTTAACTACTCAATAGAAATGCCTATCAACAACAATAGCAACACAACAAACGTGCACCAGAATGTTCAGAGCACTATTCGTAATAGCTCCAAACTGGAAACTACCCATGTGTCTTTCAGCAGTATAATGGATAAAGAGATTAAATAAAGTGTAAATTCAAACAATGGAATATTATAGGAAGACAAAAATGGGCAAACTCTCGCTGCATGAAACAACGTGGATAAATCTTACAAATATAACGTTGAGTGAGAGAAGCCAGGCATAAAATAGGCCTTGCTGTTTGGTTTCATTTATATGAATTTTAAAAACAGGCACACTAATCCATCCTATTGGAAATAAGGATAGAGGTTACCTGGAGTGGGAAGGGGTTGCCCATGGAAAGAGGCACAGTGAGGGTTTTGGGGGTGCTGTGAATGTTGTATTTCCCGGTCTGGGTGCTGGTGACATGGTTATGATGAAACACAAGCTGAGCTGTACACACGATGGTGCATTGTTATCTGAGTGTGTTACAGCTCAAAGAAAACATATTAGAAAACAAAGCCAGAAATGACAAGCTGTGGGATACAGTAGGTAATCACCCACCCAAACTTCCTGTGTTCCTGGGCATTATAAAAGGAGAGGGTTACTAGAAAACCTCCTAACTTGCTTATCACTCTAACATCCTATGGTTCTACGATTTTATTAAGAGCCCATCAAGGGGCGCCTGGATGGCTCTGTAGGTTAAGCGTCCGACTTCAGCTCAGGTCATGACCTCACAGTTTGTGAGTTCGAGCCCCCTGTTGGGCTCTGTGCTTACGGCTTGGAGCCTGCCTCAGATCCTCTGTCCCCCTTCCCCACTTGTTCCTCTCTCTCTCAAAAATAAATAAAACTTTTTTTTTTTTTTAAAGAGCCCCTTAGAAAAAGACTAGAAGAAGAGTTCTTTGACTCTAGGTCACAGAAAGAAATTCCAATTGCCAGGCAGGAGCCTGGGACCAGGCACCCTATGTGTCCGACCCCACTGTCCGGTGTCCCAAGACCTGGGAGAGGGCGGTGTGCAGCTGTGCAGAGCATCCTTTACTAAAGAGGCGAGAGAGGCTGGGAGGCTGGCTGCAGCTGCACCTTCTAGATTTCCTCCTCCCCTTCTCTTACAGTGTCCTCTGTCTCCCTTCCATTGTCAGCGGCTTTCCTGGCTGGCATCCTTGGTTTTCTGGGGCTGACAGCCGGCTGGGAGAAATGCCCCTTTTCTCTCCCTTCGTTGGCAGCTGTCTCAGTTCTTCTCATTATGGCTGTTCCTGTGAGCTCACAGGTCCTCTGTGTTGTGTGTTCTCCACCCACCTAATAGCTGAAGTTGCCCTAGTTCCTTTTCCTGGCGGCACACAGCATTTCAAAGTTAAATATGTCAAAAGTCTCCCTCTCTGCCTTACCTCTCAATGGCACACTTGTCCATTTCAGTGTGCTCCACTACACTGATGGCTCAGAAAAAAATAATCAAGGGATAAAAATCAAGAATAGAGATGCTACAGGGGCACCTGAGTGGCTCAGTTAATCGAGCATCGACTTTGGCTCAGGTCACGATCTCACGGTTCCTGAGTTTAAGCCCCGAATCAAGCTCACTGCTGTTAGTGCAAAGCCCTCTTCAGATCCTCTCTCCCCCCTCTCTCTGCCCCTCCCCCACTTTCCCTCTTTCTCTGTATCTCTCTCAAAAATAAATAAAACACTTATTTAAAAAAAAAGGATAGAGGTGCTACAAATGGGCAGAAGGATCGAAGGTGGAGACGGACATTGACCAGCACCTCCCAGCCAATCACTTAGTTATTAAGTAGTCTCTACTCACACGTGGGGACAGGTTACAGAAAACGCAAACAATGCCAGGTGTGCCCTCCACAAGCTCCTGACCTAAAGGGGATGCGGGATGCGGGCAAATGTAGAGGTAATCGACAAAGAGAAATCGCAAATGAATAATAATGCAACGATGAAATGGAAAAGACACAGGGACACAAAAGGGGACCGGGGGCCCCCAAGACAGTGCCAGTTGCATAAACATAGCCTTGTGGAAGGCAGACAGGTTAAAATTGGAATCACTTTCAGTGCAGTCCAAGTCTGAGGCTGGTTTGGGAGATTAATGGAGCATGTGGCAGGCTGGCTCCATAATCATGAAATATAGATGGGACAGAAGTTGGCTCTGTGAGTTTCACTTGGGGGCTTCTTTGGTGGAAGATTATTTCCAAGGGAGGGAGAAGAAAGAAGGGTGACTGTGTGAAGCTGAGGAAATTTTTGAGCAAGGAGAAATAACATCTAGTCCATGCTGGGAGAATTGTCAGGATAAAAATCGTGCAGGTTCTACCACTTGTGCTTGGAACATTGTGGGAACTTGGCCTTTCCCCCTCCCACCCCCAGTGCATGGTCTGGGCCCTAGTCCCGCCTGCTTTGGGTCTGATGTGCTCACCGGGTCTCCAGAGGTAGACAGGCAGGGGAAGTAAAGAGTATCAGTTTATTCCTTCCACCCTCCATTCCCACCCCTGATAGAAAACACCAGTCATAGGGTGCCTGGGGGGCTCAGTCAGTTAAGCGTCTGACTTCTTGGTTTCCGCTCAGGTCATGATCTCACGGTTTGTGAGTTTGAGCCCTGCATCGGGGCTTGGGATTCTGTCTGCCTCTCTCTCTGCTCTTTCCCTGCTCACTCTCTATCTCTCTCTCAAAATAAATAAAATTTAAGCATTCTTCTTTTTTCCTTTAATGTTTATTTATTTATTTATTTATTTATTTATTTGAGAGAGAGAGAAAGACAGAGCATGAGTGGGGAAAGGGCAGAGAGAGGGAGAGACACAGAATCAGAAGAAGGCTCCAGGCTCTGAGCTGTCAGCACACGCGGAGCTCGAACTCACAAGCCCTGAGATCATGACCTGAGCCAAAGTTGGACACTTAACCGACTGAGCCACCCAGGTGTCCGAATAAAAATAAACTTTAAAAAAAAAGAAAAAGAAAAAGAAAAAAAAATCTTAAAAAATAAAATAAAAAAATAAAATACCAGTCACTAAACAATCTAATCCAACCATTAAAGGATGAGCCAGATGTGGTGAGATGTATCTCATCAACTTTTAATTTCTGTGGTTTTCTGGACTGCAAACCAATTGGCTATAATAGAGAAAAATAGCCCAGGTTCTATGGGAAGTACATGAAGTAAAATACGATGCTGAAGACTGGATCTCACCACCTGCTTTCGGGATCATTGTCCACAAAGTCACCAAAAGATGAAAACGGGTACAAAACTTAATAGTAAATATGTAATAGTAAATTTACTGTGGAAATAGTAATATGTAATATGTAAATATGTAATAGTAAATTTACTATGGAAATAGTAAATTCCATAAGAGCAAACACTTTTATGGGGTTTACCATGTACCCAGCACGATGTTCTAAGTACTTGTTCGAACCACAACCCTGTGATTGAGTTACTGTAACTACGCGCATTTTAGAGAAAGAAAGCAACTGAAGGACAGGGATGTCCATGTCACTCATTCATTCATTTGACAAATATTTTTGAGCTCCTACCGTATGCCCAGACACAGGAGGTCTGCTCAATTGCAGTCGACAGAAGGCACAGTCACAAGCCTAGCCTGCACAGGCTGTCATAACAAAGTACCACGGACTCGGTGGCTTAAAGAGCAGTTTATTTTCTCACGGTTTTGGAGCCTGGAAGTCCCCAGAGAGGTGGTTTCTTCCAAGGTCTCTCTCCATAGCTTGCAGATGGCTGCCTCCTCCCATGTCCTCACACAACCTTTGCTCTGTGAATGTGCCTTAAAAAATTTTTTTTTAATGTTTAGTTATTTTTTAGAGAGAGAGAGACAGAGAGAGAGAGAGAGAGAGAGAGAGAGAGAGAGAGAGACAGAGGGCAGGCAGGGGAGGAGCAAGACAGAGAGGGAGACACAGAATCCAAAGCAGACTCCAGGCTCTGAGCTGTCGGCACAGAGCCCGATGTGGGGCTCGATCCCCAAAGATCATGACCTGAGCCGAAGTTGGACCCTTAACTGACTGAGCCACCCGAAGCCACTGTGAGTGTGCATTTTTGATGTCTCTGTGTCCTAATCTCCTCCTCCTATAAGGACACCAGACAGACTGGATTAAGGCTGTGGGTCTCATTTTTAACGTAATCACTTCTTTAAAAGTGCTATTTACAAATATGGTCACATCCTGAGGTACTGGGGTGGGGAGGTTAGGGCCTCAACATATGAATTGGGGGTGGGGTGGGCATGGACACCACTTAGCTCCTTAGCTGGGAAGACAATTGGATCCCTTGACCAAGGTCATGGAACCTTCACCTCATCCCTCTAAACTGAGGTTGGAAGGTTTCTTTCCCCCAGTAACATCAGAATCCACCAAGAGTCTAAACCCTGAATGCCTGTGGCGGGCGGAGGAGGAGGCTCACCGAGGCCGTTTCCCACATTGTTATCCAACGGTCTACTGACTGCAGTACAATGGTGGCTTGTGTGCACCAAGGGAAGCAACAGTGTCCAATTGCCCAGAGTGTTTGCTAAAAACGCTGAAAAGGAAACATCTGCTTATACTATATCCCCCCCCCCTTTTTTTCTCTCTCTGAATGCTTCAAAAGCGAATAAAGTGGATTTCAGTAACCCCGCCACACAAAGCTGGATTCATGCCTTCAGTAATCCCTTCTATGCTTGTCACATTCATTCTTGCTCTGAGGCACTTCAAACACTGTTGATTTATTCTTCCATGAATCTGAATGAAGGTAATGCTGCGGAGCCAAGTTGCCCTCGCTCTTCGGGTGGGATTTCACGGTCTATCTGCCAACTCATTAAAAACACCCACCCCTTCCAGTTTTCCGGATTTATCCTGAATGTAATTTCTCTTAGTCTTCTTAATCTTGAAATAAAGAGCTTTTGGACCCCTCGGTGTATTATATCCACCAAAATATTCTTTTACTTCAATCCCTCGAGATGATTTGGAAGAATATTTAAAAATGTTTAAAAGGGACGTGAGTGTGGCTGAGCAATCACAAGGCACTGGCTGCACAATGCTATCGAAATGTGTTCCCAACTTGAAATGTCCCGATCCCTTTAGAGGGCAGGGAAATAGACAGTTCAGACACAGCCACTCCTAGGAAGATAAAGATCCTGGTATGTTTCCACAGAACCATTTTTCTCTCTCCTTTTCAAGCCCTTTGTAAATATTCAAGATTTGGAAATCCAGGTAGTACACGGCATCATAACTGCTGGTCTGGAAGGGCTGCAGACAATTTGGTGCCGCATCTGACTCCCTCCTGCCGTAGGTTAAAAAGGCTGTCTTTGGTGGAGAACAAAGAGCAGCCATCTGCTTATTCACGAGCAGCCCCTTTTGTGCAGAAGAAGAAGCTGGAAGGATGTGCATTCTCTGCCCAGTTCCACTAGGGATTCCTTCTGTGACTTAAGAGATCATTTTACATCCCATCACCTCGCGTGTCTTCCCTTTAAGATGGCAGTGCTTTACCATGTTCCTCGCTCAGGGGAGTCTCGTGCAGAACAATTAAGGGTTAATTAATTAATTACAGAACAACCGACGAAGAGAGATCATGAGGATTTCTGCTGCATTTCCTTGGCTTTGGGTAAGGCTACCCCTAAATCAACTTTAATCAGAGGCATAGGCCTCAATTTTTCATTCGTAGTCACACTGTGAGGTTTCAAATGAGCATGAATCCCTTGAATATAATTTTTCCCAACTCAGATATTTTTTCCCTTGCAAGACTGATCTCTAGTAACTACTTCACTGGGTTAATCAATAAGTGTTCTTGCATTAAATTTCATAGTTCTGTTATGAGTCGATGAAAATGACAAGCATTTTTTCTTTGCTATTTAATGTGGGTTTTTGTTGTTGTTGTTACTGCTGTTGTTGTTGCATATCCAAGTTAAAAGGAAAAAATTCCATATGAGTTTGCTTATGTCCAGCTTTTTAAAAAAATGTTTTTAATGTTCTATTTATTCTTAAGAGAGAGAGAGAGAGAGAGACAGACAGAGCATGAGTGGGAGAGGGGCAGAGAGAGAGGGAGATACAGAATCCAAAGCAGGCTCCAGGCTCTGAGCACAGAGCCTGACACAGGGCTCGAACTCACAAACCGTGAGATCATGACCTAAGCCAAAGTTGGACGCTTAACTGACTGAGCCACCCAGGTGCCCCTGCTTATGTCCCTCTTTTATCTTCAGAGATAGTCCTGCCCAAACCCGGGACAGAATAATGGCACTCCTTGGATGCAAAATCAGTGACTTTGAGAAAGAAAAAAAAAATCTCTGACCACCTGCTGATTATCCAAATGCTGGTTTTCTAGGGTGAACGTGACCTATTTTCCTCCCCATCTCCCTCCTGGTGCTCACTCTGTTGATGGAAGATGGGCTTGAGTGCACATATGTAGACCAAGAAGGCTGCATGAATGGATATACTCCCTGCTGCTGGGAGGGCTGGCATGAGTTCTAAGCTCAACCCTAAAGAGTTGTAGTTCAAGTGCCTTTAATGTTTCAGACCAGTGATGCCCCAGGTGGTGGCTGAACTCTCATTTCCTTACCACCTGATTCTATTCCAAACAGAATGGGATCTCTCATTTGCGTCCTGCAGAATGCAAGATACAGTTCCTCCACCATATAAAACAGCCCACTTCCCCTCTCACAGCCACAGCAAATCACATCACTTTCTTGCTGAATGTAGAAAACTTCTCCCTTGGGCTAGAGGTGCAACCTCCACTGTTTCCAGTTTCCCAAAGAAATATGCTGTCACAGTCCTCAAGAAACATGTTCTACTTGGTGAAGACAGCTCAATTTTATTCAACTCATTCAATCAATGTTTATTGATGATCAATGTGCGACATCACTAGGAGCAAACTACTAGGAACAGAAAGAAGGTATCAGACACAGTCTGCCTCGATGGGGTCAGAGTTCATCTAGAGGATAAGAGCCACATAGCAAAGCAAGAAGGTTAAACGCAAATTCACTGGTCAAAGGAAATCTGGTCAAAGATGAGTAAACAGAAAAAGTTTAAGAGAAGATGGAAGTTTTCCTTTGGGGATTAAGTATCCAAAGTCCAAATCTGGGAATACTCAGAACTCATTCTTGCAGTAGAAATTCCTGTACTTTCGGGATGCCTGGGTGGCTCAGTCAGTTGAGCGTCCGACTCTTGATTTCGGCTCAGGTCATGATCCTAGGGTCGTGGGATCAAGCCCTGCTTCGGGGTCTGTACTGAGCATGGAGTTATCTGTACTGCTTGGGATTCTCTCTCTCTCCCCACGCCCCTCCCCTGCTCTCTCTCTCTCTAAGAAGAAATAAAGAAAGGAAGGAAGAAAGAAAGAAAGAAAGAAAGGAAGAAAGAAAAAGAAATACCTATTTTTGCTGGGTTCAGAAGAATTTCTTTTTGGTAAAGTCTTACAGATAAATCCAAATTTCTTCTTACTAATAGTGGAGTGAGTAGAGGGGTCCCAGAGATAATCCAACCCCCTCATTTAAAAAGGTTTATTTATTTATTTATTTATTTATTTATTTTGAGAGATCGAGAGAGAGAACGGGGAAGGGGCAGAGAGAGAGGGAAAGAGAGAGAATCTCAAGCAGGCTCCATGCTGTCAGCTCAGAGCCTGATGCAGGGCTTGAACTTACAAACTGTGATTTCATGACCTGAGCCAAAATCAAGAGTCATACACTTAACTGACTGAGCCACTCAGGTGCCCTCAACCCCCTCATTTCACATATTAGAAAAATCAAACTCCTAAGCTAAATGATTTGCCCAAAATCACATTGATAACAAATGGTGGACTGGGTCTAGAATTCAATTTTCCTGCTCAATCTCATGTTATATGGGAATAAAAAAATTACTATGTATTTACTGTAATTTCCCACTGTATTTTTTCCTAATACCTTCAAATTTGTGGAGAAACCTTTAAGCTACATTAATAGAATTAATTAAAATATAATTTGATAGATTGGAAAATGGCCACAGATTCTTTCATTCTGTTACCCCTTGAATGTTTTCTTTACTTTATGACTGGCTTTAACCAATAGGACATGAATGAGAGTAAGGTTAGCTGAGGCCTCAAGGGAGCTCATGCTTTGGGGCTTGCCCTCTGGCTGCTATTGGAACCCAGGCTCCATGTAAAGGAGCAGAACATAGCCTTCCGGATGATGAGAGACGCATGGACCAGTCAGACCAATTGCCCCCATCAGCCAACAGCCCAGGCAGCCCTCAGCCAAATCACCAACTGGCTACAAATCCATGAATGAGCCTGGCCGAACTCAGCCGAGCCTAGCACAGAACACCCAGTCAAATATTGAGCTAGATAAATGCTGGTAAGTCCCATAATAGTTGGTGATGGTTCATTGCAAAGCAAAAATTGGCTAATACAATGAATATAAGAATGAATAATAACCATTGAAGAAGTAAGTTCAAGCAGGAGGGTGCATGTTGCTAGTTGGAGTAAATGGTTAGAGGTTCCATTAAAAAAAATTTTTTTTAATGTTTCTCTATTTTTGAGAGACAGAGACAGAGTGTGACCAGGGGAGGGTCAGAGAGAGAGGGAGACACAGAATCTGAAGCAGGCTCCAGGCTCTGAGCTGTCAGCACAGAACCCAACGGGGAACTCAACCTCACAAACTGTGAGATCATGACCCGAGCTGAAGTCAGACGCTTAACCGACTGAGCCACCCGGGTGCCCCCAAAGGTTCCTTTTTAAACCTATACTTGATATTCTAGAGGGCAGAACCTTAGTGCTGAATTTGCTATTTTATGAAGGAAAAGACAGAAGCTGTATGTTATCCTTTCTTCCCAGGAGAAACTTCCTTATGAGATGGAGACAACTTCTCATTACACTTGTTTCCTAATTTAATTTCGAGCCTTGGCCAATAACTGGCCACTAATTAACATGAAATTGCAAATGAAACTTTCTATTAAGAGCACACACAGGCGTCTACACATGCACACATGCGTGCACAGGCACACACACACACGCGATGCTGGCAGATGCAGAATTGTGCCTCGTCTTACAGGATCATTTGTCCGGGAGACTGCATATTGTGTTCTCTTCCAGCCAGAGCTCTGTTTACTGTGGATTTCTGCCAAGATAACCCTTGGCATTCTTCAAACAAAGATTTCTCTTTTACCAAGAACATCTCTATAATGCAATATGTTTTTCTGGAGTTGAAATATAACCCTGATAGAATATAAAGATAACTCCTTGTAATAAATAAATGAAACACTATATCCTGTGTTCTCTGAGAACAAAACTTAAAAGAAAAACAGTTTTTAAAGTCCATTCAGAAAGAGATAGGCTCCTGACGATATTTGGAAACTTCTTCCCACTGCATCATCTTAGAAGTTCTAGGAGAAATATGTATCTTAAGACAAATACATAACCAGTTTGGAAAACAAGAAGAGGTGTTTTTGGTAGATCAGAAGGAAAAGAAGATTGTACCATAAAAAGGAAAAGCCCATGTAGGAAAAGACTTCCATAAAATACGGGTGGCTTCCAGCCTAAAGGTAGCATAACTGGGAGTGGACAAGGATCTGGGTGGGGGTGGCTTCTGGATTGCTGGTTGGGATAATGCCAACAAACAAGCCAGATGGTTGACCACTCTTCTTCCCTTTCCACCTCCCCACCAGCTGGATGGTGTTCAACTGGACTGCCTTAATCTAAGTAAAGTGAATCTGGCAGCTAGATGGGAGAGGCATCACACAATACTCAGGGGGATGGTGACCAAAAGGAGTATTGGAAATGACCCATGTCCGGAGCATGGCATGCTTTGCCTACCCACGCATCCTGTGCCCGCCGTCTACTCCCAAACCCAGGCAGGGATGCAGCCCACCCCACCTAGAAGCAGATCCTTCTCATCCAGTGTAATCAATGATGGGTGGCCATGACAAACGGACAAAATATTCACAGAATCAGGTGAACAGGAAATCAGGGCAAGAATCCACAAACATGTGAATGGATCAACAACACGGAAAAAGCCTCACCCAACTCAACAAATGGAGAAATGCAGTTAATACGGCAAACAGGAGAAGCTTTTAGAATGGTTGTAATCCCCATTCTTAAGTGCATCTTAAGAGGACACTATAGCCATCAAAAACAATGAGTTGAAGATCTAGGAAAATTTTTTTTTATGTTTATTTATTTTTGACACAGAGAGAGAAAGAGAGAGAGTATGAGCAGGGGAGGCGCAGAGAGAGAGGGAGACACAGAATCCGAAACAGGCTCCAGGCTCTGAGCTGTCAGCACAGAGCCCGACAGGGGGCTCGAACTCACAGACTGCGAGATCATGACCTGAGCCGAAGTTGGGCGCTCAACAGACTGAGCCACCCACGTGCCCCGATCTAGGAAAAATTTTTAAATGTGTTTTTAAAATTAAAAACCAAGTAACGGTGGGGTGCCTGTGTGACTCAGTTGGTTGAGTGTCTGACTCCTGATGTCAGCTCAGGTCATGATCTCATGGTTCGTGAGATTGAGCCCCATATCGGGCTCTGCACTGACAGCATGGAGCCTACTTGGGATTCTCTCTCTCTCCCTCTCTCTCTCTTCCCCTCCTCATTCTCTCTCTCTCTCTTTCATAAATAAATAAATAAACATTAAAAAAAATTAAACTGAGTAATGGGACAAACAGCAAAATAGACATTGATTGTCACATAAGTTGGTGGCCTAGAATAGGAATTCTGCCAGAATGCTGAACAAGAGAAAGCATTACAAGGCAGAGAAGAAAAATTAAGGGATTTGGAGGAACAAGTCAGAAGTCCCAATATTGTCCAGTAGTAATTCTGGGAGAGAATAGAGTGAAGGGTGAGCATGAGAACACTCAAAGCAGTAACAGAAAAGGAAGTCACAGAACTAAAGAAAAACAGCACTTGAACTGGGAGGCTTAGCTCTATACTATTGACAAGAGATATATCTATATTATAACCATGCTGAAGGTTGAAAATAAATACATATAAAGCTCTATAAGGTAAAAGCTACCAAAAGAAGGCTGAAGTCCAGTATTTCTAGGCAAATTGAAATCAGAAAACATTACAGGAACTAGAGGTATTTCATACTGATAAAAGGAACAATGAGCCACCACAACTGTTATAAACTCTATGCCCTTTCTTTCCCTGCTTTAGAATATTTAAAAAAAAAGTTTTAATGTTTATTCATTATTGAGAGACAGGGAGACACAGAATGTGAGCAGGGGAGGGGCAGAGAGAGGGGGAGACACAGAATCTGAAGTAGGCTCCAGGCCCCGAGCTGTCAGCACAGAGCCCGACATGGGGCTCAAACTCACAAACTGTGAGATCATGACCTGAGCTGAAGTCAGTCACCCAACCAACTGAGCCACCCAGGTGCCCCGGTGCTTTAGAATATTTAAACAAAAAGTGAATAGAAGAAGAAAAACCTAAACAAATTCATCCCAACGGATACTAGCAATTACATCTGGGGAGGAGGGAGATTTGGAGATTTGGTTTAGACAATAAAGAAGACTGAGCCACTCAGGTGCCCCTAAAGAAGACTTTCCTAAATCTGTATTACTTGAAATTATTTTTACAAATAGATGGATCCATATATTAATTTTGCACATAATTAAAAAAATAAGAGCTATATATTTTAGTTTGTACCCTACTTAATAGTATTTTGCATATTTAAGCCAGAAATAATTCCAACCCCAGCCCAAACTGGTCTTCCTTTCTCATTTACTAAAATCTTGTTGATCTCTGCCACATAGATTTTATCACTAAATTTCTTGCCTTGTCAAGTTGTTAAGTGGACTTCAATCGTGTAACTTCAATTAGGGTATCCGGGATGAAAAGGGTTTTTCTTATATTCTAAATAATAGCAGAATATTATTAATAGCATTCAGAAGTAGTGTTTTGTAATGAGTGCTTCTGATGTAGTACTATTTGTATTATCTCATTTAATCTTCTCAATGGTCCTTTAGAATAAGTACCAGGACAGATCCCACTTTACAGGTGGGGTAGTTGAAGGTTTTTTTTTTTTTTTTCTTCTTCCTTAGGCAGGATAAATAACTTGTCCAAATTCCCAGAGCAAATAACAACAGAAAGAACCAATATTTGAAAGTAGGTCGGTCCAATGCGGGATTCTGAATTTTAACCGCTGTGAACCGGTCTGGGCACACAGAACCTGCTCAACATAGGTTTTGATGGCTGTTGCCTGATTTCATGTCTCACGGGCAGTCCTCTGTCTTCAGCTCTCTTTGATGTCAAGAGAAGGGATCTGAATTGGAGCATTTGAAGTCATAATTAAAGACTGTAGTCAGGGGAGGATCTCAGCAATCATTTTACAGGGGAAGAAAATGAAGCCCAGAGAGGTTAAGGGAGTAGTCCTAGGTCACAGAGCTCGATCCTGGAACAGCTAGTACTGAAACCAACTCTCTTAGCTCCTGGATGGCAGACGCAGCAGGTGCAGCTTCCAAGCGGCCTGCCTGCCGCATTGTTGGCTGGGGCTCTCCCAGCTGCCCCCTCCCTGCCTCCAAGCCTCAGCACATAAACCCACAGCGTGGCTTGAAGTGGACCACGCGACCCATCGCCATGGGCTTTTCCAGAATGAAGGTGTGAAAATCAGAAAGGATTCCAGGAGCAGAATGCAGGACTTCAGACGGTAAAAGAGGTGCCGAGGGGAGAAAACCAGAGAAAGGTTACAGAAGAGAATAGAAAGACAGAAAGATACAGAGAATAGAAAGATCCTGAGAAAATCCGGAAGGCAGAAGAACTGGGGCTGTCCAAGGGGGAGAGAACAGCTTCAGACAACCCCCAGAAGGACTGGATGAAGACCAACCAGAACCTTCTGTAGTCATTCCAGGGCTCTTGTTTCTTCTGTGGTGGCCTCATCTGTGAGTAGTCACCATGAGAAACACCTAACTGTGGCCTTTGTCTGGGGTACAAGCTGTAGTCTGTGAAGTGACCTGTAAAATAAAACGGATTTTGTTTCCTTTCCCGTTTTTATAAAAAAGCTTTGTAAACATTTTCTTTAAACTGTGTGTTTCAAAGCCAGAGGTGTTTCAAAAATGAAGCCATGAACACCTCTTGCTTAGATTCTCCAATGGTTTTGCCACATCTCTGTGTATTTTTCCTGTTCTTTTTCTTGCTGAACCAGTTCAGAATTCATATATCATAACTCTTTACCCCTAAATACCTCAACCTACATATCCTAAGAACAGGGACATTCCCTTCTGTAATTAAAACCTAATCATCCTGGTTATTTTACACTGGTACACTATTTAAAAATTTTTTTTAATGTTTATTTATTTTTGAGAGAGAGAGAGAGACAGAGAGACAGAGTGTGAGTGGGCGAGGGGTAGAAAGATAGAAGGAGACACAGAATCTGAAGCAGACCCCAGGCTCTGAGCTGTCAGCACAGTGGGGCTTGAACTCATGAACCATGAGATCATGACGTGAGCCGAAGGCAGATGCTTAGCCAACTGAGCCAACCAGGTGCCCCTCGCTGGTACACTATTATTGTTGACTATCCAGTCCATATTCAAATTGCTCCAGCTTCTCTTAAAAATATTCTTTATAGGGGCACCTGAGTGGCTCAATAAGTTAAGCATCAGACTCTTGGTTTCAGCTCAGATCATGATCTCATGGTTTGTGGGTTCGAGTCCTGCATCAGGCTCTGCACTGACAGTGTGGAGCCTACTTGGGATTCTCTCTCTCTCTCTCTCTCTCTCTCTCTCTCTCTCTCTCTCAAAGAAACTTTTAAAAAAATGTTTTTTATAGCATTTTTTTCCCCTGATCCAGGAACCCATCTCAGATCAAACACTGCATAGAACTGACATTTCTCCTTAGCCTCCTTTAATCTGGAACCGTTCCTCAGCCATTCTTTGTTCTTCATGACCTTGACATTTTGAATAGTACTAGCTGTCCCTCAGTTGGGGGTTATCCAGTGTTTTCTTGTGATGAGAATCATTCAGTTTTCATGGCAGGCCTCCTGCAAGAGTGAGGTTGTGTTCAAGTGCAATGGCTTTAATCACAAGGATTTTATATGGTATTAATCCTGTTTAAGGAGTGTAATGCTAAGTGACACCAAATTAACCAGGAAGCAAGCCCTGAAGAGAGAAAGCACACTCAAAAGGGAGGTCAGTGTGTTGACAATACTCTCACTGCCTGCCCATTCAGTATGCAAAACAACTTCCTCTCAGTGAGCTCCCATCACACTGACCTCTTTATTTCTACCACGAGGACACCACTGAGCGCCATTAATTTTTCTGCAGAAAGGAGGGGAAAAAATCTAGGCGGAAAATTACTCTTCATTTCAGTCTGCCCATAAATGCAAATGTAGAAACTCTCATTGTCAAACATAATCATTGCCCTTCGGAAACATCATAGCCTTCAAAGAATTTGAAGAGTTGGAAGAATTAAATCAACTGCCTAGTTTTCACCACTGAAATTTTTAAAAATGATGAGGTCAGCCTGTCACCTTTAAAGACGTCCATTTCACCGTGTGTTTATAGCCATGTTTGTGTTAAGGGTGTTGTGTTAAGCTTTCGTTTAAGAAGCTCATAATGTTGAGTTTCTGAACGCTAAAGGTACCTCCTGCATTTGCTGGTTTCCATTTCCCAAACTCATCTCTTCTGTCCGGGCACCTGCCAGCCCTTGCTCCAAGCCTGCATTGTCTTCCTCAACACTATTCTAAGAGTTTCCTGACTGCACGCAGCACCCACTCTTGCTCCAGCAGAATCCAGTTTCCACAGAGCAGACAAATAGATTCCCCTACAATGTACCTCAGATCCTGCTACTTTCCTGCCCAATGACTTCCTCTTCGCTGACTTTCTCAAAATCCAAGTCGCCTACCACCGCCAAAAGGATTACCCCTTCCTCCTTCTCCAACTGCCCCTCCTCCTCTTCTCTCCCTCAATCAGCCTCTTCCAGTCATGCTAACTGTTCTGTTCCTTGAGTGAGCCTGTCTCATTCACCTCAGGGCCTTCGTACTTGCCAATTTCTGCGTGGAACCCTTTTTTCTTTGACTTGACCCAAGATAGTTCCTTCTTGTCATTTGGGTGGCAGCTCAAATGTCACCTCATAGGAGAGGTTCCACTCCAAACCAGTCACGTCCTTCGGAAAACTTTCTGAATTCTCTTTCTGAATTTATCCCGTTGATACATTTGTTTATAATTTCATCATGTGACTCCACTGCGACATAGGGTCCATGGAGACAAAAAAGCGTTTTTTTCTTGCTCCTTGCCAAATCTTGAGTGCCTAAAACGACTTCTGGCATGGGATGGGTGCTCTGTAAATATCTATTGGATGCGTTAAAATGATTACAGATTACAACTAGACCCACTGAGAGAGGCAATTTATCCGGTGTTGAACAAATGCTATTGCCTTAACGAGCTATCCACCTTGGTCACCAGATTTACCTCCAAATGCTTTAGCTATTTACAAAGATAGTTCTACCAATTAAGGGGAAATAAACAGGGATGGGGGCCGAAGCATAAAGGAATAAAAACATGAAACACAAGGGCCTCATGCAAACATGTTTCATATGTTTCGTATGTAACATATGCAGTGGGTTAATTTAACCCACTGCACCTAAGGAGTGCAATAAATGAACCTTAAGAAGTACACAATCTACTGCACGTGATGCCACCCTGTCCCAGGTCCCATAGCCTGCTGTCCACCTCTTGTGAGTCTCTATAGCACTTCATCTTCCTTCTGCTTGTCTCCCCAAATGTAGGCTTTTCCCCATAATGGAGGTGAGACCGCCTTCTTTTTTGTTAAGGTAGTTTATTTATTTATTGAGAGAGAGAGCGTGTGCACACACAGGCAGGGAAGGGACAGAGAGAGACAGAATCTCGGTGCTGACAGTACAGAGTCTGACATGGGGCTCTATCCAACAAACCAGGAGATCATGACCTGAGCTGAAATCAAGAGTCAGACGCTTAACTAATGGAGCCATCCAGGTGCCCGGAAAGCCTTCTCTCTCTATATGCCTTGTTTCTCAGTGTTCTCATTGACTTCATAGCTGTACCCATCATTTTTCTACCAGAAAATCCCAAATTCATCTCTCAGTGTGTTCCAGATCATCGCCAGCTGGAATTTTTTTGGCAATCTGAACACTTCTTAGAATGCCTCAGCAAGTCCGGTCTAGTTTGTCCAGAAGGCAAAAGGCCCATAGTTGCCCATTATTCAGAAAGGTCTGTTAATTTCTGAAGCGCGTGGATCATATCTCACTTCATTTCTTTATGATAGAATAAGCATCTGCTGAGGCAAGTTTGAGGTCACATAAACTTAGCAGGAAATAAAGACTTTACTATGTTAGTGGAAATACACACATCGCATGGCTTTTTGTGTGTGTGATAAACGACACCAAAGTTAGTGGCTTAAAAGAGTAACCATTTTCTTGGTTTGTGATTCTGTGGGTTCGACCTCAGGCTAGGGCTCATCCAGTTGGTTCTTCTGGTCTTGGCCGGGCTTAGTCATGCACCTGCCCTCAACTGCTGAGTTGGCTGGGGCAGAGGTACTTCAACTCTTACCTCTGCTTCCTGTGGTCTCTCATACTCCAGGAGGCTAGCTTGGGCTTGTTCTCATGGTGATGACGGACGGGATCCCGGGAGAGCAAGAAGAAGTGTGCAGGGCCCCTGGGAGTGTGCCCTGGGAAGTGTACAGGGAGTGTGATTCCCAGGCTTGGAACTAGCACGCCGCCAGTTCCACTACCGTGTACGCTACCACGCAAACCGCAAGGCCGTCATCTCTCGATGGGAGATGCGGCAAAGTCACACTGCCTGGGGGTGTGGATGCAGCCGGGGAGAAGATTGTGGCTATTTCCGCAAACAGTTCACCACAGTGAGGAGCGGTTTGCTAGGGGAATGCATCTCTCTGAAGTGTGTGTAAGAGAAGACACACGGAAAATGGTAGTCAGGCAACAAACCCTAACTTCCTGTGTTTGCCCGAAATACCATAAGTCACGACCTGGTCCTCGCTAAGTGTGTTTCAGTGTGCTGCTCCTCGGGAAGGAAGTCGGAACTGCTACTGCTCCAGAACAGTTGTGCCCCAGTGGGTGCCCGCCTGGCCCCGACCGGTTCCCTGGGAGTGGGAGATGATGACAGCCACAGCAAGTAAAGCCTGAGATAGCAGTCTCCGTGGATGTGGCTTGGAAGCTACAGGGGATCAACCACCTGCCTGAATGGGTGACGGAAAAGCTCAGCTCAGGAGGATGGCAGAGGGGAGTGAGGCTTCTAGGACAGTGCGTTTGGTCATTCCTTTTCTACCTGCCCTGTTGCTATGACAACCGAAGGCTGTCTTGTAGATTCATCAAATAGACAGGGGCATATTTGAAGTGCAGGAGAACTGCTTTGATGGAGATTTATTTTTTTTTCTCTAACTTGCCACAAGCAGGTGCTACTTCCTGAATTTTTTTCATTGGCAGTCCTGAATGGAAATTTACATGCCGATAAATCAGATTAAGGCTTTCTCAGGCAGTTAGAGGAAGGTGCCAATACATCCTGGCTGCTTATTCCAATCCGTTGTAATGCTTTTCAAACATATTGGAGCCCCACAAGCAAGAAATTGGTGTAAGGTGGTACCCCTTAAGGATTTTTTTACACGTTTATTTATTTATTTTTGAGAAGGGGGGCAGGGGCAGAGAGAGAGGGAGATGGAGGCTCCAAATCAGGCTCTGTACTGACAGCAGAGAGCCTGACACGGGGCTCGAACTCACGAACCTTGAGATCATGACCTGAGCTGAAATCAAGAGCAGGATGTTTAACTGACTGAGCCACCCAGGCACCCCAATGATTTTGTTTTTAAAGGTGACCAGGTGACTGATGTGCATCTAGAGTTTTGAATGGCTGTGCTAACGTGATAAACTCAAAGTCATGAAGAGTGACGGTGTTGCAAAAGCACTTGTAGGTGTATTTGTGTTTTAATTCTGGCTCCAGCACCTTCTAAGCTGTGTGGCCTTGAGAAGCCTCACTGTCCTCATCCACATAATGGGACCAATAATACCTATTGCACACCGCTTGTGAGGACAAGAAATAGCATTTTTTTAAATATGAAATTTATTGTCAAATTGGTTTCCATACAACACCCAGTGGTCATCCCAACAGGTGCCCTCCTCAATACCCATCACCCACCCCCCCCTCCCTCCCACCCCCATCAACCCTCAGCCTGTTCTCAGTTTTTAAGAGTCTCCTATGCTTTGGCTCTCTCCCTCTCTAACCTCTTTTTTTTTTTTTCTTTTTAAGAAATAGCCTTTTGAAAGTATACAGCAGGGGTGCCTGGGCGGCTCAGTTGATTAAGTGTCTGACTCTTGGTTTTGGCTCAGGTCATGATCTCACGGTTCGTAAGATTGAGCCCCACATCCAGCTCTGCGTTGACAACGTGGAGTCTGCTTGGGATTCTCTCTCTGCCTCTCTCTCTGCCCCTCCCCTGCTCGTGCTCTCTCTCTCTCTCTCTTACTCTCAAAATAAATAAATAAACATTTTTTAAAAAGTGTAGAGCAAAAGAAAATGAAAGGAAATGTCAAATTATAAGGAATGGCCAAGAACAAATGAAACTGATTGGAAATGCACAACTGGATGATAAAACTCTTACTGAAGTGTCTACCTATCAAAGTCAGAGTACATATTTGTACACCCATGTTTATGGCAGCATTATTCACAATATCAAAAGGTGGAAACAACCCAAATGTCCATCAACGCATGAATGGTCAAGCAAAATGTGGTGATACACACAATGGAATATCATACAGGAAGGAATTTCTGACACCTGCTACAACAAGAAAGCACCCTAAAGACATATGCTAAGTGAAATAAAGAAGTCACAAAAGGACAAATACAGTATGAGTCCACTTACATGGAGAACCTAGGGTAGTTGAGGCTGGACACTTGGTTCCTGGGCCTGTTTTATTTACTTTTTAAATTATTTTTTAATGTTTATTTATTTATTTTTTGAGAGACAGAGAGTGAGCGGAGAGGGGCAGAGAGAGAGGGAGACATAGAATCCGAAGCAGGCTTCAGGCTCCAAGCTGTCAGTACAGAGCCCAATGTGAGCCTTGAACTCATAAACTGTGAGATCGTGACCTGAGCCGAAGTCGGACGCTTAACCGACTCAGCCAACCGGGCGCCCCTGTTTTAAAAGCATAAGCAGAACCATAGTTGTCTTAGTTGCCTTATTAACTCAGCTCCACATTCTGGCTTGTTCCCGACTTAATTAATTTTGCCATTTTACTCCCATTCCTTGTTGACCCAATGATTGTAGAAGAATGCTTACCTCCAGATTGTTTCAAGGCCCCCTTCCTCAAGGTTTCAAGAACCCCCTGACTCTCCTCTCATGTATATAAGCTGCCCTGAGGCTCAACGGGGCAAGGCAGTCCCTTGCCTCCTTTGTGAGCTTCCCTTCTGATAATAAAGCTTTCCCTACTTCAAAACCAGTGTGTCAGACATTGGTTTCCCGTGCAGTGGGTGCACGGATGAGTTTGGGTTTGGTAACACACTCAAATTCACAGAGACAGAAAGTAGAATGGCACTTGCCAGGGGCTGGGGAAGGGGGTAATGGAATATCATTTACTGGGTACAGAGTTTCAGTTGTGGAAGATGAGAAAGTTCTGGAGATGGATAATGGTGATGGTTGCACAACAGTGTGAATGTACTAAATGCCAATGAATTGCACACTTAAAAATAGCTCAAATGATGAATTTTCTATTATGCATTTCACTACAATAAAGAAGATAAAACAATGGTTTTGTTTTGTGGGGAAAGGAAACAAGAGGTTCCGATTAGGGTGAAGCAAACGGGAGGGTCTAGTGTCACCAGCCAGGTTCTGTTTCTTGATCGCGGTGGTGTTCACAACGGTATTCGCCTCGTAATAATTCATTATTTGTTTTGTTTCATTTTCTGTTTTATTTTACAACTTGACAGTAAAAAGGTTTTTTTTTTTAAAGACATAATAAACAAACACTTAGAATTGCATTCGCTGTGTAGATAGCCATTGTTCTGTGGGTCGTTCTCGTCCGTGCCCCTCTCCACCCTCCTCCTCTTCCTCCTCTGCTTCCCCCTCCTCCTCCTTCTCCACCACGACCACCCACCTAGCATGACGGTCTGCCCACAGGTGGCTCCAAGACCCACCTGCTGTATTAGTGATGACAACACTGGACCCATAAAGGCTGCAGGACGCAACTTTAGTGCCCTCAGTATGATGGGAGAGGCCAAACCACCAGGCCTGACCTAAGTGCTGGGAGTAAAGGGTGATCACAGGTGCAGTCATGGGGCAGCATCAACTGAGGCACCTTTTTACCGAGAGGGAGGGTTTCCCAAGCCTACTCTGAAAATCCCAAGCTGGATTCATGTCTAGGATACACTGAGTCCTGTTTTAGAGCTCCGTGCTCAGTTGGCCTCGGGTGCATGAAAATTAATGTCCAGCGTGAGACGATGCAGAGCTAGGAATTAGATAGTTCAGATTATAAGTGCTGGAGGCATTCAGAGCAAAAGGAAGTGGCCTTGAAAGATGAATAAGGCTTGGAGAGGCAGAGGGAAGCCTGAAAAGGAATGACTTTCCAGAAGCCAAGACAAAGAGGAATTGGCTGGCATTTTGTGACTTGGGAAAAAGACCAGCGGGGACCAGGGAGACAGGTGGGGAAATTGGGTTAGACTGGTCACCTGGATCCAGATGTGGGGTGGCCTTGGAGTCAGGCAGAGAAATGCACATTTGAAATGGTGGGAAATAGGCGGTCATTGAAGATTTTTGAGCAGAGGTAATGAAAGGATTGATTTTAGCAGTAGCCCTGGAGGAAGATGGAACGATCTTGGGGGGACAGATCTGTGAGACACAAGAGAGGTTCATTTGAGAGGAAAACCGGCAGGACTTGATAATAACTTGAGATGGGAATAAGAGAAGAAAACCATTTCTAGGGAATTAGGGAAGGCAGGTGGTCTGCTTCTAACATTCTTTATTTAAGCTCTAGACAACCTCGACTTTGGCTGAACCACTGAATCAACTGGAGATCTTGTCAAGATGTAGACCGATTCAGCGTGTCTGGCTCCAAATTCTGCATTTCTACCAAGCGCCCTGGTGAGGCTGATACTGCTGGTCCACAGATTAACTGCACTTTGGGAAGAAAAGTTTTAGAACCATAGTTTCCAACTAGACTGTGCCTGGGAGTCTTCTGGAGAGGTTTTAAAAACCCAATGCCCAAGGCCAGACGTCTTCAGTCAGAATCTCTGGGAAGTAGGCATTAGGATATCTAAAGTTCTCCAGGGGGTTCACCTGTACAGCCTGGGTTCAGCTGAGCTTTGGATGCTCTAGATTTCAGAGGTTAAAAGAACATATTTAAAAACATCTTCATGGGGCGCCTGGGTGGCTCAGTCGGTTTAACGTCCGTCTTTGGCTCAGGTCATGATCTCACAGTTCGTGGGTTCGAGCCCCACATCGGGCTCTGTGCTGACAGCTCAGAGCCTGGAACCTGCTTCGGATTCCATGTTTCCCTCTCTCTCTGATCCTCTCCTGCTCACACTTGGTGTCTGTCTCTCAAAAATAAAATAAACATTAATTTTTTTTAATTAAAAAAAAAACATCTTCAAAAGCTTCCTAACAATATTTTTTAGGGAAAATGACTTCCTCAAGATTTTTCTGGAGCAGTTCCATAAATACCCCTTTTTTAAAACAACAAACTTGTGTGCATCCGATAATCAACAACAACAAAAATCAAATTGTCCCTTAAGATGCAAGGTGCCTGAGTAAAATAACAGTAGATCTTTAATGCTACTGCAGGGAGTACATTTTTTTAAGCTGCAGGGTAGGAGATGGTTTGCAAGGCCTGCAAATGCTGGTGATTTATGAGCACGAATGCACAGTGCAGAAGCTGTTGAATTGCTTCAGCTCATCAAAGAAGCTTCTCGGAGAGGTATTTTGAAGACTTCCCGCTGGTCTTCAGTCCGGGTTTCTGTAAATCCATCTCTGAGTGGTCAGGGCTTCTCTGCTCCCCGCTCTACCAGGTGCCCAGACTCAGCCCTCTGCTCCTCATTAATCTTGACCATGTTGGAAAAACACACAAGGCAAAACCCTATACTGAGTGGCAATTAAAGTACTTTACAACAGACCGCAAATTGTGGCTGTAAAAGAGTACTCCTCCCGGGGCTTTCTCCCAGCGCCCTGAAATTTATAGCAAGTGGCCTTCATTCTCGCGGGTATTAGAATTACACAATGCTGGCGCTGGGCAGAGAAATTTAAGAGGCGGGCACAGACCCTCACCAAATGCACAAGCCCCTTTTAATCTGATTTCTGCTGGGCAGCCTGGCTTAGATAGAAATAGAGCTATCGCATTTCCTCCTGTGTGCATAGAGAGGCAGTGTGGTATCGTGCAAAGATCCCTAATTCCAGAGCCGAGGGACCCGTTTCTTGTTCGAGTCTTGTGTTTCAGTAGCCAGAGTTCCCTCATCTAGTAATCTGGAATCAGACTGCCTTTTCTGAGGGATTGTTATGGTCAGGGATGTGCTGATAGATGTTTAACACCAAGCTCTGGTGGGTAGAGGGAGCCCAAACTGTTTGCTGATTTGCATGGTATGAATACCCCTATCGTGGCCTATTTCAAACTGCCAACCCGGTATTCCTGAACCCACAGCAACATGCCATTTGTAGCGTGCACACAGTCCAGATACAATAACTCCAACCTACTTATAACTTCAAGGACATAGGTGATAGTAAAATGTAGTAAAAACATTAGAGAGTGATGGAGGTTAGATATTTATCACCTTTTAAAAATACAATTTATTGGGGCGCCTGGGTGGCGCAGTCGGTTAAGCGTCCGACTTCAGCCAGGTCACGATCTCGCGATCTCGCGGTCCGTGAGTTCGAGCCCCGCGTCAGGCTCTGGGCTGATGGCTCGGAGCCTGGAGCCTGTTTCGAATTCTGTGTCTCCCTCTCTCTCTGCCCCTCCCCCGTTCATGCTCTTTCTCTGTCCCAAAAATAAATAAAAAACGTTGAAAAAAAAATACAATTTATTTAAGTGTAAGTTTACGTAGCTTAATCTTTAACAATGGATGTTTAAAAACCAGCTCACAAACATTCCTACAAAATTTTTAATTGGCTCTCACAAGCCAGGAGAAGGTGGCTCCAGTGTACTCTGGGTTGTGACGACCTAATGAAATAATGTGTAAAAACATCCAGCATAGGGGCACCTGGGTGGCTCAGTCGGTTGAGTGCCTGACTTGGGCTCAGGTCATGATCTCACAGTTCGTGAGTTCGAGCCCTGCGTCAGGCTGTCTGCTGTCAGCACAGAGTGGGCTTCAGATCCTCTATCTCCCTCGCTCTCTGCCCCTCCCCCGCCTCAGAAAACCCACCGCATTCAGCATATTCATTAGGCATTTGTTTGCTAGGGCAGGCATGATAAAATACCACAGATTTGGTGACTTAAGCAACAGGAATTTATTTCTTCACGGTCTGGAGCCTGGAAGTCCAAGTTTAAGGTGTCGGCAAGGTTGTTTTTTGTGTGTTTGTTTGTTTGTTTTTCTGAGGCCTCTTTTCTTGGCTTGTAGATGGCCACCTTCTTGCTGTGTCTTCACATGGCCTTTGCTCTGTGGGTGCTTATCCCTGGCATAACCTCCTTTCGTAAGGACACCAATCCTACGGGTTTAGGGCTCCACTCTTATGACCTTATTTAACCTTAATTATCTCTTTTAAAACCCTATCTCCAAATGCAGTCATTTTGTGGGTTATAGCTTCAACATAGAAATTTGAGGGCGAGCACAATTCAGTCACTCTCAGCATTTAATAAATATTGCTTGCATATGAATGCAAATAGTGAAGTTTCAATAATGAGCTGAGAATGACCTATCTTCTTCTCTTAGAGGCTTTTTTTTTTTTTTAATCCTATAGGGAGACTTAGGCTATCTATGGCTAAGAAAATCTTGACTGAGATCTCTCTTTACTGTGCTGAGGCTCATATGCAGAAGGTCCAATAAAATGTCAAGGGCTATACAAATTGAAAATTAGTGTCGTGGTTACTATTTCTTTCTCTACCGTGACTGGTTGTTGTGATTGTCATTTTGATACCAGCTAAAATTTCTCTCTAAGTCATGTATGCCCTTAGGGGATGCCTTTAGGTATGTAACAGTCCGTAGCTGGCATGTGATTACTTATGTTTTGTTCTGTTTACTTCTTTACGCCTAGAGTCTGTGGAGCATAGAGGTTAACAGTTCAATCTCTAAAACCCGAATGCCTAGATTTGAATCTCAGCTTCACAATTATATTGTCATAGGTACAAACCACAGGTGTTGTTATATCATGCTATGATTTTTGCAGAAGTTAAAAGGTCCCCATCCAAAGGGGAATGATCATCACCAGGAATATGATCATCTTCCAAACATTCAGGTTTCTTTCGCTTGCCTCAGCAAAGGAGAACACACTCCGGGGAAGCCATGGATGTCTGAATAAGAAGGAATTAGGATGGGATTCTTGTCGGATCAGTCCTGTGAGTGTTTCTAGGGAGTGTTTCTAGGGAGTGAAGGAAGTGGCTGGGGGTGGGGGTTGGACGAGAAGACACTTTCGATGGGTCCTGTCAGTGCAAGGGGGTCACTCAGTAATTGGGAATCGACATCATTTTTATCTAGAGGGTAAGCAAGGCTACAGTCTTAAGTGGTAAAGAAGCTATAGTCACTTGTGTTAGCTGTAAGAGGGGAGAGTCCAGTCACTTTTGTGCTTCTAGAGTATCCTGCTCTTTGCCTTATTTAAAGTATTGTCACTGTTGACAGTGAATTTGTCTGATGATCATTTTACATTCTTTGAGCATTGTTTATTTCAATTGGGATCATTATGGTCCAATTGTCTTCAGGAATGTTTTCTCATAGGTGGCTCAAAATAGTATTCTCATCACTACTTAGATATTATAAGATATTATAATTATTAAACAGGCAGCTATTTAAGACGTGAGTAAAGAAGCATATATATTACCATAGCATATATATTTTGTGAATTATGCACACATATATATTATCTTGGCAAGCATATTTCAGTGTAAGTGTGGGTTTTTTTTAAAGTCTAGTATTTTAGGGGCGCTGGCATGGCTCAGTCAGTTAAGTGTCTGACTTTGGCTCAGGTCATGATCTCATGGTTGGTGAGTTCGAACCCCATGTTGGGCTCTGTGCCGACAGCTCAGAGCCTGGAGCCTGCTTCAGATTCTCTGTCTCCCTCTCTCTCTGCTCCTTCCCCGCTCCCTCTCTCTCTCTCTCTCTCTCTCTTTCTCTCTCTAAAATAAATAAACTTTAAAAAAATGAAAAAAAAATCTAGTATTTAATTTTATACAATTTACAAACATTATTCTGAGAAAGAATTCATAGGCTTCACCAGCTGTTCAAGAGGTCTAAGGAATCCAGAAGTTTAAGAACATGAGATAGCCCAACCCCTTCATTTTATGGACCACGTGATAGTCTTCAAGAAGACACTTTAAGTCAGTGGCAAAGGAGGATGAAGATCCACTTCTCTGTCCTCCGAGGCAGGAAAGAAGAAGGAAAAGAGTGGAAAAGCCAGGGACTTTGGAGATCAACAGACCAGCATTTGCTGGAATAATAACACTGACTCAGTTTGGGTCTCCTTGAAAATAAAGCAAATGGCAGAACTTCCTTTTAGTATTTTGTTGAGGGGTCCAACCCCAGGCCAGTGAGACTGAGAAAAGGAAAATGAGACAGGGATGGATGGAAAACAAATATAAGGTGATGGATCACTGAGTTTATTGCATGAGAACGCAGACGATTGTTCAATCAGGAGGGTGGTCCACAGCAGCAAAGAATCAGAGTCACAGTAAGAGTGAAGACTAATGAAGGAGACACCAAGTCCTAAGTCTACTGCCTGGACCTGTCTTCATACTCCCAAGTTAGGGGCACAAAGATAAGTTTGGCAAAAACACATTCTTCATGGATTAGCAAGAGGTAAGTTAACGATGGTGGCAGTGGGAGTCTCGAGGAACTGAGGAACTTTGGCAAGGTGCATAAATTGGACTTAATATGAATATCTATCTCATGCCATTACCGTGAGGAATAGAAAAAAAGCACTGAGCCCAGAAGAAAATTCCATAATTGGAATATACAACATAATTGGCAATATCCACCTGCATATACCTCTTCTGGCATTCTTTGCACCTTACCGTAGAAACTTCCCTCAGTGACCTTTCCTCAAGGATCTCAGAATGTGGTAGTCTCTTACCCAAAAGTCTCTTACTCCTCAGACTTGGCTGCACATTGGAATCATCTGGAGAATTTAAAAAATTGGAATCATCTGGAGAATTTAAAAAAGAATGATGCGTGGGTCTCACTCCAGCGATTCTGGCTCAGTTGGCTAGGGGTCCAGCCTGGGCATCCGTTGATCTCAAAGGAGGGGTTGAGTCACGATTGCAAAAGCTGAAATGCCAAACCAAAAACCCGCAGCCTCTTCAGTGGGTCTTAGTTTTATTCCTCAGTTCAACTCTCTCCATCCCTTGGATTGGTTTTGCTTGAAAATTTCCCTCTGATTGCACCTTCGGGTGATCTAGACCAAAGGTACCCTGACATTCTTACCGTTCCCTTTCCCAAGAAGCCCTAAGAGAGAAATTTCTGCCTCTACCAACTTCGTGTAGGCAGTGCAGGCAACACCATTTTTTTTTCTCTCCATCACAGCTGGATGTGTTCGTCTGTACAGGTGAAATCAGGCACACTTGCTAATTGTGATTTTGCTCTGGGCATTGCAGTGGCCGTAAGTCTAGACTGAAGCTAAAGTATTGGGGGCCACTGCTAGTTGAAGATCACTCAGGAATGAAAGTGACAAATCTCTAGAATTAGTCGCCAGTAACATATTGAAAGATCTACACTCAGAGGATCTCAGACAGTTGGGAAGAGGAGGTGAATCGCTCGGACTAATCCCTCTCCACCTTGCATGAGCTCTCTTCCACAAGGTCCTGGCAGACATGTGGCCAAAGCATTTGATTTATGTAAATTAGTTTTTTAACTCCCAGGTTTTCAAGAACACAGTGATTGGATAAAATGAGGGCCATCTGAGGTCCTCATGGAGTTCACCAGGTGGTTGTGAGTTGGAGTACAATGAAGCTGCCTGTTATAATGAGAAACATTCAAGGCATTGCTATTCTGCACACAAATGCACAAAGAGATTGTTATTCAGGAGGTGTGTAAAGAGTTACCTTATTGCTATTCAAAAAGCGCTTTCTCATTTGAAGAAGTCAAGGAAATCAATATGCTGTAGTGACTGAGGCATTCAGAAGCTCAAGGCATAATAGAGAATGAGCCCCTCCCCCCTCCCCCCAAACCCACAGATCAAAATCAAAGCTCCAGTCTTGCTTGTAAGAGTGGAGACTTGGAAAATACACAAGGCAGGAGCTTGGCCTTGTTCCCCAGAGAGATAAAAGGTTATGGTTATTTCAAAGAATAAGAGAAAGCATCAAAGTTTGAAAATAAACATTTGAACTTTTTTTTTTTTAGAATAGTTATCTAAAGTCAATGGAAGCTTTTGAGAATGGCCCATCATTTGATAGCATGCGTGCACGCACATGCGTGCATGCTATTAACAATGCCTGCTGCATCCAAGATCAGCAATACATAATTTCTTTTCACTCTTGACTTTGAAACAACATTCAAACCAGATGTGGAAATATAAAAAGAGAGGTCTACTGGCATCACACAGCTCCTAAAAAAAACCCCATTTCCTTATTTCGCTATTTGAACATAAGGAAGCATATGCAAAATTTATTACCTTTTATTTTTGTCATAAAATTGGAATAAAGCCTTTATGGAGAATTTACAATGCTCAGGTGACTGTGCTAAGGTTTGTAATTGAACCACATCTTTGCTATTTTAATATTTAATTCAGTCCAACCTGTGAACTCAGATTCGTGCCGGGCACCTGGGTGACCAGCTGTCCCAATTTGCCTGGGACTGTTCTAGTTTGGGCACTAAAAGTCCTGCATCGTGAGAAACCCTTCACTCTCAGGCCAACTAGGAAAACTGGTGACTCTCCTGGGCATTGAGGAAATTACCAAAGAAAGAGAAGTTCCTAAACTTAAGGAGTTTACAACTTAATTGGATTTAAAAACAAAGATCCATATATTCAACTGACAGGTACCACTTCAAGAAAGAATGTGACTAATATAAGCTTAGTCTATGATTAACATGGTGGTAATGCTGTAAACAAGTACTAAGGAAAAGCTCAGGAAAATAAGTACTTCAAAAGAAAGAGAAGTGAGTTTGCTTTGAAGTTCTTAAAACTTTCAAGTGTTGAGTCAAATATTTATTGAGGGACAAGCATAGTGCCAAGCAGGGTATATAATGTCAAACAAGGCATATGTTTGCCTAGAGACTTAGTTCTGGTCTCTGTGCCACTAAATCATCCCGTTTTCATGAGCAAATCACTTACCTTGGTTTTCTTATTTATAAAAGGGGTATTATAATATTACCTTCCTTATCTATCTCATAGGGATATTGGGAGAATCATATGAGATGAGTAGTATATATAAAAGCATTTTGAGGGGCACCTGGGTGGCTCAGTCGGTTAAGCATCCAACTGCGGCTCAGGTCATGATCTCATGGTTTGTGAGTTCAAGCCCTGCGTCGGGCTCTGTGCTGACAGCTCAGAGCCTGGAGCCTGCTTCAGATTCTGTGTCTCCCTCTCTCTCTGCCCCTACCCCACTTGCACTTTGTCTCTTTGTCTCTCTGTCTCTCTCTCTCTCTCTCTCTCTCTCTCTCAAGAACAACAACAACAAAATAAACGTTAAAAACATTTTGAAAACTACAGAATGCAATGCTAATATAGGGAGTAAGTAGTGTTATTTTTATCATGCTGATGAACAGGAAAATAAACCCACAGTATGACTTCAATTGTCTATAACTGTGTTGGCCAACATGGTAGCCCCCATTGGCTATTTGGATTTAAATAAAATTAATTACAGTTAAGTAAAACTTTAAAAAGTCAGTTCCTCAGTCACCCTAACCATATTTCAAGTCCTTAATAACTATAGATGGCTGGTGGCTACCATAACCAATAATGGAAATAATTTCTGCATTGTGAAAAATTATCCCATTATCACCGCAAGTTCTACAGAACACAGCTAGTCTAGAAGTAAATGATTAAAATTTTATACCTTGAATATGGTGATAATATGTCTTTGAGGTAGGGTCATTTCTATATAAAAGGAAGGTAATGATGATGCTATACTGTATGACCATAAGTCAAGGTGTGGTAGTCATTATCGCTATTCACTGCTTAGTCCAGTTCTCTTTCTTTTCTGGGCATATGTTAGCATGGCACTTTCCAGAGCCCTTGTAGTTGATTCGGTCAGAACCATGACCAATTATTGTCAATGAACACAAGTGAGGAAAGTCACTTCCAGGTTGAGGATTTAAATTATGAATGAAAAGCCATCTAGGGTTCTATCCTTATTCTTCCATATTTACTAGAACCGTCCCAGATAATGGCTGCTGATCAACCTGTGTCACAGCAGAGTTCAATTCCCAGCTGACCCTTGATGGACATGTAGAAGGGGCGAGAAGCCAACCTTTGTTTGTGTATGCCCCTGAAATTCCAGGAGTGTTTGTTATGTTGGCATAACCTAGCCTATCCTGACTGATACTTTACTCTTGAACTAAGAACAACAAAAGACCCGATTGTCTAGGTCTCTGATCCTAGTTCTTCTCTAGCCCTGACCATTCACCAAATACACACACACACACACACACACACACACACACACACACTTAGACTCACATGCACATGTAGTAAAAACAGAACAAAACAAAAAAGATACAGCAGACCCGCCTACCCACAAATGCATCCAAGCTGCTCTGCCTTGCTTTCTTGCCAAGAGAAGATTCAAAGCCACATGTAACTCATTTACCACACAGCCTGGTTTTAGAAACAGAGTATGATGTTCTTGTTTTCTTTTATGAGGTTCTGGATATTATGATTTCATGAGGACTAGAATTGGTGTAACTGGAACCTGACGTTTCCAACGTGGGTTCATACACTATTTACCAGAATGTACCTTTAGTCTTCGTCTCTCCATCTGTAAAATGGAGGAAGCAAGAAGAATGATAGCCATCTCAAGTGCTGAAGAGATGATTTCCCCTACTGAGAGGAAGTGTGGGATTTGCTAGGTTAATGACAGAAAGTACTTAGTTTTTGAGGAATGGAAGAAGATAGATTGGCACAAATTATTCATGTTCTGCTGCCTGATCCCAAAGCAAAGATTCCATTTTAAAATGCCAGGCAGCAATTTAGCTTTTGCAACACATTACATATTATACTAAAGAGGTGCCATTGGGAAAACGTTGTGAAGAAAGTGCAGAAATCTCATCTTTCTATGCAAATATATTGAAGCATCCCCCGTGGACCAGTATACAATACTGTACCTGATGCTTCTACTGCTATTCATCAACATTGCTCAGCCCAGTGTCTACACATTGCTCCCCTCTACTTCCGCCTGCCACCCAATTCTATAAAGCGTAGAGCCCAGCTTGCAAGATGATTTGCTGTCATAGCTATGGAGTGTCTACAAGCAAAGGGAAAGAGATATACATCAAGTACCTACTTGGAGTGCCATGTATCAAGCATTTTCCCTTCACATCAGCTTTTTGACCTTTTATAAAAACTCTGAGAAGTAGCTAGCATGATCTTCATTTTTCACACATGGAAACCAAGGTGCAGAGATGTGGCCTAACGTGTGCAACAGACTCACCATTCACATGCACCCATTTACCTACAGACCAGTGGCTTCTTATGACAAACACCTGTCACCTTTTGCCTGGTTTGCTCTGGCTACAGAAGCAAGCTGAGCCCACATACAGACCAGAACAGAAAGGCTGGAGTGTTAATACCGCTGGGAGCAGTCCTCAGACCCTCATGGGTAGATGTCAGTGGATAAATGCCCAAAGCTCCTTTTCCTCTTGTGTAGGAGAACACAGACGCAGGCTTTGCACGGCCTCCCAGAGTTCCCCAGCATGAATGAGTCACAATTGCCCATCGTAGTAAATTGCTCAGTAACATAGCTTGTATAGGTTTCCTTCCCTTTGCTGCCTCACTTCCCCACTCCCATGTTAGTGCTTCCTAGAATCACCTCCTGAGTTCACTACTTGTCCTCAAAGCCTTCTCTCAGTCTGCTTTCAGAGTGAACCCAATGTCAGACAGTGTTCCAGCCCATATAATTAACAAATGCTAGAGCCAAGACTCAAATTTGTCTGACTCTATACATTAGGAGAGACCAATTTTTCAAATGATCTCTTGTCTTCACTCCAGACCGTTGTGATGGATACTGAACACCACAGAGATAAAAGATTAAGGCAGGGAGTTATTGTCTCTACCAATGACCTCTGTGCTCTCCAGGGCCTTGACTTGATCCTTCTAAAGGCAGCAGCCCCTCAGGGAATCTGCCCCTGAAAGGCTTCTTGGCCCTTGAGCATCTGGGGAAGTGAGTACTACCAAAGAAAGATACCCTTCCTGAGAACTCAAAAAGAATTTGGAGGGAAAGTTTCTGGAAACTCATTTTGATGTCTCAGAATGCAACCCAGGTGGCTGCATTTATGAACAGCCAGAGTAGTGAGGGAGAAGATATTCTACTCTGCTTATTACCACCTTAATTGTAGGTATACAGGAAGGCCAACCACACAGTCAACAGTGGTATCTCCACTTGCCTACTTTTGCCACGGCCATAAGCCCAATTACCTATGCTCGGAAACTCCCTGCAAGGATGAAGTTCCCTTATGTATCAATCACAGCAAGCAAGCCATTTCAGGAAGAAAGCATAACCTGAACTATGGAAGACTGATTATCTTCCTTGTAGCTTTTCTTATCGATGCCTCGCCCAAGTTGATCTGAGAAGTAGCCAGCATGATCTTCATTTTTCACACATGGAAACCAAGGTATGTAAATTTCTCTTTGGATGTCACGGTCTACCCCAAGTTAAGAATGTCATCGCCATGACTGCCTTTACAAATGACATCACCCATCAGGAAATGAGAGTCAAGAATCTGGCCACCAGAGAGGGGAGTACTTCCTGGCACAGCCAGGAACTATAGTGGGCATTTAATAAATACACATAAAGGAAATTGAGTCATGGTTTTCCTTTAAGTCTAATAAGATGCTTGAACTAAGGTCAAGTGATATAGGGTTTTTTGTAAGAGAGATGAAGGGAAGAGGTGATGAGACATAGCCAGAGGGATTCAGTTCACAGAAAAATAACACCTTCCCCCAAGTGCCTGCTGCCTTGACATCCTCAAGATTCTAGATTTCCCCAGATGCTCTTTCCCTTACTATTAACAAATGGTTTTAAAAATTGCTTCTTATTAAAAAGTGGCTTGTGACATTAAGATTATTTAAGTAGATCTTAAAAATTTTCATCACTAGAAAAAAAATTGTAATGATGCTAGGTGATTGATGTTAACTAGACTTACTGTGATCACTTCACAATATATACCAACATCGAATCATTTTTTTGGACACCTGAAACTAATATAATATATGAAGTATATCTAAAGTTTTTAAAAATGGCTTGTGCGATTTCAAGAGCTTCCGTCAGGCCAGAGATGGGACAACTTGAGTGCTAATAACGAGTATAATGACAAATGATTGAAACTTAGCAAATATTTTTTTTGATTTTTTTAATGTTTATTTATTTTTGAGAGACAGAGAGAGACAACATGAGCAGGAGAGGGCTGAGAGAGAAAGGGAGACCCAGAATATGAAGCAGGCTCCAGGCTCCGAGCTGTCAGCACAGAGCCCGATGTGGGGCTCAAACTCACCAACCGTGAGATCATGACCTGAGCCGAAGTCAGATGCTCAACCGACTGAGCCACCCAGGCGCCCTGCAAATATGTTTTTTTAATGTTTACTTATTTATGAGAGAGATGGAGAGAGAGAGAGAGAGCAGGGGGAGAGGCAGAGAGAGAGAGGGAGACAGAGGATCCGAAGCAGGCTCTGCACTGACAGCCAAGAGCCCAAGGCGGGGCTTTAACTCGTGAAGCCCAAGGCCATGACCTGAGCCGAAGTCGGAGGCTCAACTGACTGAGCCACCCAGGTGCCCCAACAAATACGTTGAAATATATGAGTTCATAATCACTTAAAAATTGATTGGAAACCATTGGGGGGTAGAAACAAAACAACACATCACAGGTTTTCAAAACTGGTAAATAAAGAGGATGAGTTAATAAAAGAGTAGGAAAGAAGTCCCATGCCCCATACCCCTCACTAACCGAGGTTGTAGATCCTGGTCCATTACCTCTGAGGGGTGTTAGGATACACTTTTTCTACCGCAGCAGCCCCTGCCATGCTTCCCTTCCCCACCGCTGGCTACTGCCCCCAGCTCTGCTCGCCTCTGCTGGGGCTGTCTTCCTTCCCAGCGTCTTCAGCCCACACCGGATGCAGCCTGCAAGCTTCTTTCCGCCCCCCAAGCCCCAACACGACACTGTCACGAGCCAGTTCCACTTGGAAGACTTTAATTAAATTCTTGGGGAAATGGTGGCAGAAGAAAGCACAAAAAAACAACCAATTAAAATTAAACAACAGACGTCTCCATTTTGAAGTTCTTTGATCGCCCTCCCTCCTTGGAGAGTCTCTCCCATTTTCTGCAGATTCTGGCTGGTGTCATCCACATAGCTTGGGCCTCCCCTCCTTTTCTTTCCTTTCAAATATCTCTCAAAACCCCGCTCCCTCTCACCAGAAGCCCTTACCAGCCTCTTTAAACTTTCTAAAGCTTTTCAATTTCTTTTAAGGCAAATAAGTTAACCCCTTCTTGATTAAATCTCTCCCAATCCAGATTATCCCCTGGAGAACATGACAGATATAATCGAATATGCCCATTTAAATTGCTTTTCTTAAACAAAAGAGACATTTCTCGCTAATTAGAATTCTGGCTTCTTGATGGTCTGTGTGATTCAAACTCTGGTCAATTTCTTTTTTTTTTTAATCTTCTCATTATAATGAAAAGTCTCTAACATTTTTAAAGGTTTAATTTCAAGTACTCGCTGGTGCTATTAATCAAAGATGCATTATGTATACATTTCAAACAAACTTTATTAATCAGCATGCCAATTACTTTTTAGTTTGTGTGGTCTGTTTCCCCCTCAGGCACCAGCCATCAGTTACTTTTGATCCAAAGTGCAGGCCTTTCAGCCTTGTTCATTGTAGTATTAGTCTATGACCTTCGCAAACAGACTGTTGCTTTGTTTGGGGGGGAAAAATCTAATTACTGTAGCTAAATGAACTGGAATTAATTAAGTTGTGGATACTTGACATTTATAGTTAATTAGTCATATCTATCATAAAAATAAAAATTGGGCCTCTTATCTCTCTGTTTTATCAACCATGCTGAAAATCAATAGCGTTTCTAGAAGTAGGGGGCAGGATAGAGGAGTTCTGTACCAAGTCTCACAGCCTGTTTGACCCAGAAGTAAACACAGGACACTGTTAAATGATGGCTAGAAATTTCTTAGTCGGCTGGAGAGAGTTCTCTGGAAAAGAATCAGGGCTTCAGGCATTTCCAAGTGGGGACTTTGAGACAGCATAATTTGGGGACCTCTGTACAGGAAACTTGCTACATTAAAGAAATGGGGGCTTTCTTCAGCTTTCTTCAGCGTTTACGTGTTGAGTCTCCATTCGTCAACGGTCCCTGTGCCCAAGATGAGCACGGTCAGCCACAGCTAGGAGACAAGGGGCTAAGAGCCCATGGGAGGTTTGCTGAAGTCACCCAAGGTCCATGATTCTTCAGCCTTCCCTTCAGTGAAGGGGGTCATCTACGAGGAGTGAGTTCATAGGGTCACCGTGTAGGTATTAATTTACAGAAGTATAAATAAACATGAAGAGATCAGAGAGTTGTGCTTTGTTTTTGGGCCCCCGTGGTAAGCTTCAGCTTCCTTCCAGGACGGCTGGTGCACTTCATATTTCCGTCAGCAATGTGTGAGATCATACTTCTCCCAGAATTATATCGATATTATAGCTCCTCCAAGTTTTTGGTTTTTTTTCAAGTTGATGGATGTAATGTTCCTTTGTTAGGCTAATTTGAATTCCCTTGATGACAAGTTAGCATCTTCTCATAGTTTGACTTTTGGCAACATCCGTTAGAATTCAAATTATATGTTCTTGGTGTATCATTTCCACTCCTGGAAACACATTTGAAAGAAATAATGCCTTTTTGTGTAATATATGTATAACAGCCTTCTTCACAGCTAAAAGCTGGACACAGGTCAGTGCCCATTAACAGAGAAATGGCTGGCTAAATCACGATGTGTCTATATTATGAAGTACTATACAGGCATTAAAAAAGAACGAATGAGAGGGATGCCTGGGTGGCTCAGTCAGTTGAGTGCCTGACTCTTGATTTCAGCTCAGGTTGTGATCTCAATATTTGTGGGTTTGAGCCCTGTGTTGGGCTCTGTGCTGACAGTGTAAAGCCTACTTGGGATTTTCTCTCTCTCTCCCTCTCCCTCTCTCTGCCCCTTCCCTCCTCTCTCAAAATAAATAAATAAACAAACAATAAAAGCAAATTGGAGCTATACCACATGACATGTAAGGATTGAATGAGTAAACTAAGAAGCTGAAAGTAGGTACAATATCATTCCATTTTGGAATGTAACACCATCCTTGGGCCAGGCAAGAGAATCCTTGCCCCTGGGCCTTGTGCTCTTCAGGGCTTTGTTCTGGACCTTTTCCAGAGTTAGTGTGTGCAAGTTAAAGGGATGTGCCTACCCAAAGACCCTATGCTTCCATTCAGACCTTGGAACCCTGAAATTTCTCACTCAAACAGCTCTAAACCCAGTTATAAGGTCTGCATGGACCTCTTCCTTTGATCTTTCTTCTCAAAGTTGTCCATGCTAGGTCAAGTACCCCTAGGCCCAAAGGGAGGCCAAGGGGTAGCTTTTTGTGGAGGATACAAATAGGGCTTGAACTTGTAGACTGAGGTATCCATGTGTGTGGGCACAAGGTCTCTAGCTATGTGCAGAATGGAGTTAAGGGTAAGAAGGGAAGGAGACAGATCATAGGCTGAGAATCTCCTTTTGTGTTCTTGCCACAGTCCTACAAATATTAAAGTCAGGCCACCCACAGACATGGCACATTTGACCAATGACCGGACACCCTTTCAATTGTGGCTGGGAAGGTATTTAATGTGGCCACACGGGAGATGTCAGGTTCTGCAAAAAGGTATGTTTCTTTGTCTGTTTAGTATCCAGGCAGAAAAAAATTGCTCCCAAGGGAGGATCTTTAGAACCCTGCACACCGAAGGGATGAAGGTCCCATAGAACAGTGGCGCCTCTGAAGAGAAAGCAGACGCCGAGCCGTCAGCATCTGCAGAGAACTTTTAACTGGAGCCCCAGGTACAGCTCCAGCACAGCACAGTGTGGACATTCCAGGACACATCAGCCCTGCGAGACCAGGGAAACGCATCAGAAAGTCCGGCTCAGCCCAGGTTGAAGACTGTAGGCGCCTATCAGAACCCACTGGAGGATCTTCCTGTTGAGTGGCATCTATATTTACCCAATGCAAGGCACAGGTTTGATGCAACAAATCCAGGTGTCAAGGGGCACCTGGGTGGTTCGGTCAGTTAAGCGTCTGACTTCGGCTCAGGTCATGATCTCACGGTCCGTGGGTTCGAGCCCCGCATCAGGCTCTGTGCTGACAGCTCAGAGTCTGGAGCCTGCCTCGGATTCTGTGTCCCCTCTCTCTCTTTGCCCCTCCCCTGTTCATACTCTGTCTCACACTGTCTCTCAAAAATACATAAATGTTAAAAAATAAAAAAAATCCATGCATCAATAAGCCTCTGCATATGTTTATATGTGGACACTTTGGTGAGGTGGTTCCTGTGGAAAGATAAGAGTCAAGATTTTATCTAGGACTGCATAAATCTAAATAAGGAAGGTCCCTTCCAGACCCCATTTTAATGAGATCATTTTCTCTATGGATTTATGATGCTTCACAGAAGAACTTGCTGGCATTCCCTAGAAAAAGATGCCCCTCAATATCATGTCTTCCCCAAACGCTTCAGACATTTACTGGGCTTACAGTTGTTGAAAATATTTAAAATTATCACATAGTCATAAAAGGTTTCTACTGGAATGAAACATTTAGTTCAATAATTTTTCAATGCCTTTTTTTTTTTTTAAATTCTTAGAGGAAAAACAAAATGGATAAAAGCTGTGCTGATCTAACCGAATTAGAGCTGGGGATTTCTATCTCCCTTCACTGGCCACCCCTGCTCCAAATTTAAATACCAAATTTAAATACCAAATTTAAATAGATCATGTTCCTTCTTCTTATTTTAGGTAAAGAAAGGGCGTTATTAAGAGGTTAACCCTTGGAAGGAAGTAAAGATTTATTATTGTGCTAATTATGTGAAATATTAGGACATAAATATAATAATAGCAACAATGGTCATCACTTTATGAGCACTGTAGGCAAAGCACTGGGCCAAGCCACTTACCTCTATTACCTCATGCAATCCTCTTAACAACCCCGTAAGATAGATACTAATACTATCCTCATTTTTGGATGAGAAAACTGAGGCTTCAAGATCCAGCAAGTGGAAGAGTCTGAGTTCAGAGATATGGACCCTGATGGCAAAATCTTTTCTTTTCTTTGCATGTTTATTTATTTATTTTGAGACAGACAGAGAGAGAGAGAGAGAGAGCACGTGAGTGAGGCAGGGGCAGAAAGAGAGGAAGAGAGAGAATCCCAAGAAAGCTCCACAATGTCAGCACAGAGCCCAACGCAGGACTCATACTCATGAACCATAAGATCATGACCTGACCTGAAATCCAGAGTCAGATAACCGACTGAGCCACGAGGTGCCACCCCCCCTTACCCCTCCTCCCAGTGCCAGAATTTTAATCTCCACTCTCTATAGCAGATTTTCTCAACTATGGCACTATTGACATCAGCAACCACATAATTGTCTGGTTCGGAGAGCTGTCCTGTGTATGGTAGAATGCTTTGCGGCATCTCTCGCCTCTTTCTCCCCATGGATGCCCGTAGCACCCTCATGGTGATCAAAAATATCTCCAGACTTTACCAAATGTCCACAGTGAAGCAAAATTGCCCCCACTAAATGTGGCCCCAAATTGCCTGGTCAACAGATAGACTAAGTATTTATAAAATCATTTTATGGAGTGCTGTCTTCACATGGCTGCCCGTGTGGATCTATGACATGGACCAGCTAAATAGCTGATAGAAGACTCCACACAATAGTCACTCTGGGGAATCACTGATGAAAGAAGCTTGCCTTGTGTATCCAAGCAACAGGTATATTTACTGACTATTTCCCCTTCCGGGCTGTCACAGTGTTACTCCATAGACACTGGTCCGAGTGTCTTAACCATAATAATTTCTTTCGGAAAAATTGTATCCAATATAGGGCAGTTCTAGATTTGGGGTGCCTGGAGGTGATTAGGTTTGGGGGTCCATTTTAGAAGAAAGGAATAGAAAATTTGTATAAACACAAAATTCAAGGCAGTGCCTTAGAGGTGCTTATACTTTGCAATAAATACACCTCTGGACGCATAGGAAAGGTATTCTGCCTGTTTTATGCACACATAAGAACTCCTGATGCTGTTTAGCATAGCCATTCTGCATTCTTCCACACTAAGGTGGCATAGCCATTTTCTCTTTTATGATGGCTTTGCTATATCAGAGTGATGGAAGCTTCCTTGTTGCACCAAGATTGATATGATCTCGCCTGAAAGTATGCTATCCAAATTATGGAAGGAATTTTTCTTGCTTAGTAGCAATTTAATAGGGCTGGTGTAAAGTAAAACGGAGTAAATACTTGAAAAAGCAAGTTCCGCTTCACTGATGAAAACCATACTGTGGGTCTGAAGTAGCCAACTTTCTGACTATTAAGAAGAATTATGTTTCACTCCCCTGCTCATAAAGTGTCCTGAAGTTTTCTAATCAATAACATTTCCTTCGCTTTATTAAGTACAGAAAGTGATTGGGTGGAAAAATCAACTTGATAAACCTCAGCAATAATTTAATTTGCCTTCTTTAAAATTTCTCACCCAGCAGGCAAGAGTAAAAACTGTGGTAAACACATTAGGGGGAATAGTGGATTATGGTAATGAGGAAAGTGTGTCCCATAATGCCCACCCCGAGTCGTTAGCGCGATTCATACTTCGTTTGCTGATCTGAAGGGGGGCAGCGGAGTGTTATAGACGCCTCTTTTTACCCAGCAGGTTCTGCTACACTTCCTAATTAAGAAAAACAACCCGTACCCCACTTTCCCTCCTCAGCTTCATATCAGCCTCCCTATTTCTTCCATTTCTGCCTTGGGAGAAAGATGAATGCATTAAGTGGCAAGGTCATGGCAAGAAAGTAATTCATCCCCATCTCCCCTTCTTCCTCTGTATCCCCTGAGAATGACCCAGAATAGAGGCTAAATAAATGCTGGTTTCTAAGAGCTTACAGAACAGGCTTTAAAGGGATCCCTTGGCAATACCCATAACCTTACATAGTGAGTCCCTTTACCAAGCAGGGCATGTGTGCCCCAGCTGCCGAGATTGTGGGTGGGTATACCACACACAGCTGCTCCCTTCTCCCGAGGATCGCCCTCGGTCAAAGGTGCACTCGTCCACTAGGGCTGACATAACCAAGTACCACAGACTGGGAAGCTTAAACAACAGAAATGTACCTCCTCACAGAGGTGGAGGCCAGAAGTCCAATATCAAGGTGTTGGAATCATTGAGTCATTTTGAGGTCTCTTTCCTTGGCTTGTTGATGGCCATCTGTTCTGGTATCTTCTGTGGTCTTCCCTTTGCATGAGTGTCTGTGTCTGAATTTCTTCTTTTAAGAAGACAGACATATTGGATTAGGACCCACATTAATGGCCCCATTTTAGTGTAATTACTTCTTTGAAGGCTGTCTCCAAATACAGTCACTCCCTGAGGTACTGGGGGTTAGAAATTCAACCTATGAATCTGGGAATAGAGGGGACAAAATTAAGTTTATTAAAAAAAGGGCATGGCAGGGGAGCCTGGGTGTCTCAGTCAGTTGAGCATCCAACTCTTGATTTCGGCTCAGGTCATGATCCCAAGGTCGTGGGATTGAGACCCAAGTCAGGCTTCACATTAAGCATGGAGCCTACTTGAGATTCTCTCTCTCTCTCTCTCTCTGCCTCTCTCTCCCTTTCCCCTCTCCCCAGCTTGCACACTCTGTCTCTAAAATGAAATAGATGAAATAAAATAAAATAAAATAAAATAAAATAAAATAAAATAGAATAAAGTAAAATAAAATAAAATAAAATAAAATAAAATACAAAATGGTAGCACAATCCCCAGCTGTTTACAGCCAACAACTGACATGGGATTCAAAAGACTGGCCCTCTTACCTCAAGGTCAGCCCAACTCTGTGGTGAATCTGTGCTCCAGAGTTCCCCCACACAATCAGGTTGAAGCTTGACTGAACCTGAAACCACACCCTTGCTTAACTTTTATTCCCTGTCCTATCCTGCTCTCCTCACTTTTTTTTTTTCTTGAGCTTTCTTCCCCAACAAATCATTTTCACAGGAATACCCATCTCAGGCTCTGCTTATAGGGGACACGGTCTTTTAGGACTGATCAGGATCTTAGAAAACAGGAAACCCAGTTTCCAGCCATGGTCCAGCTTGCTGTTTATTTAACCTTGGGCAGTCTGACTTATCTTTTTCCTCACCTATAAAATGACAGTGGGATAAAATGACCTCTAAGTTTCTTGCCAGCTCCTATGGCCATATGTCTCCTACTAACCCATCCAGTGCCCTTATATTTCTTTTTTTTAAGTTTATTTACTTATGTTGATAGAGAGAGACAGAGAGAGAGCAAGCAGGAGAGAGGGAGAGAGAAGGAGAGAGAGAATCTTGAGCAGGCTTTGTGCTGACAGTGTGGAGTCCGATGCAAGTCTTGAACTCGCAAACCATGAGATCATGACCTGAGCCGAGATCAAGAGTTGGATGCTTAACTGACTGAGCCACCCAGGTGGCCCTCCCCATATTTCTGTTGTAACTAATGCATCCACTGCAAAACTAACCTCTATGGGGTTGGAGTCCTTAGCGGACATCAAACCCCTTTTCTTATATTTTTTCCTCCTAGTTTAAGTGGTTAAACAAGAGAGATAATCAGCAGCTACAGAAAAACTGCCATCAATATTGCCACCAGAGACAACCTTAAGGACGTCCCCATCTTGGCCAGACTTGAGGTAGGAGCATTGTATATACTCAAATCTGTAACAGGCAAAAGAATTCCTTAAAAATTATTGAATTGCCAAGTAACGATAGCACAGAAACACTTGTCAATCAATCCATTAAAACCAGTTTCTTTCCCCATCCGTCATTTGAACACATCACCAAGGCTAACTAGACCACTAGATGGGTTTTGTATTTCATTGAAACTAAAAAGTTATCAATAGCATGCTATTATTTTATGTACCATTCAAAGAAAAAAAACCCAACAATTCCATTTCAGACATGTTGCATTAAAAAAAAATTTTTTTTTAATGTTTATTTGTTTTTTGAGAGAGAGAGACAGAGCATGAGCAGGGAAGGGCAGAGAGAGAGGGAGACACAGAATCCGAAGCAGGCTCCAGGCTCTGAGCTATCAGCACAGAGCCCAACATGGGGCTCAAACCCACGAACTGCAAGATCATGACCTGAGCCGAAGTCAGACGCTCAACGGACTGAGCCACCCAGTGCCCCATTCTGCATTTTTATCTGCTAGAATTTTTTATCCTAATGAAAGAGGATTTTGTATCCCTATTGAATTTTTTATCTGTGTGAAATGAATTAGATTCATTTAAACATTTTTTTTTTTTATCTATCAGCCTCATACATTAAAAAAGGAAAGTAGACAGGAAATGTTGTTTAAGATATTCTCAAAACTTCTTCACATTTGGAGTTTAATTCTGAATCACTTTCAGCTCCCTTTTACCAGTGACTCAGCTGATGTCATCTTTTGTGCCAAGAGCCAAAGTGACAAGCCACTTTTTTTTAAAAAAAAATTTTTTTTCTCAACGTTTATTTATTTTTGAGACAGAGAGAGACAGAGCACGAATGGGGAGGGGCAGAGAGAGAGGGAGACACAGAATCGGAAACAGGCTCCAGGCTCTGAGCCATCAGCCCAGAGCCCGACGTGGGGCTCGAACTCACGGACCGCGAGATCGTGACCTGGCCGAAGTCGGACGCTTAACCGACTGTGACACCCAGGCGCCCCGACAAGCCACTTCTTAAAACATGTGCACCGCTCTCACCTACGGGGTTTTCCTTTAAGCCACTGACACCATGTTATAAGGGTTTTGTTCTGGTTTTTGGCTTTTGGTTTTTACTTTTCATTATGGAGAATTTTGAACAAAGCAAAAAATGTAATAAGATAATGAACCACGCTTCTGTGGATCCATCACCTAGCAACTACCAGCCACCAGCATCTGCCATCCCCAACTTCATAAACTTTCTTCTCCCGTGTATAATTCTTTTTTTTTTTTAATTTTTTTTCAACGTTTATTTATTTTTGGGACAGAGAGAGACAGAGCATGAACGGGCGAGGGGCAGAGAGAGAGGGAGACACAGAATCGGAAACAGGCTCCAGGCTCGGAGCCATCAGCCCAGAGCCCGACGCGGGGCTCGAACTCACGGACCGCGAGATCGTGACCTGGCTGAAGTCGGACGTTTAACCGACTGCGCCACCCAGGCGCCCCTCCCCTGTATAATTCTGAAACAAATGTCTGACAGATCATTCCATGTGACGCGTCATTCCGACATGTGTCTGAGATATCATTCATCCATAAACCTTTCAGTATCTATATCTTTAAAATACAGTTTTATTTTTTTAAGTTTATCTATTTTATTGTATTGTATTGTATTTTTTATTTATTGTATTGTATTTTAAGAGAGAGAGAGAAAGCACGAGTAGAGGAGAAGAGAGAGAGGGAAAGAATCCCACGCAGGTTCCATGCTGTCAGCATGGAGCCCAGTGTGGGGCTCAAACTCACAAACTGTAAGATCAGGACCTGAGCTGAAACCAAGAGTCAGAAGCTTAAACGACTGAACCCCCAGGCACCCCGAAGATAGGATTATTTTTAATATAATTTCAATACCCTTTCCAACACAAAGAAAATTAATAATTCCTTAACACCACCAAATATCCAGGCCATGTTCAAATTTCCAATGATTTCACAAACGTTATAACCTTTTAAAAATGTAAAAAAATAAGGATCCAAATAAAGTCCTCACATGGTATTTTATTGATATATCTTTTTTTAAAATCTCTCTCCTCTGTTCACCTTTTTTCACTGCAATTTATTTCTTGAAGCATTTGGGTTGTTTGCCCATGCAGAGTTGTCATCATCTAAATATTGTCGATTTCATCCCTGTAGTGTAATTTAAAATATCCCTTTGTCACTTGTGTTTCTTGTTAATTGTGTGTTATTTTTCATCTAAAAGTTTGATCGCAGATAGGTTTGATTTTTTCAGCAGGAACACTTCATAGTGTTGTATTCTTCCATCAGGAGGCATAGAATGTCTGTTTTTCTCTTCTTGTGATGTTATCAGCCCTTGATGTTTGATGCCAAGGTCCATTGGTTCATTAGCAGTTGTGAAAAGGTGACATTCCAATTCTATAATTCTCCTTCACCTAAAGGCTGAAAGTTTCTATAAAGGGAAACTTTCTCTCATTTCATCTACCAATTCTGCAAGTTTTATTTAATCCACGCACCAGACAGTCATTCCCATTTTACCCCTACCACCTGGCCATGAGTGATTGAAATAGAGTTGTTCGTGTGCATTCAGGGGCCATGTAGTATGAAAAGAATCGCTTCCTTAAGCATCGGAATTACACTTGTTGCTGAGGAGTCTCTCATGGAGAGCTGCATTGGAGTCCAGAATAGTTAGGAACAGATGATGTGCTTCTCTGAACTCACACTTTCTTGCAGAGTTCTGTTTGTGTGCATTGGTGTGTTTGTTTGTCAAATGTGTACAGTTTAACTCATATAAATTAAATGCAAATATGACCTATAATACTATAAACTTTGTTATATTATAGTGGTTAGTTCTATGCACTGTGTGTTTCTCTTCCCTTAGATTATTAGCACATTTATATAATCTTTTAAAAATTTTTCACGTTTATTTATTTATTTTGAGACACACACACACACACACACAGAGAGAGACAGAAAGAGAGAGAACAAGCCAGGGAGGGGCAGAGAGAAGAGACACAATCCCAAGTAGGCTTCAGACCATCTGAGCAGAGACTGATGTGAGGCTCGAACTCAAGAATCGCGAGATCATGACCTGAGCAGAGATCAAGAGTCGGGCACTTAGGGGCGCCTGGGTGGCGCAGTCGGTTGAGCGTCCGACTTCAGCCAGGTCACGATCTCGCGGTCCGTGAGTTCGAGCCCCGCGTCAGGCTCTGGGCTGATGGCTCAGAGCCTGGAGCCTGTTTCCGATTCCGTGTCTCCCTCTCTCTCTGCCCCTCCCCCGTTCATGCTCTGTCTCTCTCTGCCCCAAAAATAAATAAACGTTGAAAAAAAAATTAAAAAAAAAAAAAAGAGTCGGGCACTTAACTGAGCCACCTAGGAATGCTGCACATCTACATAATTTTAATCAACCTCAAAGTCCTCAAAGTCAAGGTTCTTACAAAAGTCACATGCCCTGAATCCCCTCATTCTTACCTCCCTTTCAGTCTAAGAAGCCCTCAGTTGTGTTCTCCCAACCATTGCCAAGACAGGAGCCCTACACAAACATGTCCTCACTCTAGTAGCTGGGGGTCTCATCTATACTGTAGCCTAAGCCCAGTTTCCATGGCCCATGGTGCTCAAAAAACCCACACAAAGTAACTATTATTACTTTTTTTTATCCCATGAAAAAACTGAGATTAAGAGACATAAAGGAGCTTCTGTATAGTAAAAGAGTTCATGAGCGTAGGGTTCATTTTCCTCTATATTTTCCAAACAAGATCCTGTCTAGTATCTTTTTTTTAATATAAACTTTTTAAATGAAATGTAACCTATGGAAAAAATGCAAAAATCATTAAGTGCACAGCCCAATGGATTTCCACAAAATAAACACACCCATGTCCTCAGAAACCAGCTCAAGAAAGGGAACAGGATTCCAGAAGCCCCTTCGTGTCCTTTCCTGTTACGGCCAGACATAACAGTAACCACCATCTAAATTTCTAACAGAATAGATTATTTCTATCTATTTTTGAACTTACATAAATAGAATCATACCAAATGTACTATTTTGTGTCCAGCTTCTCTCACACAGCATGAGAGTCATCTAGCCAAGATCTACATTTCTCAGGCTCCCTTGCAGCCAGGGGGTGCTGTATAACTACTCGTGGTCAATGGAATGTGAGGGAAAGTGTCATTACCAGACACAGGTGGTAAGAATCTTATGTGCCTTCCTCACACTCTCCCTGCATCTCCTATGAAGACCCTTGAAGGCATGTGTTGAGACTGGCAGTATTTAAGCTGGAAGGGTGCTGAATTCCTAACACACTTCTCAGGCAAGCAGTGCAACCTGACTGGAAACATCCATGTGTGACTTTGCATGAGCAAGAAATACACTCTACCACAGTGAGCCGTGCAGGTTTGGGAAATATTTGTTATAGCAGCTGGCCAAGCCTGATCGATACAGGGGTCTCCTGGTACCTCTGTTTTTCAGGACAAAGCTTCATAGGAAGACATCCAATGTGGCAAAAGAGTACTTTTCCCTTATCTCTTTCTTTCCGCCTTAAAGAAATGATTTCTTCAGCATAGGAAAGGAAAACAGCCCCTGAGTTTAAATGTCAGAATAAGGGGGTGTTTGGGGGGTGGGACAGGCTATAAAATAGAGAATAAAAAAGTGAATATATGGGGCTCCTAGGTGGTTCAGTTGGTTAAGCATCCCACTCTTGATTTGGGCTCAGGTCATGCCCTTCTCTCTCTGCCCCTTCCCTGCTCACTCTCTTCCTCTCTCTCAAAATAAATAAATAAAACATTTTACAAAAGTGAGTATTTGAAAGAACTGAGAAACACAAGATTGTATTATGATGAAAGATACTTCTTTTTTAAATTTTTTTAAATGTTTATTTATTTTTGAGAGAGAGAGAGAGAGAGAGAGAGAGAGTGAGTGCTAGCAGGGGAGGGGCAGAGAGAGAGAGAGAGGGAGACACAGAATCCGAAGCAGGCTCCAGGCTCTGAGCTGTCAGCACAGAGCCTGATGCGGGGCTTGAACCCACAAGCTGTGAGATCATGACCCAAGCCAAAGTTGGACGCTCAACCGACTGAACCTCCCAGGCACCCCCTCACTTCTTTTTTAAATTGATGGGTAAGTTGACACATAATATTACATTAGTTTCAGCTGTACAGCATAGTGATTGGGCAAGTCCATATGTTGTGCTCACCGCAAGTGTAGCCACACCCGTCACCATACAATACTAATACGATACTATTGACTGCATTCCCTATGCTGTGCCTTCCACCCCTGGTGACTTATTCTTTCTATACCTGGACACCTGTACCGCCCACTTTTCTTCACTCATTTTGCTCATCCTCTACCCCTCAAGGTGTTCACTTCTTGCCTCTGCTACATTTAAAATACAGAAATTATTTTCTCCTACATTTCTATTTCTAGGTCACTGGGGATGATAGTGTATGTGGGGATGATTCTAGATTTTTCATGATATTGTCTGTTTACTCTTGGAAAATATGCCTGGAGGATCCCTGTTGTTTTTAGTGGCAGGGAAGACAATTGAGGGCACTTGAATTATTTTTTAATTTTTTTTTTAACATTTATTCATTTTGGAGAGACAGAGAGATGGAGCATGAGTGAGGGAGGAACTGAGAGAGAGGGAAACACAGAATCTGAAGCAGGATCCAGGCTCTGAGCTGGAGCACAGAGCCCAATGCAGGGGTGGAACTCACGAACCATGAGATCATGACCTGAGCCGAAGTCGGACGTTCAACCAACTGAGCTAAACAGGTGCCCCATGGGCACTTGAATTTTGAATCTAGAACAAAGGTTAGCAATCTTTTTCGGTAAAGGGCCAGATAACAAATATTTTAGGCTTTGTGGGTCACATACAGTCTCTGACATATACTCATCTTTGGGTTTCTGTTTGCTTGTTTACAAACCTTTAAAAATGTACAAGCTGTCTTAGCTCAAACTATACAAATGTGGGGCACTGGCTGGATGTGGCCGGGGGGCCATAGTTTGCCAACCCTCAGTCTAGAGCATTACTCACTTTGACCTGGATCCTCATGTCTCTGGAGTTGGAGACATTGTGGAAAGAACTTGCCTTCAAACCCATAACCTGGAACAAATTAAACAGGGCTATTTACTCAAGCATTCCTTGGATGGTGCTGGAGACATAAAGGAGGTTCTTTTTTTTTTTCAAATTTTTTAATGTTTATTTACTTTTGAGAGAGAGAGAGAGAGAGAGAGAGAGAGAAAATGAGCAGGGGAGGGGCAGAGAGAGGGAGACACAGAATCTGAAGCAGGCTCCAGGCTCCGAGCTGTCAGCGCAGAGCCCGATGCAGAGCTCGAACTATCTGCTAGCTCTGACCGAACTATCAAATCATGACCCGAGCTGAAGTTGGACACCCAACCGACTGAGCCACCCAGGCACCACCAAGGACGTTCTTTTTATTCTTCTCCAGCTTCCCAATCCAAAGAATCCTCAGTGAGGATGTCAACAGCCAGAGGCCTGGCTGAATAGCTCTTGCCTCAGAGCAGGTGCGTATGGACCACAGAATCCACAATTCCCTAATGCCTTCTGCCAGCAAAGCTCATCTTGGGTGGTGTCAACAGGAAGATTGCTCATTTCAGATTATTTTCATTTCCAGCCTTGTGCCCCTTCATCATGGTGATGTTTTTATTTGCTTCTAAACCCCTGGGGTTGTCTCTCTATTCACTGCAACTTCTGAGTTGGCGGCCACTGAGTTCCTGGACTCCTCATCGGTGCCTGCTACTTCTTGCCCTGGGGCCAATGTGAGGCCCCTCAGGCAGATGCTAATGAACCATTGTGGACACTTTGCCCAGATATTTCTGTCTCACTCTTTCATGGGAGCTTTAATTCCCAGCTGCTCCAAGTGTGGCCTTGAAGCCAGTAACATCAGCATTCCCTTGAAACTTGATAGAAATGCAGACCTGGGATGCTGCCTCAGAATTATTCAACCTGGCTCTGCATTATTAACAAGATCCCTGGATGATTGGTATGCACATTAAATTTCAAGAAGCGCTGCTCTAACATTAGTTTTGTAGATAGTTTAGCTACAAGGTTCTCAGCTCTGTCTATACGTTGAGCTACCTGAGGAGCTTGAAAACATACAGATGCCTGGGTCCCACCCTCACAGTTTCTAATTGATTTTTCTAGATGCAGGCAAATTAGTATCTCCTGGTTTCACACGAGGATCACTTAAGCCTCACTACAAACCAATAAAATCAGAATCTCTGGGAGAGGATTTTTGGTTTAGCAAATCTGCCCCGGCCCCTGGCCCAGACATATTGGCAGTTTCCATGAAAAATCTGTGTATTTTGGTGTAGGCTGAAAGGAGCCTTTGTGGTAGGGCTTTGTAGTTATAAACAGCTATGTTATAAGCTATCCCCAAAGCTCAGTGGTTTAAAACAGCAAACATTACTTAGCTCATGAATCTACAATTTTGACAGGGCTCAGCAAGGACAGCTCATCTCCCTCTACTCAGTGTCAGCTGGGACAGCTTACCTGAGGACCAGAGGACTTACTTCCAAGATGGCACACTCACATGGCTGGCAAGGTGGTTCTCTCTGTTGGTTAGGAGCTCAGCCAGTTTGGTGGGCTTGGTTACTCTCCATGTGGGCCTCTCCACATGCTGCTTGAGCTTCCTTACAGCATGGTGTCTGGGTCCTTACAGTGAGTGTTCCACAGAAGAACCGGGCAGAAGCTATATTGTCTTTTATGACCTAGCCTCACAAGTCATACTGGATCCCTTCTGCCATAATCACAAGATAATAAAAGTCATATTATAAGAAACACCATATGAGATGGAAGATACTGTTGCAACCATCTTTGAAAAGTGTATGTCACTCACCACGGACCACCTAGAACATGTCTGTATGATGGTGAAATGACCAGTGACAGAGCTGACCCATCAGCATTATCACAATGATCAAAATCTTTCAATATCCAGAAGAAAGAGAAGTCTGACTCCAATATCTAGAGGATTGCTTTAAAATATAGTGTATTCAAAAAAATAAAAATAAATAAATTAAATATAGTGTATTCATCGACAATTTGAGATATGAAAATGCCAACAGATCAGGATCTGCCAACAGATCTTTCTTGTCTTTGAAAAGATCATTTGCTATTCACAGTTCCTAAGAGGAGGTAGCATGCCATGTCATGGGGGGCCACCTGAGAAAACACTGAGCTTGGTAACATGCAGACAGAGAGGGGAACTGTGTGCGAGAGCCTTTACTGTGGTTTCTTCAGGAAAGAATACATGAGGCAAGGTAAGCAGGCCTAGGATTGGGTGGTTTGAATAATTTTTGCAGGCCCTGGGACACAGGAGCTGCCCCCGGTTGTCTGGTACCTGGCCCTGGGGTGATTAGGCAAGTGGATAGTAGCCCACAGTGTGAGATCCTGTAAAGGAAGTGGTAGGTATGTGGGCTGAGGATTGGTTGATTTGTATTTGAAAAGCGTGCTCATGGGCATGTTTTTCACCATCTCCAGGAATTGGCTAGCACTGGGAGGGGTCAGCCAGACCCCAGATGTCAAAGCAACAGAATAGAGAAAATAAAATACATGGTTAATACAATACTAGGATCCATATTTTTCCAGAGCCTTTTTCAGATCTCACTATGGTAACAACTGTCATGCAGTCATTCAGCTAATAACTTCTGCCATTTCATGGCCTAATAGCTCGACATTCTCCTTTGTCTTGGACAAGCAGGGGCACTTCTTGGCTGTTTGCCCCCAAACTGCATTTTGTAATAGCCAGGCAGATTAAATGCTATCAGGAGGGCTCCAGAGGACAACCAAAAAACTAGACATAATCCTGTTATAAAGGATGAAGTAGGCAGAGGAGGCAATTCTCTGTTTATAGAGAATCTATGAGATACTTCCTTTAAGGGATCCCACTGCAGTAGCCAAGGAGGTGGAATTTGATAGGATTATTAAAGCCTGTCTATCCTAGAATTCCCCGTCCCAGTTCACTAGAGGGTATTCTGGGTCTGGCCATTCATTATCTTGGCCGGAATCTAAACTCAGTTGGGCTGTCACTAGGAAAGCCCGCTCAGGCCATCTCCATGTGGTTGGGCTTCCTCACAACATGGCAGCTGGCTCAGAGACTGAGCACCCCAAGTGTAAGCATTTTAAGAAGCAGGAAGCAGAAAAGCAGAAGCAGCAAGTCTTCTCATAGACTACGCCTGGGACTGGCACAGCGTCACTCTGTTACACCCTACAGATTAAGCAGCCACTGGGACAAGCCCAGATTATAGGGGAGAAGAACAAATTCCCCCTCTCAAAACAGAGTGACAGCATCCACAGTCATCTTGAACCCACCACGCAATGTGAAGCCGTCCACGAGAAACCAGACTCTCTCTGAAGACACGGTTTATTGCTAATGCCCTCCTTTTCCCTCTGCTCGGCCAAGAAACGTTTTACTGTTTAGTCTCAATTCATAATTTTACCAGGATGTGCTGAAGTGTGTGTCTTTTTTCATTAATCACATTTGGAGCTCCACGAGCACTTTTATCTGCAAACCAAGTCTTTGTCGGGCAAGCAAAGTTTTCAATTATGTGTGTGATTAACTCTCTTCCATCTGTCTCATCCACTCCATCTGGAATGCCTATTAGTCTCTCTTAGGTCTCCTAGATCTGGCCTCCAAATCTTTTTTCTTTTCTTTTTTTTTGCCTGGCGGCTTCTATTTCTGTATTATTCTTTCTGTTTTGAGAGAGATTTTTTTTTTTCACTTTGTACTTTTTCTTTCCAGCCACTAATTCAATTGTTAGGAGAGACCGTTGTCTTCTTTCCATTTGTTTATTCATCAGGACAGGGCAGAGAGATGCGGGGGTAAGGGTGGACAACACACCTAAAATTTTTATCTCCAAATTAAGATATGAATAAAAGACATGCTATCAAGGAGCTCCTTTGCTTGTAATGTATTCTGTGTGTGTGGGATGTGTGTGTGTGTGTGTGTGTGTGTGTGTGTGTGTAACCTATGTATGCAAAGATTTCCACTTACATGTGGTATTTATTTAAGATTAGATAAGTGGGCGTCTACCCCTTTTCCAGTTTTAGGACATAACCTTTAAAACTAATTACAGCTTTTCAAAATGCATTTTAATATAATTAACATGAACAATTAATACCTTAATACAACATATAATCGTTTAAAGTTATACACAGCTGGTAAGAACAAAACAAGGAGCTGCCCCCCTAAGTGATGTATTACATGGACTCCTCAAAAAGAAAAAAGAGAAAATTGTAATATTTTAGGGGCGCCTGGGTGGCTCAGTCAGTTAAGCGTCCGACTTCGGCCCAGGTCATGATCCTGCACTTTGTGGGCTCAAGCCCCACGCCGGACTCTGTGCGGAAAGCTGGGAGCCTGGACCCTGCTTCGGATTCTGTGTCTCCCTCTCTCTCTGCCCCTCCTCTGCTTGCACCCTGTCTCTCTGTCTCCCCAAAATAAAGAAATATTTAAAAAAAGGAAACTGTAATATTTTAATGGAAATGTAAGAATATAAAACAGGTAAGATGGCCAAAATTATTATGTACACTATCCTTGGAGATGAATCCTGTGTGGGTTTCTCCACATCTGAGTCTCTGCCTATAATTATTTGCATGAACAAATGATCTGTTTTGTTTGTTCAGTTGCTGAGAGTAAAAAGAGAAGGTATATGTGGGTCGAATGAAAAAGACAATAGTAATCACTTCTTCAGGGGATGTTCTGGAAGTGGGAGCGCTGGGCTAGCAGCAGCAGTGTCTGGGAACTTTGGAGAGATGCAAATTGGTGGACCTCCACCCCAGACCTACAGAATTTTATTTCTATTCATTTATGTTTTAAAGCTTATTTATTTATTTTGAGAGAGACAGAGGGAGAGAGAGAAAGAGTGCATGGGCGTGAGAGAGCAGGGGAGGGGCAGAGCGAGAGGGAGGGAGGGGCAGAGCCTCCCACGCAGGCTCCTCACTGTTGGCTCAGAGCCCCACGTGGGGTTCCATCTCACAACCGTGAGATCAAGGCCTGAGCCAAAATCAGAAGTCGGATGTTCAACCTACTGAGCCACCCAAGCTGATACACTCCCAAGCTGAAGAACTGCTTCTCTAATCTGCAGTGTCATCAAAGAAGGGCAAAATCGTCACCTTTCCTATAGACCAGGAAGCCACGCTGGTAACAGTGGTCAGGTTTCTTGTGACCACTTCCTTTCCATCTCAGTCCACCAAATCTCCTTCATTGTCCTCAAACCCCTCCCAGTTCACATTTCCACATTCTTGGACAACCACTTAAATCATATCTGACATAACTCAAAAGTTGTTTTAAAAAGTATCTGTTTAGGTGATTTTTTTTTTACTTCTGAGAGTCAATTTTGGTAATTTGTCTCATAAACACTTATGCATTTATGATAGATCACCAACTGTATTATCCAACACTAATTATTTTTCATGTCCTCTGTAGTTTGCCACAATAATTAATTTGCTTACATTCTTTCCAACATTTTATTTCTTTTTTAATGTTTATTTATTTTTGAGAGAAAGAGAGAGAAAGACAGAATGTGCAAGCAGGAGAGGGGCAGAGAATGAGGGACAGAGGATCCAGAACGGGCTCTGCACTGTCAGCATAGAGCCTATTTCGGGGCTCAAGCTCACAAACCATGAGATCATGACCTGACCCAAAGTCATCGGACACTTAACCCACTCAGCCACCCCGGTGCCCTCTTGCTAACATTTTATTATAGGGGTCTTCAGATGCACACAAAAATGGAAAGAATTGTACAAGGAGCCAGATATGCACCATCTAGATTCTACAACTGTTGATGCTTTTCTTTGCTTTATCACAAACCTATCTATCAGTCCATTTTACTTTTCTTTTTTCTAAAGTTTATTTATTGACTTTGAGAGAGAGAATGCACAGAGGAGGGCAAAGAGAAAGGGAGAGAGAATCCCAAGCAGGCTCTGTGCTGAGCAGAGCCCAACACGGGGCTTGAACCTATGAACCCCGAGATCATGACCTGAGCTGAAACCAAGAGTCAGATGCTTAACCGACTGAGCTGCCCAGGCACCTCAGTCCGTTTTACTTTTTGATGCAGTTATTACTGTGTTGTAAGTATCAGTACGCCTCACCCCTGAACACTTCAGTATGAGTATCACTAGCTAGACATTAGTATTGGTTTCTGGTTTTGAAGTTAAAATTTTCATACAGTGAAATGTTTACATCTCAGCTGTTCAATTTGATGAGTTTTGGCAAATATATACAGGTGTGTGCCTCGAATCCTCTCCTATTCCCCAATGTGACAGTAGGGGATAAGGAAAATTGCTATAGAATGGTCAGCTCTGAGATATATGCGGATATTTATTGAACAAAAATAAATAATCATTTAGATATCTAGTCAGGTAAGAGTCATATATAATGGAGGAATTAAGACTGGCCATGGGGCGCCTGGGCAGCTCAGTCGGTTAAGCATCCGACTCTTTTTTTTTTTTTTTACATTTTATTTATTTTTGATAAAGAGAGACAGCACAAGTGGGGGAAGGGCAGAGAGAGACTGAGACACAGAATCCAAAGCAGGTTCCAGGCTCCAAACTGTCAGCACAGAGCCCGATGCGGGGCTCGAACTCACGAACCATAAGATCATGACCTGAGCTGAAGTCAGGCGCTTAACCGACTGAGCCACCCAGGCGCCCCAAGCATCCAACTCTTGGTTTCGGCTCAGGTCATGATCTCATGGTTCATGAGTTTCAGCCCCGCTTTGGGCTCTGCACTGATGGTGTAGAGCCTGCTTGGGATTATCTCTCTTGTCTCTCTCTCTCTACCCCTCCTCTGAATGTTCTCTCTCTCTCCCCCCCTAAAATAAATAAATAAACTTAAAAAAAAAAAAAAGACTGGCCTCAAGCACCTCAATTCTGAAAGGAAGTAGAAAATATCAGAAAGATTTGGAGGAATAGTGTGGTGTAATCTCTGTGAATTTGAATGGACACAGTAAAGTGAAGAGATGATATTTTCAGACAGTAAGAACTCAAACAATATCATACCCATGAGCCACTATCAAAGAAGACTACTTTTGAATAAAATATAGCAGCCAAGACTAGTGGAAAAGCCACCAGTGATACTAGCGGGGACGGTATCTCTGTATAATAAAAATAAAACAAAAAACTGAGTAATGAGGTCTAGAAGGTAAATTTTATACACTTAGATAAAGGAAATAATTATTTTATCGAAGCAGAAATAAAAAGATATGAATACCAGCCTCCTCATTTTGTAAGGGGATTTGTCCAAATTTTAAACCACGAAGCTGAAATGGGGTAGATGAGGAGTTTTCTCTCTGATTCCTTCTTTAGCTGTGACGCACACCCCACCTCACTGCTGGAACCACAGCCTGCCCCAAAACATGCAAAGGCATCTTGATAAAGTGATGAAAGCAGACTTGAGCATAATCACCCATCGGAATTATGTGAAGCGGAGACTGACCTTGGCAGTGGGATATTTTATCTTATATAAGCTTCACTCTGATGCTCACATTAAGAAAAAAAAAAATGCATAATGCCCTTGAGCTGGACTAGAAACACTGAGACATAAGAAATTGGACTGGGGGGAGGGGGGGGGGTTCAGGGTAGAGGCGCCAAGAGACCTAGTGGGCCAAAGGGGAGTGGGGGAAAGAAAGGGAAGGAAAAATCTGCCTCTTTCACCTCCTCTCACTAAGTTAACAACGGGCTTTTTCTTAAATCCTCACCCTCACTAATTATCCTTGTTTTCTGCCTCCACTGGGCTCTCAGAGGCCTGCTCCTTCCTTGCGGGCTGTGGACCTCTCCATTTCTCTGGCCTTCCATTTCCTTCCTATAAAATGGAACTAATAATTCCTGAGTACAATAACGCCTGGGCCGATGAGCCCGTAAGGTTGTGGTGAGGTTTGAATACAATAGTGGTAAAGGCATTTTGCAAGTGTGGCCCAGGCGGGAGCTCCTATGGGATATCGTCTTACCCACAGGAAACAGGTGGGTCATGCTCTTCCCTCCTATGCTGCTTTGTTTCTCAGTGCAACCACTGCATTCATCGTCCATGAGGCAGAAATGCTCCCCCTTCCACTTGCAGCCTCGAGTCTTCTCTGTGTGGGTCATGTGGCATCTCCGTCAAAGCTGCTGGGGGTAAGAGATACAAGGAACCAGTTAACAGTCTTTCCACCAATTTAATTATAGTAAGTGGAAACTGACCAGAGATAGCCTTTTCAAATTACTAAGATTTGTTATAGTATCATTTGACATATCAAAGAATTTAATCTCTCTAGACTAAATCTTCCCTATTCATTCATACACATGTTTCTTTGGAGCAGGGGTTATCAGCCACCCTGTCCTACTCCCTAGGAGATCCCAGGAAGGGACAGCAGGCACCTTGTAGGCATGGATGCTCCCTAACCTCCCTGGTATCTGTAGGGACCATCACTGTGGATTGGATCTCATCCAAGGGCTCTTGTACCAGTGAAATCCAGGGCTCTGGCCAGCAACTGATCCACCCATCATTAAGCAGAGGGCACATGCCCTGCTAGCTCATGATAGGTACCATCAAGCTGTGAATACTTATGGTTCTTCTTCAATTTATTTCTTGAAGTCTAATTGTGTTTCTCTATGGTGTCGCAATCAAGTTACATTTCACACGTGAATACAAACTGTTCTTATTCTCGGTATTAGGAACGGCTTCTCTGTGATTGTTTCCCTCAAGGGTCCTGCTTGTTCAGACCCTTACTATGATTGACTGTATACAAATTCGCCAACCCTAATGTATACCGACCCTGGCTCTGATTAGCGCAGATGTTGGCTCTGCTACCGAATTTCCCAAACCGGCCATGGGTTTCATGGGTTTGTAAACCAACCCTCACAGGTTAGTGGTGACATTTTACGAGAGCCCATCGCGGGAATGTGAGCAGCCCTCGCGTGTGCGTATCGATAGAGCGATGTGACCAGCACTGGGACTTTAAAGTTATAGTTCATATGCTTATTACCCTCAGTCTCCACAAGACAAATGTCAAGTTCTCAGAGGATCTCCTCAGCGCTCTTCTCACAAGGCTGGAGGTGAGAGTAAGCAACTCCCTCCCTCCTCCTCCTCTTCTAAGTAATCTTGGTAGAAGATGGGGGGGGGAGGGGAAATGCCACATCCCTTTTATACCCAAGAGGTTGGTTGCATCAGGCGTTTGGCATAGATGACCTAAAACCTCGCTACGGAATGGAGAATCAGGCACCTGTCGTTTTCTTGTAAACCTGTGGAGGCCTTGGTGAAAACTCGAAACAAAGATTCTCATTTTAACATCCTACTAAATATTGCTATTCTGTTTAAGTGAAAAGGCATTAAAGTCTGTAAAAAGAAAACCTATTCACAAAACATTGCAAAATCAATTAATCCAATACACCAAATGTAAACAAGAAATTGATGTGTTTTAAAATTGTAAAGAACACGCTTATCTTGGCGACTTGGAGACCCTACTGATACCCTTATTAATAAGCCCAATGACACTGTTTTAATAAGCCAACATCCCTACACATCATTTGGAAAGGGAAGAAAAAGAGAAAATTGACTTTTTCCTCTGTGTTTGTTGCTGAGATTACTAAAATAATTCACACACAAAGAAGCTCAGAGTCGAGAGCTTGTCTTATTTTTCAGTGAAATGAACCCATCTTCAAAATCTCCATCTTTTCATTTGACCCTTCTGGTGCTATGCAGGCTTAAATATCTAGGTGGTACTCGAAAAACAAGTTTAAGAATGGTAGCGTCCAACTGGCCCCGGATACCTGACTCACCACACTATTGTGTTACCAATACACTCCACACTCGGGCGCTGGGCCACCTTCAGTTACACTTGGCCAAGACACCAAAACCAACCACTTGCTCCCGCTGGGACTTGGCAGCTGACAGCCGGTTTGCCCTTGGTCAGAATGGGCTCAGAGACCAGGTGTACCACACCCAAAGATTCCAGCCGTCAGCTTCCAAGTGACTAAGGAGCAAAGAAGATGGAGTTGAGGTCAGTCCTTAGGCATTCTCATGGTAGGGAGCAGATACTCTGATGCAGGGGTGCTCAGAGCTTGACTGAGGTCTGAATCCCTGCTGTGGTTGGCAGCACATCGCTAGTGGGCTCTGTCCAAAGCATCTGAGTCATTAGAGTGGTCTGGAATAACACTGGAGGGTCAAGGTCCATTAATAATAGCATTTGGCAGTGGCCAGGATGCTGGAGGTGACTCTGATGCCGCGGCCATTTATAACATCATCAGTCATTGGCACTTTTGAGAGCAAATGTGTATTAGATCACCATTGAGATTAACAGGGATACTGGGCAGAAGGAGAAAGCCTGGAGGTGTATAGGTGAAGGGGAAGGACATTGATTTTGGACAGAAAAGCCTTTGAAAGCAAAACTATAAGAAAATGCATTACAAGTAAGAACATGTAGACCAACTGTTGGTAGCTGAGGAAAGAGGACAGGATCCATCCATCCATTTGCCCAACCAGGCAGAGACGAATGTGACGGAGGGCTCACAAAGATTTGATTTGCTTTAGCTTTGTGTCTTATTCGTTTTTTTGGCCCCGTTTTCTTCTGGCTCAGCGGCTCCAGAAAGAATTGTGTTTATTTTCCTTTGAGGAGTCAGATCCCTTGGGTTCCCACTTGCTTTGAGCAGCAGGAGAACCAAAAAGGAACGAATTCTGAACACTCTGAAAAAACAGATTCATGCAAATACACTAGAGACGGTGTTCAAGAAGAGTTTATTCAAGGGAAACTGGAGCTTTTACGACCCTGCCAAGGTCAGCGCGTCCCGTGGTGTTTCCCCACGGATTGGCATCCATGCCTCCTGTCAAGGGGAGCCCATCCTCCCCTGCTGTCCGCTCAGGAGGTCCCTGGCTCCACCAGGTCTTGCTATTCAAAGGGTCATTATTCAGCATCCTGACTTCTACCTCCACTCTGCCACTTTTTGACCATTTTGCTGCTCTCTAGCTCTGCTGCCTCAAGGTGGGCAGCAGGGGAAGTTACAGGACCTAAACCATGAACCCGCCATTGTTGTTACTGCTGATGGATGGTCAGGTGAAGGGGAGATGGGACTATGCCCCAGATGGAGGGTCAAGATATTCTGGGAATTTTAGCAGCTTATTCTGTCATTTACATGGAAATTTGACAGTTAGCTATATGTAGGTCAGCCGTAAGGCAAGACTCAGACCAGACAAGCAAAAAATAAGTTTACCCTAAGTGATTGCTTTGTGAGTTTGAAAAATAAGTTTCTCCTAAATGATTGCTTTGGGAGTTTGACTTTAGAGACTAAAGGAGAAAGGGAAGATGAAGAAGAAGTGGGTCTGAGTATGGGGCTGACCACTCTCTTCTAGAAAAAACTGCTGACAGCCTTGTGATGCTGTAGCTATGAGATTTTTGTCCTGCGACTGACTCACCAGCACCCCAGCTGGTGACTCCAGGCGAAGCCACCTGAATCAGAGGCTGTCAGTCCGTGGGCTTGTCATCAACCCATGAAAAAATTGAGTTTGTAAATTCTTGGGAATTTGAATTAAGCGCCAGAGAAAAACAGTTACTTTAGAAAGTAGAACGAACACCAAAGAAGCTTTCCTGGGCCATGTTCCAGTAGCCACGACAAGGGAGTGGACAATCTGAGGAAAATCAAGAGATGGAAAGAGGTAGGCTCTTTAGCACGTAACTGAGTCATGTTGGTGGCTGTGTAAAGACCTGGGAGTCCCTGCTGCTGGGGTCTCTGGAGCCGTCTCATGAATCTGCATTTTTGCTTGTGCTGATTTCTAAACAGTGATTATCGCTCAAGCACGAAATAGCTAAGTGCATCTCTAGGATGACTTCTCAGGAATGATGTAGTGGGGATGTCTGCTTTCGGGGAGAATGAGAGGGAGCAGATTCTGCTCCTCCACGCGCTGGACGTCAGTGGCTGTTCAGCTACCTGAATTCAGTCTCACATGCCTCCTTCACACGCCCCATCGAAAACAGTGACAGAGTAAGATGGAGTTCGCCACTTGGCAGAGTTAGGACATAGGTGAATCTTGTCTTCTCTGTTCAGTAGTTTTCCTTTTTATACATTATAATGTTTTGTTGAAGAACATCTGGATGTACATCCAGAATAAATCTTAAGAGGGCAGCTCCACAAATTTTTGTAAACTGCACTCATCAGTGTAACAAAGGCACCGAAACCCGGATCGAGAAAAAAGACATCACCAGCCAGTCAGCAGGGCCGTCGGGTCCACTTTCCATCACGAACCACCCCCCCCACCCCCCACTTAAAGTCACTACATTTGCCTGCTTCCGTATTTTGTGTGAATGGAATCATAAAATATGTGCTTTCTGGTGCCTGAATTCTTCATGCAATATTATGCTTTAGAGATACATCCATGTTGTTGCCTATAATTGTAGATTTCTGCTGATGTGTAGCATTCTATTATATGAATCTACCACAGTTTTCTGTTCTACTGTTGATGGACATCTGGGTTGTTTTAGGTTGGGGCTGTCACAAATAATGCCGCAAGGATCATTCCTGAACATGCATACACATTTCTGTTGGGCATATACGAAGGAACGGAACTGTTAGATAAAAGAGCATGCAGATGTTTAGTGTTTATGGACACTACCAAAGAATTTGCCAAAGTAGTTGACTGTTAGCTTTCTCTTTAAAAAAATTTTTTTGTTGTTTATCTACTTATTTTGAGAGAAACAGACACAGCCTGATCAGGGGAGGGGCAGAGAGAGAGGGAGAGAGAGAGAATCGCAAGCAGGCTCCACACTGCCAGCACAGAGGCCGGCGCAGGGCTTGAACCCACAACATCGTGAGACCATGACCTGAGCCAAAACTGAGAGTTGGATGCTTAACCAACTGAGCCACCCACGTGCCCCAACTTTCTCTTTAATGCTCTCTTATCTCTGCTTTAGTGCTTACATTTTCATCCAGTCCCTACCTGCCACCATCACCCACCCCCCATACCCCAGAATTCCAAGCTTCTCTACTGCCTTCAGCTGCCCAAGGTTTGGCTGAATTCACACACATCCTAACCTTGCACGACATTAAATATTCTGGATCTTTCCTTTGAAAAAGAAATCTTTTCTTAACACCTGCCTCCATTCCTGCAGCCCTTAAGACAGCAGGCTAAATGCTTCCAGGATCCAGTTTGTCTTCAAACAAGGGCACTTAAAGCCAAGGACACATTATATCTGTTCTTGCTATAGTTCCCATGGTCGGGTCCTGATGATTCTTTTTCTTTCCTTCTTTCTTTTTTTAAGGTTTATTTATTTATTTTGAGACAGAGACAGAGAGAGAGAGAGAGAGAGAGAGAGAGAGAGAAAGAGAGAATCTCAAGCTGACTCTGCACCCAGCACTGAGCCCAATGTGGGGGCTCCATCTTACGACTGTGAGATCACGACCATGAGATCACCACCAGAACCGAATCCAATAGTGGAACGCTCATTTGACTGAGCCACCCAGATGCCCCCTGATGATTCTCTTTCATGCCTGACTTGATTCACTATTGACCAAGCTCACCAAATCTAACGTGTCCTGTGTCCCAAGCCCTCTGCAACCACCCCTCCAGGAAGAGCTAGGTAGCATTGCTCCTGTCCCAACAGAGTTCATCAACACTTGATGTTCCACTCTCCCATCCACTGGCCCTCCTCTCTTGGTGCCCATCCCCAGATTTGGTGCCTCAGAGTCAGCTGAGCTAAGTGCCTTCTTTGGGAGAAGCAACATCTAGGAATCTAGACAATGGCAACCTTGATGAGTTGCTCACTGAGGGTTCCAGCAACGCTAGGCATTTTCTTGACATAGTGAGCTGCCTACAGAAAAAGGAAAGGGCACGAGGGGAAATATTTTGGGAAGGCAGATCCTTCATCATCCCTCAACTTCCAACTCTTAGCTGCTCTCTGGGCTTCAATGACACAAAGCAGGACTCTTGGTTCCTGCATTTTTACTAATTCACTAAGGATCTAGCAAGGTTGGGACCCATTCCCGGGTACTTGTGAGACACGATAGCAGTGCTTTTCTTGTTCGCCGAATTTTAAAAATTAGTAATTTAATAGAGTGCCTAGTTTAGTTTATTGTAGTAGATACTATACAAAAGTATGTTTTTTATTAATGTTTATATTACTGACATATCAGATATGCTTTTATGTACAATTCAGTTCGACAAATATTTATTGACTATTTGTAATGTGTGAGGTATTGCAAATAAGTTGCAGTACTGGCTTTCAAAGGAGGCATTGAATTTAGCCCTTAGGGAAATGATTACCCTTGAGGAATTAGGAGCCATTAAGGATTTTACTGTTGGTGTTTTTGGTTCTGGTTGCCCAGAAACAAACCGTGACACAGAGACGTGAGGGCAAGTTATTTGGGAGGTGTTATAGATGTTGCTGGTGCCTTGCCCGCACCTTGCACTCATTTGGATAGACCACAGTCAAGGACTGAATACTGGAGATTGGGGCAGTGGTAAAAGATCAGCCCACCTTCAAATGATAACCTTGTGACGTCAATCATGCTCCAGAGTCCCCCCACCCCACCCCATGGGATCAGGCTGAAGCTAGACTTCCAAAACCACATCCTTTCTCAGCCCCTTCCCTGCCTATCGTGCTCCCCCTGTGAGCTTTAAGGTTTCTCCCTCAGAAGCACTCAGTCCATAAATCACTTCTGTAAGACTTCTCATCTGAGGCTCTACTTCTAGGGAACCTGACATAAGGTAGGAGGGAATCCCAGGGAGCATTTGTAGGAGACAGGTGAAATGATACAGGCAAGGAGGCCGAAAGTCTGCGATATCAGCGTGTCACCATACGGGCAACTGGGGTTCGACTTCTCTAGGACAACCAGCAGGCAGAGAGTAGCCATCTTGCAGGAAAATGGTCTCAGCTGGTACCGGAACGGTGAGTGCAACAGGACACGGGCAAGACAGCAACAGTAGAGCCGGCTGGAGCTTTCCTGAATTCCTGACAGTGAAGTCAGATAAAGGCAGCTCTGTCTTTCCTCAGTTCTCTGGGTAAGTTAAGATTATGACCACAGCACATGAAGGAGACAATTAGGCTGAAAGGAACTAACTGTTACAACAAACTGTGACAGACGGAAGGGCATGTGTTCGTGTGTGTACCTGACAGAGAGAGAGAGGAAAGGCAGAGTTTACTCTTCCGGAGATCCATAAGAAACTGAAAAATTCCTGACCTGTCATTTTCACCAGAAGTAACGGTGCAATTATGGGAAGTGTCTGGGTAGTTCTAAAATTCTTTTGGAAACCAGGGAACAAGTGCTGTTTCCATTTCCAGTTAGAATAATAAAACCAAGTGATTGCCTCTCCATCATCAAGCCCAATTAGATTTTCAAAATTCTCTTTACACCAATAAGTGTCAATACTATGGGTATGTCTTTTTATCATCAGTTCATTGAGTTTCCGTACGCCATCTGCTCTAACACATGGGGAATGTATATTTTCTCTTGTTTTTACCATTCTTTGGGAATTGTTTAATCTCTAATCAAAGCCTGTGAAAATGAACTAGACATAATTTCAGTGCTATTTCTTCATTCGTTATGTAAATGTGTATATTCTTCTGGTCTGAAGGACCATGGCCTCACTTGGGAACAGTGCGATTCATTTAGACAGTGGTAAGAAACCATTATTTTTTTTCTGAGCTCAAATTCTAGTTTTAAATTATTAGGAATAAATGTAATTTGGTCTTGTGACACGTGATATATTCAACGGCTCTAGGGAGAAGGCATAAAATATGAATGAAATGAAATGTCTTTTAGTGGCATGTCAGAGGTTAGACGTCGAGTTTCATTGTTTCTAAATAACATTGAGGACCTTCAGTCTTGGCTTTTTTTTTTTTTTCTTTTCTTTTCCTGTTCTTATGAGAGGAGCATTATATCTGAATCATTCTTAAATTTTTTTATTACATTTATTTATTTTTGAGAGACAGAGTGAGACAAAGTGAGAGTGGGGGAGGGGCAGAGAAAGAGGGAGACACAGAACCTGAAGCAGGCTCCAGTCTCCGAGTTGTTACCACAGATTCCGATGCGGGACTCGAACCCACAAACTGTGAGTTCATGACCTGAGCTGAAGTCAGACACCTAACTGACTGAGCCACCCAGGAGCCCCTCTGACTCATTTTTAAAGTCATGGTAATGGACCATACCCTGCTCAAACTCATCCATGAGCCAGCTAGCCTGTTGTCCCACTTGTATCATTTCTGTCTTTAGAGGCAATGTGAATGGACAGGAGCTGTGGCCATCATGTACAGTTGTACAGGTTGTTTACAAAGGCACCCAATCAAGCTATTGAGTTGGGGCTAAAATCCAGTCATATCCCACTCACCAAGTTATATCCCACTCCCCAGGGCACATGGCTACTTCCCTCCTAGAGGAAGGGGCATTTTTTCTTTCCTTTTTTTTTTTTTAAGCTTATTTTTATTTGTTTTTGAAAGAGAGATAGAGAACAAGTGGGGGAGGGACAGAGAGACACGAAGAGAGAGAATCCCAATCAGACTCCGCACTGCCAGCACAAAGTCCAGTGCAGGGCTTGAACTTCCAAACCATGAGATCATGACCTGAGCCGAAACCAAGAGACAGACGCTTAACCGACTGAGCCACCCAGGCGCCCCCTACCCCCAACCAGGCACTTTTTCTTAATAAACAGAAAGGTGGCCAAATGGACTATTAAAAATCTTAGCCATAGCCCTCAAAGGCATGGATTCTATGGATTTTGAAACCAAGTTATTTAGGCATTCCTGGCAGGTTTTTCACTGTTACTAATTCCACTACTATGCTTCATTAAGACATAGTTTATAATACTCAGGATCTCTGTGAATTGTTGCAGAGTCCTTTCCCCTCAAAGCCTCCCAAAAAATGCAGACTAGTCAAGGTGTTCCACAGTGCAGCAAAATGGCTGCCCGCTCTCTGAGGGAAAGAAATGCCCTAATTCTCACAAATTGAGGTGTGGAATTTTCCAGGCCATGTAAGAACTGTCCTTCACCACAAATTTCCTGACCCTCAGACTGGCATAACAACCCCTGCAGCACAGCCCTTTGGGGGATAATTCTGTGAAGAGAGGCTAGGATTGACTGAGGGATAGTAATTCTTATCACCTCGATGGCGAGTGACATAAATCCAGGGTGTCCATAAGACTAATGCCAATTTAAACTTTAATTGCTTTGAAAGTACAGATGCTATAAGCTTAGAGCAAATAGCACTTGAAAAGTTAATTATCAGAGCATCTGGTTGGTTCAGTTAGTTGAACATGTGCCTTCTGATCTCAGAGTGGTGAGTTCAAGTCCCACGTTGGGTATGGAGCCTACTTTCAAAAAAATGAAAGGTTGGGGCACCTAGGTGGCTCAGTCGGCTGAGCGTCAGACTCTTGGTTTCAGCTCAGGTCATGATCTCCCTGTTTCATGGGTTTGAGCCCTGCATCAGGCTCTGCGTTGCCAGCACAGAGCCTGCTTGGGATTCTCTGTCTCCCTTTCTCTCTGCCCCACCCCAAGTCGTGCTGTCTCTGACTCTCTCAAAATAAATAAATAAACTGAAAAAAATTTAAATAAAATAAAAATAAAACCCTTAAAAAATGAAAGGTTAATTATTAGAATTTTCAAATGGTGATATGTTCTTACTAAATTTAACATAACCATTGCCCTGTGTTATGGATCACTCTAGTCAATTTTTGAACACGGTAAATTTCATAAGCTGCTTTTCAGTGATCAACCAATAATAGAGGCTTTGTCACATACATGATAGCTTTGAAGTGACCCCCACAGAAACAGCCTAATGGAGCTACATCAGGTGATGACACTGCCATACAAGAAGACCCCACTCTGGATCCACTGGCCTGAGAGGGGTTACCCAGAAACTGTTGCACGTAAAAAAATTCAATTTAAGATATAGTGTTTAAAATTTGTGAAAGTAAATAAGTGTAAAGTACACTTAAACCCTCAAACTTTCAAAGGAGCATTTTGTAGATTTGTAGCATTGATATTTCCGAAGTTACTCACACTTAAAAGTACACAAAGACTTTTGGGACATGCTGTGTGTTCCCGTAGGATGACACAGAACTTTCTTTTCTTCAAATTTGTTTCAATGTTTGTTTGTTTATTTATTTATTTATTTATTTATTTATTTATTTATTTATATTTAGAGAGAGAGAGAGCAGAGAGAGAGGGAGAGAATCCCAAGTAGGCTCTGGGATGTCAGCGTGGAGCCCAGTGTGGAGCTCGATCCCACAACCATGAGATCATGACCTGAGCTGAAATCAAGAGTCAGACACTTAACTGACTGAAGCATCTCAGTGCCCCTTTCTAAAAATTTTTAAAAATATTTATTTATTTACTTGGAGAGAGAGCTCGTGTGCGAGCAGGCGAGGGGCAGAGAGAGACAGAGAGGGAGAATCTGAAGCAAAAACTTCCACACGTGACCGTATTTAATGTGCACAGCACATCATGAGGTCAGCTTACTGCCTCCGCCTTACAATCCAGTAAGCTGGATCTCTACTCCTTTGCTGTCAACACAAGCCGCTAGCCTTGTGTGGCTATTGAACACTGGAAATGTAGCGAGACAGAATTGATAGGTGTTATAAGTCTAAAACACATATAGGATTTTGAAGACTTGGTAAGGAAAGATAATGTAAAATATCTTATTAATAAAATTTTAATATCGACATGCACTGAAATAAAGAGTTTGGATTAGGTGAGATTAAAAAAAATTTAATTCATTCCACCTGTTTCTTTATACTTTTTAAAGTAGCTGCTAGAAAATTTTAAATTACACTTGTGGCTCACATTTATATTTCTTTAAATGTTCATTTAGCTTTAGAGAGAGAGAGAATGGGAGACAGAGAGCAGGGGAGGGGCGGAGACAGAGGGGAACACAGAATCCAAAGCAGGCTCCAGGCTCTGAGCTGTCAGCGTAAAGCTTGATGTGGGACTCAAACTCCTGAACCGTGAGATCGTGACCTAAGCCAAAGTTGGATGCTTAACCGACTGAGCCACCCAGGCATGCCATCACTTTATATTTCTGTAGGACAGCACTGCTCTAGATCAATGCATCAACACCGGCTACCCACAAATATAAGTCTGTGACATGTTCTGTCTCACAGTGAGGAATTAACTGGATTTATGCATTGTCCTTTGGGAGATATTTGAGTTTTCTGGGAGACTGTTAAAAACTACAAATTTTAACCTAAATGATTTGTTTCTAATGAGGAAAATTCAGGAACTATTTTGGATGGATAGTAACTTATTCCACTGAGAGACAAAGTCAAAGTGAGGGTTGAGAGGATCTCAGAAAGATGCCCTGAATCTAAGAGGTTGCTTTGCCTCTAAGCTTTGAGAAGCAGTAGCTTCCAGAGGCTTCCATTCCTCTGTCAAGTGAGGAGGTGACACTAATCCACCTGCAAAGCTATCAACAGGGACCAGGAATGTCAGGTGGGAAACTGTTGCCAACTTCCTTCATGAGAGCAGGAGAGGAGAGCTGGTTTGGATTATAAACTCACTTCCTCAGCTCAATCATGCTTTCTTGACTGTATGTTAGAAAGGCTAACAAATGCCAAGAGATCCAACATAAGACTCCATGTAGGTGAAGACACTTTGTCTCACCTAAGAGCAGTGTTTAAATATGCTTGTACCTCAGCAGTAATCTCCAGGATCTGGACAATTAAGTTGTCATCTACCTGATGTCCTTGAACCTTCACTTCATCATCAATAAAGTGGAAGATAATATCACTCACCTCATGGGATTGTTGTGTGGTTTAAGTAAGACAACAGTTATTAAAAAAAAAAAAAACAACAGCCATTAAGTGTATCAATTAGCCTTTGCTGCATAACAAATGATTCCAAAACTTAGTGACTTATTAGAAAAATTTTTTTCTCAAAATCCCATAGCTATCTTTGTGGGTTTTTTTCCCTGAGCTTGGACTCCTTCGTGGAGCTGCATTCAGCTTCAGGGTTGGCAGGCCATCTCTCTCTCTGTGGTCCTTCATTCTCCGGGGGCTAGACTGGGCTCCTTCATATGATAGTGGCAGCATAATGCATATACACTTACCAAGCCTCTACCTCCATCACATTAGCTGATATCCCATTGGTGAAAGCAAGTCACATGACCAACTCTAGAATCATTTTAAGTGGTGTTGACACCAGGAGGTATATTTCATTAGGGGCCATTATTTAAACAATCTACCACACCGGGCTGCCATTGACTGAATCCTTACTATGACCAGGCACTGGGCTAAGCATATCTTATGTCATTTAACTTACTGACAACCTGGGGAGTCTGGTGCCTTTTAGCTACATTTTACAGGTATGAAACTAAGGCTGAGTGAGATGGAACTCTATGCCTAGGGTTCCAGGAGCTATTCACTGGCCTCGATCCCTCTAAAATTTGTGTTCTAAAATCTGATTACACCTCACATTCAATATTAGGGAAGGAAAGGAAAAGGGAGGGAAAAGAGAAGATTCTACTTTCTGTGGTGCCTTGAATTACCCTCAAGAAAAATCCCTGGCCAAAATCTTAGAGGTCTAAGGAAACAAAGCAAACAGCTCAAGGCACGAGACAGTCCGACTTAAAGCAATCTGAGACACCTCACCTTTTCAAAGTTTTGTCTCTTAACACGAAAAGCCAAAGGACAGGCGAACCTGGAGGGACCACTGCTATGACACACATTATTACAGCTCTAAAGTTGAAACTTATCAGTTGAGCTGATAAGAACTATAAAACTCATTGACATTTTCTGACTATTTGATTTCCCCCTTTCCCCAATTCCACGTTTATTTTCTTCCCGTGTTTATGTTTACACCCCCTCACACAGAGAGGCAAAGGTGTTAGACAACTTATGTATTCCAACCAGCAGATAAAGTCAACGGAAGTGATCACAGACAAGCTCCTGCAGAATGGGAGTGCCATTATCTTTCTTAGAAAATGGGATATGGCTTGGAAAGTGAGTGTCTCCATAAAGAAGCAGAAGCTCTCTTTTTAGATAAAAATCTCATTAATAATTCTTTTCTCAAATGGGAAGAGAAGAGGCAAAGATTTGTTGAGATGGAGACCGCAGAAGCAGATAGCAGCAATCCCTGGCTGCAGCCTGGAGATGCTGGCGGAAGGCGCTAAAGGTTACGTGAATGAGGGTCGTTAATATTCATGGCGGCATCTGGTACTATGTTGCCAGGAGACAGTAATGAGAACAGAGCATCTTCCAGGTCTAATGGCACTGCGGCTGCCACATCAATCCTGCCGTCCCCAGAAATGAGATCTCTATCATTTGCAAACAGGGAAGCATTGGTGGCTTGGCTGTCATTCCAGAAGGTCACTAAAAGATATGCAGATGAGCTGCCCATATTTCTTGGGCTGACACCCACCAGTGTCCCTGCACAGCTATGCCTTTTCAGGGACACCGTCTGACAAGGCAAGTCATATGGGGATAGAAGGAACTGGGTATCTGCTCTTGATTCTTAGAACACTTTGTGAAGTTCTGTCCTCATGGATTGGGTTTCCCTACAGATGTCTACTACATGAACTTCTTTGGAGGCATTTATCCTCATCAGTTTGGTGCTCTCAAAACCTGTGTGAGTGTTTTTGCTTGCCCAACTGTAAGGTCCTCAAGAGCATCCACCAAAACAGCTCATCATAACCCCTAAGCCAGGTGCCAACTTGGATTGTCCCAAGGGCAGACCCTGAGACCAAGGTTCGACCTACCGTATTCAGTTCTTCCCCTGGTTAATGAGATTCTAAATGGGAAAGTTATTTCAAGGTCTTATCTGTCTCTATTCTCTTCCAAATGGGGCCAGAGCTTTCCATACATGTTTAGAGACCAGATAGGTGTAAAGCTCTTTTTACATTTGTATCAAAATTTCCCACTTTCTTACCACTTTTTTTGAGAGAGAGAGACTGCAAGCAGGGGAGGAGCAGAAGGAGAGAGAAATATAGATAATCTCAAGCAGGCTCCATGCCTAGCGTGGAGCCCGATGCAGGGCTCTGTCTCACCAGCCTTGTGATCATAACCTGAGCCAAAATTAAAGGTCAGATGCTTAACTGACTGAACCACCCAGGTGTCCCTCTTACCACTTTTAAATATAACTTCTCATGTTATTCTCACCACAACTTGGTGGATTAGATCATCCAAAAGCTACTTATTTTGTATTTGCCACATATGGATGAGGCCACAAGGAAGTCCTCACCCTTGTGGAATCACCTTTCAGTGGGGTCGTGGGGAAAACAGACAACAAACAAACATATGCATAAATTCAATTATTCATACATCCAACAAATAGTTATTGATCACCTATTCTGTCCGAGGCATCCTTCTGCATACTGAGGAGACAGCACAGAATGAAACAAAATTCTCCTTTCTTAAAGATTGTGACTTAGTAGTCATAATCATGACAAATGATTACAAATAATGACAGCAAAACCTTAAAAATAGAAATCCATTGTAAGTGGAAATAAATGCAATGAACCAAAATTAAGACAAGAAGAATGATTGGGGGCACGCTTTTACTATTTTAACTGGTGATCAGGGAAGTGTTCTCAGAGGAGGTGACATTGAGCAGAGACATGAAGTCACCCAAATACTGGTGCACATCTCTTCTCAACTCCACATTCAATGACATCATTTTGGGAGCTTAAAATCAGCCATGGTGGGGGTGCCTGAGTGGCTCAGTTGGTTAAGCATCTCTTGGTTTCGGCCCAGGTCATGATCTCACGGTTTGTGGGTTTGAGCCCTGCGTCAGGCTCTGCACTGGCCATGTGGAGCCCGCTTGGAACTCTCTCTCAATGCCCCTTCCCTGCTCATTCTCTCTCTCTCTCTCTCAAAATAAATAAATAAACTTAAAGAAAGAAACAAACATCCCTGGTAGGAGGATTTGTACACCACAGATGGGCAAATGTTATAAATCAGGACTTTTTTTTCAGTCAGTTGTTAAGTATTTATCAATATCCAATTGCATGCAAATCCTCAGGGACAGAATCTTGGCAGAAAGAACATCCAGTATGAAGGCTCTGGATTGCAAGAATGTTTTATTTGTTGAGAAATACCAAAAAGATCAGACATGTCTTGAACAGTGGTCCTCACCACCTAGGAAATGTTTAGAATTACAGATTCCTGGGCTTTACCTCAGACTTGCTGAATCAGAAACTCTGGAGCCCAGAAATCTATATTAAAAACCCTCCAGGTGACTCTGCTGCAGGGGTAAGTTTGACAACCACTGGTCTAAACTAAGCACAATGACCAAGTAGGAAAGTGGGCGAAAGCAAGCTTGGAGACTGAGGCCTGCTCACAGGGGACCTTCTGGCTTTGCTAAGGACTTGCGATGGTTTATGCATCAACTTGGCCGGGCCACAGTGACCAGACATTTGGTCAAACATGATTCTGGATGTTTCTATAGGGTGTTTTAAAATAAGATTTATGTTTAAATTGCTGGGTTTTGGGTAAAAGCAGGTTGCTTCTCACGATGTAGGTGATCCTCATTCAATTAGTTGAAAGCCTAAACAGAACAAAAGACTGGCTTCCCTGAGCAAAGGGGAAATCTGCCAGCAAATGGCCCTTGGACTTGAACTTCTGCATTGGCCCTTCCATGGGTCTCCAGCATGATGGCCTACCCTGTAGATTTTGAACTTGCCAGTCTCTGTAATCACATGAGCCAATTCCTTAAAAGAAATTTCTATCCTTCTGGTTCTGTGATTTTGCTTCTCTAGAAAACCTTGACTGACACAGGACTCAAGCTTTTTCTCTTAGTGAGGTGTAACACCTAACAGTAGGGCAGCAGGAGGAGGAGGCTTGAATCAGGGGCATGACATTAACTGACATGTTTTCAAAGCTTCCCTCTACAACCAGGGTCCTATGGCTCCAAGGCCAAATACAGCCTTCAGCCATTTCAGACAGCTAAATGCAACATGTGATCCTGCATTTGAACTTGGTCCAGAAACAGGATATCAGTGCAACAGATGGTGACATTTGGATCAGGTCTGCAGGTTAGTTAACGGTATTGTACCCGTGTTAATTTCCTGGTGGTAACACTTCATCTGTGATGTATTGAGATGTTAATGTTTGGAGAAGTTGGAAGAAGGGTGTGCAGAAATTCTTTGTATGAATTTTGCAAACTTTTGGTAAACAACGTATTATGGTTTACAAAACAAGAACTTAAAAAAGGAAACAGGGACGCCTGGGTGGCTCAGTTGGTTAAGCGTCCTACTTCAGCTCAGGTCATGATCTCATGGTCCGTGAGTTCGAGCCCCGCATCGGGCTCTGTGCTGACAGCTCGTAGCCTGGAACCTGTTTCAGATTCTGTGTCTCCCTCTCTCTCTGGCCCTCCCCCGTTCATGCTCTATCTTTCTCTGTCTCAAAATAAATAGACGTTTAAAAAAAAAGTTAAAAAAAAAAGGAAACAAAAACAAGCAGAAACAAAGATCACTAGCGGCCCTTGAAGAGCAGACCATGGCGGAGCGTAATAGCTGCTGGGACTCTGATGGGGGACGCAGAGGATGAGTAACAGATACCATGGAGACAAAATTGAAGGTAAAGCTGACATAGCCCCTTGACTTCGGTAGCCTTTCTCATTTATAGATGAAAGCCCTCCGTCTCAAAAGGGATTGAACAAAAAGGAGCTTGTTGACTCACATAACAGAAAAGGCTGATGGCAGGTATTAACCTTAAAAATAAAACAGGGGAGTCTGAGTGGCTCAGTTGGTTAAGCATCCAGCACTTGAATTTGGCTCAGGTCACGATCTCTCGGTCGTGATATCAAGTCCCACATCGGGCTCCATGCTGAGCACGGACCCTCTCTCCTTCTCTCTCTGTCCCTCCCCCGCTCATGCACATTCTCTCTCTCTCTCTCTCTCTCTCTCCCCACTCCCCCTCCCCAAATAAATAAATAAACATTTTTAAAAAGTCGGTTATTATACCAGCCAAATGGGTTTATTCCGGAATAGCAGAGAATTGCAATTTGGGATAAGCAAGCTATGGAAAAACCATAGGCAAGCCTGGAGAACAAAGTGGAGGAACACTCTTCTCCAGAGGAAAGGAGGGAGTCAGGAGGGGTTGTTATATAGGCAACACTGTAAGCTGGGAGTTGGAAGTGTTGCCAGGCAAGGAGAAAATCTTTCCTCCTCCTGCTGGAGTAGTAAGGTGTAGAATTCTTCCAGTGGAGAATACCAGGTACGTCTCTTCCTCTCTGGGTCTGTAACTGATGTTGAATGGCAGGGCGCGAGCGCTCCTCCCGTCTGACCTACCTACTCCACTGCAGTGAAGTTTCCCTTTATTAATTTTCTCACAGGCATGGCTGGGTTCAGAAGCTCAAATCACATCATCACGGCTCATCTCTCCTTTTCTTCATGGCACATTTCTGCTTTCCTCTGTATTTACGTAATTCTTGGGTTAACCACAACATCTTCAGGCTTACATCCTTTTTAAAGCTAGCAATACCATAGGAAATAGGGCTCCTCTTCTCCAAGTGGTCCAGGGAGAGTCTCAGAATTAAGTAATTAGGCTTACCTTGGGTCCTGTTCCCAGTGATGGACCAACTTTGAAGGAAATCTCAATATGTCACCTCAAATTATACCTCTTTGGCATAAAAATTATTTTGAGCTGGAGGCAATTCAGAAGCAGTAAACACAGAAAAACGTTCCCCTTTATTCCTGAAGGCAGGAAATAAATTCTACTTTTCCTGGAGACAGACTTATCAGCCCGGACACGGTACCAGAGGAATCTGCAAACAAACTTGTTAAATTCACCCTTATCTCCCTAGTGACTTCTTCACCATTTATTGAGCTGGCCCAAATCCCTTTGTCTTGTCAATTCATTACAGATTTATTGTTTCTTCATCTACAAGGTACAGAAGTTTCTTGTTCCAGTCACTTCTCCAGATCTTTGTTCTCTTGTAAAGGCTCCCAAGCACATGTAAAAATTTAATAAAATGTGCATGCTTTCATGCTTTCTCTTGTTGTTAGTTGGACTTTCAGAACCAGCCAGGGACCTTAAGAGGGTGGAAGAAAAAATTTTCCTTCTATACAACCTCTTGGAAGATCCATAGAACACACTGATTGGCCAGTGCGGGATCATCTGACCACCAAGATGGCTAAGCCCTGGGGTGCGGGGGGTTCATTTTCACCCAAACCTGTGACCCAAGAGTTGGGGAGGGGTGATTTCCCTTAAAAAAAAAAGATGCTTTATCTGGAAGGAGATGGACAACAGGAAGATCAAATTGGGTGGACAAATATTTCAGTATGTGTGGACATGTCAAGGTGACTTACTTAGAATCATAATGGTGAATATACACCTAAGCAGATGCTTTGGTCTCTACATCAGAATTCTTTCTTGTTCCCTCCAGACAGTCATGGAAGTCTTTCCTTGGATGGGTCTGAATTCCCATAAAGAGAATTTTTAGGAACCGGAGTTGAAAAGTTAAGCTGTCTGTGCATTGTCTCCAAACAGTTGAGAAGAGTGGACACCAAACTACCCTAAAACTTTAGAAGTCTTGCAATCTCAAAATCTTAAACCTTCCTTCCTCCACAGAGCTTTTTCCCCACTTGCTGAAAGTGAGACTGTGGTTCATTCCCCCTGCCCTTCATCTGTCATCCTGACATTCAGTTATTACTAAGGGAAATGGGGAACCAAATCAATGTCTTCCAGGAGGTCAGAGCTCTGTGGAGCTCCCTGCGGCTCAGTGAATCACTGCTCTCCCAGTCTGCAAAGCGTGTGGGCAAGCCTGGGGAACTGAGTCTGAAGCTGGGGCAGTGGGGGGACAGGAGGAAATGTGGCAAGAGGGGATCAGGACAACGCCCACCAGCAGCTAACTTGGTTTTGACCTATGTCAGCTCACAGAGCCCTGTCCTGAGGCCAAGTGATGACCAAGCAACGGGAGAGGGGAGCAAGCTAGCCTGGTGGGTTGGCAGGCTGGTTGTCTGGACAGGACGTCCCAAGGTTTTGGCCCTTAGCATGGACAACATTAGCTTGTGGTCTGGTCCTCATGCGTGGGCATCCAGGATTCTACTTGTTCATCTTCCACTTCTGATGACAAACTCAACCCATCAAAGACTAGTATGTATGCCAGAATGATGCCAGTTTACTAATTTGCAAGAGAACAGATGTCTTTTCAATATTCAGCATACTCATCGACAATAACTCTTTCCCAGAATTAAGGTAGTTGGAGAGTTAAAGCAATCATTAGAAGGCTGCTTGCAGGCATTGTGGGGAGACAGACCATCAGAGCAAAGGGAGATAGGAGGTCCTCTATGATTGTTTACCCCACAAAAGGCAGAGTCTAGCAGATTTGGGCTGCCACACAAGGCCCTTTCCAGGGACAAAACTGGGCCCAGACATCACTAATCCATCACAGATCTCATTTAGGCCAAGCCTAAAATACAAGTTAATATGGCATCCCAAACAACCACAACCAAATTATTGGAAGTGGCCTATGAGGTGATATCTTCTAGGTATATATTATATATTAGGTATATATATATAAATAATTTAGGTATACACACACACACCCCATCCCCCACCCCCACACATTAGTTTGAGGATTGTATGAAAATAAGCTGTGGCCAAATTTGGCCTGGGAGTTATAGTGTGCCAATCCCTGCTCTAAATTATAGGATTTATTTTTAAATACTCTGATCAATAGAAACTAAACAAAAGGGAATGGATTTGTGATGCAAAACACAGGCAGCGACTAGGAATATTTGGTGCCTGTCATGACTGAAGATCTAAGACCTGTTACAAAAACAAAATTCAACTGAGTGAGTTTATTTTTTTTATTTTTATTTTTCAATATATGAAATTTATTGTCAAATTGGTTTCCATACAACACCCAGTGCTCATCCCAAAAGGTGCCCTCCTCAATACCCATCACCCACCCTCCCCACCCTCCTACCCCCCATCAACCCTCAGTTTGTTCTCAGTTTTTAAGAGTCTCTTATGCTTTGGCTCTCTTCCACTCTAACCTCTTTTTTCAACTGAGTGAGTTTAAAAATCTAGGGGTGCCTGGGTGGCTCAGTCAGTTAAGTGTCCAACTTAAGCTCAGGTCATGATCTCATGGTTGGTGTGTTTGAGCCCTACGTCGGGCTCTGTGCTGACAGCTCAGAGCCTGGAGCCTGCTTCAGATTCTGTGTCTCTGCCCCTCCCGTGCTTGCACTGTCTCTCTCATTCTCTCTCAAAAAATGAATAAACATTAAAAAAAATGTAAACATCTAGTTGGCATTATCCAATTATTTGGGAATCCGGCAACATCTTATTAAGCAAGTAGAAAGCAAGGAGTTGTACAAAACGGAAGGTGGTTGGGGGGCAAGGAAGTTATTAGCAAAAGAAAACAAAAGGCAAGGTCATGTTCCTTTAGGGAGAAGGTCAGGGGTCTTATCAGATGGATTACCTAAGCTTCCTTTGGGGATGGAGAGGGCCCATATAACAGATTACCTTGTTGCTGCTGACCAGAAAACTCCTGACCAGCCGGTTAAGACTACATTTCTGAAAGAGGTTAAAATTGAAGTTAAGTTAGGTATTGAGTTCTTGGTGACTTGGCACAAGCAATGCCATTTTGGGCCTGGAGTTTTCTTTTTAACAGACCTAAAGGTGCTTATAGAATAGAACCTGGCAGAGGTTACATTTAAAACTCCACATGGAAAGAGCAAGGGTGCTTGGGGAGCACTGTCCTCAGGGGTCAGGATGCTTCTATTCTAGTTAACATGTCAATGGAAAAATTAGAAGCCATAGTCCAGAGACCAAGATGCCAAAGATAACCTTTCTGGTTATTTTGTCTTCCCCTGTTGGTTTTTCTCTATTGTGAAATCAAAGGCAAAACCACTAAAAGGTCTACATTCTTATCTTCAGGGGCAGCAAAGAAGACTGTGCCTCTCCACCTCCAGTCTCAGACAAGATGCTTAACCGACTGAGCCACTCAGGTGCTCCTCTATCCAATTTAAAGACTGTACAGAGGACAGGCGCCTGGGTGGCTCAGAGGGTTGAGAGTCCTACTTCAGCTCAGGTCATGATCTCACAGTTCGTGAGTTGGGGCCCTGTGTTGGGCTCTGTGCTGACAGCACGGAGCCTGGAACCTGCTTCAGATTCTGTCTGTCTGTCTTTCTGTCTCTCTCTCTCTCTCTCTCTCTCTCTGTCCCTCCCCTGCTTGTGTTCTCTCTCTTTCTCTCAAAAATAAACAAATAAACACTTAAAAAAAAAGAGTGTACAGAAACAGAGTACTCAAAAATTCTATAGCTCAAAGTATGGCACCCTAGAAAGAGAAGGTTTAGGGTCTCTCTCTTGCCTCTCTCCCTCTTGCTCTCTTTCTCTCTGGAAATGATACTCACAATGAAGCAAATTCTGGGTGTGTAAAATACTTACGGAGAGCAGTTCCATTGTCGTTATAGTCCATTAACTTTCTAAGGTTTCTCTTTTGGAAAATTGTTTTTGCTTACATGCGCTAAGACAGAGAAAAACACCCTTTTGGAAAGCTGCAGAAGCTTTAAATGGATTCAAAGAGGTTTTCAAAAGCACTTCAAGCCATTCTAGGTAGCACAGGTGTTGACATATCCTAGAGAACCCACTTCCCAATGTCTTCAGGTTAGGTCCAACAAATTCTCTTCCCCATTTCTGCTTTGGGCAGGGCTGGAAGAATAGAGGTAAAGGCAGGCCAGATCATGAGTCTGACATATTCCCAAGCAGCCAGGAGCTTTGGTGTGGACCGAATCCTTTTAAAATATATATATATATATATATATATATATATATATATATATATATATGAAGGAAAAAAAAGACAGAGCTGAGCTGGTTGGGAAGGCATCTGGGATACTGGGATACCACATTTGTTGGAGATTTGCCTACACTCTCACTGAGCTTAGCACTTAGTTTGAGGTGACTTTGTTCACCTGCATCCAGGGAGATGCTCAGTGAGAAGGGTTAGGAGAAGGGGGTGTCACACATTCCCAGGGTGACTTCCTTATTTCTCAACAGCAATGTGAACATCCAGGGCCCGAAGCATCTATATTAAATTAGGAGTCCTAACGCACTATTAAAAGCCAAGTATAAATGTTTCAGGTCAACCTCTGTTGGTGATTATTCATTTCATTATCAATTAATGAATTGAAATGATTCATTTCTATTAACGTATGATTAATGCATGTGAATAGTTCAGAGATACTGTCTGCAAGTAGAACTTCCCTGTCTTTGTCCTTCCTCCTCCTTTTCTGATTCAGTAGAAGTTTAATTGCAGTTGTCAAAGCCATCCTATTTCAAACAGAAAGGGATCTACTACAGGGAAGTAGGTGCTTACAAAGCCATTGGCAACACGGCAGAAAGATTCTAGGCTGAGTTTTTCAGAAGGACTTCCGGAACAGGCCTCCCTAAGGAGCTGCTGCATGGCCACGGTCAGGAAGCCACAGAAGAGCTACCCCAGGGCCCCAGGCCACACAGCCTCTGTAATGATCTGAGGTCAGGAAGCCACCACCACACCAGTAGCTCCAGGAACACGTCACCTCGGCTATGACCCATCCTGATAAATGGGTTTCTCATGCTTCACTTTCTGAGAGTCTGGGACCTCTGCTGTCACAGCTGCAGGCAAACTACAATCCCCTGACCACAATTCACTGCAGAAACATAAGAGGGAACAAAGAAGCACGAAAAGAGTCTCTGTCTTATTGTTGCCTTCCAAATACTATAGATGTCTCCTGAAAGTGATTTGGTTCCCCAAGGGGCAAGGGAATCTGTAAATGTAGGCTTTATCTTTTCAATCTCTAGCAATAGCTGTAAGAAAGTGGGATGGAATGGAGTGGACAAAACTAGAATGCCTGCTTTACTTTCCTTTCTTTTATTTTTTTTAATTGTTTTTCTTTGTGTTTATTCATTTATTTTGAGAGAGAGAGAGAGAGAGAGAGAGAGAGCACAACAAGGGGGGGGGGCAGAGAGAGACAGAGAGAGAGAGAGAGAGAGGGAGGGAATCCCAAGCAGGCTCCATGCCACCAGGGCAGAGCCCTAGGGGGCGGGCTCGATCCCACAAACTGTGAGATCATGACCTGAGCGGAAATCAAGAGTCAGAGGCTTAACTGGCTGAGCCACCTAGGCGTCCCACCTACCTTCCTTTCTTGCGTAGTGATATCTTCATTTAGAAACTTCTTTAAATACATACATACATACATACATAGAAAGAAACTTCTTTCACACCCAAGTAGAAGTGACTGATGGCAGTCAAAGCATTATTGTTTCCAGGTAGATCTATATGTGCTGAAAATTTTAAATGGGAGAGCTTTTTATTAAGTGGGAAGACAGCAAGCTTCAGGATATATGTATAAAATTATGCCATATTAGAAAAACTATGTATATGTGTGTATATATATGGGTATTTGCATACCCATATATATATAGGTGCATGTATACCCATATACATATGCAAAAACTGCTTATATAAGAATTATGTGTTTGTATCCACATACATAAGTGAAAGCATAGCATAGAAAAGTCTAGAAGGATATACACTTCACTCATTAACAGTGGTTACCTCTGGGTGTGGGAATAGGGAATAATGTGAGAGGGAATTTTTTTATTTGTATAGCTTTTAATGTTTTATAAAAAATCTATATGACTTTTCAAATAGCGTAGTATTTTGAAAGTCTTGAAACCATATCACCTGTGAAGAGTTGTGGCCAGTCCTCTGGGGTGCCAATCTGTGTGGTAGCTACATGGGATTCTACATATGTAGAAACACCCATGACACCGTACACATGAGACTGTCATAGTTTACTTTATGTGATTTATGCTTCCATAAAACAAACAAGTAAAATAGATAAAAGATGTAACAGTCTCAGCTAGTTGAAAGGTATGGGAGAGCACATGGCAGAGCACATCTAAATAATGTCAAGGTATGTGGTCTTAGGCAACTTATGGAACTTCCCTGAAACTCAGTTTTACTCATCTGTACAGTGGGTATTAGAATAGTTGCCATCTCTGTATTATAACACGAATTAAACAAGCTAGTTTATGTAAAATACTACGTGCCTGGATCATAACAAGCACACAACAGTAATTATCATCTTCTCATCTATCTTCTCATCTATCAGAGTAAATATATTCTTTTTCTATGTCTATGATAATAAATTACCACAAACTGGGTGTTTTAAAAGAGAGATTTAGGGGCAACTGGGTGGCTCAGTGGGTTAAGCATCCGACTTCTGCTCAGGTCACAATCTCACGGTCAGTGAGTTCGAGCCCCGCGTAGGGCTCTGTGCTGACAGCTCAGAGCCTGGAGCCTGCTTCGGATTCTGTGTCTCCCTGTCTCTCTGTCTCTCCCCTGCTCATGGTCTGTCTTTGTCTCTCAAAAAGAAATAAATGTTAAAAAAAAAAGTTTTTGAAAAAATATTTATTTTTTTCACAGTTCAGGGGTCCAGAAATCCAAAATAAATGTGTCTGCAGGGCTGTGTCCTTCTGGAGAGGGAGAGGAGAATCTGCTCTGTGCCTGACTCCTAGCTTCTGGTGGCTGCCGGCCACCCTTGGCTCTCCTTGGCTTGTGGACTGTTAAATTAATTACACAAGGAGATCATTACACTGAGTGGCCCTTCTGCTCTGGTGACCCACAGGAGCAACCCAAACCTCAGCCTGCAAATGCCTCCAGGTTAAGGAACGAAAGCCTCAGGGTAACCAATCACAGGCAAGGAGCCATTAGGAGCCTACTACAGTAGGTCACATAACTTCCTTTCTTTGCTTCCATACCTTCTCTGCACTGGCTCTGTCCTTGGAGCGCTTCTGACCTCTTCTGCTTTCTTGATGCCAGATTCGAACTGATTTTTGCCCAAATAAACTCTTCAAACTTTTAACATGCCTCGGTTTATCTTTTAACAAGACGCTTCACTCCATCTCTGCCTTTATCTTCCCGTGGCCTTCTGCCCTGTGTGGGTGTCTCTTTGTACCCCTCTCCTCTCCTTGTAAGCACACCAGTTATGGCACTGCAGGCTCAGCCTAATCCAGCATGACCTTGTGACCTCATCTTGACTCTGAAAAGACCCTATTTCCCAATAAGATCACATTCTGAGGTTTCAGGTAGACATAGGTGGGGGGAGTGGGGGTGACACTGTTCATCCCACTCTAGCCAGACATTACTATGCAGCACTAATGCTCAGAAACATTTAAAGGGCAAGGGAGGGGGGATGGGGGTCTCATTCTCCTCAGAGGCAGCCAGGAATCAGAGTCCCTGATTACCCAATATTTGTAGACTTCTAGTTTACCGTGTTTAATAAAAAATAAAGTGCCAAGTGAGGATAAATCACAAAACTCCTATGGCTATGATCCAGGCTGCTATCCTGACAGCAATATCATTTTGCATAAATAAAATGCAAACTTTTCACCGCCGTCAGTAATAAACAAATACTATAAACTCCCAAGTCTTGTGTAAACGCTCTATTTGTTTCCTTCCATTTTAATAGGCAAGACTCGCCTCTGTGATACTCGAGGTTGCTTTTTAAATGTGCCACTAGAGGGAGGAAAGGCTGTATGTTTGTTTTTGGAGTGCATATTGCAGGATAATAAGGTTTCCTTTGTGCAGTTACGGCAAGCATGAGCTCCGTGTGTGATGGCAGAGTAATTCCGTCTTCACCTTGACGATGCACACGGCATTTGCAGATCCGAATGGTACAGTATGAATCACAGACTGGGTTCCCATTAAAAGCGTATTGTTTGGATGGAGGTGGGAATCTATAACATTTCAAATGCTTTCTTTAATCACCGAGGTTCAAACGCTGCCTTTAAAATTGGACTTTCGGAAAGTAAGGCTAGGCACTGCGTTACACACAGAGTGGCTTCTGGAAAGAACCGCGGTGCGGTCATTTGAGAAGATGGGAGGATACAGTGGAAGGGCTTCAAGATTTGCCATTGAAAGCCCAACACGGTGACCTCTCAGGTTTGTTTTTATGCAAATATGGATGTCACATTGCTAAGCAGAGTGATCTAGCCCTGAGAAAAATAATAACAGTAATAATTAACTCTTAGGTAATACTTACTGTGTACCAGTGCTTTACGTATGTCAACTCATTCTTCCCAGCAACCTTTCAAGGTAGATAATCCCATTATTCTCCTTATTTTACAGATGAGGAAACTGAGGCCCATGCTCACAAAGGTAGTGAGTACCAAAGCTGGTTGCAGGGTCCAGACTCTTTTTTTTTTTTTTAATTTTTTTTTTTCAACGTTTATTTATTTTTGGGACAGAGAGAGACAGAGCATGAACGGGGGAGGGGCAGAGAGAGAGGGAGACACAGAATCAGAAACAGGCTCCAGGCTCTGAGCCATCAGCCCAGAGCCCGACGCGGGGCTCAAACTCACAGACCGCGAGATTGTGACCTGGCTGAAGTCAGACGCTTAACCGACTGCGCCACCCAGGCGCCCCAAAGGGTCCAGACTCTTAATCATGATGCTATGCAGCGTTCCAAGGTAAACTTATTGGCCCAAGGTCCCACCCAGATGCTTTAATTTTTTTTGTTTAAGTTTACTTATTTATTTGAGAGACAGAGACACTGCGAGTAGGGGAAGGGGAGAGAGAGAGAGAGAGGGAGAGAGAATCCCAAGCAAGCTCCACACCATCAGTGCAGAGCCCGATGTGGCGCTCGAACCCATGAAACCATGAGATCATAACCTGAGCCAAAACCAAGAGTGGGACCCTTAACTGACAAAGCTACCCAGGCACACCTCACCAGATGCTTTAACAATGTGCCACCATACTCCTATTTTAAGCTCAAATTAAAAAAAAAATTAAAAAACCAACCCCCAAATGGCAATGCCGAGTGCTGATGAGGATATGGAATAGCTGGAACTCTCACATTCTTGGTATGACTCAGTCCCTTGGGAAACAGTTTGGTCATTTCTCTTATAAAGTTAAATATAAAATTACTACATGATGCAGAAATCCCACTTCTAGGTGCTTATCCAAGAAAGATAAAAAAGTGTGCACACAAAAACCTGCACATGAACATTTACAGCTGCTTGATTCATTTTTGCCCCAAACTAGAAACAAAACAAATGTCTGTCACTTGGTGAATGGAAAAACTATTGTACCTCTGTGTAAAAGAATATTACTTAGCAACTAGAGGGGACAAACTCCTCCACAAACCTGGATGAATCTCATATAAGTTATGCTAAATGAGACAAGCAAGACTCAAAAGCTACATTCCATATGAGTCTAGACGACGTTCTGGAAAAGGCAAAATTACAAGAATCAAAAGTGACCAGCGATTGCCAAGGGCCGGGGGTGGAGAAGAGCAGACCTAGGGACAGCACGAGGAAATTTTGGGGGTGTGGAACTGTCCTAGATCTTTATCGCAGTGGGGGCTTCCCCACTCTACGTGTTTGTCCAAACTCACAGAACCCTTTACTGGAAAGGGTGAATATTGCCATACGTAAACGTAAAAGTGAAAGACAACATAAACAACGAAGGCAGGATTTGAACTCAGGCTGTCTGACTACAACTCCTTGCCTTTTCCGACACGCCCTGATGTGTAACCTTGAGAAAGCCCCTTGGCATTTCTTGGCACCACTTCTCTCACTGCACAATGGGGATAGTGATACCGATATCAGGATTGCTGCAAGATCATGTAAGAGTCGATGTCCAGGAAACAAAAGCCACATGAGGTATTTGACAGCAAGAATGCAATTACATAGGGATTGGAGGAAAGCAAAAGGGAACACTGAGGTAGTAACTGCAGGAAGTGGCTATCACTCTTAGGGCTGGGGAACCAAGGGAAGAAATCAGAGTTCTGACAGAATCTAGAAAGTAGGAGGAGACGCCCCTCCTAGGAACTTGGACGCGGACCTCTGAAGGGGGCACACTGCACGGCTGCAGTTGGTCCTTCTACAGGCATGGGAGGCAGAACAAAGCTCAAAACTCAAGCCAACCGATGCCACTGGGGAAAATGCTATGGTTGGAGTCATGCTGACTGGAAAAGCAGCGAAACAGGGATGATCCTGTTCCCCCAACCCATGCCCTGCCAAGCCCCACTTCCAGCCTTCCAATTTCCCTCACAGCCTCCTAGTGCCAGAACCTATGCAGAAGCCCGCCGATGAAGCTATGGAGCTCGCAGGACTCACCATCCGAAGGCAGAGTGCGAAAGTGTGGGTTTGGGGTGGAGAACCTAATAACTGTCAGAGGTATATACTCAGTACTCGTTCATTCATTCATCAAATATTTTTTAAGGATCAGATACTCAGCTAGGCAAGACTCCCGTCCTTAAGGAGCTGAAACTAAATAAGAAAAAATAGAGCAAGCTAAGCAGGGGTCTCGGTGTGTGTGTGTTAGATTGGGTATTGCAAGCAGACATGGGAATGTTTCCGGGGAGAAGTCATCTCCTCCAGGTGTCAGATGCTTGGAGCAGTAAAGCTAGCAAATTATTGCTCTGAATGGCATTAAGACTCTGGCTGTCTTCCTGGGGAGAGAAAGGACTCTCTGTGCTCCCCTGACATCCGTGGGTCCTGCTTTGAGATGGGCAGGATCCGATAATCTGAGTTGCCTAGAAATAATCCTGCATGGGGTTGTTAGCCCAGCAAATCCTCGTGGCTAAATTTCTCTGGGATCCCAAGTGTTCCAGTCTCTCCTCCATCCTCCCTTTCTCCTTATAAATGAATGAATGAATGAATGAGTCCCAAAAGTCCAGATCCCATTTTAGAGCAAAGATGAAGTCCCATTGCCTTTGCCTATTACATATACAGATATTCATGTAGCCATCTTTATAAAGGTATTGACTTGACTCAATTATCCAGCTTCAAAATAATTTTGATTGTCCCAGTTGGTTTATTACTGTAGGCAAAATTTCTTCTGGCTTAGTAGCCTATCTTATGCTTGGGCAAGACATTGTTCCCATCCCAGTAAACTGCCTTCCAATTGAAGCCTGTCTCAGGCTCTGTTTCTAGAGAATCTGAACTAAGACATCAGTTGTTCCTGCAAGTTCTCAAAGTGATCCTTATAGGTGCCCGCAAAACAGTCACATGGAGTCACCCCTGCTGCTGACGGGTCTGCTCCCATGATGAGAACATCACTCTCCATACTAAGGATTTCGTCCCCAGATGTGCTCGGAGTTTACAATTCTCGGGGAGCTGTGTGCAGTGCAGGAATGTGGGGGGCAGAACACAGTGTGTGGGCATCTGGAGGGGCTGAACAAGCCCCCCCCATTCTGTATGAAGTGCTTCCACCCTTGTGACCCAGGAACTGCTATCAACCCAACGTAGCAGGCCACGTCAAACTGGCCAAGTCCTTGTGTCAAAGCCAAAGACTTAATGTCAAAAGATGTTTGAGCTACCGTAGTCAACCTTACTCCAAGTTCAGCTTTCTTCTCGGTGATTCTACGCATGTAACACTCTGTAGGGAAAGAACGTGAGTTTTGGGCCTTTGATATATCGTACTGATATATCAAATCACTTAATTTCTCTGTCCCTCAATGTTCACCTCTGCAAAATAGGACACTAATACCCACATCGCAGTCTCCTTGTGAAAAGTACATTAAACCATGTGAAACAAACAATATGAGGCCCAGTTCAAGTGGTAGCGTTGTAGGTTTTTATGAAGGGGCCGCAGCTACCTTCATAAACCTTCAGGCATTGTCTTTGGCCTCCCTGGTCCACTCTACCTATATTAACATGTAAATGAATGCAAATATTGACAGTACAACTGGCCTACAGCATGAAGACACTTTGATAATGCTATATGCCCCTTGGGACTTCTTCCATTTTATGTTGTTTCTTCTTCATTACCTCGCCTGTCTTAGCCCCCTGTCCATCCCTCTTCTGTCTCCTTCTCTCTTCTTGCCCTTTCACTTCTCTTTCCCTGAGCTGTATGCCTATGTTAATAGGAAGAGAGGCTAATCAACCTTTGGGGATCACATGAAAGCATCACAGATCTGCCCCTTATGCATTCAGCCTATAAAAGATGCTCCCTGCAGCCCACCGGTATCCTGGCACTCACATTCTCCTTTATGTCCTGCAAACACATGGAACACCCTACAGGCTTTCTCTGGCATGTTCAGTCCACTCACGGGACTGTCTGGAAATGCTAGAAGCAACTCTCTTCTAAGAAGAAAACAAGAGTTGGAGGATTAATGCCCCTGTTTCCTTGCCTCTTGGGTCTATCAATTCTATGGCATGTTCTCCACAGCCACGCAGACATGGCAAGCAGGACCGAGTCACCCATTGGGGAAGCAACCTAATCCTTAACACGCCTTGGATTGCCTTCCTCCCTTCCCATCTCACTTGTCCACTCCCTGTTGGTGCATTCCAATACTTCTGTCAGTTCTGCTTGGAGGTTGGGGGGCAACTCAACATAAGACACCACTCCAACCCACCCAACATTTTCAACCTCAGGGTGGTCCCTCCCCGTCATGGTCTAAGAGTCAGGAACCAGACATCCCAGGCTAGAAAGAGAAAAGATGTTGTGAAGATCTGCCGTAGTGCACCCGCGACCAGTTTTCTTTGTTTGTTCCAAATAGAAGACATGATTATGGTCATAACTCACTGGATATTATTAAATCTTTCTGGTTCTCACTTGCACAGGCATTTGTCACCCAGCATTATCTCTTTATTACCTAACCATAACAGTTTTCTCATTTCTCGAAAGACATAGCAACAGTTCTGCAAACAATGAAGACAAAATTGGCTGATAGGGGAGATATATTGGGGGTACCAAGAACTCACCAACAAAGAGTTATTAAAACATCTCCCTGGTACAGTTAAGAAAGAAAACCAACAAATTGTTCCATTTCAGCTAACGTGAAGGCAGGTAGGTTGGGGGAAGAAAGAAGAGATCCCTTAGAGACATCCTTATTGCTCCATTCCCTGGCTCAGTAACAATTAGATGTCAACCACAAACACCTATTTTTCATTCGTTCCCTCATGTATTCATCTCCAGCCAACATTCTTGCCTAAAATTGCAAAGCTGAGGGAGGTAAATTTTTTTTACTTTCAGCAAACTCAACACTAATGGTCAAATTTAAGTGACAAACATTCCTCATGATAAAAATAAGGCCCAAAGCTCCAGCACGAGTCATGCACTGCTTTCCATTCATCTAAGCCCTTATTACTAGCAGCAGCTTGAAGATATAGTGAGCAAGGACTTCCACTAGACGTGTTCATTGTGAATTTTAAAGATTTCTATTAAAATACAACCAACCAACCGAACGGAAAACCCATAAAAAGTAAGATTATTCATAATTTCTCATACTTAAAATTTCATGTAAAATAAGAAAAAAAAATAGCTCTTCTTCCCCCCCCCCCCCCAATCACTCTCCCACTCCCGGGGAGTGGGATTGCCTTCCCACTGGGGTGGTGTTGGGGGTGGGAGCATAATTCCACTGTGATAGACAGACCTCCAGCATCTTTGCATGCCCACTAGACATATTTATATTACATTCCCCGCCCCCCGCAGCTATTTCTCTAATGAAAATTCCCAAGCAGGAATGTGTTCATATTGTTCAGAAATTTTTGTTTCTACGTAATAGATTGTGTATAAGTCCATGGCATCCATTTTTAACAGTTGTATACTATTCCAGATTTAGATCTTCACTTCCCAAAGGATGTTCAGTGAGAACCAGTTCTCTGAGATGTGTTCTCTCTCATTTATATCATTTGTGTGTGTGTGTGTGTGTGTGTGTGTGTGTGCTATTTCAATTTATAGTTCAATCTCTTGCAGATTTACAAAGCATACAAATCTATCAAGGATTTTGACATGTCTTCCAAAGCCCCCAATTTTTTATTCTGTGTAACAAAATGATCACAAATTTCTTGGATCACAGAAAATCCTCTATTATGGGAGTGTCCATTATTCTGCTAGAAAACACACCCTTAATACACTTAGGGAAACATTCATTTAATGGGGTGGCTGGGTAGCTCAGTCAGTTGAGTGCCTGACTCTTGATTTTGGCTCAGATTATGACCTCATGGTTTATGAGATCAAGCCCCACATCAGACTCTGTGCTGACAGCATGGAGCCTGTTTGGGACTCTCTGTCTCAAAATAAATAAGTAAGCATTAAAAAAATAATTAAATAAAATAATCCCCTACCTAGAGTCCATCTAAAGTTAGAGGAGAAATCCCCCTTGAACCATAAGAGTCAGAGAAAGAAAGTGAGGAGAAAGACTCAGGGCTGAATCTTCCTGGGGCTGAACACTGAAGAGAAAATGTGGCTAGAAATCCAGAAAGACCAAGTCACACACCAATGAGATGCTTGCTGCCCCTGTGAGGAGTTTGAGACATACCTGGTGTCCACCCTGATGGAGCTGAGGGGCAAGCATGAAGAATGGGCTACTGGTTCCTCCTGTAAGAGCTCTTTTAAAAGGTGAGAAGTAAAGGGGTGTAGAGTATGCCACCCCAAAATGTGCCTCTTTGACATAAGGAATCTTTTGAACTGATTATTTTGAGAAACTGCAGACATAGGAGAAGCTCTGAAAACAGACTAGAAATTACCCTTTTGTAGGGGAAATTTCCATGAAAAAGGCCTGTGCCAGGCAGAGAGCTATTGTCAGAAATATCTTGTCACCTGAGAGACTTATCTGCATGACAGGGTACCATTTGTTTACCAAACATCTTCTCACCTTCCTGTCTTTGGAGCACAGGATCCTAGCCTTTTCCTTAGCCCTGGAATGCAAGCCTCAACCATCTGGCCTCCTTCTGAGCCTCGTGTCTTCGGGGGCCTCTGGCACCTAAGGACATATATAATAAAAGTTGTGGGTTTTTTTTCTCCTGTAAATTCATTTTTTTTTTTTTTTTGAGAGAGAGAGAGAGACAGAGACAGAGACAGAGCATGAGTCGGGGAGGGGCAGAGAGAGAGGGAGACACCAAACCTGAAGCAGGCTCCATCCAGGCTCCGAGCTGTCAGCACAGAGCCTGATGCAGGGCTCAAACTCATGAACCATGAGATCATGACCTGAGCCAAAGTCGGGTGCTTAACCAACTGAGCCACCCAGGTGCCCCTAATTCATCTTTTATTACAGGGGTGTCTCAGCCAAGAACTCAGAGGGGTAGAAGGAAAATTATTTTTCCTTCCCTAGAGAATGATCACAGAGGGCAAAAACAAAACAAAATCAAAGGAAAGAAAAGTAAGGAGGAAGGAAAGAGCTAGCTGCCCCAAGGCAGCGTATTCTTCAGATCAAGCCACGTGGATAGAGACTGAGAATAAATACCACCTGATGTCATAATCTCTTCCAGCAGAGAGTCTAGTCCCAAGCATCAGAGTGACACCAAAGTCCTCTGTGACAAGGAGACCACAACGTCTCCTCTGGACTCTGGACTCTGGAAAGGAAGACTTGAGAGCCCTAAAAGGCCACACAAAGCTGATTGTTTCCTCGCCAAGTTCTTAAAAGTCTGGTATTGGCTCAGCAAAGCCTATTAACAATGATGCTTTGGGGGCTAAAATACTACTACTACTACTACTACTACTACTAATAAACTTGTTTCTCAGTCTTTTGAGGCCAGTAGAGGAAATTTCAATAGCTCAAGTCAAAATGGGCCAATGCTTCTGTCTGATTTTTAGCAATAATAATTAGCTAGGTTTATCTAGCACTTACTATATGTAAACCAGGTTCTGGAGAATGAACTCCCACATGAATGAGCTCATTTAGTCCTCAATAGGCCCTCTGTGGGTACTACATTAATAGGTAAGGAGACAGAAGACAGAAAGAGTTTACTGACTTGCCTGAGGTCACACAAATGAGACCACATGAACCCAAACAATCTGATTCTGGACTGTCCATACTGGTCTACACTGCCCGCCAGAGTGTCAGTTCTTCCTGGCAGCTCAGAGTAAGGCTGGGTCTTCTTGCTCAGCTCTCAATGCCCTGTGGGTCTATGCCATGCCAGACCCAGAACTGCCTTCTCTACCTTGGCTCATGTCTAGATGTCCTTGTTTTGCTATTGGTTGTTGGTGCTTCCCTTGGATTTCCTATAAATGGGCATTTGAAAAATCCTAATGTCATCGATTGACCTAGGAGTTAAAGGGAATTTTTCTTGTGCTTTCATCAAAGACAGAAAGGAAGGCTAACATTGGCTTAATGGTCCAACGTGGTGAGGAGTGAGGTGAACCATCCCTGCCATTCAGGGTGAAGGAAGGGGGCTAGAAGATAGAGTGAGAAAGTATAGAAACCTGTGTGTTTACCGAAGGATTGTTATGCCCAGAATTCGTGATCCCCAAAGACCACCAGGGAACTGAGTCCAATGCAAAAGCAAAAGAGCCTTTATTGGAGCTAGCTCGAGCTCAATCCCCTACCTGCACCGACGCAGCGGTGAGATACCAGGGAAAGAGAGCGAGTTTCAAAAGGACAAAGGTTTTATTGGGGCCTGGGGGCAGTTGGTGAGGTAATGGCTATGGCCTCAGCCGATTGGCTGGGGAGGGGTCCTGGGGAAGGGTCCGAGTCCTGTTAGGCAGGTGAGGGAGGGTTTACTCAAGGGGAGGAGGTGTGGTCAAGGTGAAGGACACAGAACAAGATGGAGTCGGCTGGCGTAGGCCCGCCCTTTCAGGATCAAGTGGGGACAAAGATGTCTCTCTCATCTCTTGGGCTGATCCTTCTCAGGGACATGAGAGGCTGGTATAGATCCTGCATTAGTTATGTGTTTCTTCCAGTCTGATTCTATCTCTGGTTTTTCTAGTTGATGGTATGGGGAAGAGAAGGAGAGGAAAATGATGACGTTCTGGGGTAAAGGTGGTATGATAGGAAAAGATAGGATAAAATAGGGAAAGGAGAGGACCTGAGGTCCCCAAATGGGAAAAAAAAACCCACATATTTTGGAACAATTCTAGGAGTGTCTGACTACAGCAAACCCCTCAGGCTTAAGGTGCCTTTTAAGAATGTAACAGACACCACCTACTCTTCTTCAGGTTTCATTCAGGAATTTGACTAAAGACCTAACTAAAAATAAGTAGTAGACCACAAAGCCTATGACCCACAAGGAAAGATATGGCCACAGACCGCCCCTCATACAATGGAAATGAGCCAATTAGGAATGGACAACCCAGCACCTAGAATTATCAAGCCAATGAGGGTAGAAACTGAGAAGGAAGGAGGGGGAAGGGAAGGGGTGTGGGGTGACCAGAACCTCATAAAACGAGGAGCCTTGCTGATAGTCCTTGGGCATTCACTTTCAAATGTCCCCTCTCTGTAAAGAGCTTTCTTTACTCCTCTTTCTAATCTTATACTCTAATAAACTTTTGCCTGCTGTTCCTTTTGTGCCCACCTCTTCGTTCTTTGAAGTGGTGAGACAAGGATTTCCCGGGTATTGGAGTAAAAAATCCTGCAACAGTGGGGTTCGGAGCTGGCGGCCAAGAAAGAATTCTTGAAGATGCCTTTGGCGCAAGAAGGTGATTTTATTAAAGCTCGAGGACAGGACCCTTGGGAAGAAATAGCTGCAATGGGGTTGTGAAGGGTGGCTCCTTGATGCCATGGGGCTGGGGGAGGGTAAAGTCAAAGGGAAGTTTCCAAAGAGATTTTCATATGCTAAAGGTTCACAGATTACTGGAGGTTTAGCTATTGTCTAGCTAAGGTTGTTTTTCCCTCTAGCAAAGCATTAACATTCAGACAGCAGAGAGTTCCTAGAGAAATGTTCTACTCTGCCTGCCTCAAGTATTTGTCAACGGGCTGCAGGTTAAAAGGAAATTCAATTCTATCTGCCATTTCCTTCTTGCCTTTGTTCCCCACATCACTCTGGAGGGGAGGGTGATCTTGAGGTTCCAGGAAACTGAGTCTACAGGTTTCTGCAAATTAGGCTATTGATAAGATTGCCTTTTTCTTGTAATTTACCAAGATATTTGTCATCTGATGAAGACTGTCAGTTTAACCATTTGTTTTCTGTCCTTTCCTTTGTCCTTGGGCAGCCTGGAGTGCTGAGGAATGTCACACACATCCCACCTGGAGGTGGGGGTGTGCTAGCTTGTGCTTTGCCCTCTGCCTGCCTTATGCTCCCTCATCAGGGAACAGAGAGGCACAGCTCAAAGCTGGCAGTAGGAATCTTCTAGAGTCTGAGCAGAGAGATGGATGTGTCCAAACTCAGTTCTCATGGGCCCACCCACAGGGAACATTCACCTAAATTATCTTAAGCATCAGAAAGAAAACTATCCGTCATGTGGACAAAGGTAAAGGGAGAAATAGCCTTCCAGGAACTTCTACCTCCATGGCCCAGGGTGGAAGTGACTTGGGGCTCAGCTATGTCCACCTTGGAAGGGAGGAAGGCCTAAGGCCCCTGATTCCTCCTGGTTCAGGGCTGACGTTGCAGGTCTCCGTCTTCCCTAAACCAGTCAGAGTCCTATTTCCCAGCTCACCAGCCCCAGGACTCAGCCAGCTCCCCGTGCTGCCCACACCTTCAGGCACAGCCTCCCCTGGGCTGCCCCACGAAGTAAGCAGTGGAGGCTTCCTGATAGGCTCACCTCCCACAACGCCCGCAGAGAAGGACTTGGACTGTCATCGCTCGGTCCCTGTTCCTCCTTGGGGGAAGAGTTCGACAGAACAGAAAATTATTTTTGTTGGATTTATAATGGACAATAATGAAAAAATTCCTTCTCATCCAGATTAAGCCAATGTATGCTCACTATATGCTCACTATCAGATAATTGACAATTTGTGTGTGTGTGTGTGTGTGTGTGTGTGTGTGTGTATGTATATATGTGTATGTTGAGTGTATGTGTATACACACTAATATATATATAAATATATATAAATTTATTTTCAAGGAAAGTAAACCATTTATATAAGAAACTTTCATATGCAGGCCAAGGCCTGCCTCACCTTCCTTCATCTGCTTTACTTAGCCCACTCCAAGGTTAGAGAATAATATGCTTAGTTTTAAGAAATAAGCTCTGTGGGAGAGACTGGTCTTCACGGGAACACGTCCCAAGCCATCTCTAAGGGAGAATTCAGAAGCCCCACACGAGGGCTGGACCGAGGCGAACGAGTACGTTGCCGCAGGATGGTTCCGCACATGAAGCGGGGTCAATGTGGAGGATCTGGGAGCAGCCTGAAGAGCAGGGAACAAACAAGTGTGATATATTCAGAAGGGGGCAGGCAGCCTGAGGGAAGATGGCGGGATTTATAAGGAAGGTCAGCTGATGAGAAAGTAGGGCGAAGGGGCAGTGTTCTTTCTAACATTTACCTTTGTTAAAAATAAAAACCAGGCGTGTGCATGGCTCAGTCGTTTGAGACTCCAACACTTGAATTGCCTTAGGTTGTAATCTCAGGGTCGTGGGATCGAGCCTTGCATCGGGCTCCATGCTCAGGGTTCCTGAGTTTGCTTAAGATTCTCTCTTTCCCTCTCCCTCTGCCCCTCCCTACCTCTCTCAAATAAATAAATACATAAGTAACCCATAGGCTCAAAATGGTATTGTAAGGGTTAAATTGTAGTGTAGGGCTAACCTGTAGCCTTAAGAAATAACAGCTTTGTTTTAACACTGTAGATTAAGAGATAACAGCCTTGTCCTATCAATCAAGGGAACAAAAGTTCAAGGAAAATCAACTGGATTAGTGTTTGATTGGATTGCGGCAAGGGCATGTCTGAACTGTTTCCACCCCCATCTGGGAACTATTTCTTTGTTCTGCTCCCAGGTGATGAAAAGACGATGTGGTCAGCTATAAAAACTCTGTACCCCGGCTGTTCGAGACTGCACTCTGGTCAAGAGTGTCGGTCCCGATCGGTTGGCTTTGCCTCTCATTGCAATACACTTTGTTGTGACTGTCACTGGTGCCCGTAGCATTCTGTTTCAGGAGTCGTGTGGATGCAACAGTATCGATTAGGCCAAGTCACCAAACCAGGGTTTAACACCTAACCTAATCAGAGCTTTGACCTTCCCCAGAAATATAGTTTTAACTGGTCAGTCAGGAGTTTTCTGGTCAGCACCGGTGAGGACATCTGTCACATGAGCCCTCTCCCTCCCCCAAAGGAAGATGAGGTAATCTGCAGGATTTGACCCCCTGTACTTCCTCATAAGGGAAAATGACCTTGCTTGAAACAATCCTTTTCTTTTGCTAATAACTCCCTTGCCCTCACCCTCCTTCCTATAAAAACTTTCCATTGTGTAAGACTCTCCTCAGCTCCTTTCTACTCTCTAGATGAGGTGCTCATGAATGGCCTGATACAGCCAATTAGATCTTCAAATGTACTCAGTTGAATTTTTTTCTCTAACACCTGAAAGATATTTGCCAGTCTTTTATATATTCCTTTTATGATACTAAGTCTTTTGTAGGAGAAGAAAATTTTTTCTCTACCCTTCAAAAATAGCTTCTGGCTGGTCTAAGAATTAAATTGACATGAGACAGATTAACAGGAGGAAATCAAATTTAATGTCATACATCTGGGAACCCCACATACAGGAGAGGTTCAAAGACATAAAGATAAAATGAGATGTATTTGCTCATCTTGAGCTAAGGAATGGGACGGGGGCCTGAGGCTTCAAAGGGGCAGAGGACAATTCACAGGACAGTAAGAAAGATGTTTGGTAATGAGACGTTTGCCCAGCTGTACAGATAAGTCATTTACATAAAATGTATCTCTTATAACAACTCTGATTCTGGGAAAGGCCCCCAATATACATTCTTCCAGGCAGGTAAGGGAGGAGCAAAAGATTCTCCAGACCACAGGGTCTCATTTGCTTTCCTCTCAAAACAAGGTCACGTGCTAGAGTGGGACCTTTTGTGGAGACTTGCTCTGAACTCTTTCACTTAGAGATCTCAATTAGGACTGGCTACAGTTCAACAGAGCACCTCCAGTAGCCATGGCTGTCGTGTTGGACAGCACAGTTTCAGATCACAAGAAATAGGTCATGCTTTAAAAATGGCTGAGCACAAAGTAGAAGCAGCCAGAGTCCCTGAATTTCTGTGATGAGCGTGGGCCAAGTTGAGGGCCAAGTGCGGGTTGACAGCGACCCCCTCTCCCTGACACACAGCCAGGTGGGAAATGTCCCATATTCCTTGGACACTCCAGGCTACCCAGAACTGGGAAAGGACAACAAAAAAAATGGTTAAGCTGATAAGAGTCTCCACCAGAAAAAGGTAATTCCATCATAGCCTGAAGTCCAGGAACTCCCCACTGTCTTAATGTTAAGGCTTTGCTAGAGGGGAAAACCACCTTAGCTTGACAATGGCTCGGCCTCTAGTAAGTCTTTGCATGTTACAAGTCTCTTTGGAAGCTCCTTCTCCCGTGACTCCATGAGGGTCACCCCCCACACTTACAGTGCAGCTCTTCCTGCCACGGGCCCTGTCCCCGTGCTTTAATAAAGTCACCTTTTTGCACGAAAGATGTCTTCAAGAATTCTTTTTTGGTCATTGGCTCCAGACTCCACGAACCCCACCATCACCCCAAAACTTCATCATATGGAGCTGCCCTGCCAACACTGAGCAGTTTCTCTCTAAACTCTGTTTTCCATTAGAAAAGGAACTTTCCTGTATAGATAGTTTACTTTCAAAAAAAAAAAAAAATATATATATATATATATATTTACTTACATATTAGTTTACTTTCTAAATATATATTTATATATGTATATATACTTATATATATATATCTTCATTAAACCATTGTTGTTTTGGTTTTCTGCCACTTGTAGAAACCAAATTCTTCTTTTTTTTTAATATTTATCTATTTTTGAGAGACAGAGCATGGGGGGGGGGGTGGGGAGAGGCAAAGAGAGTGAGACAGAGGATCCAAAGTGGGCTCCCCTCTGTCAGCACAAAGCCTGTCTCAGGGCTTGAACCCACGAACTGTGAGATCATGACATGAGCCAAAGTCAGAGGAACGCTCAACCAACTGAGCCACCCAGGCGCCCCACAAAACCAAACGCTAATTGATTCATGATACTGTGTTATACAACGTCCCCAGTCTGCTCCCAGCCCTCATAGGCAGCACGCACATTAAGGAAGCAATTCTGCTGTGCTAAGCAGAAGGGTTCCACAGAGATGGTACACTGGAGACCCACGTAAGGGTTTTGTTTGGACTTGCCAGTGTTTGCTTGACATTTAAAAATCAGCAATTTCACACAAAATCCAGACTTTCAGCTTCTCTCAAAATACCACACAAACTGGCAATGCTGAGCCAGCCTTGACTGTCTGAGGCAGAGGCCCAGTGGTCCTTTCAGACAGTGCCTGTATTCTCCATTTGCCAAAGTCCCTTCTCTCCCTTTCCTTAAGACCATGGCTGTACCTCGCTCAAAGATGTTTAGTAGATGCTGGCCGTGACCTGGTCCAGCGTCGGCATCCTCCACCTTCTGTAAGTGTGATGTTTGACAGCTTTCCTCTTCTCCAGATCATTATTCTCAGCCACATGGGAGCTGCCTCCTAGGAGGCTGTGTGCCCTTTCCCACAGGGGGGACCTCCTTGCCGATGACTGGTTGACCCAGGCATACAAAAGGCTGGCCTCCTTGCCTCAAGGTGGGACAGACTCTGTAGGACGATCCATGCCAGAGCTCCCCGTGATGTCGGGCTGCGGCTCACCTCCAGCTGAGCCCACATCCCAGCTCGGCTTCTCCCCCTGCTCTCCCCCTGCTTCCTTCACTCCCTCTCCTGAGCGTGCTTCTGCAACAAAGCCAAGTGCACCAAAATTCCCATACCTGCCTCAGCTCCCAGCCCCTTGTAAAAATTTGAGTTTTCATGCTTAAACTGGGGAGACCCCTGAAGTGTGCCAAAACAGTGAAAACAGCATTTGTCCAGCAAGCGGGGCTGACAGGCTGGCCAGAAGAGACATTCTTCAAGTAGCCACAGTCAGCCTTTGGAGGTCAATAGAGACTGTCAGATCGATGGGTATCATGAGGGACCCAGAAGGCCTTCTTGCGGTGATCTGAGAGCTATTGTTCTGAGCCAGCACATGGTTCTCTGTACCATAGACCTGGGCTTACTCATCTCCTGATTAGTGCTTCCCTTGACTTGGATGTCCTTCCACTGTCGCCAGCTAGGCAAACAGCTCATCCACAGGCAACACCATGAAGCCAATCTGATCCCCGGCTGCTGTCAGGAAGAGCCAGCATATGGGAGTGTCTTCCTCAACATTTGCTTTAGCAGAAGGGCGTAGCTCTGGGCACGGGATAGCGAGCCCATTATTTCAGACTAATTAGGTAACGCTCTACCTTCACACTCTGCTGGAAAGGACTGCACCTCTAAGAGCGCGTATGGCACCCCTGGAGTTTCTAAGAGAACCTACTGAGAGGAGTGTCATCGGATGAGAGCCTCCAGCTGCTATGACTTCAGATCCACTCATTGTTCACACCCGGGCCATGCTGCTGCTGGCAAATGATTAAACATGGTGGGGGCATGAGAACCAAGGCAACCCTTGTTCCGAGGCTCCCCAGGGACCTGGCCGTGACCTGAGGTGCATCCTACCCAATCCCTCTCCTTTGCCATCCCTCCCTTCTCTGGAGTCAGGCCTGTATCTGCTCTGAAGTCTCTCCCTACCTACTCCTGTGCCCTTTCCCTTTGATTCTTTACAGTCATTTCCCCCAGGAAATTTCTTGTATCCATCCCGGCATCTGCTTCTTGTAGGACCCAAGCAGACACATTAGATTTAAGCCCTGGGGTCTGACCTGTGGAGCTGTGGGTGCAAAGTGAAGCTCAAGTCCAAATGAGACATTATAATGGAATCCAAGGCAGCAACGCTTAAAATTATGGCAGACATTTGCTAATTGGAATGAAAAGATGTTTATGATAAGGTAAGCTGAGGAACTATAAAACATATAAACAATACAACATGTATTCCAAATTCGTTTTGAAAAATGTATATCTAGAAACATTTTAGAAGGCTCCATGTCGAAATGTTGACTGCTTTGCAGGAGTCTCTGTTTTTGTCTTTTTGCACATTTGCGGTTTCAAATTTCCCATAATAAAAGTTGTTTCAGCCCAGGAGGAGAGCATACCTTAGAGCCTAGAGCACTTCGGGAAGGTCACACAGGGTGTGAGATTCCACAGAGCCCCAGGGCCACCCCAAGAAGGGGCACCATGGGCTGGGGCACCCATGGGCTGTGGGCACCACAGGCCTAAGGAAGAAGGGACCCTGCAGGCATGAAGATCTGAGGGAAGGCCCTGGAGAGAAGATATGTGGGGTCCCTCTCCCTGATCAAAGCAGGGATCGGTTCAATTCCTATCCCTGCCAATGCCACCTGGCTGATTCCCATGTCTTCCTTCTATGACCCAATAGGTCTGGTCACATGTATTATTATAGCTCATTCATTCATTCATTCAACCAAAATGTATGGATCTGTACTCTTGGCTAGGCCTTCTGTTAAGTTCTGAAGATTCTGGGATGGGACAGACACCAACCATTGCTTCTCAATACCCATTCTCTCCTTTTTCTTTGTGAAGAAAATGCCGATTTTGCGTAGGGCAGCAATGTGTCTGGTTACAAACCATATGTCCCAGCCCCCCTTGCAGCCAGGAGGGGCCTGGCTCAATGAGCAGGCACCTTGGCCCTTCAGCCTGCACCCTTCCTCAGCTCTGGAAAGGAGACTGAGTGCTGGAGAGGAAACCTCCTTGGGACCATAAATGGAGCACGAGGGACAAAGATCCCATATTGAAGACGTTGGGACAAAAACCTTGAAAGAATCCATTGCTGGCAGCATTATCAAATCACTGAAATGGATGTGCAGACTTCTTGTTATATGAGAAAAGCAAACCTCTCAATCCGTTTACACCACTGTTTTGGTGGTTTCTGTAACTTGCAGCTCAAAATCCTAACAGTGGTGCAAACAGAGAATGAGTCCTAAGCCCTGCCTTACTATGTATGGACAGAGGGCAGAGAAGTCAAAGGCAATTATAAACCAGTGTTATTAGCAGTATAGACGGGAGGCACCTGGTTCTCTGGGTGCACACATAGAGAACAACTCACAGAAGCAAGGAGGTCAGAGAGGATTTTTAGAGGAGAAGATTTTTGGTTTCGTCGTGAAAAGCAAGTAGGAATTAGGGACACAAAGGGAGGTACAGAGTGTGAATGCTTCTGGGTAGAAGCAGTTCCCAACGGCTGGAGCAAAGAATGACAATGTATAGAGATGGGGGCCTGGGGTGAAAATCTTAATCCTTACCCAAGGCAAGGAGCCAGATTTGTACCCTTAGAAAAATGGAGCAGGGTGTTGGCATTTCAGCGAGAGTATCTGTGCTACTCAGTTTGGGAACGGATGGGCAGGGTAGGGTCGGGCGAGGCGTGAATGATGCTGTCCTCCAGGCTTTTGGTGACACCGAGCCTCTGAGGATGGAAAGGGATCCCAGGAAGGTGAAGGGGCCCGAGAGGGAGCAGGAGGCCATCCTTGCATCTGAGCCGTGATGTGTAGGAGTTCTGTAAGAGGGAGAAGCAATAGTAGGAAAGCATTCAGGGAATGGCCAGCCTAGGGCAGAGCCAGGGAGGGCTCAGGGAGGCCAGGGGTGGAGGGAGCATCTGGGGATGATGTTCTGTTTACCAGGGCGGTGCTTCTGAGGTTTAGTGGAAAGGTCCGGGCAGGGCAGGGGTGACGGGTCGGTGGGTCAAAACAGAATTGCCAGAGCAGTGTGGGCGGAAGGAAATAAGGTGGACAGTCCTGTTTGCCTCAAAGGTGAGGATGTTAGGCCCAAGAGCTTTAGCTGCTTTTCAAGAATTCATCCCTGCCATCAGCCTGGAATGACTCACTCTGCTAACGAAGGCATGGGACATCTACTATGTGCCCAGAAATGTGGGTTTTAACCAGCCCTCTTAGGACTTCTAGCACCCACTGAAGTTTTTGAGAACCACTGGTCTAGATCTGTGTTTCTCAACCTTAAATGTGCATTCCTTGAGGATCCTACAGAGTACAGATTCTGACTCAGTAGATCTGGGTTGAGGGTGAAGAAGCTGCATTTCTTTCTTTTCTTTTTTTTTTAACGTTTATTTACTTATTTATTTATGTTGAGAGAGAGGATGAATGGGGGAGGGGCAGAGAAAGAGGGAGAGGGAGTCCCAAGCTCAGTGCTGTCAGTGCAGAACCATGTGATCATGACCTGAGCGAAATCAAGAATCGGATGTTTGACTGAGCCACCCAGGCGCCCCAAGAGAGTCTGCATTTCTCTTGTTATTCTTTAAGAAAAAAATTTTTTTTTAACGTTTATGCATTTTTGAGAGACAGAAACAGAGCCAGAGGGGGTGGGGCAGAGAGGGGGAGACACAGAATCTAAAGCAGACTCCAGGCTCCGAGCTGTCAGCACAGAGCCTGACGCGGGGCTCAAACCCACGAACCGTGAGATCATGACCTGAGCCGAAGTCAGACGCCCAACCGACTGAGCCGCCCAGGCGCCCCGAGAGTTGGCATTTCTAATAAGCTTCTGGGAGATGCTGCTGTTGCTGGCCACCAACCACACTTTGAGCAGCAAGGGTCTAGACAAGAGAACTTGTTGAGACAGTAGAGAAACAGTTTCTAAAAAGGTCAAGGAATTGACTGCTTTAGCCTGCAGAAGGCTGAGAGATGATTTAGTGGCATTCTTCGAAGGACATTGTTTTAATTTTTTTTTTTAATTGAGGTCAAGGCACTAGAGAAATGGGCCAGCTCTGAAGCAGGCATAATTTAGGATAGGCTGCTTTTCATAGGTAATGACATCTTTTTTTTTTTTAATGTTTATTTAATTTTGAGAGGGGGGTTGGGTAGGGGCAGAGAGAGAGAGGGGGACAGAAGATCCAAAGTGGGTTCTGTGCCAATATCATAGGAAAAGATAGGATTCAGTAGGCAGAGAGGGAAAGATTAGGACCTGAGGTCCCTGGATGGGGGAAAAAACATATTTGGAACAATGCCCAGAGTGTGTGACCACAGCAAACCCCCTCAGGCATAAGGTTCCTCTTAGGAATGTAACAGACCCCACCTACTCCCCCTCAGGTTTCCTTCAGGAATTTGACAACAGATCTGAGTATGGCCATAGGCCACCCCTCATACCATGGAAACAAGCCAATCAGGAATGGACAACCTAGAGCACCTAGAGTTACCCAGCCAATAAGGGTAGAACCTGAGAAGGAGCAAAGGAGAAGAAAGGGGGAAGGCTGACCAGAACCTTATAAAACAAGGACCGTTGCCTATATATCGTCTTGGGCATTCGCTTTCGAATGTTCCTTCTCTGTAAAGAGAGCTTTCATAGTCTTCTTCCTTTCTGACCTTAGACTCAAGCTTTTGCCTACTACTTATTTTGTGTCCACCTCTTCATTCTTCGAAGTGGTGAGACAACGAATCCCGGGTATTGTGGTAAAAACAAAAACAAAAACCCTGCAACACTGACAGCAGAGAGCCCAGTGTGGGGCTTGAACTCACAAACAGTGAGACCGTGACCTGAGCCAAAGTCAGATGCTTAGCCAACTGAGCCACCCAGGCAGCTTGGTGTTGGTCTTAAGTGAGAGCCCATCTCAAGGCTCCTGCCAGGTTGGGATTTCCAGAGAGGTTTTCCTCTCTGCACTACCCTGCTGACGTCTAGAGTCTCTGCTGTATGAAGTCTGAAGGGGACAAACTGGAAGCAAGGCAGGCGGGGGGGTAAGGGTGAATTGAGTTTAAGAAACTGCTGCTGTGGTGACAGCTGAAGGAAACCAAGAGTCAGTAATGGTGGCTTCTCCTAGTTCCTAAGGGAACCTTGTTGGGGGTGGAGAAGGCCGGGAGAGCATGCCACAAATGCCATTTGTCCCCTTAGACTGTCAGCTGAACCTGGCAAGGGCAAAGCCATAGCAGAATGACTCCAAATGCATTTAGATAGTGATGTGTGGGCCAGCAGAACGTCTCCAGGAATAACCTCACAGCTTCAGTCTAGGAAAGACAGATTTTATGCAAAGATAAGCCCTTTCCAGCCCCCACCCCAACCTGGGTCTCTATGTGCCATTGGGCAAAGGTTTCTCAACTAACAACTCCCTCCAAAAGGAAATTCAACAAAGAAAAGCCTTCTGACAATATTTTTTTGCACATCAGAGAGAGATGATATGAGGGTAGTTAAATTTGCCAGGCACAGTATCAAGGCTTCAATACAAACTCTAATATTTACTAGCTTTGTGTCCTTGGGAAAATTACTTTGCCTCTCTGTGCTTCGGGTTCTTCATCAATCAGCTATATTTGCTTTCTTCCCTTTGCTATGCGCTGAAGGCAGTGAGTGCATTTTGCTCATTTGTGTCTTCTGGTGGCACTTGACTGAGAAGTTTAAGGTCCCTGACTATTTGTTTTGTGATTTAAGTTGGGAGCTCCAGGAAGTAAGTCCCACTGGCATTCTGGACAGGGAGGAAAAAGTGCCTGTACACTTGTGGTGGTTGTGCTGGGAAGGCTTTGGAGAAGAGAGGCCATTCAGGCTAGGATGGCATCATCATAAATTTCAGAGGAGGTGACAACTGCTGGGGTCCAAATGATGTCATCGGGTTTCAGTCCCCTTGTCTTTGCCTCTAAGGCGGCTTTCCCCAGCATTGGTTCCTTCTCCAGGTCAGCTGTTCACATCTTCACCACATGGAGCTCCAGGCAACTCCAGCTGAAATAGTTAAGGTTCTTAATTCTAACAAAAGTCCTGTGGTTGAGCCCTTCTCGGACTCTGATTGGCTTGTGTGCTGGTACCTTGGGCCTGGGTCTGCTCTTATTTGCTAGGCCAAGGTCACGTGCTCAGCCTGGATGCTGAATGGGGGTGGGACCAGCTCTACCTACTCTTAACCACTCTTATGCTGTGGGCTGAGGTTGGGGGAAGGGTAGTGCCTCAAGCAAATGCGGTGTTGCTTCGAGAAGCATCGGGAATGTATTTTGCTGGCCGAAACAGCATCTGACTCTCAGAGCATCCAGCCCTGTGCCCTCGACTCCCTGATTCTTTTTTGATCCCCATTCTCCATACCCTGGATGCTGGGACCCGGATTACACTTCATATCCCTCTTATCTTTCGACTGCCTACATCTGATTCTTGAGTTCAGTTCATAGGATTTAGCAAAATTCAGGGGAGACCAGAAAGAGTGGGTGACTCCACATACGGGGAGCATCCCAGGTCCTATTTGGCTTCACTCGGGTCTTTATGCCAATATTTGTTACATCGTCTCGATGAGAAAGTACATTGTGAGCTCCACACAACTGCTCTACAGATAAGATTTGGGGAAACAAGTATTCAGAGACCAGGGATGCTCTGTCTCCATCTGGACCAACACTCACGTGTCACTCTTCCCACCTCTGGTAAAATAAAAGCAGCTGACTGAGGTGTCCTCAAGCAAAATCCACGAGACTCAACTCTGGCTTCTGATGGTAGTTTAAATGTTTTATTACTCTGACTAGAGCCAGGGCACAGGGGTGCAAGAGCGTCTGGCTCCGGGGGTCCCATACAGACCAGGTTCAGCCACTTGCTGTTGGCAAAATCCAAAGGCAGAGAAATGAGTAGTGGTGAAACAAGACAGGCATTGATTTCAACGAGGTCAACCCTGGGAAGAGGGCGAGCCGACTAGCTCTCAAAGACTGTCTCCGAAGTGCCAAAAAATACTTCCAGGTTTCTAAGGAAAATGTGGGACAAAGATCAGTGGATATGTGCAGGTAGGCAACGAGGGTCAAATCGATCATTGTCAAGGGCAAGATCTTGCTGGCTCAAGGTAGTTCTTATTGCTTGCAGGTGGGGGGGGGGTGTGGGGGGCAGTTTTGGTTCCCACCAGGGGATACTTTGCCCGCAGGATCTTTTTGCCTGAGTTAAGAGATAAGCTGGAAAGAGCTTAATTAGAAAGCTTGAGGTCAAAGTGGAGGTATTTGAAGTCCTCTTTCATGACCACTTTGTCCATTTTTGTGACTCTCCCACCCTGCCCTCACTTTATCCTTTCCCTGCTTCCAACCCCAACACCACAGGCTTCCCTCCCCACCCAATCCTGCCAGACCAGGCAGCATGCCTGCTAAGAAGAAGAGGTAGGGATTGCCCTTATTTTAAGGGATCTGAGGCTCTGTTTTTCTAACAGATCCTTCATTAAAATCATGGCCAGTAAGCAGTGGAAATAGTAGTGCCAAGAACAGTCGAGAAGCAGATGTTCATGAGAAAAGTCAGCCAATAGGTAAATCACCTGAGCTGAGGTAGGACTTTTGGGATCATAGCAGTTAGGACAGGATGAGGGACAGAAGACAAGATTGTGGTGATTTGCAATGTTATTTCTGTAAGGGTTCTTTATGTGCAAGCAAGGAAAACTAACTTTAGTGCAAATAAGGGAGGAATGCAATTTATTAGAGGAAGGTGAGTGCCCATGTAGTAGGAAGAATATACGACCAGCCACGTCTCAGAGAGGATGGGAACCAGATGGTTTGGAGACTAGACAGAGGAACCATTTTCTGTTCTTGTAAGATTCATTCCAGTTTCAAGTTTCCAGGAGTCTGGCTGACACACTCCTGAGAGCCCACCAGTAACTGCATGCAATGGCAAGAGACCGGTCCCCATAAGAAAGGTGAAGAGGCTATTATGAAAAAGCAGGCGAAACAGTGATTTTTTCCACCCCAGAGGTCATCGTATTGTATTTGTGGGCTTGTCTTTCTGTGCTATTTCTCCATTTCTTGGTGACAATTACAAAGATAAAGTTTCTGAGAAACATTTCAGTAACATTCCACAGGCATGTTACTGAGTGCCTACGTTAGACCCTCTGCTGGTCATTGCACATAAAGGTGCCAAGGAAACATCATCATGGCCACCAGTGTTTAGAAGGATGAGGTGGATGTGGAACTCATTGGGGCAATGCAGTATTGTTGGTGCTACGGAAGAGGTATGTCGTTTTAGATAGATGGAGAGTGCTCAGAGCAAAAGCAAAGGCACAGAGGCACCAAACCTTCTGGGTTATCGAAGTAGAGTAAGTTCTCAAATGATGAGGATGAAGTGGGGTGTGTGGAGAAGTCAGGCTAGACTGGCAATCGTAGGCCAGACCAGACCATGGAAGGTCTTTGGAATGAATCTGCGGGAAGGGGGAGCATTACAAGGGTTTGAAGCAGAGTAACGTAATGATCTGATTTGCATTTTAGGAAGATCCTGATGGCTTAGAATAAAGACTGGAAGAGGAAAAAGAAGATTTTTGCAAAAAAGCAATAGCACTAAGGGTGAAAAAGAGACAGCAAGTAAGTGCGGTGTTAAGAAGGAACCATTTACAAAACTTTGAGTTGATTTGTTGGGGAAGGTGAGGGCAAGGGAGGCACCTAGCATCACTCTCAGGCTCGTGGCTTAGGGAAAGAGGTAGATGGTGACACCATTTTTTTTAAAACCAGGTTTTCATGAGGAAAAAAAAAAAGAGGAAGGAATAGATTTGGGAGAGAAAAACGGAAGTTCAGTGGCAGGTACTGGATCCTGGTTGTCTGTGGGGGTACCCAGGAAGAGCTCTGCAGTAAGACATTGGATCTTAACATCCAGGAGCTGAGAGACATCAGCATGTGGCAGATGGGTATATGAAATGTAGGGGAGAGAAGAGAACATAGCTTTAGGTATGAATGCTTGAGAGCAGAGAATAAGGAGCTGGGAGAGGAGCCAGAGAAGGAACTGTCAGGGAGGTAGGAAGAGAACAAGAGTACTGAGAAGCCAGCAGAAGGTGATGTTTTGAGAACATGAAGTGCCCAACAATGTCAGATGCTCAGAGAGGTTCCCCACAATAAAGCTCAAAAACTCCACTGAATTTGACATTTGTAAGGTCATTGTTGACCAAAGCTAGAGGTTTTCCAGTGGAGTGGTAGGACCAGAGACCAGATTGGGGTAAGTCCAAGGGCTAACTGTGTGTCAAGGAGAGGAAGCCATGATCCTAGGAAGCTGACTTCTAATACACCTCCCCATACCTGTAACCCCATGCTACTGGCTCCAAGATGACCTGGGCCTCTGAATGGGATTGGTTATGAAGTCATGCATTCATTTATCCATTCATTTATCTATTTGTCTTTCAAGTGTCTACTACATGCCAGGTAATGTGCTAGATACCCAGACTCAAAAGATGAGGAAGACCCAATTGTTGCCCTAGAGACTCCGATGACTTAATTGGGAGACACACACAAAGATCAGACATATTGCCATGTGATGGAGTCTGTGTTACGAAGAATGGGGAAGTCGTGGCAGGCTTCGTGGAGAAGTGACAACAGATCAGGGTATTTATAGCAACTGTCATATAGACAATGGCCATCCAAGAAATCTTCTGAAGCAGGGGAATGATATGATCAGGTTTTTGCTATTGTTTTATGCATAAAAGTGATGATTTTTCACAAATATAATGCTCTCACATAGCTACCCTCCAGATCAAGAAGCAGGACATGACCAGCTCCCAGAAGCCCCTTATGTCTCCTTGTAGCTACTGGCCCACATTTATCATGACCTCTTTGCCTCCAGCCCTTTGAGTTTCTTCACACAGAAACAGTACATAGTACATGTTTTGGTCTTCTGTCTTTCACTGGACATTACATCTATGAGATTTTTCCATATTGCTATATACAGCACTGGATGCCTTTTGGGAAAATGTGCCAAAGATGTGAATGAGTAGATTGTAAAACTCAGTCCCTTCCCATATTTTATAGTCCTTGAACATATAATTGACCAATAACTCTTGGCTCCTTAACCCCAGCCAAATTTTAGTGGGTGGAGCTGGCTCTCCCTACTTCTACACCTCTCTCCTTAAGATTCATTATTCATTCCTCCGATTGCTTAAAATGTTCACTTAAGTACAAGATCTCTTGCATGTCCATGTTTGCACATGTGAGTATATTTGTGTTTGTGTGTTTGTGTGCATGTGTGTTGCCTGAGAGGAGGGGAAAGGAACTCTATCTAGGGTTCCTAGAGGGGGAAGCAGGTGAGGCTGATAGGCTGTCCCAGATAGAAACAGGCCAGTTTGCAGGGCGTACGGCTGTGATGGACAGAGTGGGAAGTGGAGCAGTGGACAGAGTGGCAGAGTGTGAATGATGGAGCCAGAGCTCAGGCTGTCCCAGTAATGAAGGGACCACCCTCAGAGGAGACCTAAGTCATTACTGTCATGCTAACTGCCACCCTCTCGAATGCTCAGGAAGCTTGCGAATCCCAGAGCAATTCATTCCCCATTTCTGCTGGAAGAAAAATGAGAAATCATACACTGGGAGGAATAAGTAATTCCTGCCTGTCTGCTTAAAAATACATCAAGACCCTGCAGAGAATATGCTTTGAAACCAAGGCCTTCAGATACCGAGCAGTCGGGCAGCTTCTGCTGCCAAGGTCTATGCTGCCTGACAGCTCCCCATAAAATTCCTGAAGAAAGAGGTTATACTGCTAATAAAACCTACCCCCAGAGTCTCTCTTGGCTGAGTTTTGTCCTATGAGCCCTTTATTCTTTCCCTCACTTATTCAGAGGTTAATAAGCTTGTATTTTCAAGGACAGCTCTAGACGTAAAGGAGAGCTGGCTCTTTTCTCTCTCCACCTAGAATGAAGATTTGTTCTTTCTTAAATTGACAGTAGAAATGTTTTGGGACCTGAGATGCCATTTGAAAGGACTCTAGTGTAAATCCAGTAGGGCCTAGAGCCTTGTAGCGAGCAGTGAGCTGGGGGTGTCCCGCAAGATGGCGGTTCCTAGCCTCTGAAACATTGGCTTTCTCTCTGTCGGCATCTAATCAAGTGCTTTGCCATCTCTCTCTCTCTCTCTCTCTCTCTCTCTCTCTCTCTCTCTCTTGCTCTTGCTCTTACTCTCTTGCTCCATATTTGTGAATTTTCTTGTCTGTGAGAGTCTCATTATCTTATATATTGGCAGGTTGGCCTGTGGGTTAGAAATAACATCCTCCAGTGGCCTTAGGTTATGGATTGGGAGCCAAGACCCTGAGAAGCAGAAGGGTCTGTCCTAGAGACTTTCCAGATGGTTTTGGAGATGACTATACCTCAGTCAGTGATGAGGCATCATCATCCTGTGACTATGTCGGTGATATTATTCCTGACTTTTGTTTTAGAATGACACATTGGGATGCAGTTGCTCTAATGCCAGGAAATGAAACCCATATACATCATAAGGATCAACTTGATATCATCAGAAACAATGAAAAATTAATGTTCTTGAGCCGGTGTTGCATTCTTTCTGCATTCAAAATTTCTGAAATGACTTATTTTTGGAGGCTCCAAGATGGCTGTGTGATTTCTAAAAGTAAACAGATTATTTTAATTTCTTGGATATACCGTCCAAAAGACAACAAAAGATAAGCCAAACTCCGTATACACTTAATTTCCGAACAAGCATCTGACTCTCACCTTTGGCTGCTCTGCTGAGACAAGATAAAGTATAATGGTAAACATATGGGCTCCCAAGGGCCAGCTCCATGAATAGCTGTGTGATCTTGGGCAACTAACTTAGTCTCTCTGTGCCTCAACTTCCTCAATACAAAATGGCAATAATTTATGCCTACTTCAGAGATTCATCATGAAGTTTAAATGAGGTCAACCTTGAAAAGTGCTTAGAACAGTGTTTGAAATGTAGGAAGAACTCAATAAATGTCAGTTATTGTAAATGTTAATTTTCAAAATATGTCTCTTAGAATATCATAGCTCCTTTGGGGGCATGCATTGCCATTTTCATGCAGTGCTAGTCTAATGTCATACATATAATCAGTGCTCAGTAAATACTTGCTGGTTGGCTTACACATAAAAGGAGCTGGCTTGCACATAAATTGGAAAGGAGCAGGTCTCAGAAGAAATTTGTTGTTGTTGTTGTTTTATGATTTTATGGCACATATCCGCAATCCAGAAATCCATTTTGATTCATTTATGGCTTTATTCTTCAAGGCTTTTTTAATGTTTTTTTAAATGTTTTCATTTAATTTTGAGAGAAAGAGAGAGAGAGTATGTGTGTGTGCACACGTGGGAGAGGGACAGAGAGAGGGAGACAGAAGATCTGAAGTGGGCTCTGTGCTGACAGCAGACAGCCAGATGTGGGGCTTGAACTCACAAACCGTGAGATCATGACCTGAGCCGAAGCCAGACACTCAACTGACTGAGCCATCCAGATGCCCCTATTCTCCAAGTTTTTACAATAAAAAAATTCAATGTAAGAGTCTATGGTGAATTAAGTAAATAAATCCAAGTTATTCTATGCTGGGATAATATTTGTCTAGGGAAGGCTTTTATTGTAGCTAATGTTTGGATGACATCCTTCCATTCATTACCAACCCCTTTCCATCCATCAGTTCGTCCACGAAGTCATCATGAATCTATTACATGCCATCATTAACGTTAGACAGTGGGTCTATGGTGCCACATAAATCCACGCCCTCATGATGTTTGCAATCTAACGGGAAGACAGACTTCAAATAACCACACTAAATGCAAAACTGTAGTTGCAACAAGTACCCTGAAGAAAAACAGGTATGGTAATATATCCTGAAGAACTAAGGCATATGTACACATACATATGTATGTGCATGTGTGTGTATGTGCACACTCTTGTATGCTTGTATACATATGTGGATATGCACAAATGTTCAGCATGCATTTTTGAATTTTGAGTGTCATGAATTTTGTTGGTCTATTGGGTTAGACTGGTTAAAATCTAAACCGAACTGCTACTTTTATGTAATAGCGGTATAAAGATAGACTACCATCTTTTCTGTGCACATATTGTCTCTTGTACCTTTCCAGCTATTAATAGCAGCTACTTGTTTTTGTCTTTTTTTAAATATTTTATTTTTAAGTAATCTCTACACCCAACCTGGGACTTGAATTCACAACCTCAAAGTCAAGAGCTGCCTGCTCTACCAACTGAGCCAGCCACGCACCCCAATGACAGCTACTTGTTGAGCTCTAACAGATACTGTGTTAGAGTTTGAATATCCCCAACAACACTATGAGGCAGGAACTGCCATTCTCCCCATTTCCAGATGAGGGGCTGAGGCAAGGTGAGTTCAATACCTTGTCCTAGGTCAGCCACATGGCAGCGTGAGTCCCTGGCCATCTGCTTTTTTTTTTAATTTTATTTTTTTAATGTTTATTTATTTATTTATTTATTCAACATTTATTTATTTTTGGGACAGAGAGAGACAGAGCGTGAACAGGGGAGGGGCAGAGAGAGAGGGAGACACAGAATCAGAAACAGGCTCCAGGCTCTGAGCCATCAGCCCAGAGCCCGACGCGGGGCTCAAACTCACGGACCGCGAGATCATGACCTGGCTGAAGTCGGACGCTTAACCGACTGCGCCACCCAGGCGCCCCTAATGTTTATTTATTTTTGAGAGAGAAACAGAGCACAAGTGGGAGAGGGGCAGAGAGAGGCGGGGACACAGAATCTGAAGCAGGCTCCAGGCTCGGAGCTGTCAGCACAGAGCCTGATGCGGGGCTCGAACCCACGAACTGTGAGATCATGACCTGAGCCGAAGTCGGACCCTTAACTGACGGAGCCACCCAGCCGCCCCATCTGGCCATCTGCTTTTGTCTTTCCTCACCAAACGCAGTAGAGAAATGGCTCCTGTGGAAGGCAGAGGTGTACAGGATCTGTAGGGAGCAAGAATGTGGTAACAGTTCAAAGTACCACAAGAGGTGAGCTTGGAGAGTAACAGGGTTAGAATCCGATTGCACCAACTGGTCCCTTGTTCTCCCTGAGCGAGCTGACTGTTCTAACGCTTCAACAGCCTCTTCTATTTGGACAGCCTCTCATCTGAGTCCCTCGTTGAGGTGGAAGACATCAATCGCCAACTGTCTTCAGGACACCTTGCCTGATGGGGTCTGGCCCTTCCAACTCAGTAGGACCAAACTCATCCCCTCCCCCCATCTCCTGTTTCTCCCTTGTTCTCTCATTCCCATTGGTGACATTAATTTCAGATTCCTCTTCAGCTTCTCCCACCCCCAATATGAAGCAGCTCACAAGGTGAGGTGATTGCGTCTCGGGAACATCCTGTTTAACCCCAAGAGGCTTCAATCCTATGGCTCTTGTCTGATGGTAGTATGGCTCCCATAGTCCCCTTTGAGACATGTTCTTCTCCGCTGACATTCCTTGTCCCCTCATTCCTCAAAATCTGAATCCCTGCGTGAGAAGCCACCCATTCACCCCGTGCTCCTCAGCTCAGATGCTGAGAATCATTTCTGTGCTGGAAACGTGAATTGCTCTGGCCACACCGAAGGTCCCGAGAGATTTCTGTAACAGGAAAGTAGGTCATATTTCTTCTTTGGGAATAGATACTGGTGTCGGCAGATATGACACTCTTTGAAATTGAACTTGGCGATTCCTCAAAAGTGCTTGGATCCTCCCCAACACCATGCTAGCGGGCCCTCCAAAGAGGCCAGCCTCTGACTGCCCTGAGGTAATCTGAAGAAGCCAGCTGCTCAGAGAATCCGAGGCCAGTGTTTCAGGGGCCTGGGCCAGGTTACACTTCTGTGCAGCGCATGGTTCAGGCTGTGCGGTTGGCGGCAGCTTGTACGTGCCTGGGTGGGCGGCAGGTGGAAGCTAACATTTTCAGGGGGGTCGGTCGGGTAGGGAAAGCACGTCCCGCCGAGGAGAGCGGTGAAACTACGAGAAGCTGCTAGTGGTGGGGGCACTTTGCGAAGGACTGAATTAAAAAACAAAACTGATTTCTAATTTGGCACCAAATATTAATGATCGTTAACACTTGTGAAGAACTTAATGGTTTTAAAAGTATTTCACATATGGTATCTCAGTTAGTCCTTGTTGGAATTCCAGATGAAGCTTTTATGGTCTCATCACGACGTACCTTTCCTAGAGAGTGTTTATCACAATGGCAATTATGCATTTCTTTTGAGATTTTTTTTAAATGGGTGTCTTCTCTACTAAACTGTAAGAATCATGAGGACAAATCTTGTTTTCACTCAGCATTCTTTTTTTTTTTTTTTAAAGTAAGCTTCACACCCAGCCTGGAGCCCAACGTGGACCTTGAACTCATGACCCTGAGATCAAGACCCTAGCCGAGATCAAGAGTCCAATGTTTAACCGACTGAGCCCCTCACTCGGCAGTCTAGGCCCAGCACCTACAGCAATGCTCTAGCATATAGTAGGTGCTCAGTTAATATTCAGTGAATGAAGGAATTCAGTACATAAATGAATGGCTGTATGATAATTGTATAAAATATGTTACTGGGGCTCCTGGGTGGCTCAGTTGGCTGAGCGACCGACTCTTGATTTCGGCTTAGGTCATTATACCAGGGTGGTGGGATCAAGCCGTGTCATGCCCTGCACAGAGCCTGCTTAATATTATCTCTATCCCTCTCTCTCTGCTCCATCCCCCCACTTGCATGCATATGCTTTCTGTCTCTCTCTTTCTAAAACTAACTAAATAAATAAATAAATCCCAAAAATGTTACCTAAGCAAAACACATCCCGGACAGATATGCATGTAGGACTTATTTTTTTTTTTAAGTTTATTTATTTATGAGATATAGAGACAACATGAGTGGGGGAGGGGCAGAGAGAGAGGGAGACCCAGAATCTGAACCAGGCTCTAGGCTCTGAGCTGTCAGCACACAGCCCAACATGGGGCTGGAACTCACAAACCATGAGATCATGACCTGAGCCGAAGTTGGACACTTAACCGACTGAGCAACCCAGGTGCCCTTTCATTTTATTTTTACTTTTTAATTTATTTATTTTGAGAGAGTGAGCGTGAGTGGGGAGGGGCAGAGAGAGAATCCCAAGCAGGCTCTGTGCTGGTGGCATAGAGCCTGATGCGGGGCTTGAACCCATGAACTGAGAGATCATGACCTGAGCCAAAATCGAGTTGGATGCTCAACCAAGTGAGCTACCTAGGCACGCGCAGGACTTATGTTTTTCAGTGAAGAGAAATTCTATTCTCATTGTTATTGTTTTATTCTTATTCTTATTCTTATGTTACCTTATGCCTAATGCACCAACAAACCTTTTAAGAACTTTTTATTTTGAAATAATTATAGATTCAGAGGAAGTTGCATAGAAATCACAGGGGAGTCACAAGCACACTTCATTCTTTATTTCTCCAGTTTTGAAATCTTGCATAACTGTAGTACAATTCCAAGCAATTTTTTTAAAAGATGTGTTTTAAAAAAGGACTTAAAGGAATCAAAATCACTATCTTGAAAAGATATTGGCATCCCCATGTTCACTGCACTATTATTTGCACTAGTCAAGACGTGGAGAAAGCCTGTATCCACTGACAGGTTAATGGATAAAAAAGATGTGATGTACATACATCTACATATGGTCCATGTGGAATGGACCTTAAGGGCATTGTGCTTACTGAAGTCAGTCAGAGAAAGTCAATACTGTATGATCTCACTTGTATGTGGAATCTAAAATAAAAACAGAAATGAGAATAAAACAAAACAAAATCGAGCTTACAGATACAGTGAGGCAGGGGGTAAGGATGGGTGGGTGAAATGGGTAAACTTGGTCAAAAGGTACAAGTTTCCAGTTAGAAGAGAAGTCAGTCCTGGGGATGTGATGTACAGCATGGTGACTATAGTTAACGATACTGTGTCCCGTGTTACATAATCGCAAACTGCTAAGCTTGTGTGTTCCCATCACAAGAAACAAATTTTGTAGCTGTACGGTGATGGATATTAACTAACCTCATTGAGTTCATCGTTTTGCTGTATCTCAAATCATTGCGTTGTATACCTAAAACTAGCACAATGCTTTGTGTCAATTATACCAGTAAAATGAAACAGAACCTGAAGAGTAGACTGAGTCATACATGGTAAAGAAGACCATCTCCGTTCACTGTGAGGCTGAGGGGCTCATCCTGTAAAAGTCCCTTCCATGGTCTGGGTGCTCCCTTGTACACTTAACTCAGGTGGATATGGAGGGAGGTTCACAGGTGCACCTTGACATGGACCCCGGAAGCACACTTACTTAGCTTCTCCCCACCTCTGTTTTCCTTGGGGCCTCCAAGGGCCTCCCCCAGGACTTGAGAACCATGCGTCAGACTTAGTCTTACCACTTTCCTGCATTCACTGAGTCTGAGATACCCATCTCAGCACTCATTAGCAGTAGGACTTAGGGAATTAACCTTAGGTGAAACACTTGTTTCACCTCTGTGAATAGTATTTACTGGAATGGGAAGTTGAATCTCTGGAGGCTGGTCTAAGATGCATTGGATCGTTCTCCCCTTGCCATCAAACAAACCCTGGAAAACACTCAACAAATCAGAAGCCTAGTGCACGTTTTTCTTTTGCAGTGCATCTAAGGGGCTGTGAACAAGCATGGCCAACAATCCATCCCTAGCTCCCCATGGGGTAGATGGGAATAAAGCCCATGGATGGGCTGAAAGTGTCTGATTTCTGTAACGTCCTGTTACCTTAGCACCTCCCCCAAGTTGTGGAATTTCTTTACTCATCTCCCCTTAGTAAATAAGCAGGACTAAGAAAGCTAGGGTCATGGCTCAAGTAATTCTCAATGTTTATGGATTCGGTGAAGAATGAATTAAATCAACATTGCATGGCAATTCTTGATTTGTTTTTTTTTAAGTTTATTTATTTGAGAGAGAGAGACAGAGAGAGAGAGAGATCGTGGGGGAGGGGCAGAGAAAGAGGGAGAGAAAGAACCCCAAGCACGTTCCCCGCTGTCAGCACAGAGCCCGACATGGGGCTCAGTCTCACTAACTGCGAGATCATGACCTGAGCCAAAATCAAGAGTTGGATGCTCAACTGACTGAGCTGCCCAGCCTTCCCAATTCTTGATTTGTTTTGAATAAAATTAGAAATCATGAACTGCCCATCTTCACTAGTCAGCTAACCTGACCAAATCAAACCTTAAGCCCAGTCTTCTGTGTCTCATCATCTCTTGGTGTCATCTTGGCATTGTTTTGGATGCAGTACACCCATGATTTGGTTTCTGATGGGTTGTCTCCTTCTTCATCTTCCCACATCTGCTCGTGGGTCAGGGTGCAAGGAAAGGAAAAGACTGCAGAGGCACAGAGAGGGAGACCTTGGCGTCACTGCTGTGCTGAAGCATGTGACCATCTCTGGGTAACTGGAATCTCTAGAATATTATACACATGGAGAACTGACCATGCCATACATCTGGGGTCCATTCAAGCTCCATTGTTTCCCAGATAAGAAATTTAAAAATGTTTCTGTTTTGTTTTGGCTTAAGTTATCTGATTTGACTGTCCATACAGTTATCAAACTAATCAGACAATTATCTGTGTATTTCAGCACTGCTTATATGCACAGTGTGCCACCCTCAGATTGCAAAATGAAACTGGGAATTTTTCCTGACTATCTGACAGTTTTTAAATTACTGTAGAAATGGAGGCATTTTTCATGTAGTTTATTTTACCTGTGTCTACCATGATATTCTAAGATACTTCTGAATCTTCAATCCAGGCAGCCTGCTAGGGTCACAAAAGCACAAAGGTAGACAGGCTGAATAAAATCTAGCTTTGTCCGAATTTATGATTAGCCCGGAGACTTCTCAGGCAGATAACAAGATGCCAAACATTAAAATAAGAAATTTCTCAGACTGAGAAAAAGAAACCTAACGACTGATTTTGTAAACAACACTGAGTTCCATCACTTGGGGCTCTTTTATTCCACACACAATGTTGCCTACCTACCATGTTGAACTGTAAACAAATGCTTGTCTTGTAAGGGTAAGATTCTTGGGGCTGCAGCATCCCAATAAGCATGGTTAGTGTGCCTCTGAGAAGTGTGTTCTATCATTCATTTCTGTGGTTTTGGTAGTCTATCATTGCAGGGTATCCTGGACCATTTCTTTCCAATGTATTAAGTACTTATAGACTGATGGACCTCGTTTTAAGCTTCATGGGCTTGGGAGAAGATTAAAAAAAATAAAACATACAGTTCTGTCTCCTGAAGTGCCTGTTTATTTAACTTAGCCAAGTTGAACAAACATATCACCACTAGAAAGGGAAATTGTCTGTAAAGGCCAGTATGTTGATTTTGGAATGTGCTGTAGAGTTGCTCTCAACATTAGCCTGATAAACATGGCGACCTGCATTGATATTAACCGGTGAAAATGGTCGATGCGAATGAATGACACTGAAGATTTGGACTTGAGCCATCTCGTGTGCTATGTGAGGCGCAACAAAGAAATGGCAGTAAGACTTCTTTCATCTTGGGGAGGATGATCAAGGTCTACGGAGGATAATGGATCCAGTCTTTCTAGATGTCCTGCAGCTAAGTTGACAGTGTGTAGTGGGATGATGGGTTCCTGCTGCTGTTCATTCCCAACCCTTCCTGTTCACAACTCTTTCTCAAAGTCACAGATAAAACAGTCCCCTTTCTTTTTTCCCTTCTGGTACACTATTCCCTATTAAAGGCGAATAGTATCAAATCTAGAAAGGTAGTTTGTCTCCAGTTCCAGTGCTCTGAAATTTTTTTCCTGGTGTTGTTAAATGTAACTATTATATTTTGGCCAAACAGTATTGCAACTTTTCTTTTTCAGAGCAGTCAGTGTGTTCACGCTGTGCAACAGAAGGAGAAAAACGTTTGTTTCCATATTTACTGTGCATGTTACTTCACCCCCAAGTGATTGATCATTTAAAGCAAGGTATTTGGCATTCTTCTTGAAAAGCACTAAATTAGTCCTTTTCCCATCCAATGCTGACTTTCAGCATAGAGACACATATAGTGATGTTAAAAAAGTAAATAAGTAAATCTTTGGTTTCTTTAAAGTGATATTATCGAGACATTCATATATAGTACTACTTAGCTATTTCGTATGTACAATTTGATGGTATTTATTTATTTAAGTTTATTTATTTATTATGAGAGAGAGATAGTGGGGGAGGGGCAAAGAGAGAGGGAGAGAGAAAGAATACCAAGAAGGCTCTGTCCTGCCAGGGCAGAGCCTGATGTGGGGCTTGAACTCATGGACTGTGAGATCATGACCTGAGCCAAAGTTGGATGCTTAATCAACTGAGCCATCTTGGTGCCCTGTTATTTATTTTGATTTTTTTTTTCTTATTTTAGAGAGAGAGAGAGAGAGAGAGAGAGAGAGTTAGTGGGGGTGGGGCGGGAGAGGGGCAGAGAGAGAGAGAGAATTTCAGGCAGGCTCCATGCTCAGTGCAGAGCTCCATGTGGGGCTCCATCCCACAACTCAGGGATCACAAGCTGAAATTGAGAGTTGGATGCTCAACTGACTGAGACACCCAGGTGCCCCACAGTTTGATGGTTTTTAGTATATTCACAGAGTTGTGCAACCTTAACCACCACCTAATTTTAGAATGTTTTCATCCCTCACCACGAAACAGCTTTGTACCCATTAGAAGTCCCTCCCCACTGTACCTGTCCCCAAGCCCCTGACAACCATGAATCTACCTTCTGTGTCTATAGATTTGGCTATTCAGCACATTTGTTATAAATGGGCTCATGTATATGATCTTTTGTGACTGGCTTCTTTTCCTTAGCATAATATTTTTAAGGTTCATCCAGATTTTGGCATGTATTAGTATCATATTTCTCTTTATTGCTGAGTAGTATTCCATTGTATGGACATACCACATTTTTTTTATCCTTCCATTATTTATGGACATTTGAGTGGTTTCCATTTTGGGGGCTATAATGAATAATGCTGATAGGGATGCTTATGTATATATGTTTGGCTGAACATATATTTTCTTCTCTCTTGAATTTATAACTGGGAGTAGAATTGCTGGGTCATATGGTAACTCTACATGTAACATTTGAAAGAACTGCCAAACAGTTCTCCAGAGTGGCTAGACAATTCAACATTCTCACCATCGGAGGGTCTCAATTTTTTCACATCTTTGCCGACACTTGTTATTGTGAGTCTTTTTTGATTATAACTATTCCAGTGGATGTGAAGTACTATCTCATTGTGGTTTTGATTTTCATTTTTCTGGTGACTACTAATGCTGAGTACCTTCTCATGTCTTTATTGGACATTTGTATATGTTTGTTAGGGAAATGACTATTCAGACCTTTGTCCATTTTTTAATTAGGTTGTCTTTTATTGCTGAATTTGTTGTTTGGTTCCCTTTACAAACATATGATTCAGAAATACTTGAAAATATTTTCCCCCCTTGTGTGGGTTGTCTTTTCATTTTCTTATTGGTTTCCTTTGAAGAATAAACACTTCTTATTTTTTTTAAAGAAACTGTTTTTTTTTTTTTTTTTTTAACATTTATTTTTAGGAGAGCACAAGGCGGGGAGGGACAGAGACAGGGGAACAGGCTGATAGCAGTGAGCCCGATGTGGGGCTCAAACTCATGAACCAGGAGATGGTGACCTGAGCTGAAGTTGGGCACTCAACTGACTGAGCCACCTAGGTGCCTCTAAACATTTTTGATTTTGATAAAACCATTTTGATATCCATTTTTTACTTTGGCACTTTTGTTTTTGGTATCATATTTAAAAAACTATTGCTTAACCCAAGGTCACAAGATTTCTTCCTATGTTTTCTTCTAAGAATATTTTTTTTTTAAGAGAGAGAATGTGAACAAGAGAGGAAGGCTCCATGGAGCCCGATGTGGGGCTCAACATGGGGCTCAACATGGGGTTCTATCCCACGACCCTTGGATCATGACCTGAGCCAAAATCGAGTCAGATGCTCAAGTGACTGAGCCACCTAGGCATCCCTTCTAAGAATCTTATAATTTTTAGCCCTAACATTTAGGTCTAAGATTCATTTTGAGTTAATTTTTGCGCATGGAGTAAGGAAGGAGTCCAACTTCATTCTTTTGAATGTGGATTTCCAGCTGTCCCAGTGCCATTTGGTGAAAAGCCTGTTCTTTCCCCAAGTAAATTATCTTGGCACTCTTGTCAAAAATCAATTGACTATAAATATAAAGGCTTATTTCTAGATTCTCATATTCTGTTGATTAAATGCCTGTCCTTATCTGGTAGCACCTTGACTTAATTATTGTAGCTTTGCAGTAAGTTTTTAAATGGGAGAGTATGAATCTTCTCTTTTGTATCTCTTTTTTCAAGATTGTTTTGGCTATTGTGGGTCCTTTGAATTTTCATATGAGGTCTAACATCCCTTGGGCTGCATCTGCAAGAGAGTCAGCTGGGATTTTGATAGGGATCGTGTTGAATTTGAAGGTTAACTTGGAGAATATTGCCATCTTAACAATAGCATGTCTTTCTATACATTTATTCCTAAGTATTTTATTCTTTTTGATGCTAGTGTAAATTTCTCAAATTCATTTCTGGATTCTTCCCTGCTAGTGTGCTTGACACACAATTGATTTTTGTCATTAATCTTGCATCCTGCAATCTTGCTCAACTTGATTTTCTGTACATAAGATCATTTCCTCTAGAAATAGAGATAGTTTAATAATTATTTTCTAGCCTGACTACCTTGTATTTCTTTTTTTCTTCTTTATCTCATTCCATCCCCTCTCTTTTTTCCCTAACTGCCCTGGCTAGAACCTCCAGTACTATGTTGACTAAAATAGTGACAGCAGACTTGTCTTTTTCCTGATCTTAGGGGGAAAACATCCGACCCTTCACTATTAAGTGGGAAGAAAGGTCTCATGTTTATTATGCAGAACTGCTGGAACAGTTCTATATAGACATATACAAACATATATATAGTTCTATATATATACAGATATATATAGTTCTATATAGACATATACATATAGATACCACGATGTAAGGCAAAACGGTCAGCTCAGGTGTTGATCACTGGACCTTCTTTTGCTTTTTTGTCCCTTTTTTTATTTTATGTTTGGTCCCAGCTAAGGAGACCTGAGATACCATATTAATTTTTCCTTATCTTCAGCATGCTATATGATCAGCAGTCTACTACAAGTCTCCTCTTTTGTTTTTTTTCCCTCTTTATTCTTAATTCTCATATCCATTCCCCTTCCCCCTCCTAAGCACCCATCCTAGTGTGCTGATAGGCATCCCCAGCACGCATGTATTCTTTAAAAATTCTTACTGTTTTGTGTCTGAGCTTTTAGTATACGTAAATGGTATTAAAGGTGCTATGACGTCTGTTTCCTGATTTTTTTTGTCTTGACGTTTCATTCCAGGTTGGCGTTGAACGTACCTTCAATCTGTTGCTTCTGACTGCTTCATTGCAGTCCGCTCCTGTTGTTGATCTTGCCCCATTGTGGTGGACCCCAAACTGCCACTCCCCACCCCCAGTACCACAGACAATGCTATGATGAAGGTCTTCATTCACATTTTCTTACATGCCTGCCCAAGGTATTCAAGTAAGGGATTTTGCCTCCTTTGGCTTCAACATGTTTAACGTAGTGAAACAACATCAGTTTATTTTTCAGAATGGCTGAGTTGACATTTCCAATGGCAGTATGAGTGGGAAGTTCTTGGTCTGCTCACAAACACTTGTGCTTTTTTTTTTTTCTATCTTTTTAAGTTGTTATCCTAAGGAGCGCAAGGTGGGTTCGTTGTTTTGATTGTAACTTCTCTGATTTTTAGTGAGACTGAGGATTTTTCATGTACTTCTTTTCATTTTTTCATTTTCTATCTGCAAACTGCTTATCTATAGTCTCTACCCACTTTTCTCTTTGGTTTCTTCATTTTCCCTATTAATTTACAGGAGGTATTTGTATGTTTTAAACACTGATCCTAATCCCTTTCAGATAGTACAAGTATTTCCTCCCAGGTGGCCATCTATTTGTCTATTTTTTATTGATATTATTACTAATGAATATATTTGGGGAGCTAATAGATTAGATATATTTGAATATATTTATTGATATTATTACTAATGAATATATTTGGGGAGCTAATAGATTAAAATGATGACAATGGTCTAAGTTTGTTGTAAGTTGAGAATATATATGAAAAATTTTAAACATATGAGAGATTGGAGTGTCCATCATCATAGATCTAAAAGAAGTCCATGGGGCGCCTGGGTGGCGCAGTCGGTTAAGCGACCGACTTCAGCCAGGTCACGATCTCGCAGTCCGTGAGTTCGAGCCCCGCTTCAGGCTCTGGGCTGATGGCTCAGAGCCTGGAGCCTGTTTCTGATTCTGTGTCTCCCTCTCTCTCTGCCCCTCCCCCGTTCATGCTCTGTCTCTCTCTGTCCCAAAAATAAATAAACGTTGAAAAAAAAAAATAAAAAATAAAAGAAGTCCAGTCACCAGCAACAAGATCGATGGTGGTGGCTGGTATCTTGTAAAACATATATACACAGCACCCAACACACTCACACACACACACACACACACACACACACACTACTCCCTCTTTAACTCACTAGTTTCTTGGTTCCATACCCATTGACCTCTTCTCATTGGTTTTCTTTCCATTTACCTTCTCTTCCCTTTATCCTGAAGCAACTTTCTAAACGAACTGTGATCACTACATTTAAAAACACCGGGGCGCCTGGGTGGCTCAGTCGGTTAAGCAGCCGACTTCGGCTCAGGTCATGATCTCGCAGTCCGTGAGTTCGAGCCCCGCGTGGAGCTCTGTGCTGACAGCTCGGAGCCTGGACCCCGTTTCGGATTCTGTGTCTCCTTCTCTCTGACCCTCCCCCGTTCATGCTCTGTCTCTCTCTGTCTCAAAAATAAATAAACGTTAAAAAAAAAATCAATAGGACAACTATTAGGGTGACAATTGTCAAAAAAAACAGGAAAGAACAAATGCTGGCAAGGATGTAGAGAAGTTGGAATCCTTGTGCATTGTAAAATTGTACAATGTAAATGGTGTAACCTTTGTGGAAAACAGTATTGAAGTTCTTCAAAAAATTAAACATGGAATACCATTTTACCCAGCAATCCCACTTTGGGCTACATACCAAAATACCAAAAGAATTAAAGGCTGGAATTTGAATAGATATTTATACAGCCACATTGAAATAATCTGGTCACAAAAGGACAAATACTGTATGATTCCACTTCTATGAGGTTCCTAGAGTTGTCAAGTTCACAGATACAAAAAGTAGAATGGTTGTTACCAAGGGCTGGGGGAAGGGAGGAATAGGGAGTTATAGTCCATGGACATAGAATTTCAGTTTGAGAAGATGGAAAAGTTCTGGAGATGGATGGTGGGGACGGCTGCACAATAAAGTGAATGTACTTAATACCACAGAAATGTAGGTTTTAAAATGTTTAAAATGGTAGGGATGCCTGTCTGGCTCAGTAGTGGAGCATGTGACAATTGATCTTGGGGTCGTGAGTTTGAGCCCCATGTTGGGTGTAGCGATTATTTAAAAATAAAATCTTAAAAATTTTTTTTAAATGTTTATTTATTTATTTTGAGAGTGTGTGAGAGAGAGAGAGAGAGAGAGAGCATGCATGCATGGGGGCAGAGAGAGAGGGAGAGAGAGAATCCCAAGCAGGCTCTGTGCTGTCAGTGCAGAACCTGATGAGGGGCTTGAACTCATAAACCGTGAGATCATGACCTGAGCTGAAATCAAGAGTCGGATGCTTAACTGACTGATCCACCCAGACGCCCCCCTCAAAACACCCTAACAGATTGGTTGACAGCTGGATACATGTGCTGCACCCACCTATGGAGATGAATTAGGGATATTTTGATTCTGGGAGAAGTAACAGGCCACGGGACCTTCTGCTCCTTGTGTGGAGGTGTGCAGGGCTGGGTCGAAGCCTGCTGCTTGGAGGGCCCCCAGGATGGAAAAACTCTTTAAAGTGTAGAGATTGCCATCTGATACCTGGAACTTCAACAGAAGGTCTGGTGACGGGCTGGTGTTGGATAAAGCAGTGTCAGGGGCCAGGACATCAATGGCATGGCTTCCTAGGTTGGCCAGAGGTAAAAGTGTGTGGGCAAGAGTACTGATAGCCCTTGTGATAGTCTTGCTGCGGCCTGGCCACATGAGCCCACTGAGCTGGGCATGTTTCAGAGACAGATAAGAAATGTACCAGGGAACCCTATGTCCTTCAACATCAAGTGTATCCTTAACCTGCATAAGCAACCGCTTGCCCCCATCACGTTCATGTGTCTGAGTGTCTCATTCTTGCTCACCCAAGAGTGACTGAAGGGCTGAGGGGTCTCCATCTCTCCTAGACGGCTACCTGCAGACTCCCCAGTGTGCCTGGCCCCGTGCTGCCCGAGGGCTCTCCGCAGAGAATGTTTGACCACCACACCGTCTTTTTCAAAAGGCAAAATACCCGGGGATAAGGTAGGCCCCGGAAAGTCATTTCCCCTGAAAAGAGTTCAAGGAGATTGGAGGCTGACTGTGGTGATGAACTGATCTATAATTGTGACAGGCTGATATTGTTCCTCCGTGCTGCAACAGACTTCAAGCGCCAAAGAGCTCGGGAAACAATGTCTTTAAAAAAGATGAAGCACAGATAATGGTTTTATTTTGTCTAAACCAAATAGGAAATCACATCCCAAACCCTTTCAATCACCCTGCGATGTCATTACCCCACTCCATCAACACCGCTCATAACCCCTGACAGTGACAAGAAGACCTCCATGATGGCATTTATCTCAGGGAAATGGATGTATTAGCTATTTGTGTGACCTCGGAAAGGCAACATTTGCAAGCTGAGAGGCATTCCACAGAAGCCATCTCTTTTGGTGGGAGTGAAGTCGAAACGTTGTTGCTGGAATTAGATCTCCTCTTGAAAATAGCTGTAGGAGAGAAAATGCCAACCCCTCCCCCCCCCCCCCTTGCCCTCTGTCTCACACTCTCTCCTCCATTCCAGTCGGCCTGGTCCCACGTGGTCCACAATAAATGCTGTTCTCTATAATCAGCAATGAAAGAAATGGGGAACTGTGTTCTCCACTCTGGAATGTCACTGGTGCCTGATACCTGGCTATCCTGCTCTCCTCCTGCCCCTTCCCTGCATCACCTGGGGTTGAGAAACCCCCTGAGAAGGCTTGTGTGTACCTCTGTGAGTAGATGACCTATCAGAAAAACTCTCCTTTTGCTTTTCTCGTTCCCCTCCTGACTCTTTGACTTATTTTTTAAATTAAAAGTCAAGCACACCCCCACACCCAACATGAGGAATGTGAAGTGGTAAAACTTTGCAATGCCACAGTTCCTTCTGTACAAAGAGGCAGTATCTAAGGGCACCTGGGCGGCTCAGTCAGTTGTGTCCAACTCTTGATTTTGGCTCAGGTCATGATCTCATGGTCTGTGGGATCGAGCCCCAAGTTGGGCTCTGTGCTGACAGTGTGGAGCCTGCTTGGGATTCTCTCTCTCCCTCTTTCTCTCTCAAAATAAATAAATAAACTGAAAAAAAAAAAGAGGCAGCATCTCTAAGGGGGTTTTCAGGTCTAGAGTTTGGGGACTAGGATATTGAATGCTTCTCTTGCTCTCAAAGAAGAGGTGGGAAAGCAAATAGATGCACAGATACATGATAGGAAATAGTTGATGAGGACCTAGGAGCTATAGACACTCAAATAAATGGTGACTATATTATATAGGCATCATACATGTATTATGTCCGTGTGTATACACATGTATGTATGCATAATTCTTTTATGTAAGCACGTACATACAAACAGGTACAGAGATATAGATATAGGTATATCTATAGATATAACTGAAGCCTGAAAAATCTTATGAGGGAGGTAATATTTCTTTTTTACAGAGGAAGCACTTTCAAATTTTATGAGTTCAAGCTATTTGCCCCCAAACACCCCAAACTGAGGTTCCAACCCCGATGGCCCGGGCCCAATGGACATGTTTTCTTCTTCTGGTGATGACATCACAGTTGGCCTTTTTTTGGGAACCAGTTTTCTCCCAGGTCGTGCAGCCTTCTAGCAAATGTCAAAGGGCCATGCTCTTCTCTGTCCAAAGAGCAAGCAGGTGATCCAAGTCAGGTTAAGTAGACTCTCTCCGATGACTCTGAATGCTGAAGGGAAAAGATGCATAGTGGGGGCTGATTCATCCCCATGGTTGTTGCCTAGAGAGACCGTCCCGTTTGTTTCTGAGTTCCCAAACCTCACGGCTACTCTGAGCCATGTCCTTTCTGAGGGTTGTTCCTTCAGGCTGTCCCTCCATGCTGTGAGCTTCCCCAGTACCCTCCTAACGAATCCCTTTCTGTGTAGGTAGGTGTGGTGGGTGTGGGAGTGTGCCCCCACTAGGCCTGGGGGGCTTCTTCCCCTGCTGTTACTGTGCTGGACACTGATGGCTCGCAGCTGAGGCCCTCCTAGCCCTCAGCCACCCAGAGCTTCCTTGCCCAAGTTTAGACCCTCTTCCAGGAGACAGTCTGCTGGGGTACAAAGACCCAGTGTCCTTGCCTCATTCTGGACAAGCCCAAAAGCTATCCCGGGTCCAGAGCTCCCCTTAGGATCAACTTGAGGCCTCTGTTGAAATTACATCATGGTTCAATTTCTTCTTCCTGCTTCCTTTACTCCTTCTACACCTTGTAGCTTCTGTGAACCCCACCCAGTACTGCTGCTGTCGGTAGATTTTTCTTTTTCTTTTTTTAATTAAAAAAAAAATGTTTATTTTTGAGAGACAGACAGACAGACAGAGTGCAGGCGGTGGAAGGGCAGAGAGAGGGAAACACAGAATTTGAAGCAGGCTCCAGGCTCTGACTGTCAGCACAGAGCCCAAAGTGGGGCTCCAACACAACAGTGAGATCATGACCGGAGCTGAGGTCGGACACTTAACCGACTGAGCCACCACTATTTGTAGATTTCCACCAGAGTACGGGGAACATGACCTGACGGATCTGGCTAAACTTCTAAGACTTGCACCGAAGACCCCAAGTTGATTCAGCCTGCTCTGTGCACCCCTGTATGTGCTTGCTGGGACTGTGAAACAAGGTACCCCAGATTGAATGGCTGGAACAACAGAAATTTGTTTTCTCACAGTTCTAAAGGCTAAAATTCTGAGATCAAAATGCTGTCAGGGTTGGTTTCTACAGAGGTGTCTCCCGTCGGCTTGTAGATGGCTGTCTTCTCCCTGTGTCTCCAGATCTTCACTCTATCTACCTCCTACTTCCTTGTCTTATAAGGACACCAGTCATTGGATTAGAGCCCACCTTAATGACCTCATTTTAATGTAATTACCTGTTTTTAATTTTTTTAATGTCTGTTTATTTTTGAGAGAAAGAGAGCAAGCAGGGGAGGTGCAGAGCATGAGGGAGACAGAGAACCCGAAGCAGGCTCTGTGCTGTCAGTGCAAAGCCCAAAGCCCAATGTGGGGCTCAAACCAATGAACCGATGAACCCTGAGATCACGACCTGATCCCAAGTCAGACGCTCGACTGACTGAGCCACCCTAACAGAATTACCTCTTTTAAGGCCCTGTCTCTAAATACAGTCACTTTCTGAGGTACTGGCAGTTAGGACCTTAACATACGAGTTTGGAGAGGACACAAGTGAGCCCTTAACAGCCTCCAAAGCCTGAGCTCCTCCCAAAAGTCTCTGCGGGTTAGAATTACATGGTTTGCTAGCTAGCCTGTGAGCAGGGCAGTCTGAATGTTAGCGTCTCTCAGTGCTTAGCCCTCCTCGTTGGCAAATTGGATCTGACTGCAATCTGTAACCCCGGAAGGTAATGAATAATATTGATGGCAGTGCAGGATATATCAAACAGAAAGTGGAATTAAGATGTACTGATTTTAAGTGAAGGAGAACTGCTTGGTGCTTCCCTTTAAAGGCAGCCAAGCTACCAAATCAGTGGGGGAAGATGGATGGGTCAGCGGGGCCAGAATAACCAGAAGTCTTGTTAAAATAAATCAAGTTGGAGCCCCTTTGTGATTATTATTACTCTGAAAAAGAAAACTATGGAAGAATTTATTTTGTAATTTTGGTACAGGGAATGCCTTCTGAGAAAGTCACAATACCCAGAAGCAATTTGTTAAAAGGGATACATGCAACTACATTAGAACAATCACCATTGGGGGCGCCTGGGTGGCTCAGTCGGTTGAATGTCCGACTTCGGCTCAGGTCATGATCTCAGGGTTCATCCCCGCGTCGAGCCCCGCGTCGGGCTCGAGCCCCGCGTCGGGCTCTGTGCTGACCGCTCAGAGCCTGGAGCCTGCTTCGGATTCTGTGTCTCCCTCTCTCTCTGCCCCTTCCCTATTTGTCTCCGTCTGCCTGTCTGTCTCTCTCAAAAGTAAATAAACATTAACAAAATTTAATGTTCGAGCCCCGCGTCGGGCTCTGTGCTGACCGCTCAGAGCCTGGAGCCTGCTTCGGATTCTGTGTCTCCCTCTCTCTCTGCCCCTCCTCTATTTGTCTCCGTCTGCCTGTCTGTCTCTCTCAAAAGTAAATAAACATTAACAAAATTTAAAAAAAAGAAAAAAGAAAAATCACCATTGAAATCCTGAGTGACCTACAGCTAATGGAGACAAGGAGGGGGGGGGGGCTCGAGGCACTGAACACTTTGAATATTTCACCCCTCCCACCACCACCTCCACCCCCTCCCACCATCCCTCTGGCTGAGCATCCATTATCTACAAACGTGGAAGTGCTTGACATCACAGAGGACACTGCATTCTCTCTTCCAGAAGGGCATTCTCTGTGTTGCCAGCCCATGCCTAGAGATGTTGCACCACTACCCCATTCTTTTTTTAATTAAAAAAATTATTTTTAATGTTTACTCATTTTTCGAAAGAGAGAGAGACACAGAACACAAGTGGGGGAGGGGCAGAGAGAGAGGGAGACAGAATCCAAAGCAGACTTCAGGCTCCCAGCTGTCAGTACAGAGCCCGATGCAGGGCTCGAACTCACAAACCACAAGATCGTGACCTGAGCCAAAGTTGGATGCTTAACCGACTGAGCCACCCGGAGCCCCCATCAATACCCCATTCGGTCGTCGGTGGGCACAGGTGGGTTCTAGCCCGTGGAGACTGACTATGTATGCCTCTCGGTCAAGGCCCTGCTGGCTGATGCATCTGCATTTGTGGCCACTGCTGCACCTGCTACGGTTGAAGCAAAGGGGAAGTCAGAGGAGTCTCATGAGAATGTGGGACTTGTCTCTTTGACAGCAACCAACTCAGCCAAGCGTTGCTTGTGGAACAAGGAAACAAAGGCTTACTTCTCTTTAAAAGAAAAAGAAAAAAAAATTAAAAATCTGCATGGGAACAAAAGCACAACAAATCAAGCCAAAACTGTTGGGGGGAAATGTTTAAATAATATTGCTGACAATGCTGATTTCCCCAATTTATAAAGAATTTCTATAGAGTAATAAGGAAATAATACAATCTACTGGGCAAATGATGGAAATAGTTCGGAGATAAGGAAATACAAATAGTTTCTAGACATTTGAAAAACTACTGACTGGCACTAAAAATAAGAGAAAGTCCTATTAAATCCAATTAAGACAACTTGAGAAGCTGTATTTTATTTTATTTTATTTTATTTATTTTTTAAGTTTATTTATTTCGAGAGAAAGAGTGACAGAGCAAGAGCTGGGGAGGGGTAGAGAGAGAGGGAGAGAGAGGGAATCTCAAGCAGTTTCGTGCTGTCAGAGCAGAGCTCAAAGTGGGGCTCCATCCCATGAACCGTGAGATCATGACCTGAGCCAAAATCAAGACTTGGGTACTTAACTGAATGAGCCACTGAGGCACCCTGGATACTGTACTTTAGCTATTATGATGGTAAAAGACAAAAAATAAAAATAAAAAAATGTAAGCACACTCAGGACTATTGAGGGTGTGGGGAAATAGTCACACTCATATGTCAGTGCAGGGATTAATTGTTGCTTTGTCAGGGATGGCAATTGGGAATACTCACGAAAATAAAAATGCATACAACCTGTGACCCATCTCCCAGAGCATGAAACTGAATGTTCACAGAGATCTCTGGTTTAGCAGTGAAAGAGCGAAAGAGCTGACAATCCTGGGACAGAATGGATATCGTTGTACCCCAATACTCACTCTTCCCTCCTTGTTTCTTAATAGATCCCCAAGTTTTCAACACCATCCCTAGATCGTGACTACATTTCCCATCCTCCCTTGCAGCCAGGTGTAGCTTTGTGACTAGGTTTTGGAAAATGGATATAACTGAAGGGATTCTGTGAGCTGGGAAGTGTCTTTCTTGAGGGGGAACACATAGATCTTTCCTCCGGCTGGGAATGCAGACGTGAAGGCTGGAGCTTCAGCAGCTACCTTCGAACACAAAGAGAAAGATCTTAAGTCTTTGAGACTGTAGCTACCAATACCAGCCCTGAGACATCGAACTCTGCTCATTTTTTTTTTTTCATGATATAAATGTCTATCTTGGTTGGGCTAAGTCGTTATTTTACATACTTTAAAAAGGATTTTGGTAAGATGAATCATAGTACATATGCAATATTACATACCAACCAACTCTTTAAAGGAAAGAGGCATATCTACTAATGTACAGTCAGTAGTATATACAAGTATAGAGAGATGAAATGTTCTACAACACACGCACACACACACACGTACATGAAAAAAGCAAGGTGCAAAAAGGTGTTACAGTGTGTTGCTATTTCTACAAAGAATAAAAGTATCTAGATTGTATGTTTGTCTATGTATAGATTATCTCTTTCTGGAAGGGCACCAGACACTGGTGACCATAGTTACCTCTAAGCAATGGAACCAGAGGAGTAGTAAAGGAAGGGAAGAGACTTCTACCTCTGTGCCCTTCTGTATCTTTTGGATTCATCTTTTGTGCATGTATTATCTATTTAAAATAAATAGTAAACTTCAGAAAAATGGAAAGATGCAGCTGGGGTTGTCTGCTGAATTCCTCTGGGGCTGAGGCAGAAAAATCGAAATGGCCGGGGGAGGGGGAGAGGAAGAACAGAAGGAATGCATGGGAGGCGGTACATGCATGAGGGTCTAATTGCTTCCAGCACACCATTAGAACCAGCAGATGGGGCAGACAGATGCAAATGAATAAAGCATTAGCAGGGAGATCCACAGAGAAGCAACAGGCCAGGGAGGAATTTGTGTGACAAATCTGAGCAGACCGGGTTCTGACTATGTGTGTTTTCTGCCCACGTCAGAGAAATCAGCAATAGTTACTTCTGGAGAACAGCAATGTATGGCTCTGTGCAGATCGAGGGCAGAGCAGGAAAGTGATTGAATTATCCATCAATCCCCCGAGTGTGACAATTTGTTTACTGCAACAAAACATTTTTTCTCCTTTCCTCCAGCTTAGAGTGTTTTTGATAGATATGTTTTTGAAAGTAGACGCTGGAGGGATGTTTCATTTTCTGGGTACCGAAAACACACCTGAACAAGGTGATTAGAGGTAGGCTGTTGAGTGTTTCAGAGACGCTGGAATGAAGTGAGGATCCTTACCCTTTAGACATACCCTGTAGGACCGCTGCAGGGAAGACACAGGACTCTTGTGTTTAACAAGTGTGCTAAGGAAATTGGCATGAATGCTGCTTGAGATATAGACAACTAAGCAAAATTGGACAGCTTGGGTAAAAGTAACTCCAGTTAGTACAAACTGCCTAATTAGTATGCAGCCAGTTAGTACAAACTGCCTAATTAGTATGCAGCCAAGTGGCTCTCATGTAATATTAGATGTTTACGATTGATTTTAAGTCTTTTCTGAAGATAGCAATGAATTCTATGAACATGTTTGCTCAGCTTCAAAAATCGGTGTCAGTCACCTAGTGAAATGACTTGAAAGAAAACACAACAACCGGCAATGCCAAGTTCTGGTGACAATATGGCACACCCAGACGTAGCATATACACTGCTGGTGGGAAGGCGAAGTCATACAAATACTCTGGAGAGTGGTTTGGCTTTTTTTGAAAAACAAAAAACAAAAAACTGAAGTTTAACATACACTTAGCATCGAGCAAGAAATCCACTTCCTGGGTTTGAACCCCAAAGAAATGAAAACTTAGATTCACACAAAACCCTGTATGTGGATGTTGATAGTGGCTTATTCATAATTGTTAGAAACTGGAAACAACCCAAATGTCCTTTAACCTCTGAATGGATATACAGATTGTCGTATAATTAAGTACTGCTCAGGAATGAAAAGGAAGGAACTACTGAAACACTCAGCCACATGGCTGAATCTCAAATGTATTTGCTGAGTGAAAGAAGTCATACTCAAAAGACCACATACTGCATGATTCCATTTATACGACATTCTAGAAAAGATAAACTGTAAGGACAAAAGACAGATTAGTGGTTGCCAGGGGGTAGAGATGGAGGGAGGGACACAAGGGGATTTGGGGGGAAAGGTCATGATACAGTTCTACATTTTGATTGTATTGGTGGCCACACATCTGTATGCATTTCTCAAAAATCAGAGAACTGCCTATTAAAAATGGTGAATAATGCTGTATGAAATGTATGTATGAAAATGGTATCTTGAGGTACCTCAGGGTACCTGGGTGGCTCAGTCAGTTAAGCATCCGACTCTTGATCTCAGCTCAGGGCTTTATTTCAGAGTGGTGAGCTCCAGCTCCACACTGGGCTCCACACTGGGTGTAGGGCCTACTTAGAAAACAAACAAACAAACAAAACCCCCAGAAGATGCTACCTCAATAAATCTGACTTTAAAATAAAAAGTCTGGGGGGTGCCTGGGTGGCGCAGTCGGTTAAGCGTCCGACTTCAGCCAGGTCATGATCTCGCGGTCCGTGAGTTCGAGCCCTGAGTCGGGCTCTGGGCTGATGGCTCAGAGCCTGGAGCCTGTTTCTGATTCTGTGTCTCCCTCTCTCTCTGCCCCTCCCCCATTCATGCTCTGTCTCTCTCTGTCCCCAAAATAAAAATAAAACGTTGAAAAAATAAAAAAAATAAAAAAATAAATAAAAAGTCTGGGACATCTGGGTAGCTCAGTCAGTTGAATGTCTGGTGAAGAGCTGTGGAACCAATGATGGCTGTCTCAAGAGAAGATTCTCAAAGAGCCGGTGCCCACGTAACTGTGAAAAAGATTTTTGTGGATGGCGTTGAAGAAGACACTGAAGAACATCATCTAAGAAGTTACGGTGGACAGTATGGGAAAAGTGAAGTGATTGAAATCATGACTGACCCAGGCGGTGGCAAAAAGAACGGCGTTGCTTTTGTGACATCTGATGACCATGACTCTGTGGACAAGATGGTCATTCAAGAACGCCATACTGGGACCGGCCACGACTGTGAAGTAAGGAGAGCTCTAGCTAAGCAAGAGATAGCTAGTGCTTCATCCAGCCAAAGAGGTTAAAGTTGTGGAGGAAACCTCACTGGGGGAGATGGCTTTGGTGGCAGTCGAGGTGGTGGTGGATACGGTGGCAATGGGGATGGCTATAACAGATTTGGTAATGACGGAAGTAACTCTGGAGGTGGCAGAAGCTATAATGATTTTGACAATTGCAACAACCAATCTTCAGATTTGGGGGTCCATCCAGGGAGGAAATTTTGGAGGCAGAAGCCCTGGCCCCTGTGGCGGCGGAGGCCAATACTTTGCCAAACCACGAAACCAGAGTGGCCATGGTGGTTCCAGCAGCAGCAGTAGCTATGGCAGCGGTAGGAGGTTTTAATTACTGCCAGGAAACAAAGCTCAGCTGGAGAAGGGAGCCAGAGAAGTGAAAGGGAAGCTACAGGTTACAGCAGTTGTGAACTCTGTCAAGCACAGTGGTGGCAGGGCCCAGCTGCTACAAAGAAGACACGTTTTAGACAATACTCGTGTATGGGCAAAAACTCAAGGGCCTTATTTGTGACTAATTGTATAACAGGTTATCTTAGTTTCTGTTCTGTAGAAAGCATAAAGCATTCCAACAACGGGTTTTAAGGTAGATTTTCTTTTGGCACCCATGCTGTTCATTGCTAAATGTAATAGTCTGCTCATGATGTTGAAGAAACATGTCTTTTTTTATTAAAAAACTACATGAAGAAGACAAAAAAGCCTGGAATACATACCTAATATTTATGAGACAGAGAGAGAGATGGGATGACAGGACAAAGAGGGTTAAATGACTTGCTGCAACTCCCTGGGATTGATGTTACACCCTGAGTGTCATGTTTGATAATGGGAGGCAAGAGGCTATAGACCCCCAAAGCAAATGTCACAATGTTACAGTCTTGCTTAGGGCTGACTCTTTGTTTCAGTGTGTGATTGTGTTTATTTGTTTGTTTGTTTTCTTCTGTTTCTTTATTTAATTCTACTTCTGACAGCATTTTTTTTTTTTCCATTTCTAGCACTTTTTCCAACATATCCCCTGCTGGGGAGGGAAAAGAGAAGGCCTAGCTCTGAGAATGCAGACATTTGGGTTAGAAGCATATGACTATCAGCAAATTTCTCCATACTTTTTCATCTGGCAGAGTTTTCCTCAATCAGTCACACATTTATATGGAAGTCTTGGTATCTCAGGGATCTTTTTGAACATTAATCTTTCAGCAATGAGTTTGAAACACCCCGTTTTGTACTAATATTCCTTTTAGGGTGTTTGAACGGTTTCTGGAGCATATTTTCTGGAGCAGTAACAGAAAATCATAAAAACTCCATGGCCTCATTATCATGTCATTTGCACAGGGCCAAATGGTCTGTATGATACCAGTTCTGTGAATTCTTCCCTGGAGTGCAGTGGGTCAGAGTCCCGCTTACTTTTTTATATACAGAACAAAAACTATTACAGCTCCTAAGCATCCCGACTTTGTTCCTAGAAATATGGAAAAGTTCAAATGTGTGCCTACCCCCGCTGGTAATGGACCAGTCACATGGGAGCATGGTGGGCTCTTCTTACTATGGATGGCCAGAATATATCATCGTCTGAGGTCAGAGAGAAAGGGAATTTAAACACACTCTTGAGTATATTGGGATATCAATTTTGTTGGTTTTGTTTCTTGTATTTTGAGTAGGCAGATAGAGCTTATTTTCAGGTTATTGGTCACTGAGAGCTTTTTGGACCCATCGCTGCTGGGTGCTCATTGTTGCGCATCTTCGACCTGCTGCCATAAAGCCTTGGACGTACCCCAGGATTACGAAATGTGATATTGGCCCCATAATTGTCTGTCATGAGCCTTGGGGGCTGCTTTGCTGTGGCTGAACACTCCATGATCCGTCTGTCAGCCTTGAAATGCTTCCCTATTCTGATTCAGGCATGCAATGAAGCAGGTCACTGGGAGCTGTGCCTTCAGTAATCCTTCCAAGGTTTAAGTAGTCAAGGGGTGGGGGACTGAGGGGGTTAATAGCATGAAGGTTCAATCAGGTAAATCCGATGAACAAAGTATTTTATTTCTAGGCTTAGTTTCGCCTGGTAGCATTTGTCTCCCTATGTAAAGAGAGTGCAAATTACTATCCCATCATCTTCTGTACTGTATTGAATTATCAATATAATTGTAATCAGCACTTCTGGAAAGTGCTGATGGCCTATTTTGTACTTGTTTGTGTTAATCAATGTTAATTACAAAGCAAGCACAGGGGTTAACAAATTATAATGGGTTTAATTAAGCTTGACAGTAACAAATGGCATAACCTTTATGTTCTGACCTGGTTAGAGGAACAAAAAAGGACAGAATGGGCCAAAGAATCATCACACAGAAATTCAAAATTCATATGTATATACTGGTTATCTACAGAAACAGAGTCATGTAATGAGCTTACTGGTTTTACCAATTACCAACCCTAGCATTTACTAATCTGGCAATACTGGAAGTACAGAGAACTGTAAGACCTGTTCTCTAGCCTTGAAGGATTGATAATCTGGTTGGAAGTGAGACCCAGAAAACCAAGGTTTAAAATTCGCCAACGAGTAGCAAATGAGTGCCGCCAGCCACGGTGCAAAGCAGTTGGTGGAGGGGTTGATTATTGTGAGTTGGTGCCGGTGCATGGGGCGGGGAGGGGGCAACACTATTGGCAGTAGAACCCTCAGGATGGACTGGATGCAGGAGACAAGGAGAGGAAGTGGCATTCCTCTTGGATGTACAGCTGAATGGAAGTGAGAATGCAGAAAATTGTGTTGTGAGAGCATTTATTCTTCCGTGAACCTGCTTCACTGATGTAAGTTCCACTGAGAGGGTGGGTGGTGAGGAAGGCAGTGTCAGGAGTCATGTTGCTGGTCTGTGCCTGCCTGCCTGTCTTCTCATTTGCAATGTAAGAAATGACCATGAAGACTCTTTCAGCTCCAGATTACAACTGCAAAGCCTTTGATTAGGGCCCTGTTTTACAGCTGATTTTTATGTCACTCATATTTCTATATGTTGAAAAGTCTCCTGAATTGCCACATCCATCGAAAAACCCTTCTCATTATATAAGATAGGCTGTATTTGAATGCAAGCAATAACACCCACATACCCTAAACCAAAGGGCTTAAGCAACAAATTGGGTTATTGCTCATGAGATTAATCAGGGATGAAAAAATACCACTTCTCCACTACTCTCTTAAGTTTCTATCTGGGGTGTGTGAATTAAACTGCGGGAAGAAAGATTAATAGGAGAAAGGCCTTATTTTCTCTGCACATGGGGGGCATCACAGAAAAGAAATGAAAAATCCCCCAAAGTGTTCAGACCTGGGAGCTTACATACTGTTTTAACAAAGGGTGATAAAATGCAGAGAAGTGACTGGACAAAGGAAAAGGACTTGGGTTCCCAGGGATAGTAGATTGTGGGAAAGTAAATACATGAGGGAAACTAATGGAAGATGAGGGTTTTTTGTTTTTTTTGTGTGTTTTTGTTTTTTTAGTAAGTTTTGCTGACTCTCTCTCTCCAGTAATAAGGACTGCTTTTCTGATGGTATAGGAGAGGAGAGAAGAAACACCTTCACAAAAGGAAATTTGTGTCCTGCTTTTAGGCGGGTGGGGGAGGGTAGGGGGCTCTTTCTGTGTTTGCTTCTTCTTAATTGTCCTCAGCTTAAAAGAATTCTTATGTCAAAGCGACATATTTTGGGGTGGCATATCCTGATCCTCTTAGTCAACAAGTGGTTCTGCTTGTCTGGATGGATTCTGTCACCCTGGGATGCCCTCACTCATGCATCTGTGATCAGCTAGTGAGTTGGCTGGGGTGGGCTGGTGCCAGGGGACCCCACTCCCAAGTCTGGTGGTTGGCTGCCTGTTGGCTGTGGCACTGGGTTTGACTGGGTCAAGCCATCCTTAAGCAGGCCAGCCTGGGCTTGCTCACATGACAGCATCAGGGTCCCTCGGGTGAGTGGAAGCATGCAAGGCCTTCAGACACCTAGGTTTGAAAGTGACAAAGTTAATTCTGTGGTATTCTATGAGTCAGAGCAAGATACAAGGGCAGCCATACTAGAGAGGTAGAGAAACGGACACTGCCCCTGATTGAGGGTAGCTGCAACCTGACGTTGCAAGGTCCAAATACAGGTGGGGAAGCATTTATAAGTGTCTTTAAATCTGTCACACTGTTTTAGGTAAGGAGGCTTTTTCACTCTTCCTGCAGCAAGACCCCCACTTTCCCAACTCTGAACATTTTGTTCCAGGTATTTTCTCTGGCTTAGAGATCAGCTCTTCACCCATCTTGGGGTTCAAATTCCACCCATCCCTTTGCAAGGCCCATCTCCAAAACTAATTCATCTACAAGACGTCTCCCCATCCCTTCAACTAAATGTGGCATCTGACTCTGAAGGGTTGAAATGTTGCCACAGACTCTACAAAGTCTGTCGATTCTGAACTATTTGTAACCATAGGTACAGTTATATGCAGTTGAAACAATCTTTTTTTCATCTTAGTATATAAAATGACTATGATTTAGGGTGATAGTTTCCATTAAATTGAATCTTCTGTGATTTCTTCATTCACTTCTGCTATAAAAGAGAGCTGGGATTCACAGCTACCTGCCTATAGATTTGTAGCAAAATTTCTATGTATGACTTTTGTGATTATCTTTGCTGTTACTTAGTAGCTCAGGTTTTACAATCCGGCTCCAAAGCACACTTTTTCAAATTATCTTTGCTTTTAATGTTTAGTATTTTAGGAGATCCTAAATTTACCTTTACATTTTATGACTTAGAAAATGAAAACGGTTCTGGGTTTGGACTTGATATCTGTAATTTCTATCTCTGATACTATCAGGCAATTGTTTGAAAACCAGAATCCTTTTTTTCATTTATTGGCTCACTGTTTAGCTCCTGAATTCAACTTAAGTCCCATGGTGTAAGACAACCCTAAGAGGAGATATTAAGCGTACTGTGTGATAGAATGCTTCAGGTCGGTACTTTTAGCACACAGGAAAACAGATGGGTTTCTGAGATGTCAGTTGCATCCTATGTTCCAATTTAAGTGTGCCAGTCTGCTGCTTATCAAGGTTTTTTAAAAGTCATGTTTGTGAGAGAGTAAATCAATTTTATTCCTTGAAGGCTAGGGGAAGAAATACATCGCTGTATATATAGCTGATAAGGATATTGTTTTTTTGTTTGTTTGTTTGTTTGTTTTCTGATGATGGTATTTCAAGATGATTCAAATATTTGTAGGCAGAGTGAACATTCTATTCTAGTGCTATCTCACTTTGAAATGAAGAAGCTAAGACTCAGGGAGTTTCAATCACTCACAACTATTTGGCAGTACAGAGATTGCTAAACATCAGAAAAAAAATAAATGAAGACTCAAATAAACTACATCAAAACAAGCAAAGTACCTCTTTTCCCACCTCCCCATTGTCCCTCTGTGAGTTGAAGCTTCACTGCCACCTAGTCAAAACCTCTATGCCAGATGTGTGGGGTCTAGTGTGTCTGCGATGTTCTGTTTTGTGTCAAATGGCAAGGTCATGGGAGGTCAGGGGCTTATAGGCGTGTGTAGGCTGCTGAAAAGAAGCTAACGAACGAAATAATGAATTAAAGCTCACCACTAACCAACCAACCAACCAACCAACCAACCAATAAAACCCCAGGCACAGAAAATCGCTTTATGAGTAAGCTAGAGCTCCTCCTATAAAGTTCAATTCGTTGTCTTTAAGAATTGAGCTGGCATTGCCTGGGGTGGGCCAGTCGGGTGTTCGGTGCGCCCAGGCCCGGGAGCGTGGTCGCGAACAGGGGTGGCGGTGATTCGCTCCAGGGTCGGGCTGCACGCCCCCCGCCCACCCCCGCGAATTGGGCACGCGCTGTTTGTCCCCGCTCAGCTCCCTTATAAGGCGGACCCCGCCCCTGCCCGGGGCGGCGGGGGCGGTGCGCCGGCTCCCTGGCCGCGCCTCCAAGCAGCCAGCCGCTACTGCGCATGTTTCGCGCGGCCCGGTCCAGCTTCCGGCGGTCCTTGTTTTCTTGCAGCCAGCAGTGGTGAAATCTGCACCCAGCTCTGCTCGCGCAAGTGGGAAAAACCCTGGGTTTTCAGGGCTCTGGAAAACAAATGGGATGCTGATTCCGGGCTAGCCGCGGGGCTCTAGGGAAGCAGAAGTAATGATTCCTTAATCTGAGTGGGTCACGTTTGCTGACATCATCTCACTTAATGCATTAATCAACTCCAGGGAGTGGTTTCCGATTTGCCTTCAGGCAAAAAGCCTCAGAGGTGCCTAGCAATGCAGACTGCAGGACGCCCAAGACTAGTGTAGGAGCTGGGGCTCAAATCTAGCAGCCCGGTGTCCACTCCCTAAGGCCTCTGTTACAGCTTGGCTTCCTGGACGAGCAGCCCCTCTTGCCTGGCCCTGGTCCCTTCATCTGAACAGAAAGCCACTGCTCCAGACACTCAGACACCCTGGGAGTGTGAAATACCCGCAGGGAGGGAGAGGGGTGAGGGCAGAGCTTCCCTTCTCAGCCCTAGGGGGACTTCAGAGCCTGGTAGATCTTGAGGACCTGATACAGTGGGCCTGCCAGAGCCTGACCATCAGCTGCCCTAAGGGGCAGGAAGGGAGGGGTCCTGGAGCTGGGCTGGGGTGGGCTGAGCGGCTCTGAATGGGGCAGTAGGAGGAAGGCAGAACTCAGGTCTTGGCTGTGGTCACAGGTGGCTTCCTGGGTGTGTGTGAAGGAATACATGAATGCATAGCTGAATGAATGAATTTATATTCTTCGGGAGAGGGCAACGGGGAGAGGAGGACTCAGGAAAAAAGGCTGGGTCAGGCCTCACTTCTTAAGCCCTAAGCTTTAAAGAGAGGGTCGTTTTCACGCCTATGTTATGATTAAAACTGAACTACTAAACTGTAACAAATGCAAAAAAGTCCAATGAAGATCTGATTTCAGTCAGTGTAGCCATTCTCGCCAGCAGTTTAAAAACATCTAGTACCCTTTTTATTTTCATTTCTCGTCATCCCTGAATTGAGCGGTCCAAAACACACCCCTTGGTTGGGTAGTCTTAGAGCAGCAGAGAAGTACCTAGTGGGACAACCCACAAACAAGCTATGATAATCTCTGCGCCTCAGATTCTTGTTCTGTAAATTGGATGAGCTAACTCTTGCACAATGGGGTAAAACCAAGTCTTGTTATGGGTTGACACACTGTTTTCGGTCATCTGAGCCCCAGGACTGAGGTCTTCGCTCTGGCCCTAAGTTACTGTGACCCCTTCCCTTTCTTCCTCCTCCCTAGGTTTTCAGGTGATAAGGCTGGGTTGTAGCTTTCCTGAAATCACTCCTCTCCGGTAACCCTGGGTGACTTAGAGGCCACCGCCTGCGCGGAGGCTCTTCCTGACTAGGCGACCTTAGGTGGCGGTGCTCGGGCATCCCGACCCCGCCCCTCTTCGCCGCCCGGCCGCAGCCAAACCCCGGCGCGAGGATCACGCGGGCCGGAGTCGCTCTGGGCATGCTCAGTGGCCCGGCAGGTGGGGCCGCCGCGGGACGCCGGGTCCGGCCTGGAGCGGAGGGGCGGGGGTAGAGAGAGGGAAGTGGGCGGGAGCGGAGGGCAGAGTCGCTAGAGTAGCCGGCTGCCGTGGGGCGCTGGGCAGGTGGGAGCCCGCGTGGGCCAGGCCGGGATGAGCGATGGCATCGGTCAAGGTGGCCGTGAGGGTCCGGCCCATGAATCGCAGGTGAGTTGGGGGAGGCCTTAGGCGGCCCCCCGATGCGCCCCCACTCGGATGAGCCTCGTCTCCAAGTCCCTTCGAAGGGCAGCCTGGACCTAAGTGTCACGGGACGGTCTGCGGCCCACTGCTCCCTGGCTGTGGCCTCTGGGGGCCTGGAGCACTTCATGCTTTGCTGTCCCTTTTACCCTGCCCTGTTGGGGACCCTGGGGGTACCGAGTTCACGAAGCCACGTAGAAGATTCCTGCCGTATTAACTTGTGGAGGTTTGCGTGCCGCCCCCCCCCCCCCCCCAAGCGTCAAGGGATCACTTTCATGAAGGCGTAGCCTCCTTTGGGGGGAATATGAGAGTGGTTATGGGACACCTCAGCTGTCAGAGGAGCTCTCCTCAATTCTGTCAACTCAGAAGTTCTCTAGTAACAGTAATGTTACTGTTTAATTTCTTAGTGAGCGAGGATTTCGAGTCCCTGAATGTGAACCCTAACTTCTAATCAGTAACTTAGCAATTCTTAACTTCACGTTCAAGAGTGTATGGGAAACTTTAGCAAAGTTTTGACTTCAGAGGGGGAAAAAAATCAAGGACACTTAGGCACACGTGTTTGAAATCCTCTGGTGTTAACAGAGGGGAAGAGCTATAAACACATTTAGAATTTAATCTTGTATTTTTCAACAAAGTAATGCTTTTCAGAATGATTTGACTCTTTATTCACTGAAAAAACAATCTGTGCTTGCTTCTCAATGACCTCTTTATAATCAGTTTAGGAAGATGCTTTAGAAGAGTTTTTAAATTGGTTTAACTTTAAAGAATGAAGTAGACGTAAATGGTATGTGTCCTTCTGAATTGACAGGCCAAGTTCACACAAGGCCATTTGTTTTTATTGGCTTCTCCGTCAAGTTGTTGGACATTTGACTTACCATATGGCTTTTCCACTTTCTCATGTCAACTTGTGGAGGTAATTGTTTGGTGGTTCTGACAGCTGATTGGGGCAGCAGAGGATCATAAAATCAAGTGATTGCCAGAATCTTCCTCGACTCACCCGAATCTCCCTTTTTCTCTTGGCAAATAGGGAATCATTCTGGGTTGTAGCTATTGTAAACCAGTGCTTTTGTCATTTTTAAGTTACTTGTAAAGCTTTTTAGGGAAGGAGTTTGACTTTTTTGTAAGTCTGAAGAGAATATGGATGTTTTTCTGTGTATTCAGTCATACAGGACAGATGCCTAAGTCATTTAGACCATTTAAAAAGATTTTTCTTTATTCTGGATTTACATGTATAAAGAAGTTCCTCTCGCTCTTTGGAATAACATGAACACATGCTAGAAGATTGTATTGAGTAACTTTAGAAAGCACCTGCCAAATGCAAGGCACTGTCCTGAGTACTATCTGGGGAACAAGGTGAATAAGGTGTTTTTTATTTTTTTAATAAGGTGAATGAGTTTGTTTTTTTGAATTTTTTAATATTTATTTTTGAGAGAGAGAGAGTATGAGTGGGGGAAGGGGCAGAGAGAGAGAGACAGAGAGAGAGACAGAGAGGGAGACACTGAATCTGAAGCAGGCTCCAGGCTCTGAGCTGTCAGCAAAGAGCCTGACAAGGGGCCCAAACTCATGAACTGCAAGATCATGACCTGAGCCAGTCAATCGCTTAACCGACTGAGCCACCCAGGTTCCCCTAAGGTGAATGAGGTTCGATGAATGTCTTCTTAAGAGCCTACTGTCTGATGGGGTAGGGACTACACCCTGGCAGGACTCTCCTAAAACATGGGGCTGGTTGGGAGGGATGGTGCAGGTGCAGTCCTTTGCCAGTGTAGGCCTGGAGCCAGTTACATGGAGTGGCTGCAGGAAACATCCAAAGTCATGTGATTTGAGGAGGTAGATTGAAGTGATGGTATTTGTGCTTTCAGCAGAGAACTCTGGTGGTGGTATCAGGATTAGGGCAAGAGGTAAGGAAGTAGTGGTCTGAACCAAAGGCAGAAATGGGAAGGCTGGGTATGTACACCAAGACAGTTTACTGGCAGAATCGACAGGATTTGGCAGGTCCTTGGATGGGAAGGAGGAGGATGGGGAAGAACAGAAAACCATTAACTGAAGTTTGATGGTCAAGGAGGTAGAAGAGGTTTGGGGAAGGTGTGTAATGAGGTTGGTATATAACTTTTTGGAAACGGGATGCAGTGTGTCAAGTACAAGCACCGTGTGGGCACAGAGTGAGTGCTGCCCTCGTGTTGACCCTGTTGTGTGGGAAGGGCATCTGTCTCTTTGGTGGCGTTCGCTAGACTTTTAGAAACATGGGTTTATGTCTCAGGTGATTTGAAGACTGACATTTGGAAATCTTTTGCACATGGAGACAATTTAAGAGTATTACAGTGAGATTTCTCAGGAGGAGAAAATCTTATCTTTATAAAGCATATATATATGCTTTATGCACATATATATGCATGCATACACGTATATACATATACTTATGTGTGTATATCTATCTATCTATATATAGATATAGATATAGATATATATATAGCAGGTTACAAAAATAATGTTACAGTAAGAAGAAAAGGATTGGATACTGGGATATGCTTTTCTTTAGGATTCTAGGGAGAAGATTGGCTTGCCCCTCATGAAGGAGAATTAGCATAGCAAATTGTCATAACAGAGAAAGGAGAAGTGTCTCTTGAAGGAGGTGATGGTTTTTGCTGTCAGATGTTGCCAAGATGGGGCCCTGAGGATGTGAGTAAGATGAGGTCCTTGGTCTTGGAGACAGGAGCCTTGGTAACCTTCCAAAAGGCAGTTTCAAGGAGAGACAATGATCCAGAAGTTGGACATGAAATGGAAAGAGATGGACAAATGGCCGACCAGAAGTACTTGACCTAAACATGCAAATTATAATAGCAGTAAGAAACTATTGTTTATCAGTGAGCTTGGTGGACCTTAACTGAACATCAGGTGCTGGTGAAAGTGGTGATGAAATCATAAAGGGTCAAAACGCCTCAACACTTTCTTAGTGGGAATTTGACGGTAGCTATCAAGATTAGAATTTAATAAATCCACTGATCGGGCAGTTTCATTTATAAAGATTTTATTTTATGGATTATATTTCTGTCTACCAAGACGTTATGTGTAAGGATGCAGGTAGGGATGTAGGTGCAGATGTAGAATTTTTGTTTTGTTCATCTTCAGAGGAGATTTAGGCAAAGAGGAAGCAATCGACAGAAAGCAAAGGCCTGAAGTTTTGGGAGGTGAGGATCGCTGTTGGAGCTTGGCTCTAAAAGGATGGAGGCATGGCAGGGGGATGCTGACTTTCTGAGCCAGGAGCCTTTGCAGTAACTAGTCCTTGCGAACAAGCACCCAGTGCTTGATTCAGGCTGAGATGCAGTGCCTTTGTTTTTACTACGGTGGGGCTTTGGTTATGTGGCAGAAGTAGTAGTTTCAGGTTTGAAAGAACTGTTATTTTGCATCACATAACAGCAGCTACTTTATGTGAGAGTTTGCTCTGTGGCAGTGGTACAAAATCTAATTTAATCTTTGTTACAGTCTTAGTAGGTACGGACTATTATTGTCATGCCATTGTACAGATTGGGAAACATAGTTAACTTGCTCGAAGTCAGTTTTCTTTTTCTTTTCTCTTCTCTTCTTTCTTTTAATATTTATTTAGTTTGAGAGGGACAGAGGGAGCGAGAGTGAGAGAGAATCCCAAGCAGACTCTGCGCTGTCAGTGCAAAGCCGAGGTGGGGCCTGAACTAATGAAATGTGAGATCATGACCTGAGCTGAAATCCAGAGTCTATGCTTCACTGACAGAGCCACCCAGGCACCCCGCCTGAAGTCAGTTTCGGAGGGCAGTCAGCCCTGTACTTTTTGAAAATGAGTAAAATGTTTGCAGAAACTTAATTTGTTCATTGCTTTTATGGGCAAAAGTTTAACATTTATGTATCGTCTTTTTATGCCTTATGTACGTATGTCTTATGCATGCCTTTTTCTTTGTGATATCTCCCATTGTTCTTAGGCCCGGCCTTTTCTTTTTTATCGGTTTCATGTTTTACAATTTTACAAGATACTTCTTTTCCCTTCTGAAGAGAACAAAATAATGATTTGGTAACTAATTCGTTCATTTCCTTTTGTTTTCAGTTGTTTGCTTTTTTTTGCAGAAACACTAGGTGATTCTTTTGCACCATCTATCCTGTCCCATTGATTTGCCAGTGTTGATGGGGCTGGGGTCTGAGGGCAGACTGCGTGGGTCCCAGTTTTGGCTGTCATTTACAAGCTGGGTAAATTTGAGCAAGACACTTAATTGTTTTGAACCTCAGTTTTTGCAACTGTGAAATGGTGATTGTAATTGTACATGCCTTATAGATTGTGAGGCAAGGTCTTTTTTATATATTTTGTTACTGTGATTGACAAGATGACACATTTGAAATTGAAGTTCTGTAAATACGTAAAAGATTCGTGAGGTGTTACATGCAGTTCCCTCATATTTTCCGTCCTGTCCTATTTTATTCTATTGTCTTGTTAAAAAGAATACTATTTCTAGATCCACTAGATTGACTTCCAAGATCTATTAATGAGTTGCAGTTGGCAGTCTGAAAAACAACCGTCCTGGGGTTCAAATGAGATCATGCATGTGGATAAAGCCCTCCACACAGTGCCTGGCATGCAGCGAGGGCTCTGTAAGGATCAGTTATTGTTATTGCTGTTGTTTTCACATTTTAATGATGGCAACCTTAATAGTAAGTTTTTGAAAATTTTTTTGCCAAAAAAATATTTGCGAGTGCTGGCAACAGGCCAAGTGATAGCTTTTTAACGTGCTTTCTTATCTAATGAGGCAAGACCCCCCTCAGTCCTTCCCTTTTCTGACTGTTCTTAGCTTTCTTTCCAGATTAGCCTCTCAGGTGGACCCTACAGTCATGTCTATCAAGTTAAAAAGAGAAGAAGAAAAACTGTCAGTGGTATTTTGGGATTGACAGCTTTAGGGTGTACTAAAGTCTTATTTTACGAGTGTCAGGGTGGTCTCTTGGATCTGTGATGAAGACAACAGATGGCTCGGGTGTTAAGGGTGGGAGACATCTGTCAAGACGCTGCCATGTATCAGGCATCATGCCCATTTCTTTACCTTGGCAACTTCCTTTCCTGCTCCCACCAACTGAGTGACTGAGGGCTTGATTATGCCCATTTTACAGAGGGGAAACTGAGACCCTTGGATAATAGCCACTGGGGTCTGGATTTGTGCCAAGTCTACCTTTCTGTCATTTCTGAAGCTCCTCCATTATACAGACACTGAGGTGAGCAGAGGGCAGGGGACAGCCAGGCAGGTAGGAACGAGTACAGTTACAAGGGGTTTTAGACCAACCGAAGCTTCTTGTAAGAATCAGTTGACAGGTAGGTAGACAGGATGTTGTGAGGACTTTCCTTTGTTAAGCTTGGGCTTTTATCCTTTTATGCTCCAGTTTGCTGGCGGGTACGTGGCTGTGGGCCGCATGGGGCTATTTCAGTTAACATCAAGGGAGATTTCAGTTGTAGTTGCTCACTGGCGCCAGTCACATTCCAAACACTCAGTAGCCCACGTATTCAACAGTGCAGACATAGAGCATGCCCATCATCGTGGAAAGTTCTCTCCGGCGGTAAGACTGAGCTGGCTTGAGTCCCAGATTTGCCGCTTCTTAGCTTCCTGCCTTGGTGCGTAAGTGCTCTGTGGTCCAGTGTCTTCAAGTATAAAATGGAGATCTCCACAGGACCCACCTTGTGGGCTGAGATGGTGCCTGAGTGCGCTAACACTTGCTAATGCTGTTGGGCCCCAGAGCAAGGGCTCTGTAAATCTTGGCTATTCTTTTTAGGCATTGGGGGCTACTGATGGTTTTAAAACAGGGTTGTCATTTGCCATTTTATATTTTCAGAAGTTTCATCTAATAGCAGTGTGGAGAACTGCTACCAGGACCAGCAACAATGAGCTTTTATTTAGTATTTGCCAAGTGCTGTGCTAAGTGCCTCTTATGCACTAGTATTATCCCGTTGGCTTTCCTATCGTACTCTGGGATGCAAGACCCGGGGCCTAAATGTCTGTGTGAGTGGGCAGAGGCCAGTGCAGGAAGACCATAAAAACTGAAACATGACCCATGACGATGTGATTCTGGACTAGTTTGGAGTCTTAATGGGTGTTGAAATTCAACCAAGTAAATTCGAAAATCTAATAGGCTTTATTAAGCAATTCGTGAATCAGGCGGCATCCCTGTCTAGCAAATTGTAAGGAGCTCCAAGGAGTTGTACAAAATGGAAGGTTTTTATAGGGAGGAGGATGGGGTGAGAATTTATTAGCAGAAGAAAAGATTGTTTCAGGCAAGGTCACCTTCCCTGAGGGAGAACAAAGAGTCTTATTAGGTGGATCACTGTGTCTTCCTACCTCCATGGTGCTGACCAGAGAATTGTTGGCCGACTATGTTCCTGGGAGAGGTTGAAAGTACAGTTAGGTTAGATATTAAGCCCCACTTTGGTGACTTGGCCTAGCATAAGTAACTCCCATTTTGGCCTGCGGTTTTCTTTTAACATAGGAAGGGACACAGTCGAAGGATATAACTTGCAAGCAAAATCTTGAAGAAGGTTTTAGCATATTTTCTGACTGTGAAAATAATATACGCTTATAAAACAATGCATGCTCTGAAGACAAGTATGTCAAAGAAATCGAATTGAAAATAGCTCATAACTCCATGATCCAGGGATAGCTACGTGTAAACTTGATGCATTGGAATCCAGCCTTTTTTTTTCCTTGTGTAGCAACATAATGTGTACACTGTTTTATACCCTACTGTTTACATATGTAAGAGACACCCTGAAGACCAATCAGCAGTACACAGAGAGGCAAGAATCAAAGATGACTGAGTGGTTTGGGATATAAGTGGGAGAATGACTCCCCCGCAAAGTTAGGCTGCCAAGGTGAGCTGGTTGGGGTGGAGGGGCATGATGATGAGTTGAGTTGGCTCTGGATGCTGGTGGGGGATCCAGGCGGTAGGGACTCAGGTGAAGTATCAGCCCTGCGGTGTGCATTTGGATGTGGGTTCCTTGAAGGTGATGGTGGATGTGGTGGAAGTGAGCTTTGTTTCCAAGGAGAACAATAGTAAAGAAGGAAGGGTTGGTAGCAGAACAGTGTAACTGGCTGTGTGACACTTGCTCTTTAAGACTCAGTTCTCTTTTTGTAGGACATTGATTCTCAGGGTGGGCCAGGGACAGCTGGGAATCACTGAGATTCTTTTAGGGAGTTGCCAAAGTCAGAACTACTTTTGCAGTAATACTAAGACAGTTGCTCTTTTCACCCTTCTCTCATGGGGGCGTGGCGGAGTTTTCCAGGAGCACCGTGATGTACCGCGATGTCGTGGCTCTATGTGCCGTTCTATGTTTTAGAAATTTCTCAGTTTTAATTTCTTATATGGCAACTGTCAGTAAATAGTACTGCTGCTCTGCTTCTGTGAGGCACATGGCCAGACCTGGGCCCCAGCCCTCCCCTGGGCACCACAAACCTGGGCGAGGCAAAGGAGAGGTGTGGTGTGTTTGTGTTTGTTTTAAAGAAGTGGAACAGAAAACGGGGAGGTGGGGGTGGGAGAAAGAAGGCTGTGGGGGGAGGCAAGGGAGGGAGGTAGGGATGGCTAGAGGTTTCTCTCACGGGGTGTGGGGCAGCTGTGATGCTCCGGGTGAGTGAGGTTCCCCAGGGAGGGTCACGCTGTCACTGACTCACAGGATTGGGAGCACATGGAGGTTTTATCCCTTCTTTTAGACGGACTTGGCAAGTAACGTGAAGCGAGTGACTGGTGTTTTCTCATATACAAAATTTAAAAATATCTTAATGTATATAATGCACTTAAATAAGCTATGAGTACTAGTGGTTTAAAAATGCTCTTTAGTGACCCAGAGTATTAAATAAGCATGATTTGGTATTAACTTTTTCTTTGTTTTATTCATGGAGGCTGTGGGTGAGAGATCCAGAGTGTGTTTGTCTTGCTGTCTGTGTGTCAGAGGTTATTGAGAAATGTCCAGCTGTATAATACATAGCGCTTTGGTGTGAGGTTGATTCATTTTACACATCCTCATTTCATGGTTAATTTTCTAAATTGTTTCAATAGCTTTTGCTGTTTTTGGGTGTTCTAGAAGTGGGAAGCCGTCTTGCTGAAGCTTGTTTTGGGAAGGAAAACGTTCTAGTCCCACCTACGGCTGGGGGAGGATGTGATAGTGCCTTATAATTCCCAACCCCTTCCCCAGGACTGAGAGCCTCTGGTTTGTTTTGGTGGCCTGACTACATTCCGTCCGGCTCCAGTTGCTGAGACAGTCCAGGAAAAAGTCCTTCATGGGAAGGCGGGCATCATTCCCTTGGATTCAGCCTGCCAATTCCCATCAAGCTCAGAGGAGGTTCCTGCCAGCAGGACCTGGAAGCTTCCCCTCACTGTCCGGGGCTCTGGGCTGAGTGCTTGTTTCCTGCTCTATTTCCAAATACGTTCATTATTCATTGTTGCTGCTTAGTAGGGGAGAAATAACTACGTCTGTCATCAGCATAGACACTTCGAACAAATTTCAGTGGGATATGTAGAATTTAAAGTCAGTTGAGAAAGAGCTTTCACTAATGGTGCTGATCAGTGATTTTTGTCATCTATTACTATTGCCAGTGGCTCATTCATTTACTAGGAACTCTGCTAAGGCTTGTGTGGTTGCTATCTAATTTAATTCCTAGCAACAGCCCTATAGGGGTGAATACTGTTATCTCCATTTTATAGATGAGGAAACTGGGGATCAGAGAAAGATCAGGTCCTGGCCCCAGTTTTATCACATTACACTGGTTTTCTGGCTTCATAGCATTTACATTATCTGAATGTATGTATGTGTGCATATGAATGTATTTTTGTGTGTTTGCTTTTTTATCATGTTCTTGCATAAATTCTGTGAGAGCCAGTAGCCTTGTCAGTCTTACTCATGGATGTTTCTCTGAAGCCTAGAACTGTGCCTGGCGGAGAAGGGTACTCAGAAAATATTGCATTAATTACTGCCACCTCCCTTGCTCCCTGTTTCCCCTATCTTTCAGTCTGTGGATGCTTATAAGGAATCAGGAACCCATAGCCCAGTGCCTGTTACAAGAAATCAGGAACTCCTAGCTCAGCACCTGTTTTAAGGAATCAGGAACCCCTAACCCAGCATCTGTGGGATGTCTCGCACTGCTCTGTGTGAGGAGGAAAAGGGAACTTCGATGATCTTCCTGTTGGATATTAGGAGGACAAGAGAAGTAGAAGAGGGCTGAGGAGGAGCCTGGGTGAAGAATAACAGCTTTGGAGCTTTCCCTGCATATTAAGTTAATTATACACAAATTGCACATCGAATACTCATTATGTTTATCTCTTAAGGTTAGAGAATTGGAGATAAAACACTTACTGTGTTTAAATGATACATAGTTTAGGGGCGCCTGGGTGGCGCAGTCGGTTAAGCGTCCGACTTCAGCCAGGTCACGATCTCGCGGTCCGGGAGTTCGAGCCCCGCATCAGGCTCTGGGCTGATGGCTCAGAGCCTGGAGCCTGTTTCCAATTCTGTGTCTCCCTCTCTCTCTGCCCCTCCCCCGTTCATGCTCTGTCTCTCTCTGTCCCAAAAATAAATAAAAAAAAAAAAAACGTTGGAAAAAAAAATTTAAAAAAAAAAAAAAAAAAAAAAAAAAAGAAAAAAAAAATGATACATAGTTTATGGGACAAAGCACTCATGTGCCTTTTTTCAGGAAAAGGTTTTGTGTTTTTTGTTTGTTTTTGTTTTTTTAGCTTTTTATCTTGAAATAATTTTGGAATTCCAACCTCCCCTAATATTCATGTCTTACATAACCGGGGTACAGCTGCCAAACCAAGAAATTATCTGTACAAGACTATTAATGAGACTATAGTTTTAACTGACTGTCCTTTCTCTGTTCCAGCAACCAGTGCAGGACCCCACCTCACACTTAGTTGCCATGTCTCCTTAATCTCTTCTGGTCTGTGACAGTTCCTCAATTTCAAAAGAGTGCCAGTCAGTTAGCCTGTGGAATGGCCCTCAGTTTGGGTTTCTCTGATGTTTAATCATGATTGAATTGAAGAGACAGTGTTGTTGAGAACACCACATAAGTAATATTCTGCTCTTCATTTGACATCATGCCAGGGTATGTGGTGTTAGTCTGTCTTCTTAGTGGTGATGTTGACCTTGATCACTGGTTAACGTGATGTCTGCTGGTGGTGTCTGTGGTTGATAAATATCTGAGGGAGATACTTTGTGGGGAAAAGTTTTTTTTTATTATTATTTTTTAATTTTAGAGAGAGAGAGTGCCGGGGTGGGGGGGAGGGGCAGGGTAGGGGGTAGGGGCAGAGGAAGAGGGAGACTGAGAATCCTAAGCAGCTTCCACACAGGGCTGGATCTCCTGACCCAGATATCATGACCTGAGCTGAAATCAAGAGTCATGCTTAACCAACCGAGCCACTCAGGTGCCCCTGCAGGAAAAGTTTTAAATTTCAGTTTTATAACACTATTTTTATCTTCATGGGAACACATTTCAGATGTTCTAATAAAAGTTATTGTGAATATAAGATTCATTTAAAATATCCCCCCCACCCAACCTTGTGAAAAAGGATTCATCATACTTAAAATGAAGGACATTTGTGTTTTGGAAGGCTGATGATGATTGTACAGGACTGTGTATTTCTGACATCTGCAGTAAGACACGTATTAGCTCACCACATGCTGATGTGTTCTATTCTCTACTGTTTCGTTAAAAAAAAAAAAAAAAAAGATAGTTGTTACCCACTAAATTGATTTTAAGATCTGCAGTTTGGAAAACACTAGTGTAGTGGATTTATTGTCCAGAACAGAAATTGGTAAAATCTGATTTTTGTTTTTTTTCCCGAGAGAACATCAAAGTTAGGATTGTGTTAGATTGAAAGTCAATCCTGTTTCCTCTAAGACGCTGGAGGGCTCATGATCCCAAGAGGATAAATCAAGCTTAGAAGGACATTTTTCAACTTTTAAGAGGCTAGGATTCTGAACCTACCATGCGATGTCTACTCTCAGGATCTTGCTTTCTTGAGCCCTCATGGCCTCATGGTCTTTCGCCAGGTTACACCTGCTGATTCTTATTTTCAGGGTTTTATTAACAGAGTCTAAGCCATCACAGTGATTCTGCTTGGAAATTCTGCTTAGGGCAGAGGTAAATCACTCTGTGAGCTCCCTCTTAGTGGGACTTAAAGTTCCCTAGGAAGGTTTTAAGAAGAATAATTCAAGGTGATGGAGACTAGCTCAAAAGTGAGAACAATTGCAGAGATGAAGCTTTTAAAAACAGATTTTGGTCTCTTCTTTTTTCCTGAAGTTTTCCTGTGAGCTGTCTCTACTTGATCAGATTGAAAGGCAATTGTGAGAAAAATGTCACCAGTCCTGGGCTGGGACTCACATTGATGATCCAAATCAGGTGCTTTTCTTTTCTTCTTTCTCTTCTTTGTTTTGAGGTGGGGTTATGCCTTACCTGCTGAGCATCCTGGAAGTACTGGGCAAGCACCCCGCCCTGTCTAAAATGCTGAGTTGTTCTCTTGCTTGAACACTCTTTGCTAGGAACCAGCACAACAGAGTACTTCCCATTCCCCCGCTAACTCCCCCAGGTGCAGGTGGTGTAGTCCTTCTTTTCTTCATTTTATTTTAATATATAAAAACTTTTCATTTTGAAACATTTACAGAAAGTTGCAGAGTAGGGCAGAGTTTTCACGTGGCTTTTGCCCAACTTCCCTAAGTATTATAATCTTAGACAACTATAATTAAAAACCAGCATAGTAACACTGATACAGTACTATTCACAATAGTGAATCTTAATCTGACTTATTCATATTTCCCAAATTTCCCCAATAGTGTCTTTCTTCAGGTCTAAAATCCAGTCCAAGATCACACAATGAGTTTAGTTGTCTTGTAAAACATCTTAATTAAGCTCTTTTTGTTCTTAGGGCCAACTTTGTCTTTCCTGATATGATACTAAGGGTAAGAATAGATAACATTTCCCCTAGAATAACTCTCTTTGAAAGATTGAGGAATTATGCCTCCTGGCATCCTTTTTTGGAATATAGACAGACACTTTGAGCTGTTAAGACCTTGGTTGGATTAATTGTTCCACATGTCAAATGGAAAAGACACATGGGGACCTTTCATCCTTGATGGGGTGGAAAGGTTTGGAATTTGGAGTGAGTTTGGGGGAAGGCAGGTCTTAGTGATGTGTCAAGGATTTTTTTTTTTTTAAAGTTCATTTATTTTGAGAGAGAGAGAGAAAACATGCATGAACATGCACAAGCAAGTGGGTCAGGGCCAGAGAGAGAGAATCACAAGCAGGATCTGTGCTGTCAGCACAGAGCCTGACGTGGGGCTCGATCACATGAACCAAAAGATCATGACCTGAGCTGAAAACAAGAGTCAGATGCTTAACCGACTGAGCTACCCAGGCACCCCTCAAGGATCGGTTTTAGACATAATTAGTTAAATTTGTAGTACAGGGGCTACAAACTCAATGCCTACATGGGACCAGATAGGCCTTCCACAATCCACATTACAAACTCTGAGTCGGGGAGGTAATCGTGTGTGGAGGGGCACTTGCTAGTTTCTCTAGTAAACTTCCCCCCATGTTTTAAGGACTTCACACTAAAGTTACCAACACCGTTTATCTGTTGCTCACGTAAGCAGATCACTGTGTGTAGTTCCCAGTCAGCTGGTGCTCCTGGAGCCTCTACTCTTTGGGGCCTCACCATCCTCTCTCTCCAGCTAGTGGAAGGCAAGTGGAGGGTAGGGAGGTGCACCCACATCTGTGGTGTGGAAGAGACATGTCACTAGTGCTCACCTCCCATTGGCCACATGGCCACACCTGGCTGCAGGGAAAGCTGGAAACCGTAGTTATTTTACTGGCTGGGACACCACTTCCTGGAGATAATTCTGTACTGTAAAGGGGAAGCTATCTAGTTCTGCACACTGTGTCTCGAGAGGCAACTCCATCTGTTCCAGCCAGTGATACCATCAAGGACCTTTGCACTTACCTTTCCATGTGGTACAGGTGTGGAAACCCAGATGTCCACATGTCCTGTTTCTTCCTTCTTAGTTAGATGTCACCTCCTCGGTTGTCTCATTGAAAATATCATCTCCCATGCCTGGTATTTCCTATCTCCCTTCTCAATTTTTTATTTTCCTTATCACTCTTGTCACAATTTGGACTACTGTGTATTTTCCTTTTTTAGTGGTTTATTGTCAGAGTTACTCTATGAGGACCGGGGCCATTCCTGTCTTGTTCTTGGATATCTTTCTTGTACTTGACATGTGTTCAAGTATTGAATAAAATGGGAACACGGACTGTTGAAATCCTCAAAATTTCAAATGTTGGCTAGGGTTATAGCTAAAACAAACAAGCAAACCATGTCTATGGGTGTGATCCTGGCTGCTAGCCTGAGCCTTGGGTGGAGATCCAGGTGCCAGGGGCTGGGGCTGGAAGACATGGGTTTGTTTTCCAGGTCTGCCACTTGCTCATTGTGTGAGTTTGGGTGTGTCATTTTACTTCTCTGGGTTTCAGAGCCTTCTTCTACAATATGAGACTAATAGTCCTCCCCACCTGCCCACCCCCACCCCCCACTTGCTGAATTATTGGACTTACTGTGTATTGAACTGTGCCAGACCCTGTGCTGGTTGCTGGGGGAACGAATGCTGAGTGAGGTGACCCCAGGAAGCTTCCAGGGAGAGGGGAGGTTTGATCTGGACCTTGTACAGTGGGAAAGAATCATAGCAGAGGAAAGATATTTTAGTCATTAAGTACTTATTGAGCAGCTGTGTGTGCAGGGTGCTTTTCAAAGTTTGGAGATTCTTTGCTGAACAGGATGATAAAGTTGCTGCCCCCAGAGAGCTTATATTCTAGTATACTACTGTCGAATAGAAAGGCAGTGTCCCCCACATATGTAATTTAAAATTTTCTGGTAGTCACATTAAAAAAAAATAAAAATAAATGGGTGAAATTAACTTTATCAATCTAATTTAACCCATTATATTCAGAATGTCATTTCAATATGAAATCAGTAGAGTAAGTATTAATGAGGTATTTTACATCCCTTTTTTGTACTGTCTCGGAAGTGTGGCGTGTTTGTTATACTTACAGCACAACTAACCACGTTTCAAGCGCTCAGTAGCCACATGTGGCCAGTCACTGCCATATTGGACAGCACAGGTCTGGGAAGTAAACAGATCATATGTAATGGCAGGTAGTTAAAAGTTCTATAAAGAAAATAAAGCAGGGTAAAAGGATAGCTAACCATACCAGGGGTCAGGAAGGGACTTTTTGGGTAGATAAAAGAAGGTGATGAACTATGGGGATATCTAAGAAGAATCCTCTAGGCAGAAGGAATAGCAAGTACGAAGGCCCTATGGCAAGAACATGCCTGGAACATGCACTGGATACTGGAGGCCATGTGGGAGGAAGTGTGATGCATCATGTGGAGCTCAGGAAACCATGGTAAGGTTGTAGGCTTATTGTGAGTGTGGTTAGGGCCATGGCAAGAGTGAGAGAATGGGAGCGACCTGATCTGACTTCACTTGTCCAAAGGTCACTTGGGCCACTGGTGGAGAATGGACTGTAATGGGACAAGAATAGAAATGGGATGATTTGAGCAAGAGGTGTGGGTGTATATGATTATGATCATTCATACAGTCTTTCATCCTGCAAACATTCATTGGCCGCCTACGAAGTGCCAAGCATTATAGTTAGGCACTGGGGATACCAATGGGCATGATCTATGTTCTCAGGAAGCTCAGGCTAACAAATGAGTGGCTGGTTCAGAGTGGCAAGCTTGAGTAGAGGGGCAGGCAGAGAACAAAGGGAGCCATTCTGTTGAGTAGGCAGGTGTGGTGATTTCTGGCTGTCCTATTTCTTTGCATGACCGATCACCAGGCTGGTGTCAGGCTAAAAGAACTTGAGCTTAGGTGACCTGTAAGACCCTCGTAGCACTGAAGTCAGCAGCCTGTATTCTGTTGACTGTTGGGCAGCCGCTGAAGATGAGTTCAGGGAGGTGTGGGGTCACACTCAGCCTGTGATGCAGGTAGTGGACCAGTTCTGGAAACAGGAGGATGGTGAGAAGGGAAGATGGGACACTGCAAAGGCAGGCTTTTGTCCCCAAGGGAAGCTTATTTCCAGTGGTAATGGTAACTTAGCCTACACTTTCTACTAACCAGTGGTTTTCAGATTTTCTGCTCTTTCTAATGACCAATAAATTAATTAAAGGATCAGCGGAAGGACTTCACTCCTCCTTGCTTGGAACATAAGTGCTTGTGGAACTGGTTTGATTATAATTTGATCTTGGCTGGAATTCCTCCCTCCTTTGATTTTGAAGAGTCGGAGGATTTTGTGGTTGTTTCTTTTTGCCTCCTTTCCCCTTTTCCCTTTTCTTCTGCTCTGACTTTTGAGAGAGAGCTATTGCTAATCAGTCCTAGATACATCGGATTTATTTTCTGTACCATCTTTCTTAGCCTTTGGAGCACCTTTGTAGTTCTTGATTTGCTATTTCCGATTCATTTATTCATTCCTTCATTCAGCAGACATGGAGTGCTTTCTGCATACGGGAAACGACTTTCTTTGTGTGTGAGCTTTTCCTTGGAAGGATACCTTTGGACTGTTTACTGATTACATTAGTGAGGCAGAGATTTCACTGTCCTGTAATCCCAGTCTTTCACACAGTACTTAGTACAGTGAAGGTGTGATAGAGGCATGGATATGGAAGAGCAGGTAAATTAGATGCTTCTTGTATCCTGGCTGTAGAGTGCTTGCATGGAATAGGCATAATCAGTGCTATTATAATTTTGTCTTGTACTTTTTAGGATTTCACGTGGATATTGTGATGGCAAAGCACAATCTGACATAACTCAGTAATAAATGGACAAAGTCTACTAGTCACCAAGTATTTGGTTTTACTATATAGATAATAAAATACCGTAGGTATTTGGACAAAGGAAGATAGTGTGAGCTCAAGTCTATAGGTAAGGAGTTATGGCAGGAGTTGAACATTGTGGTCTGACTAGGCTTAGCTTGGTGAAGAGCAGAGGTTTTCATGGTGACCTTGACATTTTGTCCAGCTACTGAGCTTTTATTGAGCCCTTTTCTTTGGTCAGAGACGATCGAGGGCATAGTCCCTACTCTCTAGTAGCTCGTGACCTAGTGGAAGTGACAGGAACAAAGGGAGCTTCAGAAGACCCCTAGGTAATGATGGTGTATTCGAGGCATGATGTATGAGGGTGGGGGTGTTGAGTGGCGCCCCTTCTAGGGATGGGAAGAACATTCCAGAGGAGGATACCATGACAGGCTATGTGCCAGGCCATGTGCTGGACCAGTGGTTCTCAAACGTTTTTGGCTTTGGGGATTTCTGCAGTCTTAAAAATTTTTGAGGGCCCCAAAGAGCTTTTGTTTTTGTGGGCTACATAAGTCTATTATTTGCCACATTAGGAATTAAAACAGAAAAATTTAAAACATAGGAGTATGTAAGCACACATTCCTTTAGCCGTCAGAACGATTCATCACACACATTGCAGCCCCTGGAAAACTCCACTGTGCACTTGGGAGAGAATGAGAGTGAAAAAGGCAAATAATGTCCTGGTATAATTATGAATATAGTTGACCTTCTAAACCCCGTCCCCCCCACAGTCATTAACAACCACAAGGCAGCTGCTGGGTTGCATGTTGGGGATGTAGTGGTGCATCAGCCAGGCACTGTCCTGGTCTTTGTTGGACTAGGTCCTGTGGTACTATGTACGGAAGCTTGTGGTGAGAGCTGGGGTCTAATTCAGACTTGGGGCATCAGGGAAGGTGCTTAGGGGAGAAACATCTAGCTAGATCGGAAGTGGGCGTTGGCCAGGGACAAGTATAGCAGATGGAGGGAACAACGTGGAAGGCCCAGAGACCTCATTTGAGGAGCTGAAGGAACTTCCAATGGCTGTGTATTAATAATGCATTTGCTAGAACAATACCAGCAGTTTGCTTTCTCTGTGCAGCTTCAGTGTGATGTGATTTTATCCACTTGTTTGTTTTCAGAGGCACACATGGCTGTTCTTAAGCCCCTTCCCTGTGTGGCTTGTAGGCAGCTAAGGGCCTTGTTTCTTGGCACTTGTGTTGGAGAGCTTCCTATTTCAAGTGCTGAACTGGGTTTGTCAAGCTTTGAAAATGCAAATGGAGCAGAGCCATGAAACGTGAGGGGGCTCAGTGTGCAGAAGAATGGAGACTGAATTAAAAAGCATAATTAATCATAAAAGAACAGAAAGGCGACACTTGAGAGTTGAGGACTTGAGTGAAACAGAAGTGGAACTGCTCGTTTGATGTCATCGTGTGATCGCAAGATGAGGCCTCGGTCTCAGACAGTGAGTGCCATTGCATTGTGTGCTAGCTCTCGCCCCTCCTCCCCTCCTCCTTTGAAATGAGGTCCAAATTAGAGATGCCAGTATTAACGCCAGGTGCAACTAGAGACTTCCTTTGCCCTCATATAGTTGTTGTAGGAGAGGCCTGCTTTATTGTGCATTTACTGTTCGGTCAGCTGAGCCCCAGAAATGAGGACAGACCTGTTTTGCTTTCTGCCTGTTTGATTGCAAAGAACATCATGATATCAGAGGGCTTTCTTACTTCAGGGCCTTTTGGCTTGATGACAAGGTTATTTCTTTCATTTCTGCGTAAATTGTGGTAGTGTATTCAGTTTCAAGGAGTCTGGGATGAGTTCTTAAGTCTTAAGAACCAGCTAATGCTGCCCCAGCAGTACAGCTCTGGGGAAAGACAGCTTCACTCTTCAAACGGAGCACACCTCGAGGGTATCAGGACATGAAAATACTGGCAGAGAGTCAGAAGGATTGAAAATTAAAGAGGTGCAGCCTATGCTAAAAAGATAGAAGCTATTCCTCACTGGTAGTTTCTTTAAGAAATCCTAAAGATGTTAGAAAACCTGAACAGATCACACCTTATTTGCTCCAGGCTGGGTTAAGTCATGTTTTATTTTGTTAAAAGTCAGCTTCATTGGTTTCATCACATCAGCCAGCATTGTCATTGGCTCTCTGTCCCTCGAGGCACCATGGGGAGAAGATAATAGAATCCAACAGAAAGTTTGAGAAGCCACAATCAAATTCTTTAGATTTGCTGCCAGTAGGTCATTTAAAAAGGTTTTTTTTGCCATTAGAGGCATAACCTGCTCTCTGAAGTCTCCCAAGTTTTCTATGGGGTCTCAACTCCCGTGTCTGGGGAACTGGTGGAGAGCTGGTGACCTGTGTGGGCTGCGGGGGTAAGCCAACATCACCTCCCTTTCTGCTGTCCTGTGGAGTATGGTCATAGGAGTGCCGTTGTATTTCAGGAATAACAAGAATATTCACATAAGATCTTCTGATTTTTTAAAGTACTGACAATTAATTAAAGATATTTTAGAATACAGAGTACACTAGTCCTAGCCTTCGGATGCCACTGAAAAATATCTGGCATAGAATGAATGTTTAAAACTTCTCCCCTACATCAAAATAAAATGCTCTGTATAGCAAAGGAAACAACCAACAAAACTAAAAGACAGCTTACCAGATGGGAGAAGATATTTACAAATGACACATTTGGTAAAGGGTTAGTATCCCAAGTATGTAAAGAACTTATATAACTGAACATCAAAAAAACATAGTCCAATTAAAAAATGGGCAGAAGACATGAACAGACATTTCTCCAAAGAAGGCATCGAGATGGACAACAGATAGATGAAAAGATACTCAACATTGCTTATCATCATGGAAAGGCAAATCAGAACCACAGTGAGATATCATATTATATTTGTCAGAATGGCTAATATCCAAAAGACAAGATATAACAAGTGTTGTTGAGGATGTGGGAAAAAAGGAACCCTCATACACTGTTGGTGAGTGAAAATTGGTGCAGCCACTGTGGAAAACAGTGTGGAGGTTCCTCAAAAAATTAAAAATAGAGGGGTGCCTGGGTAGCTCAGTCAGTTGAGCGTTCGACTTCAGCTCAGGTCATGATCTCATGGTTCGTGGGTTTGAGCCCCGCATCAGGCTCTGTGCTGACAGCTCAGAGCCTGGAGCCTGCTTCGATTCTGTGTCTTCCTCTCTCTCTGCACCTCCCCTGCTCATACTCTGTCTCTCTCTGTCTCAAAAATAAACATTAAGAAAAATTAAGAATAGAAACACCACTTGATCCATTAATTCCACTACTGGGTATTTATCCAAAGAAAATGAAAACACTATTCAAAAAGAAACATGGACCCCTGTGTTTATTGCAGTGTTATTTACAATAGCCAAGATACGGAAGCAGCCCAAGTGTCCATGGATAGACGAATGGACAAAGAAGATGTGGTACACACACACCCACACCCTTACACACGTAGTGGAGTATTACTCATCCATAAAAAAGAATGAAATCTTGCCATTTGCAACAGCATGGATGCATCTAGAGAGTATAATGCTAAGTGGAATAAGTCAGAGAAAGACAAATACTATATGATCACACTCATGTGGAATTTAAAAAACAAAACAAATGAACAAAAAAAAGACAAAAAGCATACTTTTTTTTTTTTTTTTTTTAAGTTTAGTTATGTTTGAGAGAGAGAGAGAATCCCAAGCAGACTCCACACTGTCAGCACAGGGCCTGATGCAGGGCTCAATCCCATGGCCCATGAGATCATGACCTGAGCCGAAATCAAGAGTCAGATGCTTAACTGACTGAGCCACCCATACATCCCCCCAAAACAGACTCTTTAACTATAGAGAAAAATTGATGGTTGCCAGAGGGGATGGTTGAAACAGGTGAAGGGGATTAAGAGTACACTTACCATGATGAGCATTGGGTGATATATAGAAATGTTGAATCACTGTGTTGTACAACTGAAACTAATACAGCATTGTATGTTAATTATACTGGAATTAAAAAAATCTTTCTCTTTTATTTGCAACTCTTCAGACCATTTCCCCTTACTACTTTTCTGCGTTACCGGTGTTTTCAATATTTGGTGGTGGTGGTGGGGGGGGTTGTCATCTTTGAGTGCTCCTGGCTTGTCTCACTGTTGTGTCACAAGCATCCTTGAATTCCACTGAATGCTGAAAGATGCTGGTCCTTTCCGTGTTTCTGTGAAGACCAGGAAAGAGGTGTCATGGTTGGGGAGGGGGCTCCTGGAAGAGGTAGCCCTAAAGTAGCTTCTGTGAACAGTGCTGGTAATGCTGAGGACAGCAATTGGGTCTGCATAAGCCCGTCCTTCACTGCGTGCTTCGACTCTGTCCTCTGAATCCCGTAGTCTTCTCTAGGGCAGGTAGGGCAGGCAGGACTCATCCCTGTATTATGGACGGGCAGGCAGGCTTGGTCAGCAACACATTGGTCAGTTAGAGCTGCAGAATGTGAACCTGGCTCTTTGGACCCTGAAATTCTGGGCTACGTTGCTCTGACTGTGGCAGACTGCATGCCTGAGCCCGAAGGCCTTTTCTTCTTTGTTGAGAGTTTTGGTGGCCTGCTTGATATTTTCCCACCTCTGTCATCTGGTTTCATACAAGGTCTGTGGTCATGGTGCGTTTTCTCCTTTGGGATTTGCTAATGACATTGTGGGGGAGGCACAGCTTGCCCTTCTGAGACCTTTAATGGGGGAAGTAGAAAAACCAGGAGTTTAGGATGCTGGCCTCACATCTCAGCCAATGGCTTCCCACCCCAGAGAGTGGATTTAACTCGTAGGGGGTGCAGCTGGGCATCAGGAATTTTAAAGTCCCTGGGAAATTGCTGTGTGCAACAGAGCTGGAGGGCTCCTGGGTTGGGAGACAGCTGGAATGTGATTACTGGTAATGCTCCAGCTCTTGGACACCCTGCATGATGTCAGAGTGCTCTCCATTGATGCCTCATGTTTTCCAGGTGATGACGAAATGAAAATCGGCCTGAGTGTAGAGCGTGGCTTCTTCCTCTGTTCTGTTTCTCTGCTGTTGTGCTTTTTTTTTTTTTTTAATGTTTATTTATTTTTGAGACAGAGAGAGACAGAGCATGAACAGGGGAGGGGCAGAGAGAGAGGGAGACACAGAATCTGAAACGGGCTCCAGGCTCTGAGCTGTCAGCACAGAGCCCGACACGGGGCTCGAACTCATGGACTGCGAGATCATGGCCTGAGCCGAAGTTGGACGCTTAACCGACTGAACCACCCAGGCGCCCCTCTGCTGTTGTGCTTTGTATCACTAGTCAGAAACTGCAGATGGGGCGTAGCATACTCCGTGTCTGACCAGTGTGGTCTGAAAAGCAGTGAGAGCCAGGGCAGGCAGGGAGCAGCTCTTCACCAAGCCTGGCTGTGTTTAGGCACCAAGGAAGATGGTGTGACTCAGTTTTGTTCCAAGAATAGCCTGGAAAGGGTCTGATGACCTACCCCCTTGTCTCCTAGTATACAAAATGTGGGTGTTCCTTTAGGCAATGATTGGGTTTCCCTTTTGGACTGACTGCATTTCACTTACCATGTCAACCATATCAGATCTTTCCTTGGTCTGGCTTCCCGTGCTGGGGTGGGCCTTTGCTTTTACAGCCTGTTTGGTCTCACCCACATGGGGTGATCGTGGGATGGTGAAGGTCACGGTCTATGATTATACATCGCTGTATCCCTGAGAGCCTCGTAAAGGGGAGACATGCGTTTGTCCTTTGACCTACTCCTGCCTCTAGCCACTGTTGCCCTCTTTAATTTATTATACAATTGCAAGCTTGCCCTCGGGGACGAAGGGAAGGGGCTACTGGGCAAGAAGGACGGCATTCGTTTCCTGTCTTCAGACATCGAGTATATAGTCAGAATCACTAGACACCTTTCTCAAGTATTTAAAACTAAGTGAAGGAAGGGGCACCTGGGTGGCTCAGTGGGTTAAGCATCCAGCTTCGGCTGAGGTCACAATCTCATGGTTTGTGGGTTCGAGCCCCGTGTCAGGCTCTGTGCTGCCAGCTCAGAGCGTGGAGCCTGCTTTGGATTCAGTGTCTCCCTCTCTCTGCCCCTCCCCCCCCCAAAAAAAAATAAACATTAAAAATAAGTGAAAGAATTTTGGTGTTTCTGATGTTCTTTTTTATGAACTGTGGCCTCTGGATTGTGTTGATGAAGATAAGGCACTTTATAAATAAAACCTATGAGGATCAACTATCTGGTGGTTCTTCATAGTTTTGAGATCTGGCTAGAAAATTTGGCAAAATGTATTCTGGATTTCCTCCATTTCCACTCATTTTTGGAAAGCCCTGGAAAGGTTATTAACACAGAACTGCCCAACAGAATGTAAGCTCCTGGAGGGCAGGGCTTTTTGTTGTTTTTGTTTACTGGTGTATGTCCAGTGCCTCAGACAGCACAGGCACGATAAACACTTGCTGATGGATGGATCTTGGGTTTGTGATGGAGATGAACTGATTGTCTGCTGGGTGCCTGGCCTTGTGTTGCCTGTTTTCTTCTGTCACATTTTTCCGTAGAAAATGATGCATCAGGAGAGCTCAACCCACAGCATTGCACAATCAGTACTTAGGTTTGTTTTTTTTTTAAGTTTATTTATTTAGTGTGAGAGAGAGAAAGAGGGAACACACACGCATGCAGGGGAGAGAGAATCCCAAGCAGGTTCCGTGCTCAGCACGGAGCCCAGCCGGATGCAGGGCTTAATCTCACGACCACAAGATCCAGACTGCGAGATCATGACCTGAGCTGATATCAAGAGTTGGAGGCTTAACCCACCGAAACACTCAGGCACCCCTGTGTGATAGGTTTATTCAGCCATTTTACAGGTGAGGAAACCAAGGCTTGGCAAAGTTCAATCAGGTGCTAAAGTCATAGAGCTGCCGAGAGGCAGGGTTTCAACGCAGGTGCCCAAAGCCCAGTGCTTCCCTGCACAATTATTAAACCACTCTGCTCGGCAACATCAGAAGCTGTGCTTGCATTTGATTCCGCTCTGACTCGAGGTGAAGTCTTTTGAAGAGTCTTACAATTGAGTATTTTGAAGCATACCTTTCTCCTATCTGGTATATTTAGCTGGCAATGTGGTAAAAGGAATCAATCTTCTTTTTATGAGCCAGCTATTGTATTTTTTTTTTTTTTTCATAAAGCTGTCACTGAGAACATTTCTCTAAAATAGAGATAAATCTGGAAGGAGGGTTGTGGTAATGGTGTGGGGAAAGAGCCGAGAAAACTCATTTCTTCGTGTTTCGTGGCACTGCCACATTGCACGAGGGTATCTTTGGACGTTAAATAGTTGGCTTAATGTCTGAGCACAGGAAAACAAAAGGAAGTATTAGTAAAGTTCTCCGTGTTTACATTTAGGCCATTTCTTTTAACTTGCCACTTTCCTTTTGTGAACGTGTTTTGGAGAAACGTGTTGAAGAAGTTTGGTCATATGCACATCCCTATTTTTCTTCTGTGATTCAAAAGCGACGGACATTCTCACTGCCTTGGTTCTGGAGTCAGCACAGCTGTGTGTCTCCGGGAAGAGCCGAACTTCATTTTTGCCTTTGGAGTTAACATCTGCTAGGTTAACTGATACATATAAGGAAAACACATCTGCATTTAGAAATTAAAAATGTATAATGGACTTTGAAGCATAATTAACTGCATTTTAAGGCTTGGAATTCAAGAGTAGGATCTTGTTTTCACTTCACCTGTTTCATTGTTTCATTGCTTAATTTCATTCATCCATCTAGGTGCTTTCTGTATGTCAGGGTGTAGTGCTAGGTATTATGGGGTATGCAAAAATTAAGGCATTATGTCTGCCCCCAGGAAGCGGGTGGACTGGTTGAGAAGACAAATATGTAGTCCCCCAGTAGTAAACAGGTGGAAGGTAGAAACCGCTATGATGCGTTATGAAATATCACAAAGGTGTGTGTTAGGAAGTATCACACAAAAGATGTGGTGTGTTATGGAATATCACACAGAAGGTACTGGCTAGGAGAAGATTGGGAAGGCTTCCTGGAGGAGGAACATCAAAAAGCTTTGAAGGAAGAGTGAGATGGAGGGGAAAAGTACATTCCAGACAGAGGGCACAGCATGAGGGTCACTGTGAGTCCTGGAAAAAGGCGCTGTTTGGGATGCGATGGGGGCTTGAGTGGTACAGGTGTGTGTGGGAGATGAGGCTAGACGGGCTTCTTGTGCCCTGCATCTAGCACCTGATGCAGTAGACACCTTGCATCCAATTTAGGGAGTAATCTTGGTGTGGATTGCTCACATGTGCAGCTGGCCCATTGCGTTCCCGTGGGAGCTCAAGCTTCCCTAACTCCCACCTTCAGGGGGAGGTAGTTGAAATCAAGTTTGGTGTTCTAGCTTTGCGCACAGCCCAGAGCCATTCACTGTGGCTTGGAAGTATTGACTACTTACTTCCTCTAACTTTCCATAGTGCTGACTCTAGTAGCGACTTGGAGCAAGTCCCTTACCCTCCTGGGGCCTCACTTTCTCTCCGCCCGAGTGGAGGTCATGGACGAGGTCTCTTCCGAGTCCATCATCTTCTTGTCAAGTGCTCATCTTGGCTCTCAAGCCCTTTACCATCTTGGTCTCCAGTGGTCCTCCCTGCAGAGTATCCAGAATTCCCTGCAAAGTGTCATTATCATCTTTAGTCTCAAGCAAAATTCAGTTCTTTTGGCTTTTGGGCTTGAATTTTATAGTGTATGAAATTCTTCACCAGGTTTTCTCAACTGGGCCAGGGTTCTGTGACAGAATTAAATTATGCCTAATGCCCGGAGTAAGGCATCCACTCACTATATGTAATGAATTAACTTTCCTTCTATGCTTCTAGAATGGTACTGGTTATACACCTTCCTTAGGAGAAGTGAGAAAATAGTTTTCAGTATATGTGCATATTTTTTTCTTCCCTTCTTTCTTTCTGTTTAATTGCAAATTACATTATAGCTTTCACGCTGTTTTGCTACTTGCTCTTTCTTCCCACTTACCAGTGTTTTCAGTGACTCTGGTGTTCCAGAGTTCGGAAGAGGAGCCTTGGTTGGAAGCCAACAGCGATACCCTGAAAGGCACAGTCCACATCTGGATTCTTGTTCTGGAATTGGGGCTGGGTGGGTTGGGCTCCATTCAGAAGAAGGGCCGAGCCCATCTAGTAAAGCACCCTTTCAGAAGGAGCTAAGAGGAACTACGCTTCCTCACTCATAGGGCCCCGGCTCCTCACAGCTGAGGAGGGCATCACAGATCACCCAGGTCAGTGCTTCCCAAACCTTGGTGGTTGAATATAGAGATTCCTGGTCCCCATCTGGGGGGATTCTCACTTGGTAGGTCTGGGTGGGGATGCTTCATGTGATTCTGTTGATCTGCAGGGCTTGGGAATCCTGGATGTGGCCCCATTGTCTTTTGGACACACCTGTGCTCTGACGGCGGCCCAGTGTCTCTTGTGTGGCCTGTAGGACCCTCCTTGGCTTCCTTTCTCTACTCTTGCCCCTCGGGAGTCCATGCACAGTAGCTGGGGGGAGGATTTAAAAATGTAAGTGGGATTTTGCTATTCCCCTGTACTCTTAGCCCTCCTGTGTCTGTGGCCTGCTACCACACATAAGTTCCAACGTCCTATAAAGGCCTGACATACTTTGGCCCTGGCTTCCTTTTCTGACCTCACGTCCCATTTTGCTTACCCCCTCTTACCTGCAGTCACACTGGCCTTTTTGCTCTTTCCCCCAAACCTCCTGCTGGTTCCTGCCCCAGGGCCTTTTCCCTGCCTTTCTGTTTATCTGGAATGTTTCTCCCAGATCTTTGCCTGCCCCTTGGCCTTCCTGCAGTCAGGCCTTTGCTCACACGTTAACCCCCTTGGAAAGGTCATTTCTAGCCACATGCCTCCCACTGCCTCTGCCCTCAATTCTATCCCATGACACTGTTTCATTTCTTTATAGCTAGTTACCAGTGTCTAAGATGGTATTGTTTTTATTTTTTTCTGCTCCCCTCACTATAATGCAGATTCCAGGCAGACTCTGTATTGTTTACCGCTTTTTCCCTACACCAGGAATATTATCTGGCATGAAAGGTACTAAATATTTGAAGACTGAGTGAATGCAAATATCTGCATAAGGATTTGTCCCAGATGAGGATTTGTCAGCCTCCACCTAAACCCCCTCAGGGACGATTCTGCACATGTCCAGGCAGCTCATTTGCATTGAGACAGCTCTGATTGTTATTGACACCACTCTGCCACAGTGGTGGCTGCCACTGGCCGGCATACTCTACCGCATGGATGGGGAGTTGGGGCGGTGGGGCCTGCGCTCGCCACCAGATCCTCTGTTGCTGCATCGTGTTGCCCAGCTGCCAGAGTGCGGTCAGCACGGCCTCAAGGTTGTGCCCCTTCCCCAGGCAGCCTCCCACAGTCCCCTGGCCAATAAGGAGCATCGAGGCCCAGCCTGGGCAACTCTGAAGGGCCGTCATAGTTCAGGGCTGCCTGTGGGGTCAGTCGAGGCTGCCCTGGGGCCTGTGTCATCGCAGTTCCACTGTCTTCTCTGCTCGGTCCTGCTGCCTTCTCCTTTTTCCAGGTGTCCGTCCCAAGAGCACCCCGCTTGCTAAACTCCTTCACAGTATCTGCTTCTCCGGGATCCCAACCTGTAGCAGTGGGCTTGTTGCCTAATCTTTCAGGTTCATTACACCCTCTCCAGACCAGGGGAAATAAAAGGTTCACTTAATCGCCTGCTATATGGCAGGGGTCAGCGGAGGATTTCACTTAGCATGGAACGCTCATAGCCTCTGAGACCGTGACAGCACTGCTGTCCTTGGCTGGTCCGTGGAGGCAGGCCGCGGGGAATGGAGTGGAGGCTCCGCAGACCTCTCACAGGCTGCCACTCCAGCTTGGCCCTTGGATGGAGGTCATGGTGCGCTAACCTCTGGCTGACCGCCCTGCGGTGAGGTGTGCTGTGAGGAGCTGAAATGAAGTCAGGGGGATTGCCTTAAAAACCCACTCCAGAATTTTCAGTGTCTGTCTTCCCCTGGGTTTTACCCCAAAACTGAGTTGCAGGCTTTTATGATTTCATGGAGAGCAACTAAGAGTAGTCAACAGTTCCATGATCTTTGAGTGGTCAGGATCAGCCAGAGAGGTTAAGGATAAGCTGGTTTCAGGAGAATAGCCCTCCCTGAGTTTGTTTCTACATTTAGACAAAGGTGAGGGGACATGTATTATGAAGCCTCCGCTGCTGCATTGGGTACTGAGGGGTGCAAGCGTATTTGAAGACTCAGCTTAGTATCTGTCTGTCTGGGCTCTAGGAAGGGAGGTGAACACACACGCATCTAACTGGAAGAGCCTGCTGGATGCACACCCCGGCTAAGACACGGTGGCATCCCAGTTAGCAGGGGAAAATAAAGTGTGAGTAGATCTCACGCGATATTTGGGATGTAATTACACTAAAAAACCATTTGTTTATCTGAAATTCACATTTAATTGAGTGTCCTGTATTTTATCTGGAGCCCTAATAAAAGGGCAAAGAGGCATGTCATGGGGGTAGCACAGAGGGACTAAGCAATTCATTGAGCATATGGGATCAGGATATAGTATAACTCAATACAAATATTGCATGAGATCTCATACCACTTACAGCTTCCTCTTTATCCTCTCAGAAATGCCTTGTACATCTGGAAGCATATATGTGTGCATATTCTTTATGCTTTATTTATCTGCTTACCTGCAAACTGGATCAAGGTCTGCACACTGTTTGCTACTTATTCTTTCTCTGACCGAGCAGTTTTCCTTGGACTTCTTTCCATAGTGGTACCCATGGAGGTCACATATTCTTTTAAAAAATGGTGTTTTATTTTTCATTTTGCTTTGGAGTGTCCTGCCACCAAAGTGAAGGCAGTTAGATATTCATAGGATGTAAGTTTGCATTTTTTATTTTTATTTTTTTTAATGTTTATTTATTTTGAGAGCGAGAAAGAGAGAATGAGCAGGGGAGGGGAAGAGAGAGAAGGAGAAAGAGAATCCCAAGCAGGCTCCGTGGTCACAATGGAGCCTGACACAGAGCTCGATCTCACGGACTGTGAGATCATGACCTGAGCCGAAATCAAGAGTTAGATGCTTAACTGACTGAGCCACCTAGGTGCCTCTTGGCATTTTTTACTTTTAACTGAAGTATAGTTCACATACAGTATTATTTTAGTTTCAGGTGTACAACATAGAGATTCTACAATTATATACAAAGTATGTAAGTTTTGAGATGACTTTGGGGGATACTGATTGACTTCAGAACTCGGGGTGAGTAAGCTGCTCTTCAGAATCTTCTTGGATGACACTCAGTTTGGAGATCTGAGTACTATCCAATCAGGCTGTCCATAATGGAGTGACCAAATACCATCAGCTGACCAACTGGAATCAATTTGAATTGCTGAATAACAAAAATATTTCAAAATACTTGAATTAACATAGTGTCGCCCCCCCCCCCCCCCCCCCCCGTAAGCTTCCTCCTACTCACAAATCTGAGAGCTGACACAATTCATCTCTTTTCTGATTGGAGGTTTTACTCTTTTCCCTTCCTTCCTCCTGTTCCTTCCCTCCAATATTGATCTATATCTCAGTCTACTTATTCCAGCTGGTTCATTTGTAGCATCTTATGATCTAGTTTCCAGACCTTTCAAATAAATTACTCATTTATATGAAGGAGCCATAATTGACTTTTCGGTTGAGAAACCCAATTCACCAAAGTGGCTCGGGAGAGACATAGTTCATTTTGCTCTATTATCAAATCAATGTTCAAATAATATTTTAGGATTATTTATTTTCCTCAATATGAGAAAAATGTCAAGATTTATTTCCCATGTTTCTTAAATGTCAGAGGAAATTGACCTGAGCTGGGGGAACTCTCAATGCCTGGTGTTTTACAGTTCTCAGCTGAAGGATTAAAAGACAAAGCACTGGGCACTGATTTTGAGTGTTGCCCTTGTGCTCAGTGGACTCAGGTTGTGGATTATGAACAAAGCTGGTTCTTGCTTCTCTGGGATTCACTAGACTAATTGGAGAGGTGACATTAGCAAGGATGTGGCCCGTGCGATTGGGGATGAACTAGGCAGGTATATGAAGGGAAATGGTTTCTGAGGTTTTATGATGGTAGGTGACTCAAATTAGACCCGAGAAAAGCCTTTCTTTGGAATGTGGATGGGGATTGGTTGCACCGTAGCGTGTGGGAAAGCAAGAACCGAGAAGGGGGTGCATAGGGAGGCTGGCATTAAGTAGGGGATGCACGTGGAGATGGCTAGGCTTGGGTAAGAGGCAATTATTTAACTTTTAGTCAGCCCGTCACATTCAACAAGCATTTGATGAGCCCCTCAAAGTTGCAGGCGCTGTGCTAGGCCTGCGGATATAAACCCAAACAGGTAGGGTCCTTGCTTTTTAAGAAGTTCAGGGTCTGGTGGGTAAGACAAGTAAGAGGACGCTCTAACGAGGGGATGGGAGAGAGGGCTCAGCAAAGTCTCTCCAGACGTGTGAGGTCTAAGCTGAGTCTGGATGGCCGGCTGGGAGGGGGTCAGGATGAGGAGGTGGGATTGATACAGTGTTGAATGGCAACATTAGTTAGGGTCAGAGCAGGAAGGACCTTGTATACTGCTGAGAGTTGGATTTTATCCTGTAGCCTTTGAGAAGTCATTGAAGGAGTTAAAGCAGGGGAGCCTCAGGGTGAAATATGCAACTGGGGGAATCCCTCTGACAGCAGAGTAGAGTGGATGGGAAGGGAGAAGGCTGGAGGCAAGGACACTGGCGAGGTGGTGGCAACCCCAGATGCAGCAGTGTCTGTGGGGAGATGTGGCATGTGGCCAAGGTGGGTAGATGGGTGGTCAGTTTCACAGGACTTAGTAACTGACTGTTGGGTGTGGGGATGAGGGAGCGGGAGGTAAGGCTGTTGGTTGGAGTGCCACATGGACCTTGAAGTCACCTCTGACGGTTGAAGGCTCTGCAATGAAGCAAAGGCCATGACAGTAGCCTGTCTCCAGTGGATGAGATCTTGAGCAGGGTTGGTCAGCAGGTTGTGGAGGGAAAGAGACGAACTAACTTTTGAGATCTTCTTCAAAGAAGAAAAGCATTGTTTCCATTTGTGCTTTTCTTAGACTAAAATCATGTTGCAAAACACTCTAAAAATTAACACCGCAGTGACAGTAATGTACCTGCCTATTTTAGAATCCTACAGAACATTTTATTGTAAGAAACGATTTAGCCCATAATTAGTATGAAGTGTACACAGTTTTTTTCATTGCCGTCATCCGAGATAGGAAGGTTCCTAAATATAATTTTGTTCTCCAGTACTGCTCCAGGGGGACGTCAATTCAGTCACCGTGATTAACGGTGATGATAACCATTCTTACCAAACGTCGATCCCCTGGAACTGCGAGGTGATCCAATTCAAGCCTATCTCGTGTACTTTCAAGTCTCCTTAGAGAGTCCTGAACCTTTGTGAAAGAACTGCCTAATTTAACCAAGGGCACTGTACGAAAATTCCCGCTATCCACTCGTCAAAGATACTGCGTTAAGGCTGTGAGAGGTTTGACATCACAAGCGAGAGATCTGATGTGGTTTTGACAGGCAGAAACTGCCTTGTAGGAACATTAATACCTTGAGTGTTAAAATCTTTTCCTGGCATCCCCTACTGCAGTTCTGACAGAGCGACATTCAGCCCTCCATCCGGTCTCTGAATTCACAGTGATTTCCATGTCAATATCTTCTCCTCCTGCAGCCTTTTGATGGCTGCAAGAGAGAGATGGATCTCAGGTTGTTGGTGTTAAATATTTTGAATTTTGATGAGGTTTGAATTCATCAACGGGTGCTTTTGGTATTTGAGTGATTTCCACTAGTCACCAGACTTCGTACTGAGTGAGTGTCCCACCCTTTACCTTGGGCATGTATTTTATTTGTGATTTCCAGGACAAAGTTCGCAGGGTTTTCCATTGGCTGGGTTCATTAGATGGTTAAGAATATAAAGTTCCCCTTTGGCACCCAGATTATCTATGTTAGACACAGAAATATAGTCTTTTCCTTCTCCTAGAAGGGTATTGAGCCAACCAGAGTTGTAGAAAGTGACATAAATGTCACCATGGCCCGGGGTACCAAGCTTCTGGGTTTTCCTCTGAGTAAGATACATCTTTGGCTACAGGCAGTAAGGATTCTTTATTAATCCTTGGGTACCTGCTTTGATTAAAAGTGTAGATTTTTCACATGAAATGTTTGTTCTTCTCTAGTATTTATTTTTGTATCTTCATTTGTGTTAAAAGTGCTCATTAGCTTATTAGAATAAGAGGAATATCTGTTCAGAAGTTCAGTTTGCTGAATGGTCAGATCTAAAAAGATATTCTCATTTCAAACACTGTCCAATTTTTTTTTGGGTCTTTGTAGCCCATGCTGGTTCTCAAACCGCCGTTGAGTTTCACCACCACCAGCTGGGGCATCACAGAAAATAAATATTGTCAGGTAAGCCCTGGCCTTCATCTTTTCATAGCATTGAATGGAATTTTCTGGAGGTCTTTGGATTTTTCCCCAAACCACAGCAGGTCCCTTTTCTTGGAAAAAGCTATGAAATAGCTTCTGAAATCCAGTAAGTTATTTTTTTATTGTGCTCAAACTCATGTGATGATGCTGTGGTGAGTATTTTTTCTAGTTTCTTCTTCAAAGATAATTCCAGCTGTTGTTGAATGACTTTTTATAACTGAGAAGCACCATATTGAGACATGACTTTGCTAAGATCTCTCTGAGCTGTGCCTCAGTTTCCATAACTGGTTCCTGCTTTCTTACTCCCTGGGTTTTTAAATATTCTGTCTTCAGTCCATTTCCCTCCTAAGTAATTCCCTTAACCTGATTTTTTTTTAAGTTTATTTTTATTTATTTTGAGAGAAAGACAGACAGCAAGTCGGGGAGGGGGCAGAGAGAGAGAGAGAGAGAGGGGGAGACAGAATCCCAAGCAGGCTACATGCTGCCAGCATAGAGCCCAGTGCAGGGCTCAACTCCACAGACTGCAAGATCATGACCTGAGCCAAAATCAAGAGCCGGATGCCCAACCGACTGAGCCACCCAGGTTGCCCCCTTACTCTGATTATTTTTAAGAATGACTTCAACGTATTGGCAGCAACCTTACCTTGACTTTGGGAAACAGTCTGGTTATAGAAAGGGCTAGAAACTGATAGCTTGGCAGGGTGCTGGGAATGAGGTAACCTGGAAGTCGTGACAGTCAGATGGCTTCTTAGATACCAGTAAGTCAGACATTTGTCATTTTTGGTCAGAAGCCCCTGTACAACTTAAGAGCAAAGAGTAGAGACAGTGTCAGCCAGGCTATGTCCATATTCTGCCATATAATTTTATAAGTAAAACTTAAAGGTCAAAGTACAAAGGTGGTGAGTTTCCCAGTGTACCAAGTAGATAGATAACATTGGGGAGTAGGTCTTACGAGCAGTAGCATCAGGCTTATCATATTAAGATAATGTCAGCATAGCACTTTACAAACTTTCACATTCACCAGAATCACTTAGGGCTCGCGTTGCAGTGCAGGTGTGTGGTGCAGCCCGAGAGCCCTCATTTCTGACAGGCTCCTGGGCTGCTAATGCTGCTTGTTCTTGGGCTGCATTTTGAGTCATGAGGGTATGAGCTGGGGCTCCTGTGTTTTTTGGGGTACAGAGCTCTTTGGGCAAGTAAGGAAAGCTGTGGGCCCTCGGAACAGTGAGCCTGCCACCTTCCCCCTCCCACGACCACATCCCAGTGCATATGATTTCAAGGTTGTGAACCCTTTGAAACCCACCCAGCCTCTTCAGATTTCAGAAGTGGCTAATAGACGCTCAGATGACGTAATGGTCCTTCAGTCAGTATCTTCTCTAGTATATTTTATAGTGTGGATATTCATTTAAAACTAGGAAGGTACTGCTGTGGTCACCTACAGGTTAGAATAAATGATCACGTGGGAGGGCCCTTTAACTCGCGCAGCTCCAAGGGTGTAAGGCTCTGAGCCTTGGAATTGCTTTACCTGTGACGTCTAGCAAGAGTGGTGGGCATGGTGTGAATGGCATTTCTTCATGTTTTGTAAGTGAGCATTGACCAGTGGTATGAGCACCTGTCGTAGTCACTTCTAATCTTTGATCCCTGGATGATTTTGCGCTCCCGGCAGGTATTTGTTGATAAGAGTGGTTTTAAAGTGAAAGATCTGGACACACTAGGTTAGTGACTGAGAGCCAACCCACGTGCAGATGGAAGGGCTGGAGATGTGGCAGCCCGTGCGTTACTAAAACTAATTGTATAGCTCTCTTGCTGGCCACGACATGCTGTTGGTTCTTACGTGCTATAAGAAAGGGGTAGTTTGGTGAAGTATTTGTTTTAAGACCACATGAGCACGGGGTGTCCCTGAGGCAGTTCTCACTTTTGGGTGAGATCTGGGCTCCATGCGCATGGCATGGATTTCATTTATTTGTCTGTCTTTTAAGCCATTGTTCTGTTTCATCCAGGCCTAGACTTCTTCAGACTGGCTGGAAAAGTTAAATCAGGCCGTAGGAGTCCATTGTAGTTCTTGAATGATGTTTACAACAGACTATTTGGGTTTTATTATTCAGCCTGTTCATCCTAAGGTTGCCAGATGCCTTGTTCCTCCACCCCGGGATTATTTTTAAGTAAATACCAGATGCCATGTTATTTCACTTATAAATATTTCAATGTGTATCTCTTAAAGGTTGAGAGTTTTAAAAAAAAGCATCACGGTACCATTATTAAACCTAAAACGGTAGTAATAATTCCTTAATATCAAATTTTTAATCAGTGTAAGCATTTCCCTACATATATTATAATTTCTACAAATGCCTTTTCTGTTTGCACTGAAGTCCAATTGGTTGATAGGTCTTTAAAGTCTTTTTTTTTTTTTTGTTAAATCTGTAGGTCCCCCTTCCATCTTTATGCTCCTTGCAGTTTATTGTTCTTGTTCTTGAATAAGCTGGGTCCCTTATCTGCCCACCTGCCTAGAAGCTGGATTTTGCTGATTGCCTCCTTGGCATTGATGGATGGATTCCCCCTGCCCCCTGTGTTTCCTGGCAGATCACGGTCCATCAGGTCTTGGGCAGAGTCAGTCTTCCATGTGGGAGGGATAAGATTTCTACAGAGGGGTGCTGGTGTTTCAGTTTGGATGCCCAGGGTGTCTGGTTGTCTCCTGGTGGTGGAGTCAACAGCCCATGATGGTCACTCTCTAAAGCCATGAGTTCACCAGAGTCACAAAGTGCTGACATTTTAATTCTTTTGTTCCTTCTTGATGTATTAGGTAGAATACCCTGAAAAGAGAAACTTTCCCAAACAACTCTTCGGTTACCATGGAGTGCAAATTGTTTGGGAAATGCAGGTGGGGCATCTGGGTAGCTCAGTCGATTGAGCATCAGACTCTGCTCAGGTCATAATCTCACGTTCCTGGATTCAAGCTTCACCTAGGGCTCTACACTGACAGTGTGGATCCTGCTTCTGATTCTCTCTCCCTCTCTCTGTCCCTCCCCTGTGTGCGTGAGCTCACATGCTCACACTCTCCCTCTTTCAAAAAGCATTAACATTTAAAAAAAAATGATGGGGTGCCTGGGTGGCTCAGTCGGTTAAGCGTCTGACTTTGGCTCAGGTCATGATCTCACGGTTCATGGGTTTGAGCCCCGCGTCAGGCTCTGTGCTGACAGCTCAGAGCTCAGAGCCTGGAGCCTGCTTTGGATTCTGTGTCTCCCTCTCTCTCTGCCCCTCCCCTGCTCATGCTGTGTCTCTCTCTCTCTCTCAAAAATAGATAAACATCAAAAAAAAAAAAAAAAACTAAAAAAAAAAAAAAAGGAAATGCAGGGTAAGTGCTTGAATCTTCCCCTTTATTTACTAGTTTTTAAAATAATGAGGTGACTCTTTTGATTCTCCAAAGGGGACATTTGGTTTTTATCTTTTAATTATGAGCTCATAATTTATGTGTATCTCACGCGTTTCAGTCTACTGCAGTTACTGTTCTTTCTGCCGCTGTGCTTTGTCGGCGGCCACTTATCAGGTTGACTCCTGAGTCCTTTTGCTGCGGCTCTTGTCTTGGTTATTTCTCACTGTGTAACACAACTTAGGAGCTCCAAACTCCTAAGCCCCCAAATTTAGGGGCTTAAAACAGCATTTATTATCTCACTGTTTCTGTGAGTCAGGAGTCTAGGTGGGGTTTACCTGGGTCCTCTAATGGCTCAGGGTCTCAAGGCTGCAGTCCAGGGCCTTCCAGCCTGGCTGGGGGAGGGACACTTCCAGGCTCACCCAGGTGGCTGCCGGCAGGCCGCAATTCCTTGCCATGTGAGTCTCTCCCAAAGTCTCGCAGTGTGGCAGCTGGCTGTCCCCATTGCCAGGGCTCTGAGAGAGACACCCTCAGGAGAGCCAGCAAGTCAAAAATCAGAATCATTTTATAACCCAAACTAGGAAGTGACAGATCATCACTTTTGTGGTGGTAGTGTTCTAGTTATTAGAAGTGAGTTTCTAGGTCCAGCCCACTTGCTGGGGAGGGGATCGCACAGGGTCACAGATACCCGGAGGCAGGGATCACCAGGAACCATGTTAGAGGTTGCTTATGGACAACCTGGACAAACCAGTAACTTTTTTTTTTTTAACGTTTGTTTATTTTTGAGACAGAGAGAGACAGAGCATGAACGGGGGAGGGTCAGAGAGAGGGAGACACAGAATCTGAAACAGGCTCCAGGCTCTGAGCTGTCAGCACAGAGCCTGATGCAGGGCTCGAACTCACGGACCGCGAGATTATGACCTGAGCCGAAGTCGGCCGCTTAACCGACTGAGCCACCCAGGCGCCCCCAAACCAGTAACTTTTGATGTGCCAGCATCCTGCTTTCTTGTGTGAGAAGATAGTTCAAATATTTGGATTGAGTCTTTCTCCAAAGAACCCTGACACTAAATGGAATTTAGAGGCTATAATTTGGGCATAAGATTCTAGGCCTTTTCAGAGGACAAAGCTAGGGAGTACTTTCTTTTTCTTTCTCAATTTCAGATAAAGTTTATGCTAGTAACCTCATCCATCTTATGTTTGTATCTCTTTTGATCTAGAAACCTTGGTTCTCAAGGCCACAGCCATAATTACTCCATTATCATCCCATAATACACAAACAGAAGTCTCCGAATGCCGACACTTACTTTACCATCAAATATATGATTACTCAAAATGCTTTAAGACTTCTTTATAGTTGTTTTTCTCTCCGGGCTATATCCCACTGCATTCTACAGTCAGATTCCAACATATAATGGAAATCATCTCACACTGTGCATGGCACCTGGGTGGTTCAGTCAGTTAAGTGTCTCACTCTTGGTTTTGGCTCAGGTCATGATCTTGAGGCTAGTGAGTTTGGGCCCCACATTGGACTCGGTGCTGACAGTGCAGAGCCTGCTTGGGATTCTCTCCCCCTCTCTCACTGCCCCTCCCCTTCTTGTGTTCTCTCTGAAAAATAAATAAACTTAAAAAAAAGGCAAAAATCTCTTTGACTTCGGCCACACCAACTTCTTACTCAGCATGTCTCTGGAGGCAAGGGAAGTCAAAGCAAAAATGAACTATTGGGACCTCATCAAAATACAAAGCTTTTGCACAGCGAAGAAAACAATGAGCAAAACTAAAAGGCAACTGACGGAATGGGAGAAGATATCTGCAAACGACATATCAGATAAAGAAAGGGTTAGTATCCAAAATCAATAGAGAATTTATCAAACTTAACACCCCAAAAACAAATAATCCAGTGAAGAAATGGGCAAAAGACATGAATAGACACTTCTCCAAAGAAGACATCCAGATGACCAACCGATACATGAAAAATGCTCAACATCTCTCATCATCAGGGAAACACAAATCAAAACCACCATGAGATACCACCTCACACCTGTCAGAATGGCTAACATTAACTACTCAGGCAACCACAGATGTTAGCAAGGATACAGAGAAAGGGGCACCCTTTTGCATTATTGGTGGGAATGCAAACTGTGCAGCCACTCTGGAAAACTGTATGGAGGTTCCTCAAAAAACTAAAAATAGAACGACCCTACAACCCAGCAGTTGCACTACTTGGTATTTATCCAAGGGATACAGGTGTGCTGTTTCGAAGGGGCACATGCACCCAATGTTTATAGCAGCACTATCAACAATAGCCAAAGTATGGAAAGAGCCCAAATGTCCATCAATGGATGAATGGATAAAGAAGATGTGGCACATATATGCAATGGAGTATTACTCAGCAATCAAAAAGAATGAAATCTTGCCATTTGCAACTATGTGGATGGAACTACAGGGTATTATGCTAAGTGAAATTAGAGAAAGACAAACATCATATCACTTCACTCATATGAGGACTTTAAGATACAAAACAGATGAACGTAAGGGAAGGGAAGCAAAAATAATATAAAAACACGAGGGGGACAAAACATAAGAGACTCCTAAATATAAAGAACAAACAGAGGGTTGCTGGAGGGGTTGTGGGAGGGGGGATGGCTAAATGGGTAAGGGGCATTAAGGAATCTACTCCTGAAATCATTGTTGCACCATATGCTAACTAACTTGGATGTAAATTAAAAAATAATGTTATTAATTAAAAATAAATTATTAATTAAAACAAATTATTAATTAAAAATTAATGAAAATTAATTAAAATAATAAATTATTAATTAAATGTCACACTGCGGTATGCCAGTTCACTTGCTTCAGCTTACTTTTATGTTTTAGGTCACTTTATTTTTATTTTTTATTTTGAGAGAGAGAGAGAGAGAGCGCATGCACATGTGGAAGGGGTAGAGAAAGAAGGAGAGAGAGAATCCAAAGCAGGCTCTATCCTGTCAGCTCAGAGCCTGATGCAGGGCTCAATCCCATGAGATCATGACCTGAGCTGAAATCAAGAGTCAGATGTTCAACTGACTGAGCCACCCAGGCACCCCTTTTATTTTTATTTTAATTTAATTTTGTTTTTTGACATGGAACACATGACCTGGACTTCAGCTGCACTAAAACACTGATCTGTTTTAGGTCATTAAAAAGTAATCTTGTTTTATTTTCTTGTAATTCTAGCATCCTAGGTATACTTTTCTCCACTTTGCATTCCCCTCTTAACAATACATCCTGGCTCCCATTCCCTAACAGTTGATAGAGACCTTCCTCATGCCTTTTTCAGTAACCGACCACTCCATTGTGTAGATACATGGTTATTTATGCTCCAGAACTGTTCTCAGGAGTCCTGTGGACTTCCAGTTCTGCTGTTTTCCAGGCACTGCAGTTTCTGAATGTATACGGAAAGAAGGCGGGAGGAGGTGGCAGTGCCCTGGCTGCTTCTAGAAGCAGCACCTGTTTGCGACCATTCATACCAGTTTTCTGCTTGGTTCTCCTCTTGGGTGGAGGGGAGAAGGTGTCTTTTATAACCAGGTAGGTGGGGCTGCTTTTTTCATGAGTCACACAGCCCTCCATAGTTTCTGTCATTTAATTTACACTCCTCTTGGCTGGCAGTTAGGGATTCTTCCAGGTTTTGAGAACACATTATTTGTCAGTCTTAAGTTTTTTGATGGTGGCATCTGTTTTGTGTGTCTTTGTGTTTGTATTAGTAAAGATTTAGGAGGAGTGGTGTCACAGATTGTGCTTCAGATGCCATTTAAAAACAAACCCCCATATGTAAAAAGTAAATAAAACAAATGTTTTAAAAACAATCTTTTCTCTCCTAACTAGTACTGAATTTGTGTTGCAGGGAAAAGGACTTGGAAGCCAAATTCATTATTCAAATGGAGAAAAGCAAAACAACAATCACAAACTTAAAGGCAAGTAGCAACCTGGCCACGCTCCACGAGCCTCCATGTTTGTTTTATTGTCAAAATGATTTCTGGGTAAATAAAACACATCTGCCATTTCCTTACCCCTCCTTCTCAGTTCAGCTAGCCACGTCAACTTGTACTTGTCTAGGGCTCAGTCATGAAGTGAAGGGCTATGTTTTATCTCTTCTCCCTCCCCCTAGTTTTATTTGATCTCAGAACCTTCAAGCTGTAGCCTTGGTGTGCAAACTCACAGATTTAGCCCCGACTACACAATGTTATCCTGTATGCTGTGCTAGATTCTTAGCCTGGCATCTAGCTGCATTTTGTGAATCATTAAGTAACTGTTGGCCCTAGATTTGTTTCCATTCTTTTTTTTCTTTTTAAGTTTATTTATTTATTTTGAGAGAGAGAGAGCATGAGCAGGGGAGGTGCAGAGAGAGGGAGAGAGAGACAATCCCAAGCAGGCTCTGCACTGTCAGCGTGGAGCCTGCCATGGGGCTCGAACTCACAAACCGTGAGATCATGACCTGAGCCAAAACTAAGAGTTGGATATGACCAACTGATCCACCCAGGTGCCCCTCTTTCAATTCTTAATGAAAATAATCATGTTTTTAAACTTGGCAAGGGGAACTTACATTATTATTAAAAATTCAGGGAACGAAAGATTTAAAAACATGGATTTTTGTTTGTTTGTTTGTTTTTTTCTGTAAAAGTCGAGGCGCATCTGGGTGGCTCAGTTGGTTAAGCGTCCTGACTTCGGCTCAGGTCATGATCTCACGGTTCGTGGGTTTGAGCCCCACGTCAGGCTCTGTGCTGACAGCTCAGAGCCTGGAGCCTGCTTTGGACTCTGTGTCTCCCTTTCTCTGCCCCACCCCTGCTCACACTCTGTCTCTGTCTCTCAAAAATAAATAAACATTAAAAAAAAATAAAAAGAGTTTCGAAAAAGTTGGAAAAACCCAGAATTTTCTAGGATGGCATATTTCTTCCTTTTGCACTTAAAATATCCTATTTTTTCCTTTGGTCAGTGAATTTGTTAAGAATTGTGAATACTTTTCACTTGGTGGGAGATATGAGTGTAAAATTAATAATAGTAAATCACGTGCTTGGTGGACTCTGCCCCTTTGTCCTCCCAAATTTGTCATTAACTTACAGGTTGGGGTTTTGGAGGCCTGCTGCTCCATGGCCAAGTGCAGATCAATCTCTAGTTGGATTTCTGTTAATTTGTGGCTCAAGGGACTAGATACTTTGGAATCTCAAAGTAGTCTACTTGATCTCCAGTGATAGAAGCTGGGGAATGCTCCTCTCTTCCAATTGGGCCATGCTCTAGATAATTTGATAGGCTTTCTTTGAGGCTCCGTGTCCCTTTGCCCCAGGCATTCTTCAGTGGAATGTCTTTCTTTCTCCTCTGAGCACAATCCTGGTACCTTCTAGCTCTGTCTGGCCCCACCTGGCTTGCCCTCCTTTGACCTCCCACATCTACTTGTATTTCTGCCTCTCATCACTTGACCATCACCTCCTGTTAGTTACCTTTGCTTTGCTTCATGTATCTGTCTGCTCACCATGCTTTGGTACAAGTTTAATCTTTAAAAATTTATATTTACTGGAACAGAGCAAAGAGACCCTTGGCTTTGGATGCTTCTCTTCTTTGTGCATTGTGGAATCTATTCTCCTTGATTGTTCTGGTGCCTTTTGAGTTTTACAAACATTTCCTCGTCCTATTTAACAAAAACAGATGTCCAGATTTTTAACATTTTAATAAGAACCGTAGAAATTGTGTATTTATAGAGTCTGAATTATATTGGAAAATATGATGCTCATTAAATTTTTTCAGCATGTGTCCAGGGAACTGTGTAAAGCATTGGTGGCTTATGATGATTTTTAACCATGGTTTTTGGCTCAATTTAGGTATATAGCAAGGTAGACAAGATACATGCAAATATCTGCAGTAAACTCAGAATATGTCCTGGGAGAATCTAGCCTCTTGGAGGTGGGAGCAATTACTTCTGGTTGTAGTGCCCAAGGGAAGCTTCATGGGAGAGGAAGCATCCCACCTGGAGTTTACAGTGGGGCCACAAAGCTGCACAACTCTAGGGGGCTCTAGTCACATCACCATCTATGTGAATGGCACCCCTTGGAGTTCTGTAGACCCTGACTCTGTTGGTTTTGGTTGGAGGGAACAGTAAAAAGAATTGAAGTCAGGAAAGAAATAAGAGTCTGGCCAGAGTGTTGGCTTCATATAAGATAATCATAATAAGAAGTCCAGAAAAGAAGCCTTGGGTCATATCATAGCCTGGATTGCTGGGAGGAATTTAGGATCTCTCTCTCTCTCTCTCTCTCTCTCTCTCTCTCTCTCTCTCTCTCTCTCTCCCTCTCTCCCTCTCTCCCTCCCTCCCTCCCTCCCTCCCTCCCACCTCATCCTTCCCCTCCCCTCCCTTCCTTCCAACCTTACCCCCTCCTACCCTGTCTCTCTCCCTATGTATTTAGGAGGGTGTTCAGGAGGAATTAAATGCTTTTTTAGTCAAGTGATCATTATACATTTTTAATGGATTTTTCTTTTTCTTGAATTGGATAGATCATTTAGCTAGCAATGCTCTTTACATTATTATCACAATCCTGTCTAGATACCAGAAGGAGGGACTGGGGACTCAGGAAGAGAACGGACGAAGACCTTCACCTATGACTTCTCTTTTTATTCTGCTGATACGAAAAGTCCAGATTATGTCTCACAAGAGATGGTATGATATTTTCATAATCTTTATTTTGATTTATTTCCATATTGACGAAAAAAATGCCCATCCTAAAACTCTATAAAACATCTTGCTGATTTTTTCTCAATATAATTTATGTAAAATCTACCTCTGCTAACTTAGCTTTGTTACATAGCACCATTAAGCCTGAGAAGAATTCAGTCCCCCAAAAATTGATTTTGTTTTTCACTTCTAAGCATGATGATCATAACTTCCCCCCCACCCTCCCACCCCCAAACTTGGAAAGGACTACCGTTTTGAAGGAGCTGTGCAAGTAAAGCATTTGGGGAACGCCGTTTGTATATTGCTAAGCCCAGCAAATAAGCCGCTCAGCTCTGAGTCCTGCTGTGATGCAGGGCTCTGGAAGTTAGATTTCAGACCAAAGCCCCACTTCCTGTGGACCATTTTAGGATTCTCGAAAGAAGGGTTCTAGAAGGAATGGGCATTTTGTTCAGAATTTTTCTAGAATCTAGAATGTAGCTGTAATTTGTCCAAGAAACCGGTGCTATAGGGTTTTATGGTCTAAAATGTGGATGTGACATGGCATAGAAGAACAGACTCGGAGATCCTCCTAGGAGACCATTGCATATTGATGCTGCATGTGTGCAGACTAAGGGGATTTCCCTGGGTGGGACCAGTTGGGTGTTTAAACAGAGCAGAGGTATGGGGAAGCATCGGTACAAGGGGAGGAATATGGGCTTCTTCCTGGCTTCTTAACAGCTTCTTCAGATATATTGCTTTAGGACTGCATGTGTTACAACTAAGATAAGAATTCTTGTCTTGCCTACCCTGAGTTATAATCCACGCGGTGGCATCTTAAAGTGGTATTATTGTCTAGTTGCTTGCAACTTCGTGTGTCCATGTTCCAGAACCACTGCATTGACTAGAGCATGTTAAAAATGCAAAATCTGTACCAATTCCAGACCCCACTGAGCCAAACTGCATTTTTTTAGCAGATTTGCACACCTCGACATTGGAGAACTTAGCATTGGTTAAGCACATGGTTTGTGGAAGAGGTAGGCTTACAGAGGCAATGTAAATGTTGGAGTTAAGATAGACAACTTAGAGAAATTATTCAAAGGAGAAGGTTGGAGTGTTTGTATCCAGAATGTGTGGGTTCAGCCTCAGGGCAAAAATTGAAAGGATGACAGCAATAAGATTGAGAGCCATAAAGAACGATTAGCTGCCTGGGATGAAAGAGGGGCCAGGAACTAATGTTGCTTGAGTTTGTGTTGGTGTCTGAAACTCTGCTTCGCACTCATGTACTTGTCTCACTTCATTCTCAGAAGGCCAGATTTCACTTTAGCTCCGTTTTTCTTTGTCGAAGAGACTCTGAGCTTAAATAATGTGCTCAAGTCCATACACCTAATGGACTTAATAGTAGCCGAGATGAGATCCTGGGGCTGATGTGTAGGGCAGGGGAGATGCCACTGGAGGGTCTTCAGGGCATAAGGTTGGTTTGTTCTAAATGACAGATGAATAGGGCAGCCTTATTGATGAATAAATGAGTGAGGAGTGTTAACAAAATTCAACCGAGTAAATTTGAAAATCAAATTGGCTTTATTCATCGATTCATGAATCCTGCAGCATCCCATTCAGCAAGTAGAAAGGAGCTTTGAAGAGCTGTACAAGGTGGAAGGATTTTATAGGCAGAAACAGGGTGGGACAAGTAGCACAAGAAAAGATTGTTTCAGGCAAGGTCATCTTCCCTTAGGCAGAAGAGTAGAGGGTGTTGTTTAGGTGGATCACCTCATCTTCCTCTGGGGGATGGAGAGGGCCCGTGTGGGAGATGACCTCATTGGTGCTGATCAGAAAATTCCTGACCGACCAGTTGAGACTGCATATCTGGGGGAGGTTGAAACTGCAGTTAGGTTAGGTATTGAACCCCAGTTTGGTGACTTGGCCTAGCATAAGTGACTCCATTTTGGGCCTGTGGTTTTCTGTTTCACAGCAGCGCAGATAACTTTGCTGTTGAGGTAACTGGATTGGTCAACATTGGCAGCTAGGAGTCTGGTGAGGAATAGAATGTTATAGATACTGGAATCCAGATTTGGGCTTTAATACAGGAATAAAAATGAAGTGGCTGGTGTGAGGGAATTTGTTCAGGGAAAAGCCAATTCATTCCACAGTCTTCAGAATGTCCTCAAGAGATGATGGATGAAGAGCCAGGAAGGTTTCCATGTCTAACTTACACAGCAAACGGTTGGATTTTCCTCCTTATTTAACCTGAATTTGAGGCCTTTTGGGGACAGAGGGCTGTGGTGAGGGAAAGTCCATGGGGGGAGGAGCAGAGCAGTGTGTGACAGCAGGACCTGGCACACTGGAGACGCTTGGTAAACATTTGCTGACTGACAGAAGTCGTTTACAGATGGTGGTTAATTTATGGGAACAGATGACATTTCCTGGTTCTACAAGAGTCAAGATCAGGGAAAGAGTAACAAGTTTAGCTCTTTTGGAAGTTAAATATAAATGCTCAGAGTTTAAGAATAGTTTTAGTTTGTGCAAAGCTTCTGATAGGGATAATTTCCATGCTTCGAGTGATGGGTAGCATCTCTTCTCAGGTGTTTTGCGTTTTTCGACTATATAAATAACCTGAGATTGTTCCACTAAATTACAAAACTGAAAAAGCGTGGTGATGTATTAGTACATACAGTACTACTTTCTAGCAGAAGCACATGTTAATAAAATCAGCATAGATACAGGAAAATACCTATTTTTTTGAAACTCTATTAAAGAGAAGGGTAATCTTCCCTCACCCCTAATGTTAAAAATAGCTTCAACTTTGATTACTGATTAAAGTTTTCATGCTGTCATCTCTGGCCCAGGATTTGAGCTGTCAGGTTGTAGCCCTGCATTAATGGGAAGATGCAAGCTTAGCATGATGTTGGTCTTCTCTTCCTCCTCCTTTTTATCCTTCTCATCTGGATAGAGGGGCATCTTGAGGAAATATATCATGCCTATTACTAGAGTTCAACCTAAGTTTCCCTTACTGTTAAATAGCAAGTAAGATGACCAGTAATATTTCTTCCTTACAAATTAATTTTAGATTTGGAAAAAAAAAATCATTGGACAATTTAAGTCTGTATTCACATAAATTAAAGACCATTAAATAAGGTCTGATTTTCTTAATGGTTCTTCAAAACTCCAAAGGGAGGCTTTGATCTCCTTGATTCAACCCTGGAGAAACTTGAAACCTAAAATCTCCCAGTTGACAAGCTGAATGGGTGAGTCTTTTGTTTTAACAGTGCCCTCTTGTGGGCAGTTCCCCTCAGTTGAGGCCCTGGGATGCCTTGGATCGCACTGGAAATCCACTTGAAAATCTGTGCTCAGATATACAGCTATTTGGGTCACCTGGCCAGGTGAGGATCTCAGCCGGATTTTGATGCCAGTCTCCAGTGCCAGTCGAGGAGGGGAGAGCTCGGTCTCATAATGCAGCCACTCCCTCTCCACTTTGGTTTGATATTGGTGCTAAACAGGTCCTTCCTGGGAGCTGCACTGGGGTAGCCTGTTTTCCTTGCCAAGAACCCCAAAGATGTGGACAGTGTCCCGCAGCTTCTCTGGGTCCTGGGACAACTTTGGGTGGGTTACTTGAAGCTGAGACTGAGCCCGGCCTGGGTCTCGGTGCATCCAGACCTGCGTATTCTAGGCCTGTTTTGCAGTCATGTTCACCAGCACCAGGACCCTCCTCCTCCTGTTCCAGGCCCCCAGATCTGTTGGAGAAATCCAGCTGAGTTGGCTTTCTGGAGAAATAGGTAATAGTAAAATGGTGTGTGGGATTTTTTTATAAACATTTTTTTTTAATGTTTATTTCTGAGACAGAGAGAGTGCAGGAGAGTGTGAGCAGGGGAGGGGCAGAGAGGGAGGGAGACAGAAGATCCAAAGCAGGCTCCACGCTGACCTCAGAGAGCCCTATGCGAGGTTTGAACTCACCAAATGTGAGATCATGACGTAGCCAAAACTTGACACTTAACCGACTGAGCCACATAGGCAGCCTGGTGGGTGGGATTTTTAATCCTGGGAAAGAATTTTATTTTGAAAACGTTGGGGTTTGGTTTAAATATATTTTCAATGAGTTTGTTTTAGCCTCAGACAAAGGTATTACAGAAGATCCTTTTTTTATTCTTTGAGAACTTTATGGAAGGCTGTACTTCCTATCCAGTGGCACCCCATGATAGGGTAAAAATGATGTATGATTTTTATTTTTTGCTTAAAGAGAATTGAAGAAATATTTAGAGTTTTTCCTCATGTTCCATATGCCATGGTGAAAACTGATTTTAGACAGGTCGTCTGGAGCCCTGAGCGTCCCTGGGATTCCTGGCTTCTGCCTCTTCATGGTTTGTGGGAGGAGGTCCTTTCAGGGAGGACTGGGGCCTCATGCTTGATGTTGAGGGTGTGGGAAGAGGACACTGAAGGGTTTAGCACAGGCTTTGGGGTCAGAAATACCCAGGTGCAAATCCCATCTCTGCCACTCACTGTGTATGTTCACTCATCTCACTTCTCCCGCTGAAAAATGGATCTAAGTGATGCTTACTCACCCTGTAGAATTTTATGAGGACCAATATGCGAACTCCTTGTGACCTGCTATTACCATTGAGAGTTGAATAAGTCATCAGAATTTGAGAATAGGACTAGAAAATATCCACTCTTAGAGCTGAAATGGATACAAATTAACAGTATGAATGAGACTGGTCATTTTGGAAGTGACTCAATTGAAATGATAGTTTGGAAATCTTTGACCGAGAAACTGAGGGAAAAAAGCAAGATGGCGGCAAGATGGTACCTGAAGAAAGCTGAAGTCCGGTTGACTGTGTTTATATTTTGTCCTTGGATGATAAGCTGTGTTAGTAGCAGGGATAGCTCCTCAGGGAGCTGAGGTTGAGGGGCCTAGTGTTTATCAGCCTTGTCTAAGGATGGGTGTTCTGGCTGCAGGGCTTAGAACCCTGAAGGGGAGATGATGGGTCTCAAGTTCAGCTGATTCAGCGTCACTCACACAGACTAAACATTCCTGAGGGGTTAATGAGGCTCCCACCTTGGACTGTGGTGACGCCACAAAACAGTGCCTCACTTTTTCCTGGCTCTAAGAACCCGATCATGCTTCCTCTCTGACAGGGGAAAGGGGCAATGTGAAGGCTTGTGGGGTTTGGGCAGCTTTGGTTGGTCCCCTTCCCAACTGGGTGTACTCAGGATGGCCACACATGTCGATTGGCCTCACTGACATCAGTTGTCTGGGCGAAGTATTTGTCCTTCAGCCTGTTTCATTTCCCAGAGTGTCCCACTGCAGCTGAGTGGTGCATCAGACACGGTCTCAGGCCAGTGTAGGCACAGCCCCAGACCTCACACAGCTCCTGTCCCTGCCTTCTCCATCCGAGGCCAATATTCAAATAGGAGAAAGCATCTGGACTCTAACTCAGGGGAGCCCGGCCTTCCCGGCCTCATTCACACCCACCCATCACTCAACCTTCTGAGACTTATTTTGATGAATAGCCGGACTCTTCAAATGACAGTATTGATTTGGCATGCTTTGAGCAATAACTTCTGGCTGCAGTGATTTTTAGGTTTTGAATATTTAGCTTCTGGAAGCTCTGATAGAATGCATAACTTTGTAAGTTTATTTAATTCTGAAATGGTAAATCATCATGCTTTAAAAGCATCTTTGCTTCTTAGACATAACTGTCATTTTGCCTTGCTTACATTCAGGAATTTTTTGTTAAGTAGGAAAAAGGATGGGGTTGCTCTTTTCTTCCTTAAAAAGTTTCCTTTTGATTAAAAACTGAGGTACATACATACTCTGTTGTTGATAGTTGTGCGAAGATTTTATTTATGTGGCATAATACTTGCAAGACGAAAGTAGCATTCAAGAATATTTGTCAACATTAAAGGGGTTCTTATTAAAATCTATGGTAATTGTGTCTTTTGTGTTTTTTTTTTTTTCCTGCTTTCAGGTTTTCAACACCCTCGGCACAGATGTCGTGAAGTCTGCATTTGAAGGTTATAATGCTTGTGTCTTTGCATATGGGCAAACTGGATCGGGAAAGTCATACACTATGATGGGAAATTCTGTACGTTGTTTTACACTGTGGGAAGAAAATTTCTTATTATCTCTCTTTGGACTGATAGAATTATCTCTTTTATCTACTTGGTCTGTACTAACTTGCTTTTCATGTTCTGATCATTCTTTAGCAATAAGATAAAACTCAGTAATAAGTTGGACTAAATTTCCTTTGAGAGATTTTAAATTAGAAATAGTTTTAAGTTTATAAGCATGAATAATGGATGCAAGTCTCAGTTCATTTTCCGTTTTTAAAGGCTTTATAATCTTATCAAAAAAGTATGCTGGGCCCACAAGTAATTTATTCTTCTTTTCTGCCAACACAACAGTTTGAATAAAATTACTGAACTCTGTTCTTTTTAAAATTATTCAAAACATATTTTCCCCAAGAAAAATGTAAAAAAAAAAAAAAAAGAAAATCTAACTCTCTGGTGGGAAGGTACTACACAACTCCAGCATATACATCAAAAGAGAATTATGTAGTTTGTATGGAGTCTATGTAATTACAGAGTATGTAGAGTTTAGTAGTTATGCTGTATAAACTAACAGACATTAAAGTTATACTTACCCCAAAATATGGAAAAGTAAAAGCTATACATTATTGCAGGAACTTTATCTCGTTCTGTGTTTTCTCCAGATCTAGGTAGTGTTTGTGTGTTCTACTTATGTCCCAGTAAAAACTCTCTTCACTGCCTGTCAGACCTGTGGCCAGTTCTAGATGTGGAGGTGCGAGCAGAGGGTCACAGGGCTTCCTGCTGGCAGGCACATGGTGTCTTTAGTGCTGCAAGTTTGGTGGCTCATGGAAGGTAGTGGTAGTGCGTTCCTGAAGGAGGGTGGGTCTTTCCAGATGAAAGTATTTGAGTGCCTGTGACCTGGCTTCTTAAATTCAGCCTTTTCCTTTATGGAAGTAGATGGATGCTGTCTTGTGAATCCTCAATGCTGAACAGAATGGAAGAATAAATAGGAGAGTAAACAGTTAGGGTCAGGAGTTTCACATTTCCTTTTATCATTACTTCTCCCTTCCGAGTTTCCCACTGTGCCTTTACAAAAAAAAAAAAAAAAAAAAAAAAGAAAAGAGAAAACCTTCTCTAAAAAAAATGAAATTTACATGTTGATTTGTTAGTAGCTATTTTACTTAAGTTAAACATTCATAAAGTACTCCTAAATTACACATGTTTTTCTCTGACCTTTCGGTTGAGTAGTGTTTGGGTCTTCCTTTTTATTTTGTTTTTTAAAGGAAGAACAAAAAATATGGTGAAAAGCCCAGTTTTCCTTGATAAGAATTGGTACCAACTTAATGGTATAAGGGAAAAAAATCTCTTAAAGCTGTAAAGATAATTCTTTTTTTTTTTTAATTTTCTTTTAATATTTATTTATTTTTGAGAGAGAGAGAGACAGAGCATGGGCAGGGGAGGGGCAGAGAGAGAGGGAGATACAGAATCCGAAGCAGGCTCCAGGCTCTGAGCAGTCAGCACAGAGCCTGATGTGGGGCTCGAACTCACAAACCCACAAACCGTGAGATCATGACCTGAGCTGAAGTCGGATGATCAACTGACTGAGCCATCCAGGCGCCCCACTAATTCTTTTATTTTTTTGCTGGGGTTGGGGGAATGTTGGGTGAAGGTAGAGAGGGTCTTTGGAGGGAAACACTGAAGCTCTGAAGTTTTGGTTTCCTGGCAAGAATACTTGGCTTCATCTTTAGCATTGTTCTGAGGTTTGTCGCTTGTTAATGCTGGCTGAAATATGAATATTCCTGAAGATGCCCACATTGTATAAGTAATATGATGTTATTAAAATCTGTCTAGGAAGGCCAGTGTAGGGATTAGTGTATCAAAGGAGGGATACACTACATGTTTTAATGTGGTCCTGTCACCTAAATTTTAAGACTTACCAGCTACTTTGAGTGCTTACGAAGATTTCATTGGTATTTTTCTTTTCTGCCCAGCATATATTTCACCTTCTTTGGTCATTTGACCTTGTGAGCTTTTCCACATTTATTCTACAGCTGTAGACCATCTTGTTTAAAAGTTAAGGAATAGATCTGTTTTCAAGCCAGGATTCAACTGATTAACAGCTGATAGCTGTACATTACCCTAGACCCAGCATGTAGAAGCTAGAAAGCTTCATCCTTTCATTTCAGAGGATGGGAAGCAGTCCCGAGGGGGTAGATGGTGTGTCAGGGGCCTGCAGTGGTAGGCCTGGGGTTGACATGCAGGCCCCTTGAGTCTGAATCCACTCTGGCAAATTGCAGATTCAGCCATCAGTTGCTTTTATTTCAAGTGACAGCTGTGACATTCCTCTTCTACTGCAGGGCGATTCTGGCTTAATACCTCGGATTTGTGAAGGGCTCTTCAGTCAAATAAATGAAACCACCAGATGGGATGAAGCATCTTTTCGAACTGAAGTCAGGTAGGGCCCGTGGCCTGAGTAACTGAATGTGTGAGCTTGGTTGTAGCTTCTCTCTAGGCTCGAGCACTAGATAAAAGATAAGGCCTGCGGATTCCTGAAGGGAGAGGCTGCCTTTTCCCCTCCTGTACTATCGGAGCTGGAAGTAAAGCTTAAAACAAGTCTGTTTTCAGTGACTTTCTTGGGTGCAATTTGGATTAGGATTTGGGAGGCTGGCAAAAAAAAAAAAAAAAAAATCCCTCTAGGTCAGAAACTCTAACCTAGGATGTTTATCTGAAAGAGAGCGAGCTTTCGACTTAGAAGTGTGTATCCCATTCACTTGCCTTATTCTTTTAGCTAAATAAGGTTTGTGTTATTCTTTGTGTTGGTAGGATCACTGTACACCTAATCTTAAAATAAATCTGGATGGATGAGGAGTCTTTTTTCTCCTTGAAATAAAACCTTTGTGGGGAACCAGTCTCATCATTGGGTTTGAGGACAGACATGGCGATCAGAAGTCTTTATGGCTGGCCCAACCTCTCAGTGGCTGTGTAGCCTTGAACAGTTGTTTAAAACACTCTACGCCTCCACTATGTAGCCTGTAAAATGGGGATAATAGCAGTACCTACTTGTGGACTGTTGTAGGGATTAAATGAAGTAATCCACTTAAAGTGCTAAGCATGGTACCTGATAGATATATGGTTACTGTCTATAAAGGTATGTTGCGGCTGTTATTGTTGTCGTTTTGTTGTTATTACTGTCTGAAATTATTTCACTGAATTCAATCCTGTTTAAAATTTTTAGCTACTTAGAAATTTATAATGAACGTGTGCGAGATCTGCTTAGGCGGAAGTCATCCAAAACCTTCAATTTAAGAGTCCGAGAGCATCCAAAAGAAGGACCTTATGTGGAGGGTAAGAGCAAGTATCTCACAGCTCTGTTCTTCTTGGGAATTTCCGTAACAACAGTAGTTTCAGGGGGAAATGTGAGATAATGGCGATATGCAAAAGATTTATCTTTGTCATTTTATTATAGCAAAGATGACATGTGTCGTCACTACAGTTATCACTAGTAAGAATTTATACTTCATTGAGCATTCACTGATTTTGTGGGCTTGCCAATAGATTTCCTCTGGCTTCCAGAATAAGAACTCTCTGGAAACTTGTTTTTCTGTTCTCAGGCAAGATAACCAACCCTGTAGGCTGCCTCTTTAAGTGGCATTGTGTCTTAGCGGTATATTTTTACTGACCTTAATGGTGGCTTATGACTGTATGGAGATTATAAGACCTCTCACCTTGAGAGAAGAGCGTTGACAGAGTTTCCTGTGCTGCGGTCCTTGGCATTTGTATTGTGACACACTAGCTGCGTCACAGACACTTGTGAGGAACGTCACAAGTAATGGTGGCTGGCCCCTGCTAATTATTTATGAATAGGCTGGCTCCTTTCAACTAACTGGCATAGGCGTTGAGTTGTGGCTGGCCTATAGGAATCACAGACATGTGCTTTCCTGTGGCTGTTGTCCTGCATCTGTGTCTTGTTGGAGGCAAGGCTGAGAACTGGTCATGGGCTTAAAGGTGTTCCTGTTTTGGTTGTCTTTTTCACCTGGTGACATCAGGTGTATTAACAGGCCCCATCTGCATTTTATTAAATTTCCAATGAAAATTTTGCCTTTTATGCCCCAAGTAAGGTGCATAACTATGTATTTGTTTTGTGGAGCGTAGAATAGCTATTATTGTTAATAGCTTTTAGGCTAACTGTGCCTTCGTGCTTCCCTTTAATTGTCTTATCAGATGTTAAAACATATTATAAAGCTGGCTTATGAGGAGACAGAATAATCAGACAGAGGAAAACATCCAGAATATGATGTAGATACTTATGGGGATTTCGTTTCTAATAAATCTGATGTTCAAACATTGGACAAATATTGGTTGTTAAGCTGTCTGGGAGGAAAAAAAAGTAAATTGGCATCAGAACTCAGCTTTTGTACCAGGATAAATGGCAAATGGAACACATATTTTAATATTGAAAGTGACTACTTTCAATAGCCAATAAAATGGCTACAAGAAACTGTGGGTTAATTTTTTCTTTCAGAAATTTGCAGAAAGGAAGTCTTTTAAAAATTTACTTAAAACCTAGAAACCATAAACTAAGTGTTAAATTTGAAATGGTAAAAAACAAACAAACAGAACAGAATAAAAATTTGGCAGAAATACAGTCAGCAAGGTAAAAAGACAACTTGAAAAGTAGGAAAAATCTTTTCCATCCAAGTTCCAGACAAAGGACTAATTTCCCAATAATAAAGAGATTCCATAACCCAATAACAACAGACTCAACAACCAAGTAGATAAATGAACAAAAGATGTGAATAGACTTCACAGAAATGGGAATATGGATGATTTTTAAATGAAGGAAAGTATGCTTAGCCTCACTCATAATCAGAGAAAAGCAAAATAAAAAAGTCTTCAGGATACCATTTCTTACCTATCCCTGGCAGATGTAAGTAAGCCTAAGACAGTGTTGGGCGATAGACAGTCTCATCTATTGCTGCTGCTGGGTGTAAATTGCCTTCTATGGAGCATGGTGTTTGCAATATCCACCAAAATTTCAAATGTGCTTTGATCCAGAACTTCTGCCTCTTAAGAATTTTTTTTTGTGCAGAAATATTCACACATATCTGAAAAGACCTATGTACAAGATTATTTGTATCGGCGTGACTTGTAATTGCGAATAGAATGTAAACAACATCTATAGTTTCAACAGGAGACTGGTTAAAATTGGTTATGGTGCATGCATGCAGTTGAACACTTTGCAGTCATACAAATGAGTGAAGAATCACATTAACTGATACAGAATATTCTTCAGTATATTATTACATAGAAAAAAGCAGGATACAAATGGAATTACACACACACACACACACACACACACACACACACACACACACACCCGTGTATGTAATTGCTTTCATATCTATGGGTTATTTTTAGAAGAGTATGGAAAAACTAATTACATTGGGTTGTCTGACACAGGGAAGTGAGAAGTGGGTTTAGGATGGGTGGTGGGAAACCCTTTACACAGTATATCTTTCATAGCTTTTGATTTTAGAAACATATGAATGTTCCCAGAAAATGAATGACATGTTTTTTAAAGGATTAAAAAAAATGCTCTCGGGTTTTGCACGAAGCTAGTGTTTACGTTTCCCTTGCTATAACTAATGCTCATGAGGTCGATGATGATAGCTAATGTTTATCATAAATACCCTATGTGATAGGTACACATTATCAGAGGTGACTGGGGCTCAGCGAGGTTAAGTGACTTGTGCATAACCATGTAAGTCCACTGGTAAGCAGCAGAGTAGGACTTGATCCCCGAGTCTGTGTTATAAACTGGCACACCATAGGAACAAGCAAGATCTTTAAACAAGTCAGCAAATTTGTACAGTTGTGTGTTATTTCCTAGGGGTAAATTTCTTATTCTGTTTATTGTATATTAGGGAGATTTCTTCAGCCCCCCGCCCTCTGCTTTTTTCCCAGATTTATCCAAACATTTAGTACAGAATTACGGTGATGTGGAAGAACTCATGGATGCAGGAAATATCAACCGAACCACAGCAGCGACTGGGATGAACGACGTCAGTAGCAGGTCTCATGCCATCTTCACCATCAAGTTCACTCAGGTGAGGGCAGCTGGGGGGCCAGCTGGCTCCATCCTCGAGGTCTTTACTTGGTGATTAGCACCAGCTGAGGACCGATCATCGTTGAACCAGGAGCAGCAGCAGGCAAAGGTGACGGCCTGTCATCTCCTTGTTAATTAGAGACGAACATGTGTTGTGTGCAGTTTCTCCGTGGTTACAGGCACGGTCGTTTGAAATGTCCAGATGTGTACCCTCAAGAAATAGTTAGCAGGCTTCAGCCCTGTTCTAGACAGAAAAAACTTGCTTTTTGCATAATTAAGCAAAAGTTTTCAGTGTTGTGAGCTCTGTGGGAGATAATGGATTGCAAGTCAGACCAGCTGGAGGCCAAGGTGAGTAACTCATTGTGGTACATTATCGCTCCATGGCACTCGCCCCACAATGTTGATTATGATTATTTGAATGATATTAAAAGGCAACCAACCTTTTTAGGTACCAGTGTAAGAACTATTCTGATTACGAGGTGAGGTGTGTTGTGACTGTGTGTGGAATTACTGAAGGTAAATAGTTTAAGACCTAGGCCAGTAGAACAGATGAATGCAAACACGTAGGGTCCTCTCGGGACTTGAGCGTGTGTTAGGAGTTTGGGGATGTCCTGGCCTATGTTAGCCATTGAACATATCAGATACAAAAAATAGTATTTTATTCAGGAGGGGAATCCCAGAACCAAGAAAATAAAAAAATTCTCAAAAATCAGTCAGAACAACTCCTAATAAATGCTCCACATCTTTACCTTTTGTTACATCTTTGCTTATGATTTACTGTAGTTTTTTGGATTTTCTCCTTCTTTCTGGTTAATGTGAATTAGGATATGGCCACCTCTGGTTTCTAAGAGGCTTACACTTCTATCAAAATATGGTAATTTCTTTTTGGCATTTTGGCTCAGACTGTTAAATGTAGGTTAAAAGTCGTTGGGAAGGTAAGATTTTGGTAGAATCCAGAAGCAAGGAATACACTATTTAAGGTTTTCAGTGTTTTATAATTTGTGAAACAAGTTTTGACATTGAATAATGGTCAAATGGTCTTTTAATAACTGTCTACATTTATCGTATTTTGGAGAGCCATTGTGCTTGGAATGCTGAAGACTCTAGATGAGAACAAAACTACTTATTTACTTCTGTTTTCTTTATTGAGTGCCCACAGTGACTTGTGTCCTGTTCTACTACAGTCAGACTTAGTAAGCCTTTGTTGAGAATGACCGAGTGATTTGAGTAATGGAACAGGTATCTTCAGAAAGTTTAAGAATTACATATGGTAGACTTCTGGTGTATTCAGTTTCATTTGGAAGTTTCTATAACCAGTAAGAAGGCCAACGAAACAACAAAATTAAAAACAAAAAACAAAAAAACCCCAAACCCTACCCCAAGAGATCACAGTGAGAAGTGGAAAATAATTAGAATTTGTATCACAGACAACATCAGGGCTCTTTATACCTCTTCAATTCTGCTTTTATATTTTGCTACAGGCAAAATTTGATTCTGAAATGCCGTCTGAAACCGTGAGTAAGATCCACTTAGTCGATCTTGCTGGAAGTGAGCGAGCAGATGCCACCGGTGCCACTGGGGTCAGACTGAAGGAAGGGGGGAATATTAACAAATCCCTCGTGACTCTGGGAAATGTCATTTCTGCCTTAGGTGGGTTTCTGCTTGTCCCCGCCCCTCTTACTCTTCGTGGTACTGTATTAGCACAAAGCAATTATGTATAATGTTTGTGTTACAGTCTGAGAGGATAGCCTCAAGGTTTTCTGAAGCCAAATTAGAGAAAAAACTTTACTTTTTTTTTTTTTTTCTTCTTTTTCTTCTTCCTTCGTGCAGCCGATTTATCTCAGGACGCGGCAAACCCTCTTGTGAAGAAGAAACAAGTTTTCGTGCCTTACAGAGATTCTGTTTTGACTTGGCTGTTGAAAGATAGCCTTGGCGGGAACTCTAAAACCATCATGATCGCCAGTAAGAATTTCAAGTTCTTGTCCTCAGCATATAGTGTTTTATGTGAACTAACTGTAGATGTGTAAGTTTAAAGCATCTCATTAGGAAATAGTGCCTTTTTTTTTTAATCTTAAAATGATAATAGTTTTTCTATCTTGAAGAAAATCTGTGATCCCTGTCTACGCTATCATATTATTAACTCTCTTTCCTGTTTCCTAGTTAGATAAACTTGCCATGTGTTGTGCAAATGCTCCTGCATTTTCACTCACTGGAAGAAGTGTAACAGAAAAAGATGTACAAAGGGGAGACAGTTGCTTGGAAGAACTCAAAACCTTTTAACCCCACTTTCTTTTGCCTTTTCTCCTCTTCCCTTCTTGTCTCTGTGTCTCCCCCATTCCCCAGGCCATGCATTAATGGTAGAGAAAAGGGATCTAACCTAGGGTATGTACCCCAGATACAGGTAACTATCTAGTTACCTGAACCCTGAAGGCTGTGGTGGGGGATCAGGGGGGTGGTTAACCAAAGCTTTAGAGGAAAAGAATTCACTGATCTACTGACTCTTTTGAAAAGTAATAATGCCGTGGATTTTTGCAGGTGGTGGACTTTGCCGGAACTTTTAAAAGTATTTTAATTTCTATGTAGTATTGAGAAGTACAAATAGTCTTAAAATCTTCTTCCTATATTTTCAACAGAGAAAACTCCTTACTTAAAGCACGGTGGAAAGTCTCATATCTCATTTTAGAGTTGGTTAGATAGCTAGCTGATTCTAGACTTAAGAGGAGCAAAATGACATTTAATTTGGTATAGTGAGCACCTTTCCTATAAATCTTAGATAATTTTTAATATTCATTACCATGGCAATGAATATTTAGTCTATCCAATGACCCGGGGTTAATCTGACTTTTAAATTACAAACCAACTTTGTGTTAAATGAAACACGGAGTGCTGGATAAATTATTTTTTGAATTCATTCTTCACAGCCATTTCACCTGCTGATGTCAATTATGGAGAAACCCTAAGTACTCTTCGCTATGCAAATAGAGCCAAAAACATCATCAACAAGCCTACTATTAATGAGGACGCCAACGTCAAACTCATCCGTGAGCTGCGTGCTGAAATAGCCAGACTGAAAACGCTGCTTGCTCAAGGGAATCAGGTTGGGTTTTTCTGAGATTTATGGATAATTTTCTTTGAGTAATGACATCTATTTCTAGATCTTAATGAGACAATTATCGCACTCGTTGTATTGATTTGAGTAAATAAGTGCTAGGTAAAGCTTTGAATGAGTTAGCCAGTCTCCTTTACATTACCCTCTCCTTGGCCTTTGCATTCATTATGGGCTCTGTGTGTAAGATTTCATCCACGAAGCCTGAAATGATTAAGTATCTAATAGTTATCAATTATGGATGGAAATTTAGCATGCAATAGGATTAGCCGCATAATCTCCATTAGTGGAAGGAAATTGAGGTGCTTGCAGTAAGGTTTAAAATTCTACACATGCATTTTATGGTTTGAAAATGTACTTTGACAGAATGAAAGACTTGTTTGAAGACCTTTCTGAATCTATTTTGTATTGCCCATTACAGAGGTGGTTATGGTGATACAGTGACATGTGTGACACACCTGTAACTGGCTGAGATGATGTCCTTGAGGCCTTGCTTGACTATCCAAGTGGCTTCACCCCGGGATGTTTTGGGATTCCAGTGAAGGGCCTTTGTCCTTGTTTTTTCACAGTAAACTTGCTTATCTGTGTAGTGTGCACACAGAGTTACGTTCTTTTTTTTTTTTTTTTTTTTAATTTTTTTTTTCAACGTTTATTTATTTTTGGGACAGAGAGAGACAGAGCATGAATGGGGGAGGGGCAGAGAGAGAGGGAGACACAGAATCGGAAACAGGCTCCAGGCTCTGAGCCATCAGCCCAGAGCCTGACGCGGGGCTCGAACTCACGGACCGCGAGATTATGACCTGGCTGAAGTCGGATGCTTAACCGACTGCGCCACCCAGGCGCCCCCAGAGTTACGTTCTTTAATGAATAGTGTGACTTAGGTTCTGATGGGTATTAGATACTGTTATAAAGAAAGTCCACCCTTGAAAGACAATCAGGGATAGCTTTTTAAAATATTGGACTTAGATTTGACTTAGAAATAAACAAAGATACATTTCTTCCCATTTTCCTAACCCATACATGGATGTCTTAAATGTATTATTTGAAAAAAAAATGCTTTTCTTTAGATGCAGAGTGCCCTTTCTAGAGCAGCCTTTCATCTAGAAATGTATGGCCCTTGAAGCCCTTGACATACCATAAGTGGTTTGACCCATAAAACTATTGGCAGAATGAAAACCTCACTGAGTTTCCTGCATCCTGAAATGTACCTGACAGTTTATTCCCGTCCGATGGCAGACAGCATTTGAATAGGAATTCTTCATTGCACTTAAAAATATCTCCACACAGGGGCACCTGGGTGGCTCAGTCGGGTGGTTGAGCAACCGACTCTTGATTTCTGCTCAGGTCATGATCCCAGGATTGTGGGATCCAGCCCCACATCAGGCTCTGCACTGAGCGTGGAACCTGCTTAAGATTCTTTCTCTCTCCCTCTGCCCTTACCCCACTGGCGTGTGTTCTCTCTCTAAAAACAAAACAAAACAAAACAAAACAAAACAAAACAAAACAAAACATTCCACATATATTTTACTTTCTGATGTGGACCTTTCCTGTGTGTGAAGGCAAGTTGCCAGAATGAATAGTCCAGCTGTATATGATATTATCAGGCTCCCCTGACTTAGGACATGATAGTCATTTTAATTTGTATACCATGCTATTGGGATCTTTTTTTCTTTTCTTTTGTTGTTGTTTGTTTGTTTCTTAATTTTTGAGAGAGAGAGAGAGAGAGAGATAATGAGAATGAGTAGGGGAGGAGCAGAGAGAAAGGGAGACACAGAATCTGAAACAGGGCTCCAGGCTCTGAGCTGTCAGCACAGAGCCTGACGCGGGGCTCGAACTGAGGAATGGCAAGATCATGACCTAGGCTGAAGTCAGACGCTTAACCAACTAAGACACCCAGGCGCCCTGTGGGATCTTTTTTTCAGTGTCATAAAAATTTTATTTATCTAAAGTGAACACTTAAGGATGATTTGATAGGATCACCCACACTATTCTATGTGAAGGGAAGTATTTGGATGATTATTGGTGCGACTTGTTGTACTTAAAATGATTTACTAAGTTGCGGCAATGAAGGAAAAGAAAGATCAGCCTTTTTAAATGAACCTGAGGAAATCCTTGAAGGAAGCCTTATCATACAGACAGAAAAGTTTAATTTATTAAAAGTTTTCCATATTCTGTCTGAGGGATGTCTTGAGACGTATCGTGTGAGCCAGTTGCCTTTTATCTTCTTTTGTGACCGAGGGCTGCTGCTGTAATTGAAGGAGTATTTTTGTGGGTGAGGGTGAGGATGGAGGAGATAGTTAAGTCTATTTTAGAGCACACTGAAGATAAAATTCTTTGGTTAACTTCATACGTTATAATAAAAACAGGAGTCCAATTTAAAATAATTTATCACACTATGAAACTATAAATTGTTGTGGGACAGTACAGGCTTATCCTAAATTAATTAAATTTGTGATGCTCAGTAAAATAAGCAGGTGTTCTTAAGTACCCATTAAAAATCTCTGTATAATTTTTTTCTGGTAACATTGCTCTATTCCTACAGTATTCCAAATGCTGCCATGGTTCATTGAGATGGTTATTCAAATCAAAGTCCCATTATTTGGCTAAGGGCAACTAAATAAAAATCAACTCCTTTTAACAAGTTTTTGTATTTGCCAGTGCAAAATGTCAAATGCATCAGAATTTCAAAAGTACAAAGTAAATAAAGCACAAGAATATAACATGTATTTGTTTCTCCTACTACAGAGAAATACACAGATATGTGTAGTTGTTTGTATATATACATATATATGAACTCTGTATTTAAGAGTTATTTATGTACAGGGAGACTACATATTGTAAGTGTACAGATTATTGAATTTTCGCAAGCCAGATCCACCGATCTAACCTGCGCCCCTATCAAGGAACATAAATTACCAGCATCCTGGAAGACCCCCTTGATATTCCTTTTCCAGGTGCTACCTGCCATTTCTGTCAAGAGTAACTATTATCCTGACTTCTGAGGGCATAGATCAGGTTTTAGTGTTGCCTATTTTTGTTCTTTATGTAAATGGAATCATGTAGTATATACTCTTGGTCTCATTTCTTTCATTCAATGTCGTGTTTGTGAGATTGATCCATGGTGTTGCATGTAGTTGTAGATCCGTTCATTCTCACTGCTATATTGTATTCTGTCACACAAGTGTGTCCCAACTCATTTATCCGGTGTAATTTTGATGGGCATTTGGGGAGTTTCCTTTATGGGGCTATAAGTGCTGTTGCTGACTTTCTTCTGAGTGTCATTTAGCGAATGTACCGAAGCGTTTCTGTTAGGTTTATACTTAAGAGTGGAGTTGGTGGGTCGGAAGGTATACATATGCTCAGTTTTAGCCAGACAGTTTTTATAGTGCCTGTACTGGTTTACATCTACCATGAGCACACGAAAGTGCCCGATCTCACTGCTGCAGGCCCTTGTCCACACTGGGTTCTGTCCAGTTTTCATTGTGACCATCTGACGGATGCACTGTTATGTTACAGAAGGATTTAGTTTGCACTTCTCAGATGATCAATGAAGTTGAGTATTTTGATCACTTGTCCTTTCAAGTGTTCTCTTTTGTTATATTTAAAGCATGTTTTCAGAATTCTACTTTAAAGCTGACAGAGAGAACGTCTGTGAACTCTTTTTCTCTTGGATATATCTGGAGATGAGAAAATTAAACAATATAGAAATGAAATAAGCCAGAAAAGTCGGGAAGCAAAGGAGGACACTAAAATGGAAATAAGATGAATTCCTCATCTGTATAGCTGGAGTACAGAGAAACTTTAAATGATAGCTAGATAATAGAAATGTCATCATGTGCAAACTTTTAAGGCACATCTCCAGGAGGGTCACAGACGGAAACTGTTAAATGATATTTGTATGAATGAACACAGGCCTACTAGGTAATTCAGAGGGGAAAGGAAGAAGTACAAAAACAGCATTATGTTGTTTTTACATTTTATATATATTATGCATACCTTAAAAAAGCACTTTATGGGGCGCCTGGGTGGCTCAGTAGGTTGAAAGTCCGAGTCTTGATTTCAGCTCAGGTCATGATCTCAGGGTCATAGGATCTAGCCCTGGTTTGGGCTCTGTGCTGAGTGTGGAGCCTGCTTGAGATTCTCTCCCTCTCCCTCCCCCTTCCCTTCCCCCTCCCCCTCATTCATGTGCTCTTTCTCTAAAACAAACAAAAAAGCACTTTATTATAGCAAAGAGTGTAATTCATAATTAAAACCAAACATATCAACTTTTATAAAGAAAAAAACCCAAAAAACTATAGGAAATAGCAGGAGACAGAGCCAAACATATTTGCCACAGGGAGCTGTAATCCTCTGTCTCATTTCATGAGAGCTCACATAGATCAAGGTAAGGAAGGACGTAGCATATTTACATAACACCATGAAAATTTGCTCTAATCAGTACAAACCAGGAGAAATAGATCACCAACTTGTGCCACAAGTTTCCTTATTGTGAAAGGGCTTCTTTTTTTTTTTTTTTAATATTTTTATTTATTTTTGAGAGAGCAAGTGAGTGGGGGAGAGGCAGAGAGGAAGGGGGCAGAGGATCCAAAGCGGGCTCTGTGCTAATAGTGGTAAAGTCGATGCAGGGCTTGAACCCACAAACTGCGAGATCATGACCTGACACTCAAGACTGAGCCATCCAGGTGCCCCCAAAAGTGCTTCTATTAAAAAAAAAATAAGGAAAAGATCACAAGCTGACCGAAAAGTGAATAAAGAATATGAGCACAGTTCATAGGAAAAAGTTTCAAATGGTTTCTAAGTCTATGAAAAAATATTCAATGTCCCTTGAAATACGGTAAATGCAAATATTAAGAACAGTGAGATGAAAATATACGGATATGGATACATAGTCATTAAGCTGTGTATTTTGCTGCATGTAAATTATACCTCACATTTCTTAGAAAACCTATCAGATGGGCAAAGATCAAAATGCTTAATTGCAGAGTATATTGGCCCAGGTGGGAGGCGACAGGTGCTTATACATGTCGTTGGCGGAGTTGATGCTGCTGCAGTTGTGATGCCGTGTTACCATTGGTTTAACACATGAACTTCATCTGAGTATTATTTAGTCCCGAACGTCTTTCTTCTAAATGGACACCTTGCAAACAGTAATTTAATTGAAAATGGTTTAGTTTGACCAGATATTTCCTTTAAGAGGACTTAGGTGGGTTTACCAAAAGGCCTAGTGGTCATGATAGCCCGCCCACCCGCATGTGTTCAGTCGGTGATTATCTGCTGAGTTGACGATGTGGTAGGAATGTTTCAGCTTTGAGTATAGATGAAAAATCCCTATAGCGGAGTCGGTGAAATTAGCCATGTTATAAAGGGGTCACTAATTGCTGTGAAAATTGTCAGCCACATATAAACTGTGCAGGCATAATAAAGCCTGCCACCTGCATTTCTTCACTGGCAACTATTTGTCGAGTACCATCTGTGTGCAAGACGGCATGCTAGGTGCTGCAATAATGTGCTGTAGTAATGTGTTAGCAAAACTCCTTTTTTTCCGCTATGGATGAATTTCCTTTACTAGTGCTTATCTTGTTGGCTTTATTCTCCGTAATCTGGGTAACAGTGGGAGGCCATCTTTATCACCAGACAACATCTCTGATGATAAAAATGGCCCCTAATAGGAGAATTGCATCTGGATTAGGATGGACTATATATAAACTGTAAGTGTGGGTGGAAAGCCATAGGTTTGGGTTTCCCTGAGTGCAGTGACTCTTGTAACTGAGGATGTCTCTTGTGGACCCTAGAGGGTATGCCTGAACAAGAGATGCTGCCTCTGGCGGGGTGTGGGGCTTCTAGGCCAAGGTGAGCCCCCTAGGTGCGTGTTTCAATCTCAGTCCTTCGAGAGGGCTAAAGATGGTAGCTCCTGACAGCTGTGGGGACCATTACAGAGACTTCATGAGGACCTTGCTGTCCTGTCCATGTGGAGTGTGGCCCATGGTAATCTTGTCAGCCTGAAAGTTTAACTGAGCCAACGAAGACCACTTATGGCTGTTGCATTCATTTGAATAGAAATTGAAATGTAAATAATAATGAAAAAAAAATGCTACAGTCTCTGAGGAGGAGAAGTTGGCAGTTAAAAAAAAAAACCATACATATAAATGACTCACAAATTCCATTGGAGGAATTTATTGATACACCTATGTACATGGTAGACCGTGGTATAGGATTGCTGTTTGTAGCATTGCTGGTAAAACAGAAGATTAGAAAGAAACCCTGCATTTCCATTACTAGGAAAGTGCTGACATAAATTATGGAATATTCATACATATGGATATATGATTTGAATATTCAAATATTGTACACATATATGTATATATATGTACACATATATGGAATACTGTATGGTGAATTGGAATTGTTAAAAAGAACGAAGTGGTTTTATTTGTACTGAATTTTCTCCAGAATATATTGTTGAGTGAAAATGGCAGTGTTCAGAATAGTGTTCTGCTAGTGTTTGTGCTGTTTAATATATGTGCTGCCGAAGCGAGCACTGTTTGTGCTGTTTAAAAAACAACAAAAATATGCGTGCATATGACCAGAATGACTTCAGGTTTACACAGCATATTGGGAAAAAGTGGTTGCCTGTGGATGGGGAGGGAGGAAGACCCTCTCTATTTTTTGTTTTTTAAATTTTTTTACTTGAGTATAGCTGATGCACAGTTTCAGGTGTACAGCATAGTGATTCAACATCTTGTGATGTTTTGCTCACAAGTGTAGCTACCGTCTGTCACCACACAACGCTATTAAAATATCATTGACTATATCCCCTCTGCTGTATCTTTGAAAGTTTTTTTTTTAATGTTTATTTATTTTTGAGAGAGAGCCAGAGCACAAGTGAGAGATGGGCAGAGAGAGAGAGAGAGAGGGAGACACAGAATCTGAAGCAGGCTCCAGGCTGTCAGCCCAGAGCCTGATGTGGGGCTCGAACTCAACGAACTGCGAGATCATGACCTGAGCCACAGTGGGATGTTTAACCAACTGAGCCACCCAGAAGTCCTCACACCCTCGCCCCCTCCACATGCTGTGCCTTTTATATGACCCCTTTCTTTTATTTCTGATGACATCCTAGCACTATGTCCCTACCTCTCAGATTATGAGTTCCGAATACAGTCAGAGCCCCTCTGTGCCCTACCTGGCTCCCTGTGCTTTCCCTTCTGTGTCTTGTCCCAGTTCTAACCAGATTTTGGTGTTCGTCATTCACGTGTCAATCTTTATACCTTTGCAACATGCATAAAGAAATGGGTAGCCATACCACACATGGAGTATAATCCAGCAGTGAAACTAAATTTCATTTGCATGTATCAACATGTATAATTCTCAGAAGCCTGTGATTGAGCAAGACTTATGCTTCTTTTTGAATTTTGTACATTGTGCGTATTCAGAACAGATGAATTCTTTCAGATTTAGGGATTTAGACCTTGTTTGATTTTGGTAAAATGTCAGTATGTAACATGTTTGTCTTTTTCCTTTGCTTTACTGATTTGTATTGCAAATGTGGGTTTGCTAGGATGCTATGGTTTTGAATATTACGAGATATGTACCCCATTGATTAAAGACTCAGTGATGACTGACACTTTTGGGGTGGTTGTGGGACAGTACTTTTCACCTTTGCTTAATAGTTATTTGGCTCTTTTTGATAATTTATTAATCATGGACAAATCCTTCCTGTAGATTATTGCTGTTTACTAATTACTTTTCTCTTTTATGGCTTAAATTGTAGATTGCCCTCTTAGACTCCCCCACAGCCTTAAGTATGGAGGAAAAACTTCAGCAGAATGAAGCAAGAGTAAGTGATACCTGACTCGTTATTTTTTAAAAATCTTTTCACTGTTATTTTAAGTGCACGCTTTTTAATACTTGCTGTTTAAACTCATTTTCCTTCTTCATTTCACTGAACCCTCCCTCTGCCTCACCCCATTTTTAAAGAAGCACAATGGTTGACTCTTGGTGTATCTCATCGTGTCCTCTGTGACTTATTAAATGGGATTTGTCTGGTACATGATGGTTACTGCAACTGAAATTCACATGCAGGCCGGGAGGCTGCTCGGTACTTCAGAGCACACAGGAGCCCCGAGTCGAGGGAGGCCGTGTTCAACATTTATGAGACAGCGGTGGTCCCCACAGCTTAACCGTAGCTGAAGAATGACCACCGTTTAGTCTTTTTGTCATCCCTTTACTTTATTTCCAGTGGGAAGTGCAGCACTGGGGGAATCTCTGAATACTCCACGTGGATACTAAGTTTCCCTTAAGCTAGGGAGAGCTGAAGCAGGGAGAGGGAGTGGCAGTGAGTGACCAGAGAGAGAGTGGCTCTGGAGATGTCATGGGCTGACGTTGAGTGCTGGTATGCTGGCTCTTTCTGAAAGCCAGTTTCATGGCTGACCTGGTTCTGTACTATTTTTGTTTTTTTAAAAAAGAGTCGTCTGTGAAAGAAAAACAGGCACTGAGAGCATTTTTTGGGTTGGATTTTGTTCACTGTGCTGAATGGTTACAGCAGATTGAGAAAGAAAATTGGATTCTATTGGTAAAGCTCTTTGAAGAGTACACAATACTGAAGATATAAATTGGCTTGTAGTCAGGAACTTGTTGACACTTCCCTGGGTAATTATGCTGATGAATTTGCTGATAATAGCATGAGTAAAAACATTAGTTTCTTACTCCCTATTTTTCTGATGAAATTTTGTATTTTAGTGCTTCAAATTCTAATTTTGAGTGCTTCGAAATGGATATAGTCTTATATTGTTTCTTAATAATAGTTTTCAGGAATACCTAGCAAGTTAATAGAAAGCAATAAACATCTTAATTTGAATGCATTACACATGCTGTGACAGAAATGACTACGTATATCGTTCATAACAATTTCTAGGTTTTAATCTAGTTTTCTGCTGACGTTTTACAATCGTTTGCTGTCTGTTTAGCTATAAATCTTATCACCTGGTCATTTGCTAGAGGTGGTATCACACATTGGTCTATTTTGTAAATGAAGATTATTCGCTTTAAAATCCATAGTAAAATAAACCCAAGGCATACTTAACAATTTGTTTAAAGCTAGAATTATTTGATTGAATTGGAAAAGGATTGATTGGCTTGTCATTTCTTCAGGGAGAACACACCTGTTGGGGAAATGCAGAAGCATTTATTATTGAATGCCGTGTTTGTCCGATAAATTGCCAGTGAGAATCTGTGAACCGATGATTATAAATTGGTAAATTCAATATACCAGTCCTTCCTTCTTCTGTAGGGAGAAAAGGCAGAACATTCCCTCTCGGAACATTGCCTCTCTGAAAGCTTTTCCAAAATACGCCCTGATAGCCAGGTGGCTTTAACTGCCATCATTAGAGCCTGAAGTTGCCATCACTCAAGGGATGAGATGAAAGACTGGAGTGAATGTACAGTTCCAGATAGCTCAGGACAGTCTTTGCAAATCGTTAAAAACACACAAAAAGCAAAACTAGAGAGGGTCGGTCCTGTTTCTTTCATTTATTTGGTTTTAACCAAGAAAATGATTGATTTTGATTTTAATAACTAGTGAAAATGAAGTGGTATTCTTTTAACTTAGTCAGCCCTATTTGGGGTAAATGGGGTAAAATGAATGACTGCCGAACAATTGAGTATAGGTGGGTTAGGTGTGGTTTGGTTTTCCTCTCCGGTAAGCCGTCCTTTCAGTTTCCCCACTTGTCAGTAACAAAGGCTTTCTGTCGGGGAGGTGTCTGACATGAGCACCTCCTCCAGTTGCTATACACTCAGTGGCATGTGGGGGGTGTCTTGCTGTTGGCAGTGAGAGTGCAAGCAGGTGTATTCCCGGCATGCACTTTGGCCTGGTTAAATAAGCTAATGTCTCAGCTGCAAGAGCGGTATGTTCAGTTGGGATGGGAGTGGAGAAGTGGCAGAACTGCTAAAGTAGGGAAGGAGGAAGGCTTTGAAAGGACGAGTGTCATCTGTCTGTCCAATCCTACCCTGCCCCTGGGGGGAGTCACTCTATTTTAGCTTCAGGGATATTCCTTTTTACAGGATACATTTTTTTTTTTTTCCTACCTCTCAATCTAATATCACTGTTTGCTTCTTAATGAATTACTTACTAGGACCATTTACAAAGTTTTATGGAACCAGCAAAATATTTTTATTAGATTTGAGGAGTGGTTTCCAACTGTGCTGTGTTCAACAATTAGGGGGATATTTTCTCCCCTAGGTTACAGCAGACTGGAAAGGAGCTGATTTTCATCAAAAGATTTTTGCTTTTACTAAAAGAGTTAGTTAAAGAGCCACCTTTTTTCTTTTTTAAGATAGAATGAGATTTATAAGTCCTATTAATTAGCTAAAGCAACAGATTATCTCTTAAAGAAAACTGCAGCATCCAAGGTGATTTAATCACCCCATCTAATTAGAAAGAAAAGCAAATCACTATTTTTTTAGGACCTAGTGTATAATCGGGAAAAATTAACCCATTTAATGGGACATTCCCATTCTTGAACTTGTAATTTTTAGTTAATATCCAAGGAAGCAGCTTTTACTTAAGTATACCATGAAAAAGACTGTTGTAAAACTCTAGGCAACTTGACAATTTTTTTTTCCTGTTCTTTCCTTTGCTACAAGGTAGGTTGTAGAATGAGATCAGCTGATTTGATTTATATTTGGTGATAGTTCTTTCAGGGATCAAAATTACTATGTAATTAAAGATATATATCGTACATCCTTCCATAAGCAATAAGAGTTTAGAAACTTTCTAGAAGAAAACCACAATAATGGAAAATGAAGCAATCACACATGTGTACTTTTCCTTTTAGGTTCAAGAATTGACCAAGGAATGGACAAATAAGTGGAATGAAACCCAAAATATTTTGAAAGTAAGGACTGTAATATGGTGCCTTAATCTTACTATCTTGGCTTAAATAGATAAAACTTTTTTTTCCCTTCTACCTGATATATGGCTACTACATGCTTTGCTTAAGGTAAGACCAGTGACTTTTGGGGGATTTGGGTTCTGGTTTAATTTTGAAGAAATGGAAATAGGAAATAGAGCTATGAGACATTAAAGGTGTGTATCTTCACATGCAGAGGGGTTGCTGATATGTAAGGTGTTTGTTTTTACTTGCTGGAGTTTTTCCATTTTTGATTCAGCACATATTAAACTCCACTTAGTATTCAAGGGCATCCACTTTGCTTTCCTGCTTTTGTTAAACCCAATGTAAAAGTGATAGGTTAAATGGGGTGGGGGGGATAAAAAAAGTCTTGTGTCAGTATTGTAGAATGTGTGTGCATAGCATGGCTAGATTTCAGATTACGAAACTAGTAATTTCCTATTGGAATTTTTTGTGTGTGTGTCTCAAGGGCTAGACAGAGATGGTCTGCATGTTTGGCGATGCTAATTGTGAAAGGATGTCACCAGTGGCCTCCAATTTTCATTTTCTGTGCTTCAAAATACACACTTCTTCGTGTTTCCGGCTATTGCTGAGTTGGCAGAAAACCTGAGTCCTCTATTGAGGGTCAATACCTCAACGACATTTGAGGTTCGGACCGGAATATAAACTTTGATAGTGTCTGACTTCACACATGAGGGAGGGGGATTCAGAGACCACTGAATCCTGGGTTTGTTTTTGAGGCCTATTCAGACAAAGTATTCTGGAAAGAGTGAAATGTCCTGTACCATAGGTGAGGCTGGAGAGACCAGGTTTAGCTGCATGTCTTGGCAGAACCCTACCCTATATATGAAAAATGGGGCACCCACTTAACCGTTTCATGGGGGCAAACTCTTGAAGGCCTGGGTCAGCCATGTAGTTCTGTGCCTGACAGCTCTGAAAGAGGTCAGCAGCATATGCTGTAAAGTTCTCCACGTGCCATTTAGGCAGCTTGGCCTGCTTTGAGGCTTAAAAAGACTTTCTCACAAGGTGGCAGGTTGAGCTGTGCTTCTCAGTGGGGGTGGGTTGTGATGGTCTGAGAGATGATGTTTCCCGTTACAGAAGGTAAGGGTTTCTGGTGGGGAGCCTCCTGATTCTGATGATAGTGTCATATTACTTTGAAGTACTTCTTCAGCATTTCCCATGTCAATAGATTTTTGTTCAGGAGACTGAGCAAAAGACCTCTCTTGCATTTGCAAGTACCATAGTCAGGTGTGGAGCAAGCACCCCCAAGACATGGGTAGTTTTCATCCTGTAGCTGCATCAGCTCTAAGGAGCAGTGCCACAGCCCCTGCCTGGGAAGCCCACGTCGTTTGACCTTTCATGACGCGATGTACACTCACCTCAGTAAATTTGCAAAGAGAGAAGATGGAAATCTGTTCCGTTTAAGGAACAGAGAAACGAGATAGCTCTTTGAAAAGTCATTAGCGCATGTAGTATCTGTTGGCACAGGAGGCAGTGCGCCTTTTCGTAAGGTGATTTTTGGGCCCTGAGGCTAAGTTCTCCAATTCCAATTCTATTATTCATAAATCTTTATTTTTATTTTTTTATAACTATTCAGATGAGAAGAATGGAAATGTGTTGTGTGCTAGGTGTCAAAGATTATGAGAAAGGCTAATGATACTTCAAATTTTATTTGGCTAATTTTATTTCAAATTTCAAATTGTCTCTCGCTCTTGCAAGCCCATTTTAGATTTCTCTGCTGGTATTTGTGTTTTAAATCTGTAGTCATTTTCTGCTTATATTTGCTGTTTTAGGGGCGGTCTTCCTCTCTTACTGGAAGACGGTGCCTGAGGGCTGAGGTGAAGGAAAGAAGGCGGCTACTCAAACGCTGTTTTTGAAAGCATTCTTTGGAAACTGATGAGGAAAATGAGTGTTGTTCGATGAGTTTGTATCTGTGCGGTAATCTGTGTAATCCTTTCCCCTATTTCTGTTGTCGGACGGTTCTTCATCAGCTATTGCTCTAATAATGCTGCAGAGAACCCACCCCAACCCAGTGGCTTAAAACCACGTTTTCTCTCACGCGTGTGCAGGTTGGCTGGGGGTTGGCTGGGAGTTGGCTGGGCTTGGCTCCAGGCTGTCGGTGGGTTCCGGGTCTGCCCCACATGTCCCTCATCCTCTTGGACCGGCTGGTTTTCTGGGGCGTGCTCTTCTCATGGTCTTGGCCAAGGTACAGGCGGGCATGCCGAGTCGTGCAGGTGTGTTTCAGGCTTCTGCTTGCGCCGTGCTCGCTAGCGTCACATTGACCAAAGCAAGTCACTTGACTGAACTAAAAAGCAAAGGGGAAAGAAGGATATTTTACTCACAATAAGGCAGTGCCAGGGTGTAAATGCAAACGTGCTTTCAGATCAGTAGTTCAGTCTGCACATGCCTATGCTAAACTGTGGGAACTTGCTCTTATACCGAATTAGCACATTTTGTAGAGACAGGCCCAGTGAACCAGTAGGTTCCCAGGATTATGTTCATTGTCAAGACCCAACTGTTGACTCTGCCAGTTTCCCTGTTATCATCCTTTCCAAACCCCAATTCTGAACATCCACGGAGAGTCCTTTGGGGAACAGGCAGATGAGAGTTATAACATCCAGGGGATAAAGGGAGAGACCAGGGCTGATTCAGTGTTTGTTGGTGCCACGCCTGTCTGCCTCGTTTCTTTTTCTTGTCCCAGTTTATCGGCGAGTCGTTTCAGAGGAGCCACATGGCTATTGCTTGAAGAGAGGACTAAGGAGAGGGGCATAACCCATCTCGTCAGGCGTCACATTGGTTTTTGTTGGCATTGAGATGCCGGTGCTGTATGCTTGCATCTCCTCGGTCAGTGATGAGACCCGAGATTAGTTCATTGGCATACGCCACATGGAGGTGCTTTGGGAGTCAATGAGAGCCCCCTCTCCTGCAGGGGTGGGACTCTCAGTCAGTGTACAAGGCAAAGGTCTCTTAAAGTCAGATTCATGTGAATTACGCTTGGAAGTTCCTTAATTTCCCTGGAAATCACTAGAGGCTGGGATCCTGGATGCTCACAAGCCAAGGAGTAACTTTGTTCCTTTCTTTTCATTGGGCCTGTTGCTTCCCTTGCTCTGGATGAGGGATCCAAGGTCCTCCTGAGTGGGGGTGGAGGGAGAGCAGAAGGCTGCTGGCCAGATTCATGCTCTGACAAAGGGTGATGGCTATTTGCAGCCAGACTGGTGGCACTGCGGTGGCAGTGACGGAGCCTCAGGCTTCGATCTGCGGAACTTGGATCTCAGGCTTCAGTTCTCTTTCTGACTCACCGGGTCGTGACACTTACCCACAACCATCACATACCCTGGTTCCTAGCTTGGATATCATGGTGGATGGCAACCTGTTCCCTAGATCCAGGTTAACAGGGGAAGAGATAATAAAGTTCTAAGAGTTCTTTTGGAAGTGGCTAATGAAGGTAGAAAGTATGTTAATCTTGAGGAGGCTGTTCTTAGGCAGTTAGGTAATGAGAGTTTTACTATCCTTCACAGTGGACTCTGCATATCCACTCTCTTGCCCTTAACCTGCCTTCCTTATTTCATTAATCTTCATTTTCTGCAAATTAGAGTTCAGACTCCCAGAGGTAGTGAGCTCCTCAGTTCTCTGTTTACTTTGACAGTTCTCCCTGCCCCTGGGCTCCCGCCATCGCACCCGCCCTGCCAGACGTCTTGCTGGTCCCCGCACACCTGCGCATCGGGTCTCTTGGTGACTCTTGGCCTTTGCCTGTGTTGCTCCAGCATTCCAGATGTTTCCGCTTTCTGGACCCATCAGAATCCCTGTGGAAGCTCTGTCCCTGCTCACACTTCCACCCCACCTCCCAGTTGGAATGATTTTGTTCTCCTTGGGCCTTTAGAGCATTTGGCTTTGCCTCTGTCACAGCATCCATCATCATCTGAGGTTCGTGGCCTTGGTTTCTCCCCCTAAATAGGAGCAGGGTCTGGGTTAGGACTGTCTCTATTATTCTGTAAGCCAGCTTCTGGAACTCTGCCTCTCACTGGGCAGGCAAACAGCGAAAACTTAACCTCATTAAAGTAGTATCAAGAAGCAAAAACCCAAACCAAGACTTTTATATTAACTCTCTAGGCTGTCATACGAAATATCACAGACCAGGGGGCTTAAACAGCAGAACTTTATCTGCTCACAGCTCTGGAGGCCTCAAGTCCAGGATGAAGGTGACGGCAGGGTTGGTTCCTCCCGAGGCCTCTCTCCTTGGCGTGTGTCCTCATGTGGTCTTTTCTCAGTGTGCCTGCCTGCGCGGCTGCTCATACTGTGTGTGTCCCAGTCTTCTCTCTTTTTTTTTTTTTTTAAATTTTTTTTTCAACGTTTATTTATTTTTGGGACAGAGAGAGACAGAGCATGAACGGGGGAGGGGCAGAGAAGGAGGGAGACACAGAATTGGAAACAGGCTCCAGGCTCTGAGCCATCAGCCCGGAGCCCGACGCGGGGCTCGAACTCCCGGACCGCGAGATCGTGACCTGGCTGAAGTCGGACGCTTAACCGACGGCGCCACCCAGGCGCCCCACCAGTCTTCTCTTTTTACGAGGACGTCAGTCATATTACACCCTAACTGCTTCATTTTAGTGTCATTACATAAAGACCCCGTCTCCAAACACAGTTATGTTCTGAGGTACTGTGGATGAGGACTTCAGTAGCTGAATTTTAGGGGGACCCAATTCAGCCATAACCTTGAAGCACACAAATCTGACGGTCTGGGGGAAGAAGTAACACGGAGTGTTGTGCAGGCACTGGTCTTGTTCCTACCTGTGCCTTATGTTCCTCGTTCTTCTTTGAAAGGCTTATACATGAGGGTGTGTTTTTATCCTTAGAAGGAATGTGGCTGTGTTCCTTTGGATTATGGTCCAGCCCTTCATTTGAGTCAGTTAGATATTCGCCAGACTGGGGCTCCTGGACCAGCACCATCTGCATCGCTGGCCCTCAGGCTCCACTGCAGATGAGCTAAGTCAGAATCTAAGGTGCCCAGGTGTCAGGTCTGCACCATACAGTTTGAGGAAAGATGGGGAGCAGTCTTGGGCTTTTTTGCCGTCGGATCCCTTTCCCTACTTCTCCGGCCCTGCCTTGGGTCATGGGGGGCTGGCCCCTGGGGGCTACCCTTTCTCAGGCTCTGGGGGACTCCCCTGGAGATTGGAGCGAGAAAGCAGACGTCTCCCCCTCAGGCTTCTTGTAGCATTCGTGTGGCCCAGCCCTGGCTTTGCCCCTGTGTCACTCCTGCCCAGGGGTGATGCTGGTTGCTGCTGGTGTCAGTTTCTGGGTGGCCTTACCATCCCCAGTGGCTTCCCAGCTCCTCCTTCAGCCAAGTAACCAATTCTCTGTTTTAAAGCCCCTGGGATGTAAGCACTGAAGCAGCTTCTGTTCCATGGTTCAATCTGGTCTGATAGCAGAGTCAGTCCCACATCTCAGTCTCTTGACATGCTGTGCAGGCTCCTGAGAATCTGGGTTGACTCTTCTCTTTTTGATCTTTCTAGTCTCTTTGAATACTGCCCCGGTGTGTTTTTCATTCTGGCTGAATTTGTGCTAAACTGTGATAACTCTCTTGGGTCTTGGAACTTAATGTTGTGATAAATCCAGCATCTACAAGCCTTGGGATCAATGCGTTCCTGAGGCCTTGGTGTATCGTTCCCTTTTTGCATAGCTTCCATATTGTGCTGACTGCTTACTGTTTGAAGTGGTTTATGAAGTGGCTACTTGATGCGCCTCCTGGGGGCCTTTTGGCGTGGCTTTTTATAAATCCCGTATGTTTTATTGTTGATGAATTTTTTCAAGTAATGAGTCCCCGAATGCATTGTCCATTCCCACTTTCTTCCCCCTCACCCGACCCTTTCACATACCTCTTTGGTGCGTCTGCTCTGTACATGTTTTGGTTTCTCTGTTCCAGCGTTTTATAAACGGATGAAAAAAAAAATGCTCAAAGGTGTTATCTGACTTCCAAATAACTCCTTGAGTTCTGTGCTTCGAGATAAAGCACAGTCAGTTTGGACTGCAGCATAGAGCTCTCAAGTGTCTGACAGATGGTGTGGCAGAAGGGAGCGCTACTCTGCGGGGTCTGTCCAGAGCCTAATGGTGAAGTTTGGCCTGCGGCCCCGAGGGGGCTCTCTGTTTGCATCCCTCCAGCCTTGGCTACTCTTCTCATTTTTTAAAAAACTAGGGTCTCCTCCTTACTGAAAGCATATTCTTCGATTACTCAGCGTCTGACTTGCTTTTGTGTTTTATTGTCCTGCACAGAACGTCTGACTGTGACTTGGCACAAGTGTAGGTCGGGGAGGAAGCGGGCTGCTTAGTTGGAGAGACTTGTCCTTGATAAGTGAGCTACTTATATAAGTTCCATGAAAGTTGTTCTTTTGTGTTTTTATCCCCCCCTCAACCCCCCCCAGACATTAATCATATGGATTTTTTTCTTAAAAAAAATTTTTTTTAATGTTTATTTACTTTTGAGAGAGAGAGAACAAGTGAATGGGGGAGGGGCAGAGAGGGAGGGAGAGCGAGAATCCCAAGCAGGTTCCATGCCATCGGTGCAGAGCCTGACTCAGGGCTCGAACCCATCAACTGTGAGATCACAACCTGAGCTGAAATCAAGAGTCAGCTGCTTTATCAACTGAGCCTCCCAGGCGCCCCATGGAGTTTTTTGTTTTGTTTTGTTTTGTTCCTTACACACAGTAAACAATGTTTGTTGAATTGAATTTGGAGGATGGAGCATATTTGAATCTATGTGACAGTGGGATCCATATGCAAATGATTTAAGTTTAAATTGTGCTGGGTCTTCATTTTCCATCCCTGAGGAAGAGAAGAGCAGGAGTATGGCAGGGCTGGCTAACACTTTGATGGAAGAAAATGTTTTACTTTTTCAGGATGTTTTGAGTAATAAGAAATAGAGTAAAATGAAATTAGAATCCTTTCTTGGTTTAAGATTTTCTGAGCTTAAGTTTCATGGATAGGCCTACTTTAAACCAACTTATTTCTGTTTTATGATAGAATCAGTCAACTGAACTTTTGTCTCTGGAAGATTATGGCAACCTATAAAAGATTTTTTTTTTTTTTTTTTTGCCTGGGCTGTCTGCTGTTTTCCATTTCGTGGAGCAAACGTGTACTGGGGAGGGTAATGAGTTTGGAAGCAGCCCTAATAACTGGGGCCGTTGCTCAGCAGACGTGTGGCAGGCCTTTGGATTTCTGCTGCCCAGGGCACTGAATCCTCTGGTTTCCAGAAAACCTACAAAGAAATCATGGGAGAGATGACACTTTTTGTGGCCTTTGCCTCCTTTAGATGCAGTTAATCTTGACCTCTTCTTGGTACAAGAACTGAACCTGGGGGTAGTAGCTCTAGGATGGAATTTTGTTTATGGACATCGATTTTGCCCAGATTTTGGATTAAGGAGGAGACAGTTCTTTTCAACCACGGGTCACCTTCCTTATTAGCAACTGTGTGGGCATTTGATGGTTCAAAATTCTGACCTCCGACAGTCTCACATATTGTTTATAGTTTGTAGTAGCATATAAAACTACAGACTGTTGTCTCTAGAGCTCATTTGGCTACGTGAAGATAATACATTGAATTTCCAAGTATCCATTCAAGCAGAGATTGGCTGCAGCGGGAATTTTAGAAGTCAGTGCTCTTTCCCCTTTGGTTTTCATTGTGAAAAGAGAGTGAGCCCAGCTCAGCACCTGCTCATTCATGCTGCCCACGTGCAGGTCATGCCTTTACGATCTCAGTAACTGCCTTGTGAGTTTCTTTTTTTTATGAGTTTTAAAAACTTTATTTTCAAACTTTTGAAAACTTTTTGGTAAAGAAGGGATAAAAGGTGGTGAGCTTTTTGTTTTTGTTTTTTGTTGGCATACCAATATCCTAATAAAATAGGACTGCTGCCTATGTTGATAAAGAAATTGCTAGTGTTACACTGAATTAAAAAATATTCTCCCTCTAGTGGCCTCCCCAGCTTCCCTCATTGTATCCCTCCTGTCCATCTACCCACCACCCATTCGCCCATTCATCCATTCCTGTCCATCTTCTCTCACCCTCCCTCATTCATTAAATGTATGTTTATTGAGAGCATCTTCTGTATCAGACATAGTTTGAGGCACTGGGTATACCTCATGAACAAAGCAAAAAAATCCCTGCCCTCATGGAGATCACTGCATCCTAGTGCTAGAAGGCTTTTCCCCCAAATTGGACATTCTTCTGTAAACATTCCATAACCTGGTCCTCTTCTCTTCTCCTTTAAAAATAGATTTATTAACACAACAATATAGTCCACTCCTCTGATTGTTTGATATTTGAGGTCTCAGATTATGTAAACTACATGTCTTACTTTTTCAGTTCTGGTATTTTATTAATTAAATATACTTAAAAAGATAATTTATACTAAGCGCATTAAAATGTCTGTCTGTATAGTGCTTTGAAAAGCCCCAGAGGCATAGAAAGCCTTTTTAAAATTGACATCCATTAGGGTGGAAACTCCATGATGGAAACTGACCATGTACCATGAGGGTACAGCTTCTGTTTTGTTTGCTGTTCAGAGCAGGTCTGAGCACTGAATGGACAGCTAGAAAGGCCCCTATGGGGTACGTTACTAGAAAAGTTGTTTACGAATGAGTTAATAAATTATGCCCACATTCTTTCTGTTAGGTGGTAAACTCTTTGAGGTCAGGGAACATGATCACTAGCTTTTGTATCTCTCATAAATTCTAGTGCTTTATGTACTAATTTTTTAAAAGTAAGAAGTGTTCAGCAAATAACGGTTGAACTCAATTAACTGTGTTCTCCCATTTCTGAGAATGTTTCAGGACACGTTTGAAGATTTTTGGTGCATAACATTCTGCCCTTAAGCCTAGTGGTTTTAACAGACTTACTATTTCCCATGATTTTGTGGTACAGGCTGGCTCAGCGGATTCCCAGGACGGTCCAGAATGGCTTCACTCACATGGGTGGTGGTTGGCTTGGTGTCCACTGTGGATGATCTGGTCATGTGTCTCTAATCCTCGGGCTCATTTATATGGTGGTCTTGAGGGAGGATGAACCCCAATGTCCAAGCATTTTTCAGCCCTCACTTGTACTTCATTTGATAATGTCTCCTTGGCCAGAGCTACTCATACGGTGAAAACCAGGGCGAGGTGTGAGGGAGTTACCCAATGGCATGGGTACAGGGTGAGCAGTGATTTCTTCCATTTTTGCAAAACAACTGACCACAAGAATCTTTTTCTCTATTCTCTGTGACCCGTTGCCTTACCAACCAGCCTCAGTGATTTGCAGCTGCGTTTTTGTGTGTGAGTGCGTATTCTTGTCTTTCTATAAAGGACGGTACGGAAAAGAGAGGATTCGGGATAGGGGTTGCAATATAGATGAATTGAGAGAGTGTCATAAGAACTTCTTTGTTTCCTCACTTTAATCTGCAGACTAATGTGAATGACTTTGTGTCTGTTTGAACAGAAGTCATCTACAAAGCCCCATGTGCAAAGCCCTTTCTCTTTTTTAGTGCATTCACACATACTATCTCATTGGCTCTTTCTTGATTTGAAGCAAGAGAAAAATGATGTGATTGCACTTGACATAGTATGTAGTTGTTAATTTGTCAACTTCTCATGAAAGTTGACACTGGCTGTTAATTTCCATCAAACGGTGTGTTTTCCCTTTTCTAAAGTTTTGCTCTTTGCAACTGCTTTTTGACGAAGGGCAGAGTAATAAAGTTATTGTTCTCTAAAACTTGGACTCAATAATGAATTGGGGGGACCACTGTCAACGCTACAGCACTGGAGGTTGACTGAAGAACTTGGCGGGGTCAGAGGCTAAGCGGGCGATTTACAGAACCAGCTCTGATGTTGTTAATAATGCCAGGGCTCCCATATTTTCTGCGGCAGTTTTCAGCCTGAAGGAACTGCTCGTAAATAAAGGCAATGCGAGTGTATGTTGGTTCTTACTTTTGAGTAACGTTTCTGGAGCAAAAGGCTCAGAAATAAGTCAAATGCACACTGTTAAATGTTGGAACCATGCGATAAATTATTTTGAATACATAGGGGATTTTCCTTCTGATCTTTTGCAGTGAGGCATGTGCGTTGACGGGCTCTTACTGCATATTTATTGCTACGGTCAGGGAGGAAAAGATTGCCTGGTCATGTGAAAGTATGCTTTATGTACACCTGAACTCACTGGGTGTGCTAAAGTGTAGGCACTTGGTTTCATTGGCGGGGAGTCTTAAAAAGCGACCATTTCATGGTACAGATCCGTTTATTGTTCGTGTCACCCCGGAGCACATCTAACTCACCTTGGATGAGTTCTAGCAGTTGTGAGTTTGAGAGGAAGGTGTGTTGGGGGCGGGGGGTGGGCGTGGAGTGAGGAGATGACTCTTGCCTGCCTCACCTAGAGAACTCTGCCTGTACACCCTTCTGACCTGGGTCCCATTGACCTCTCTGTTTCTCAAAACCTCACCACAAGATGCAGACAAGAGTTGTACCTGTCACGTAAAGTGACAGATGAGCACATGCAGGATGTTTAGTGTGGCGTCCACCACATAGTTAGCGCTGTAGGCATCACAGTAACATTAACTGTTTTTTGTTTGGTTTTCTGGGAGTCCATCCTCTTTTACATAAAACTGGGTTGCCAGTAAGTAGTGTGTATCTTGCCAATTGGGCAGAAAAAAATTATGTATATAGAAGCTTTCAAAAGTATATAATTTCATGCTCCAATGTGGCATTAATTCTAAGATACTTTATGGTATAGCATTTTATGTTTGTTTATTTCAAGTAACAGAAAATCCAATTCCAAACTTGCTTAAGTGGTAAAGCTCAGAGAAGAGTAATGGTCTGGAGGCAGCATGGGATTTAGGCATGGTTTAATCAGGGCTCTGGTTCTCTGGGATTCTTCTTGGTTTTGTCTTTTTGTTGTATTGAGTTCATCTTCGTGTGTTCTGTTCTTGGAATGGCAAAGCGAGAGCAGCAGTTACTTTTATATCTACCTACCGTACCATCTGAGTTTCAAAGTGTCTGGGTTTCAGAGTGCCTGACAGAATTCCGAGCTTTGTACAGATTGGTGCATTTCTAAACCAGTTGTTGGGGCTGAGGAGATACCGTGTGCTGACTGGCCTTGGCTTGGGTTGTCTAAATCAAGGAAAGGCGTGACCCTGATGAGTTGAGATGAACCAGGGCCCACCTTTGGAGCTGGGGGTGAGGTCAAGACCATTGGCCACAGATGCTGTGCGCTGTGTCGTGGGGGGAGAGGGTGAATCTTAGTGATGCCACCACGTTTTTCACAGACATAGAACCTGGTCACTTACTGGAGTGTGAAGTATCTTCATTGAGAACAGGAGGTGCAAGTTTTTGAAACATGCTTTTATTTCTTAGTAGAAAATGTTTTCGAATACTTTCTTTATGACTCAGAAGTCCTATATTCAGCTGAAAAATTATGTGAAAGGGCCTGCTGAGTATCTGTACTGTGGTGTGAATATGTCATAGGAGAGAAACCTGTCTTTTTTTGGTCTTAGAATTGAAAGATGGCACACAGTGAATTCCGTGTGTTGAAATGCATTTTCCTCTTCTCCCTTTGATTGATCACGTTATTTCAAATGAACCCTCGGTGTGGGTGTGTTCTCCTCTCCAGCTTTTCATATGTAGTTTTGAATTTAGCTTAATTTCCAATTGACCCCTTTAGTGTGATGTTTCCCAGCCCAGTCTACCTAGCAACAGTTACTATGAGCGGTGTGCTGGATTTGCCCCTCCGTTTGTAACACAACAGCAGGTTTTAGGAGATTACTTTTCCTTAGCATCCTGCTTGATTTTGCCTTTGCATTATTTAAGGATGACAGCAGTTTCTCTTAACTCCAGGCAGCAGAGCCCCAAGGTTTTTGTGTTTTTTTCTTTTTAGCAAAAGTGATGGTTTTAAGAAGTATGTATCTGTAAGACAGTGTAATTAGCAAGTGGGCATCTCTACTGGAAAAGAAACATGGACCTAGGTGGCATGTAGATATTTATTACCAGGATATTCTGTTACTTGCAGAGGGTGGAAACAGCTATACGTTTCTAATATGTCATGTAATACACTCTATAGCACCAGCTTTGCCAGCCAGAAACAGCTTTCCCCAGCAAGCTGTCTGTGTCTCAGAGATGACAGGAGTTAGTTTCAAATAGCTGTGGTTTCCCCTTGAAAGAATCTAACAACACAGGCATCACTAAAGGTGGTCATTTTCCTCTGGATCCAGTACGCTCTATATTAATGTGTTATGTGTAAGCCTTTCTTGTCCTTGCCGTTCAAGTGACGATTACCCTGGCATTCTTAGCAGATCGGGCTGAGATCAGCAACAGAACTTGCTACGACACTTCTTCAAGTTGCAAAGTCCAGTTTCTCACCCAGAACAACTTAAATGTCAGTTATGCTGCATGTCACAGAAGTTGCTTTTCCATGTATAAATGGTTTCCACTCAGAATCCCTTGTGGACCTTTTGCAAAGATCATTTTGTGGGTTCTTCAGACTCCAGGACGGAGAACTGCGGGAGATGGCACCCTAAACTCTCTACTTTGAACAGGTGCCCAGTGCCTTCTCACAAGAGCAGGGACTCATATGGAAGATCACCCCTTAGAGCACATCTTGATGTGTTATCGCATGGGTGTGGGCTTCTGGAAAGAAATGGCACACATAACTTCCTGCAGTGTTTTGTGATCCCCACACTGGGCACTCATGCAAGCATTTGGAGCCATTGTGTGATGCCATTTGGAAAGAAATCTCAACTGAATAGATTACTTTGCATAAAATGGAGTGATTTATTCACAGGACTTTGAAAAACATTAGTGTTTATTTTTTAAATTTAGGTTCAGTGTACACAAAGTGTGCAGATCCGAAGCGTGCCACTCAGTGAACATGTGTAAAAAAGCGCACGTCTAGAGTGGACAGCTCATCAATTTTGAGCTGTGTATGCACCATGTAACCCACACCCAGATCAAGATAGAGAAATTTCCTACTCCCCAGGGGCTCCCTCTTGCCCTCCTCAGCCAGATGTTTCCTGCCTCCCTCTTGCAGAGGCCTTCCCCGTTGTGACGCTTGTTACACAGGGAAGGGTCACCTCTTCTTGAGTTTCATACACACAGATTCATGCGGTATGTTCGGTTTCTGTGTTTGGCTTCTTTACTGCAGTGTGTTGCCTGTAAGATTCGTCCATGCTGTGTCTAGCAGGAGTTTCTTCTTTATTATGCAACTCTACCACACTCTTTTTATCCATTCTCCCATTGACTATCTCCATTTGCGCGATTATGTCCAGCCTTTTGGTTATTAGGACTAGTGCTTCTGTGAACATTCTTGAACCTGTTTTGTCGGGTGCATCCTTTCACCAGGCCCCCTTTTCCTGGCTCTCATCTTGGTAAGAGTTGGTCCCGACTTGCCTGTCTCTTCCGTGTGTCTGCCCATTCTTTATGACCTTCGAATCCTTGACCCAAACATCCCCTGTTCCTCGCCCAGCTGACTCTCATTCTGGGTGAGGCCAAGGGACCAAGGCCAGACCCCCTGACCTGGCGGATCAGGTCTGGACCCAGCAGGAGCAGAACCGCTCATCCACAAACAGCAGATGTTTGCCTTCAGTCTATGTGGGTTCTTTGTGTAATGTGTTTTTTTTTTTTTTTCTGTTTTCATCTGGGTTTAGTTTAATTGGGTGATTAACACAAATTGATTCTGATGTCTCTAGCTTTGTAGAAGGAATTTCAAAGGTTTTTAATACACTCTGTGGATTTTTTTTTTCTGTAAATCTTCTTTTTTCACAGCCAGATATTTAATAATTTGTGTCCTAGAAAGCTGTTGTGGACAGTCTGGTTTTCCTTTGCTGGATTGTGGGGTCCAGAGGTAGCGATGTATTTTAATTGTTTGGGAAACTTAGCCCTCTCCCCTTGCCCCCAAATCACTTTGCACCCAGCGATTTAATATTAATAAGAATAATAGTAGATAATATTTATTGCACACTTTCTTTACTATGTGTTAGGTGTTATTCTAAGTCACCAATGTTTAATAGAAATGTAATGCAAGCCACATAGTAGGGATTTAAAATTTTCTAATGACCACATTAAAGAAATAAAAAGATATAGCTTACATTAATTTTAATAGTACACTTATTTAGACTAATATATAAAAATTACCACTTTGACATATAATCAATATAAAAATTATTACTGAAATATTTTATGCTCTTTTCTTAATGAGTCTTTGACATGCATGAATTTTACATTTACAGTGTATCTCCATTCAGATGCTAATTTATATAAGATACACTTGATCAGTATTTTGATTTTATAAAATTTATAGTTGAAAAATAGATTCTCATATTAACTGTGTTCCAAACATATTTAAAAGTTTTCCAATAAATCAATTGAGTGTAGTTTAAGAATTTAAACCAATAAATTAAATGAAAATGACGAGTGGGGCGCCTGGGTGGCTCAGTCGGTTAAGCCTCCGACTTCAGCTCAGGTCATGATCTCGCGGTCCGTGAGTTCGAGCCTCGTGTCGGGCTCTGTGCTGACCGCTCAGAGCCTGGAGCCTGTTTCGGATTCTGTGTCTCCCTCTCTCTCTGACCCTCCCCCATTCATGCTCTGTCTCACTCTGTCTCAAAAAAAGATAAACGTTTTAAAAAAAAAAAAAGAAAAGAAAATGACGAGTTCAGTGTTCCCACGGCATTAGCCACATTTTAAGACTCTTTTCAGGAGCCACATGCATGCCACAGTTTTAAATGTCATATGTATTAATTTGTTCCATTCAGTAGTCTCGTGAGGATGGCATATTTGTTTTCTTTAAAAAAATTTTTAATGTTTATTAATTATTTTTGTGAGAGAGAGAGAGAGACAGAGCATGAGTAGGGGAGGGTAAGAGAGAGGAGGAGACACAGAATCCAAAGCAGGCTCTAGGCTCCGAGCTGTTAGCACAGAGTCCAATGCAGGGCCCGAAATCACAAACCATGAGATCATGACCTGAGCTGAAGTTGATTGCTTAACTCACTGAGCCACCCAGGTGCCCCATATATATATATTTTCAATTTACAGACAAGGAAACTGAGGCCCAGAGGGTACACAGTTAAGGAGGAGGAGATCTGAATTTGAACCCTGTCTTGAGGTCTGGGCTCGTGACTCTACTGCCCAGTTCTTGATCATTTAAAACTGACCTCAGTTTGTTTCATATTCACATGCACTGGCTTTTGTTTGGTCTTTCCCCTAACCCTGGTCTTTGTGCTTTTTCATATTATAAAGATTGACGAAAAAAGTGGTTTTAGAAAGTGACCCCATATTTGCCCTGAGTTCGGTTGTTCTTCAGTGTTTTAAAAACCAAAATAGATGATGGCCACTGTTTAAGTACCAGCTGCTCTGTTATCTCTGTAAATGTCAAGACAAGATTTGCTTTCTCTGCAGTAACGGCTCAGGGTTTCTTCTGTGTTTGGAAATGCTCTTTCTTTAATAATGATTCTGGGTTTTTTTTTTTCTTGTTTTTTTTTTTCCTCACCAAGGTTGGGCTTACTCATCTCTTTTGCCTTGGCCCCTTTCTATAGTCTTTTTCTTTAATTTTTTTTTTTTTTTAACATTTACTTATTTTTGAGAGACAGAGTGTGAGCCGGGGAGGGGCAGAGAGAGAGAGGGAGACACAGAATCTGAAGGGGGCTCCAGGCTCCGAGCTGTCAGCATGGAGCCCGATGCGGGGCTTGAACCCACGAATCTCAAGATCACGACCTGAGCCGAAGTTGGACGCTCCACTGACTGAGCTACCCAGGCATCATGTATAGTCAGTCTTTTTCTTAAGCAGAGAGTCACGGTTATTTCCCTGGGTACCGGTATTTTTTCATCCTGATGTGTGATATTTGCCCTGTTGAACAATGCAGGCATTGGGGTGCCTGCACAGTCAGAAGTGTGCATGAAGTTTGACTTCCCCAAAACTTAACTACTCATAGCCAACTGTTGACTGGAAGCCTTACTGATTAAATGAACAGTTGATTCGCACGTGTTTTGTCTGTTTTATGTATTATAGAATGTATTTTTGCAATGAAGCAGGCTAGAGAAAAGAAAATGTTATTAAAAATAAGGAAGAGACGATACTTTTACAGTATTGTACTGTATTTATTGAAAACCATCTGTATACAAGTGGAGATACACAGTTTAAGCCTGTGTTGTTCAAGGGTCAAGTGTACTGTCATTTTGAGTGCTGCATATGAAGAAAAGCAACATAGTGGTCAAGTGGTGATTTGGCATTGTTCCTCTTTGGGCGCTGCGC